>NC_138980.1:17993756-18688912 GCF_964341445.2 Mesoplodon mirus | reverse complement strand
AGCAAATAAGTGGTGGAGGACTGAAAGAGCCCAGCTTGGCCCACCTGCAAAGCTGGAGATTCCCTGCCCCCACCTCCCCTCCCCGTCCAATGCATGTGGACTCTAGGCCATGCTCAGATCTGCCCAGTCCCAAGGGAGATCTTGCGTTTACCCTAAGTAACCTCTATTTGAGACTGGCTGGCTTGCCCAGTCCTCTCCCTGAAACTCTGTAATGTTTTTTAAAACCAAAGGAAACCCCCAAAACCCTGCCCACTCACGTCAGTGGGTGCTCGGAAAAAGAACCCACAGTGCCCGAGGCAACTCCTAAAGTCATGTCCTATCACTCACTCCATCCCACCCCTCTGAGGCAGGCAAAAGGTCATGCCCATTTCATCGATGGGAAATGGAAGCTCAGAGAGGCTGCCATTTGCCCAAGGTCATCCAGGTGGGTAGGGCGCTGCATCCTGGGCTCAGCTCCTGGCATCACTATGCCAGTTCTTTTGACTGAAGACTTACTTGCTCTGTAGGCTCTGAACGGCTCAGGCCCTGGACGTGGGCTCACCTCTCTGATGGTTCCTCCTCAGCCCCTTCTTCTCCCTCTTCCCTGCCCCTCTGTCCATCCTTAAATGCCAGAGACCCCTTCTCCTTGCCAGCTATACCTCTGCCTTAGTCAGCCCCCCTCACAGCCCTTCTAGGACCCTCCCCCTGCGTGACGTCCAGGAAGTAATGCCTTCAGAGGTGGCTGGTGGGCCCCCGTACAACCAGTCTAGAAAACAATTAAGCAAAGTGTAACAAAAGGCCTCAAATATCCCTCTCCTTCCACCAGTAATTCCGGTTCCAGAAATTCAGTTTCTGGGGAAATAATTTGAAAGAAACAGAATGTTCTCTGCATGGAGATGTTCATCACAGGATTGCTTATAAGAGCAAAAATAACGTCGAGACAAGGACAAAATACAACAATAGGGGAACATTTTAGTCAATCACGAGGCTCCTCATGGAGCCCCATGCCTGCCAGTGAACTGCTGTGGACGACACTGTTCTCGGGCCTGTATATCTATTCCCTCCTCGAACCCTTAGAACGATCTTTTGAAGTGGGTACTAGCAGCATCCCCATTTATAGATGAAGAAATGGAGGCACGGAGAGGTAACATGCCCAGGGTCAATCAGGCAGTCTGACTCTACCAGGCTCAACCATTCCCAGGGCAGTAGTGGTTACTAGTCACCATCACCGGCTAGTTAGGTGTTGAACGTGGGCCAGTGTGTCAGGTGTATGGTGCATCGCTGGTGGGGTGGGAGAGGATACTAATTTGAGATGTAGTGGGCTTGTCCCCATTGTCAGTGCCAACCCCCACCCCACCCCGCCCAGCCATTCAGGCAGTGACTCGGAACAGAAGCAGAAACAATGGTGAGAGAGTTCAAGGGCATTTGGCTTTCAGGAGCCTGTGAGAGCAGTTCCCCACCACCCAGAGAGGAAGCTGGGGCAGGAGGCTGAGTTAGCTGCTAGAGTGGGCCCTGCCCCCAGCCTCTCCTTTGGGGGTCAGAATGCTCACTGGAGGTGAGGTGAGGGTCTGAAAGTAGAGGGGCTTGTGTCCTACTTCCTAGGACAAGGGGGTGGGCCTGCAGACATGGCCATGAGGAGGCTTCACGGAGCTCTGTACCCCAGTTCCTCTGCTCTCACATGGGGTACAAGAGGCCCCTAAAATCTCCCATACCTACAGTGAGTCCTAGCTTGTGGCTGGGCCTTGGGGCCTGCCTGCTGGGGTATTCCTGGGGGCCTGGGGGCCTGTAGCAGAGGCCGAGGACCTTGGGAAGGTGTGGTTCTTCCTCAGCAACGCAGGGAAAGCCTGGAGCAAGCCAGCTGTGTCCCCAGCGCCCAGGCATGGCATGGGCACCATGGATGGAGAAGGAAGCCGTGGGGGCCAGACAGCCTCCAGGAGCTTAGCTTGCCCTGGAGGGAAGGAGGGGCAGTGGAGAGACTCTTGTATTGACTGGGTTCAACTTCCAAAGTCACCACGCTTACAGCTGGGAGTGCCTGAGAGCCCCTGACCTGGAAAATGTACGTTTTCCTGCCATCCGTGAAGTGGTGGCCTGTGGGCATCCAGAGCAGAATGAAGCAAAGAATCTTACACCTGAGTGGACTCAGCACTCTGCTCTAAGCTTCTGTCCCAAGCCAAGCATTAACGCCCTGGGTCCTTTTCCCAGCCCTGGGAGGGAGGGGCTGGGATGATCAGTCCTACTTTTCAGATGGGGACAAAGTTTTAGAAAAGGAAGCACCTGCCCATCCGTCACCTTCCCATCGTCTGTGAACCCCCGGTCCCTCTCTCCCCGCCCTGTCCCTCCGTTCCTCCCCCACTTCCAGCCCCCTCTGCCTAGGATGGCACCTCTAACCTCTGTCCTTCAGCTTAGGAAACTCCTGCTGTCCCTCAGGACTCAGCTGCGCCATCACCCCTTCCAGGAGGCTTTGCCCGATTCCCGGGCCACCTCGGGGACCTCTTGGTCCCCATTCCTGCCAGGTCCCAGCACTTATCCCACAAGTCTGTACCCTAACAGCTCATCTCATAGATCCACGAGTCACCCCCTTTACCCACTCCTTCCCCCGACACACACCCTAGGGGAAGGGGCACTAAAGAACGACTGAGTGAATGAATCAGTAAGACTCAGCAGCTCCTAACGCAGAGACCTGCTTAGGATCTCCACATGTGGATCCTCTTGTCGCCATGATATCAGGACCACATCTTTCATGAGTGACAGAAAGGGAGTACGGAGCGTGACTTCAGGGCTTGTGTAAGATGGCAAGAGGAATGGAGTTTCTCTTTGACTTTCAAAGTTCCATTTCAATGATGAGGAAGTATTTATAAATATTCTGTGTTTCCCAAGTCAGCGTGGAAAAGGGAAGTTCCCCCAAATCCTCTGGGTGCTGGGGAATGCCCTGCTGCCCACCCAGAGCGTCTGTCCCTGGGTGACATTGGCATGTGCTCAGTCCTGGAATGAGGAAGGCCTGAGTCTCATCCACCCGCCCGTGAGTCCCAAAGCCTGTGGCCCTCCCTGCAAGCTGCAGCCTTCTGCACGATCAGATGTAGACAAGCAGAGCCACATGCCACTTTTGGGAGCTGGGACAAACTCCCCTGCCCCCAACCTCCCTGCCCAGAGATGGACAGGGAGGGAATGGTCCTCACTTCTCAGGGGAGCCTCAGGCTGGGAGAAGAAGACACAAAGATTTATTCAGCCTTGCATTAAAAGGACACCCTAGGGCTTCCCTGGTGGGGCAGTGGTTGAGAATCCACATGCCAATGCAGGGGACACGGGTTCGAGCCCTGGCCCGGGCAGATCCCACATGCCACGGAGCAACTAAGCCCGTGGGCCACAACTACCGAAGCCCACGCGCCGTGCTCCGCAATAAGAGAAGCCACTGCAATGAGAAGTCCGCGCACCGCAACGAAGACCCAACGCAGCCAAAAATAAAAATAAATAAAATAAGTTTATTTTTAAAAAAAAGGACACCCTAAAATACCCATTGGGTCTCAGGCACACCCCGTCCCTGTCCCCTGACACTACCACAAACAGCTGCTGTAGGTTTAATGAACATAGCATCACCCTAAAACAGAGAGCCCTGTGACTCACTGCTGTTTCATTAAGAGCAGTGACATCTGCTAGAAGCCTTAGCTCTCTTTGACAGATGAGGAAACTGGGGCTCAGAGACGGATGTGATCTTCTAAAGGCCATACAGCCTGTCCGTGGCAGAGGCAGTGAGAAACCCCGGTCCCCTGTCTGCCAGGCTGGGTCTCTGTAGGAGCTCTGTCCTGTACCCAATCTGCGTCCCTACCTGCCTGTGACCCCTGCACTCAAAGCTCAGGTTGCAACAAGGACATGTTTTACTGAATTTGCCTGCATACTCAGGGTGATTTATTAGTATGAAAAACAGGTTCCTCCTTGCCCTCGCCAGAAGATTTTTGACACAAACACAGTTGGGGGTTTGGCATAATTTCTCTTGTTAAGCATTTATATATAATTAGTGTTGGAATGGTCCCCTGAGATGGATCCAAGCCCCCCATTTTCAGAGGAGGGACACGAGGCTCAGGGTCAGGGTCCAAACTGAGCGATTCAGTGGCACAGCTGAGACACAAGGCCACAGAGCCTGCCATGGACTTTTCAGCTGCTCCTTTACAGAGGGGCCACAGGAGGGAAGGAGGGAAGGAAGGAAGGAAGGAAGGAAGAAAGGGAGGGAGGGAGGGAGGGAGGGAGGGAGGGAGAGAAGGAAGAAATAAAGGGAAAAGAAAGGAAGAAAGAAAAATTACCCCTTACAAGCATCTACCCTGTGTCGGGAGCTTTGCACAAATCAGTGCTAAGCCTCATCACAATCCTCACAGGGAGGTATTTTTATCCCTATTTTGCAGATGAGCAAGCTGAGGCTCAGAGAGGGCAAGCCACCTGCCTAGAGTCAAGGAGTCCGCAAGTGCTGGGGCTGGAACTGGCACCCTTTCCTTTCCCCTACACCAGCGGTTGGCAGACGATATAGGCTGTGGGCCAAATTCAGCCCACCACCTATTTTGTTGAAATGGTTGAAAACAAAAGTGAATAGAAGAATAACATTTTGTGACTGGTGAACATGATATGGAACTCCAATTTTGGTGCCCATAAATAAAGTTTTATTGGAAGACAGCCACCCCATTCATTTAAGTATTGTCTGGGGCTGCTTTTGTGCCATACCACCAGGGTTGAGTAGTGGTGACAGAGAGCATAGGTGCCGTAAAGCTAACTTATTTACTATCTGGCCCTCTGCAGAAGAGGCTTGCAGAGCCCTGCCCTCCACCCTGCCGTCTCCCAGGGGTCTGGAAGGTCTGCAGGGCCTCCCTGTGGTTGCTTAGGCTGTTCTCTGCACAAGAGCATCGGGGCTGAAATCCAGACCTCTTTCTGCTTGCCAAGCTGTGTGGCCTGGGGCTGGGTTCCCTGGAGAAAGGGCTTTCTCTGAATTTGTTCACCTAGAGTGTTCACCTTTTTCTCCTGGGTACGAAGCTACTAGCAGCGGCCCCGAAGGCATGGTTCGCCTTCCCTCCCCTTCACAGCCCCTGGGAAGGCAGCTCCATAGCAGTCCTGTCAGATCTGCTGCACAAGGAACCAGAAGGGAAGGTGGGGAAAGGGCAGGGGCAGGGGTCTGTGCAAAGCCAGGGAGGGAGGGAGGTTGGCGGGGTACTGGCGGGGCCTCCAGCTCGCTTCAAAGGCACAATCACCAGGGAGGTAAAGGAGGGGTTCTCTACCTTTCAAGTGACTCCTGGTGGGGGCCACGATTTATTCTCCTTGACTTTTGAGGTTGTAAAAGGCTTCCCACCTCCTCTCCCTCTGCTCTTCCCCTGACTTCCTCTCCAGGGCTGGGAAGGGGGTCTCACTCCCCAAACTCTCTGAAGAGACAGAAGATGAAAAGCGTTAATACCTTGTTGCAGCCGCTGCTCTGCCCGCAGCCGTGTAGAAGTGCAGGCCCCGCAGGCCTGAGAACGGCCTTTCCGAGCCCACCCAGGCGGGAGGTAAGGACGTGGGCCACCTGTGGGTCCAGAATGCAGCCTCCTTCCCCCCTCCCCAAGGGCCTACCAACTGCCAAGAGCTGCCATAAAGCCCAAGCACTCGGTGAAGGAGAAACGGGACCATGGACACAGAAGGGAATGGGGGGAGGGAGGGAAAGAAAACACAAAACAGAACGGGAAAAGGAAAGGAAGGAAGAACAGACAGAAAATAAAGAAAGAACCTCAACAGCATCATGCGAAGTGAAAGAGCCAGGCACAAAAGCACACGGATTATCTGAAATGTCCAGGATAGGCACACCTATAGAGATAGAAAGTAGATTTGTGGTTGTCTGGGGAATGCAGGGATCTGGAGGTTGATAGCTGAAGGCTACAGGGTTTCTTTGGGGTGATGAAAATGTTCTAAAATTGACTGTGGTGACGGCTGCACACCTCTGTGAACAGACCAAAAACCGGTGAACTGTACACTTGAAATGAGTGAATCGTATAGCATATGAAGTATATCTCAATAAAACTGTTATAAAAAAGAAAGATAGAAAAGGACAGAAAAGAGACAAAATGAAAAGAAAGAAAAAGAGAAAGAGATGGATGGCAAAGAAGGAAAATTCATGTCTGTTAAGTCTGTTAAAGCACCTGCCACCTGCCAGGAACTGTGCTAAGTGCCTGTATCCCTGACTCCATTTTATTCTCACAATTCTGCAAAGTAGGTCTGATAATTATCATAGTTTTATAGGTAAGGAAACTTCAGCTCAGACTGTCAATGACTTGTCTAACATCACCCAACCCCTAACTAGCGGGGGACTAGGGCTCATACTGGCCTCCCTAACTTCCACACGGAGGCAGGAAGACACCCCGGTAGCCTTGTGGTGGGACCACCAGGCACAGAGGGCAGAGGTGACAAAGCAGCAGCCAGCAGGACGCCAGTGTGCAGGGGGCAGCCAGGCCCCTTAGCTGGGGGTAGGGCGGGGGCTGGGGGGTGGTGGGGGAGAAGGTACGGGGACCAGCTGCTCTGGGCGCCTCTGCAAAGAGTGCTCAGAAAGGCCCCTTAAGAGATGCTGGAATCAACGTGCCAAAAAGTTAGCCTATTTCAGGACCCAAATGATACAAATAAACAAGTCTGGGCTCTTGAAGGGGTAAATTATGCAAAATCTCCTTTCTGAGCAAAGGTCCTTCTTAAGAAGTGTGTGTACATCAGTCATGTAACCTTTTTACTGCTAAGGGAATTGCAGCCTCCTCTGCCGGACCAGACTGGACTTTGAGCAGAAGATAAAGCCACTTCCACCCTCCCCCAGCCCCCAAACTCTGGCCAAATGGGGACATGGCGTGGAGACACAATGGACCACATCCAGGTTGTCTGAACTCTGGATTCCCACCCCAACTCTGGGATCCCTTCATCTTTCCTGGGAGGCAGGGTGAGGGGTGTGACTCTTTCCACCCACAGACTCTATGATTTAGAGCGGCCAGTAGATTCCTCTGTGAGGCCCGCTGCTGACACCACAACTTGGAGGGAGGCCCACAGTGATGTCAAAGTTAGAAAAGAGAACCAGGAATGTGTGAGTTCCCACTGTGTTCCTGGAACTTGGCATTTCGAGACTTGGTTCCCTGATCTCTAAAGCGACTGGTGGTATTAGTCACTTCTCAGGGCTCTTGGGGACCTAGAAGGAGATATTCATGCATTCGTTCATTCACTTATTCATTCAACAAATATTACTGGGCGTCCTGTGTCAGGCACTGTGCTAGGTGTTAGGCAGGGACCAACAGAGACGTGAGCCTGCCCTCAGGGAGCTTGCGGTCTTGGGGAGCAGACACAGAAAACAGATAGGATGTCCCAAGAGGGGTAAGAAGACTGCCTTGGGCTGAGAGGAGGGTGCGTGGGATGGGACGAGGCATGGCCTGGGGACAGGACCGAGGGGCCCAGAGGAGGCGTTAGGGCAGCGGAAAGAGTCGGGCAGGGCAGGGCCTTGTTGGTCAGGATAAGAACTCTGTATCATAGTCCAAGGGCACCAGAAGGGCAGAGCAGAGGCTCACTCCCAGCTGGAGGAAACACTCTCTCACTGGCAGCAGAAGGTGGGCGGGCCCTGGCAGTTCTGGCAAGAGGCCTGTGAGGGGAGAGAGCTGGCAGCAGGGGGGCACCTGTGGCTCCTGGCCTCCCTTTGCGCCTCTTTTTTCTGAGCTCTGACTCCAAACTCCAGCCCCTGGGAGGGTGACAGCCTCAAGCACAGGACCTCTGCAGAGAGGAGGAAGTGCCCGCCCGCCCTGGAGAGAGACAGGCTGGTGCTCAGGAGTCTTATCTCCCTACCTGGGGAGATTACACAGGGCAAGGGAGTGTATGGGGAAAGACCCAGGAGCCCTGGGAGGGGGTCCAGAGATACAGGGTCTACTCCCTGCCCCTCCCCAGCTTGCTCTGGGCCTCAGGTCACTTGCCTCCCTGGGCCTTAGTTTCCCCATCTGCTGTCTATGGGAGTAGCACTCAGAGCCTGGGCTAAATTCAAGTCCATTCAGCATTTCCTCATGGAAAGAGCCTGGCTTTGGGGTCAGACGGGCTTGGGCTGGAATCCTAGCTCTGCCATGGATGGATGAGGCTGTGTGGCCGGACCTCAGCTACTTTGCTCCCAGAAGCCTGCTGCTGGCTGGGGGCCCACAATTGAGAACCACTGTGCTGGAATAACATCCCTCTGGGAGGAGGGCCTCTGCTTCGCTCACTGCTACACCCCCAACAGTGCTGGCGTGTAGCAAATTCTTGGTGAGTGCTTGTGAATGAAAGAACTCTTGAGTGGTTTGTTTTGGTGGGGGCAGAAGGGGCAGGAGGGTGGGTGTGGGCCTGGGGATGGTGTCCGGAGGTGGTCAGGGACCAAATCATGAAGGGTCTCTAATGCTAAGCCAGGGAGCTGGGACTTGTGGTAGCTGAACGTGGACCCCAGACGTCTACACCCTCATCGGTGGAACCTGAGAAAGTTATCTTATATAGCAAAAAGGACTTTGCACATGTGATTAAGTTAAGGACTTTGGGATGGGGAGGTTATCCGGGATTATCCCAGTGGGCCCTAAATGTAATCACAAGTGCCCTTATTAAAAGAAGGAGGCAGGGCTTCCCTGGTGGCGCAATGGTTGAGAGTCCGCCTGCCGATGCAGGGGACACGGGTTCGTGCCCCGGTCTGGGAAGATCCCACATGCCACGGAGCGGCTGGGCCCATGAGCCATGGCCGCTGAGCCTGCGCGTCCGGAGCCTGTGCTCCACGACGGGAGAGGCCACAACAGTGAGAGGCCCGCGTACCGAAAAAAAAGAAAAAAAAAAAAAAAAGAAGAAGAAGGAGGCAGAGGGAGATTTGGCTACTGAAGAGGGGAAGGAGATGCGACCATGGAGGCGAAGGTCTGCGTGATGTGAGGAAGGGGCCACAAGCCAAGGAGTGCGGGTGCCCCCCAGAAGCCGGAAAAGGCAAGGAGACGGATTCTCCTCTGAAGCCTCCAGAAGAAACCAGCCCTACCAACATCTTGATCTCTGTCTCTTGATCTCCCAAATTGTAAGAAAAGAAATCCGTCTCGTTTCCAGTCACCAAGTTCACCGTCATTTGTTACAGCAGCCCTACCTTGGAAATGAATGCAGGCCTGTATTCAGTAGAAGCAGTGGGGGTTACTGAGCAGGGTCAGTGGAGCAGAAGGGGTGAGGTTGGGGAGCTGGGATCAGAGAAGGGTAGAGGTGACGAGGGGCGGGGTAAGGGTGGACAATGGGATCAGGAAGGGGCAGACAGAGCATCCTGCTGGGGAGATGGCTGCTGGCTGGCCTCAGGGCAGGGAGGACCAGACAGCTCAGCCACTGTCCCCTGGAGTCTCCCCTTGCGTGACTGTGCCGCCCCCCACCCGAACACCCTGCAACCTCCGTCATCACCAACCAAGGGCAGACACCTGGCCCCTTGGCAGGGATAAGAGCTCTCTGTCAGGTCAATGCTGGGTTTTGGTCCCAGATGGGAAGCAGGAAGGACACACTATCGGTCATCAGGGAAGCTGGGAGCCAGCCTTATGGAGGGCCACCCAAGTCCCCAGTCGCCCTGGCAGCCTCTACTGGAAAATCAAACTCGGGCTGTTCCTGGCTTCCTGGATCCCCATCCCCCCAACCATAGCATGAGGCCCTCCAACTGGTTCCCCAGCCTCCTCTGCCAGACCCCTCTGCGCCACGGCTGCTGTGTGTGACCCAGGCAGGCATGGCCTCTCAGCCGGCCTTGGTGGCCAGGGTGGCTGTGATGATCAGAAGAGGAGGTGGACGCTCCCTGCCCCAGCCTGCCCGGCACCCAGAAGACAGTTGGTAATGGGGCTGCTGTTTTCGTTTTTGCTCAGCTCTTGGTTTTGGCTGCATCATTAGCTTGTGTCCTTTGAACAATTTACTTAAGTTCTCTGAGCCTCAGTTTCCCCATCTGTAAAGTGGAAACTAAACAAGTATCAACTGCACAGGGTTGCGTGGAGAATGAAATGAGGCCCCGGGTCTAAAGGATCCAGCACCACCCTGGAGGAAGGGGTCTTTCCCCTCCGCATTTGAGGCTCAGCTCAGAGGTCTGCTCCCGGGGACGGGCTCTTTGGGCCAGGCGCTGCCTCCTCTGGCTGCCCTGCACACTGGGTTTCAAGCCTGGGCACGTGCTGCTCTGAACCGTGGCCAGTCTGTTCCTCAACCAGACAGGTGGTGAAGGTGGTGGCATGAGATGGGGGGCTGGCTTTATTTCCCTTTGCACCCTAGCATCTGGTACAGGGGTGGGGATAAGATGCCGTCACAGAAAGATTAATACATAGAAATAGTGGCAAACCTAAAACTGGTACCTAGTGGGTGTTCAGTGAGGGCTGCCCATTGCTGGTGAGTGCCTGCTCCATGTCTCCCTAAGGATTGGGGGTAGAGGCAGGCTATTAACCCGGGTCCCACAGGTAAGAGCAGTAGCAAGTGGGATGGCAACCAGAATGAACTTGTCAACAGCCTTCTCTAGAGTCCACACCCCCTGCTTTGTCCTTTGTTTGTTTTGTGAACTAAATTTGCTTTGTACCAGAGTCTGCTTCCTGAATGAGGCAGTGTGGGAGGACAGGGTCATCTTATCTATCAAGGCCAGACGTGGAAGCCTCCCCGTCTGCATTTTGGAGAGATGCCTTTAGGTGGCTTGGAGGATGGATTTGAGAGGGAGAGTCTAGAGGCAGGGAGGCCTGGAGGAGGCTGGATGCAGGAGCAATGAAGCTTGTTCCAGAAGGATAGCAGTAGACGGGTGGAGGGCCCAGGACCAAAGTCTATGGCAGGACACTCCACATCTGGCTCCTGCAAGGACCAGAGGGACACAAGGCCGAGGGTCCAGTTGGGCAGTTTCACCCCCACAATGCTCCACAGGGACCAGCACCCAGAGGGTGTGAGTGTGCAGAGTCCATCCAAGCTTTTCTCAAGTCCGATGCTCAAAGGTCGAGAGAGGACAAGTATCCTACTGGGGGTCATAGAGCCTATTGGCGCCCCTTAGCACATGTGTGCTTCAGGTGGCTCTGGGAGGTGACCAGGGCAGGCTGCTTGAGGACAGACCCCACATTCTATGAGATGAGGAAACTGAGGCCCAAGAGGGGCAGAGACTGGCTCAAGCCACAGAGCTGAGACCAAGGCTGTACCAAGACTTGCCATACCTGTCCATCAAAACAGATGCCAAAATGTCACTTCTACATCCCTGGAGCTCAGCACTGTTCCTGGCATGTGATAGGAAGTTGACAAATGTTTGTGAATGAATGAATGAATGAATGAATGGATAAGTCAGTCACACAGACCAGCATTCTGGGGGGCAAAGGCATGGTCTGTGGGAAGACAAAGGAAAGTGACATTTATTGAGCATTTGCATGTGTCAGATATTCTACCAGCATCCTTTCATTTATTCCTCTCAACAGCTAGGTAGAGCTTGCTCAGACCTAAAACCTTCTCTCCATGTGTGAGCTTCCTCAGGCCACTCAAGTCTTTGGTGAGGTAGCCCTTAATACCTTGCATGGGCTTTGTCAGCAGTGAATTGGTCTCAGTGTCCTTCTGATCCTGTTTATCTTTTCAGCCTGGGTCCCTCTCAGGGGTGGAGTCCTGGGGCATCCTCTCTCTTGCATCTCCTGCATCCCAGGTATCCAATGGTCTACAAGACAATTTTTTAATAGCCTCCTAGATTTTGCTCTGTTCTCTTCTCTCTCATGGACCAGTACCACAACCCCCTTCACTGCTGTCCCCATTTCATTCTTCTGGTCCACGTCTTAGGGGACAACCAGAGCCCTCTTTCCAAAGTACAAAGGTGCTTGCGTTATACCCATCCTTGCTTCTAATCCTTCCATCTTCCCTTAAGACCTACAGTACAATGTACAATCCTGGCTTTCAAGGCTTTGCCTTCCCAACTTGGCCAGTCCTCTTTCTCCTTCCACTTGAGCACCCCCAAAGTAAGAGCTGATGCATAAAGGGTGCTCAGTGATGGTGGGCTGAGTGGGGTCTCTGATTTAACCCCCAGGCAGCAGCATTATTACATGGCCATTTGAGGGCTGTCCTGGCAGATTTAGGTGAACACATGACCATTAACTAAGTGGTCGAGTTGGACCTCAAACTTAGGACTCCTGATTGTAAGGACAAGGTAGCTAGAAAAAAGGTCCACCAGTTCTGAGTCAGGGGAGCTCTATCCAGATCCCAGCTGTGCGGCCCTGGCCAAGTTCTCTGCGATTTGACTTGCTCCTTTTAAAAATGGAGGTAAAAAGTTCTACCTCAGGGGGTGTTTGGGAGGATGGAATAACATGAGGTTTGCAAAGGGCTCATGAAGAATTACCAGCACATAACATCCAAAGCAGCACCTCGTGAACAGCTGTTACCATGAGTGGGACCCCGTCCCTGTGCCCCGTCCCACACACAAACTGCCAGGGCAGTTACCTGTCTGTGGCTCCCTGGGGGGCCGTGACCTCTGTCCCACTCCACACCTGGAGCCTCAGGGGCCTCTCTTCCTGCCACCTGGGTCCTTGGCTTGGAATCCTCATCAGCTGAGAGCTGTTGGACTTCAGAGAAGTTCTGTGGGTGTTGTGGTCGGTGGGGCTGCGGCAGAAGAGCTGCTGGTATGCCGTGCGGAAGTCTCTATTCAGTGCAGCGTACAGGATGGGGTTCAGGGCTGAGTTGGCATAGCCCAGCCACAGAACCACGGCTTCGAAGGTCTCGTTGATGGCATTATCCCCTTTTAGCCCACGGTAAACAAACACGGTGAAGTAGGGGAACCAGCAGATGATGAAGGCCCCCATCACGGCTGCCAGGGTCACTGTGGCTTTGTGTTCCCTGATGGTGGCTGCCCTCCAGGAGCCGACGTTATGGATCCTCTTGGCCTGATCCCACGCGATCTTGAAGATGCGATAGTAGGTGATGCACATGACCAGCAGAGGCAGGTAGAAGGTGACCAGCCCGTCCACCAGGCCATACACCAAGTTGACCTGGACTTTGCACTTTGGGATGGTGTGATTGGCACTGCTGGTCTCAGTCCTGCTGTTCCATCCCAGGTGGATAGACAGGAAGGATAAGGTGATGGAGATGACCCAAATTAAGACCAGGGAGATGGTGACACGGACAGGGGTGACCAGCATGGGGTAGCGCAGGGGATCTGTGATAGCGCAGTACCGGTCGAGGCTGATCATGCAGAGGTTGAGGATGGAGGCCGTGCAGAGCATGACATCTAGGCTGGTATAGATATTGCAGAAGACCTTGCCGAAGGTCCACCTGCAGGACAGCTGGTGGAAGGCCGAGAAGGGCAGCACCAGGAGGCCGAGGAGCAGGTCAGTGATGGCCAAGGACACGATGAAGCAGCTGGTCAGACTGCGGAGCCGGCGGTTCAAGCCCACCGCCAGGCAGACGACTACATTGCCAGCGATGGTGATGAGGATGAGGAGGGTGAGGACCACGCTGACGGTGATCTTCAACGCAGCAGGGTCCAGGCAAAAGGAAGAGGTTGTGCCATTGGACTCCATCCTGGGACCCTATGGCTCCTTCCCCTGCCTCCGGCCCCCGGTTACTTCTCTTCCAGCTCCCCAAAGGGTCAATTATGTCAACCACTGGGCTCCAAGCTACCCAACAGAGCCAAGAGAAGTGTCCAAATGTGGAGAGGCTGCAATGACCGATCCAGTGCTGTTTTTCTAGAAATAAATAAAGCTGGCTCTTAGGAGGTGTTGGGCATGAGTATGAAGGAAGATGAGGGAAACTAGTCCTTGAAGCAAGGTTCCTGGTTCAAACCCCAGTCCTCAAATGACCCCTTGGCAGAGCCGGCTTCCTCCTGGGACTGAACAGGTCTCCACTCTCCAGGTTTTGCATAGAGACTGACGCACTGGGGCATGAGTCTGGAGGTGGCTTTGGTTTTATTTGGGAGGCATCAGGTGGAGACATGGCTGCAGCCTTCTCCATAGCGGGCGGCTGCTCCCATCCAAGTGACAGGGGTCTAGCACTGTTGCCTCTCCCTCTGGAGTCCACTGGAGAGCGTGAGCTAGAAATGCAAAGATTGAGTATTGAGCATGTTGAAACCAGACCGAGAGTGTGACCTGATTCAAGACGAACCCTTCTAGACCTTGACCTCCTTTCGAGACACCAGGAGGCATGGGACCAGTCCGGCACCACTCCTTAGAAGGGACAGAAGCAATGAAGATACATAGCAGGAGGAGGATGGGAGGCAGGATGCAAGGGCCTGGACCACCAAATCATCATGTGAGATACAGTTGGAGGGGCTAGGGTTGTTTATACTAGTGAAAGAAAGATCTAGACACAGACTCTAAGCTCCATGAAAACAGGCGCTGTATCTGCTTGTTCACTGCTAGTTCCCAGTGCCTGGCCCCACCAGTAGGCATTAAGCCTATGATGAATAAATGATAAAATGAATGAAAAAATAAGCAAATGTAATACATTTACTCTGATAAAGCACCGAAAACGGTGTTCCACACTCTCGTTTTACAAAATGTCACCATACTCTAAATGCGGAGCCAAAAAACTTTTTCAGGAAAGGGCCAGGTAGCGAATTTTTTCTATTTGCATTCTTCAAGGTCTCTGCTGCAATTACTCAACTCTTGTTTAGTGCGAAAGCCCCTCCACAGACAATGTGCAGATGAGTGATCATGGCTGTGCTCCAAGAAGACTTTACTACGGACACTGAAATTTGAATTTTACATCATTTTCACGTGTTGCAAAATATTCTTCTTCTTTTGATTTTTTTTCTCAAACTCTTTAAAACAGTTTCCAAGCTAAAAATGTAAATGCTATTCTTAGATCATGGGCTGCACAAAACCAGGAAGAGGACCAGATCTAGCTTGCTGTTGTAGTCTGCCAACTGCAGCCCCCCTCCACACCCGCTCTTAACATCTCTCTAAACCTCACTTTCCAGGTCAGCTGGTACAGAACTCACTCAGTCTTTCTAATGGCTGCACGACAGTCCCCAGGACGGCTGGCTGTGGTTTCTTTATCATCACTCTATCACAGGTACTTCGGTTGTTTCTAGTTCCTTCCTTCCTCCTTCCTTCTTACCTCCTGTCTCACGGCAAACATCACTTCAACAGAATGGCTGCACATGCAATGCTTCTTGGTTAAATCTCAGGTTAAATTCCTTCCTACTGGTGATATTCTATGATTCCAATTGATGTAAAACAAGCTAAGGCCCTGTTTGATTCCTGGACCCTTTATCTCAAGCTGATCCTGGTTTTCCAGAGAGCAGCCAGCAGGCAATCTCCTGGGATCCGGGAGTGTGCAGAAAATCAAGCTGACAGTGGAACCCCTCTCAGAAACAAGCTCATTACCATCTGACATAAATTAAGCCTCCCCTAGGCTCTTGCCTGGAGGGGTTTTGCAACCTGAATACGAGAGGCATCATTTAGTCATAACCACTGAGTAGGGGCAGGGGTCACGGCTCCTGGTCACCTTCTGCCACTCTAGCAGGCTGGGCTAGAGTGGTGGTTCCTTTTTTCTTGGAGTTTCAAATAAGAACCACCCCTGTCATGTTTCTGTCTTACAGCCTAAGTCCCAGAAGTTTCCAGGGACCTTTGTGAAGGCAGGAGCTTTTGCCAATCTGTGGGTAGAATGATGGCCCTAGAGGGTCAAGGCACCCCAAGATCCCTGTTATCATGGTCACCGTCATTGTCACTATCACAGTTAATATAAAAAACACTTTCCTGAACTTTCCTTTCAAATGTTAAAAGCAATGACATGCTTATTGCAGTAAACCAAGGGTCCTGAGGTATACAGGAAGGGCCAACTATTTGGGCCATCACATACCCAAGCCCTCACACCAGGGAGGTGACTGTTGCTCACCATTTGGTGTGATGGAGACCATACTTTCTTTCTCTGAGGCTCAGCATGTACCAGACACATGTAGGACACTGTTTTATACACACTATACACATTACACTGCTACTTCTTTTCCTCATTTCTTTTAAAATTCCTATTATATGATGGACACCCCTCTGGATCACTTAGATCTAACTTATTCTTTTGGAAACCCAGGCTGTGGCAATACAACCACCACCATGAGAAGAGCCATGAAGGACGTCTGCGTCAGCAGGTGTGCGAGTCGCAAACAATGGGAGACAAACTGAGTGTCCATCAGCAGGGGAACGGTTCAACCAAGGATGGCACATCTGTACTGTAGAAGAGTCCTGGGCAAGGTGATATCATACATATTAAATGAAATATCATCTCATCCTCACAATGACCCCCAAGTGAGGGGAATCACTGTCTCTATTTAACAGTTGAGGAGAGCAAGGCTTGGAGAGGCCACGTGACGTCTCCCCCCTAGTAAGTGTCCAGAGAGCCTGGATTCAAACTCAGCTCACACCCTTCCAGCCTGCCTTCATGTCCATTCTTGCACCAGACTTCAACTTGTCCTTCTAAGTGGATCTCACCAAACAGCCCTGTAACTGTCCCCCTAACTCTGCCGTTCAGGCAACCAGGACTTTGCCCAAATGCAGCACGTCTCTTCCCTCCTGCCTTTGCCTTTGCTGTCTCCTTCACCTGGAGTCCTGTTCTTCCCTGTCTTCAATCAACGACTCCCTTTTCAAGGCCTGGCTCAAACATGTTTCCCCCCACCCATCTGAAAGTACAGCATTCTTTTGAAACCCTTAGAAAGCTGAAATGGTGTAAAGCAAAGAAGAAGTTATCTTAGGACACATCTTGCCAACGGATGCAGAAAATAAATCGAGATAAAGCACAGATGCTCAGACACAGTTCACAGCTACGGGGGCTCAATGTTGAGATGCTGAATGTGGTTCCTGGGGAAGGAGTTCTGGGGGGGGCACCCTATGCTCGGGGTGCAGGCTGCCTCTATAATGGTTTACCGCAAGACAAACCTGAACGCTATTTTTGCTTTTCACTTTTTTTCATAAAACAAAAATCCTCCTTGGGTTTCTTTCAGTTAGCAAAAACAGGTACTAATGTAGGTCTTTTGTAAAAGAGAAGTGGGGTAAAGTGAACTTTCAAAAAGCAGGTGCACCCTGAACCCGTCCTGAATGCCTGCAGGCAGGGGCACCCTCTCCTGCACTTTGTACTGAGTTATACTGCTGGCACCTTGCATTGTTAATATGGCTCTGTGTCTGTCCGTAAGCAGGTCCTGGATCTGGACCACCTCTCTCCACCTTCCATCCACCTATCCATCTGTCCTGCCCATCCATCCATCCAGAAAACATTTCTCGTTGTCTAAGGGAGAGGTCCAGGGTACACAGAGTGTGTGTGTGTGTGTGTGTATATGTGTGCGTGTGAAAATGATATGGAATTCATTAAAACCGGCTTCAGCCACTTCCTCTCCCCATCTCGCAGGTTGACCACAGATGCTGCAGTTCTATGTGTCACACTGCTTCCTCTTACATCCTCTCACCTTTGCCTTAAGGACCTCTGAAAAGGCACTTTCTGGAGAATTCGCTCATGGGTTGCTGTGCCCCTCACTGCTCCCTGGGGAAGCTTCTGACCTTCACCTACAGTCATCACCTACCAAATGTGGCGGTAACAAAAGGCAGGGCCCGCTCAGTCTGACTCATCTCATCAAGTGCCTCTGGGAGGCCACGGTGGCCAATTGGCCCTGAAGAGCAGCCACAGCTGAGTATGTTAAGTGCACTCAATGTGCTCGTAGGTGTGTATTAAACCCACTGTGCTGGGCTCTGCCCGGGGAAGTCTGCTTTGATCACTTCCCATTACCAGCCTTGGTTGCCTTTAAGTATAGATAGATCTTTGATGTGACATTTAAGGTTCTTCCTGACCTGGTTCTCTCTTCTCTCTTTAGCCTTAGCTCCTGCTGCCGAGTGCCCTTTAGTTGGACAACACTTTGAGAAACAGCTCTGGTGGCATTTAATTCCTCCTGGTTTTGAAAGTCATAGGCCCATTCTGACTCTGTGCCTTTGCACATGCTATTCCCACTGCGTGGAGTGCCCTTCCTCCCTTCCATGCCTGGGGAACTCTCACTCTTCCTTCAAGACTTGGCTTCCTCTGTCACCTCCTCCAGGAAGTCTTCCAGAGGTACTTGCTCCATCCCCTCTCACTTTTACCCCCCACTTATACCCACCTCTGGCAGAGGCTTGTGATTTCTGGGGTGCACAGGAAGGAGGGGTTCTTTAATCCCAGTGGGTAGAATTCTGAGTTTCCAGAGCCCTAGGAAGATTCTCCCCTGAGTGTAATCCTTGGTGGTTCCCCATCAGAATGTGTCTCCCTAGGAATGAGTTGTGGTGGGTGGAATCCAGAATATCATTACCCTCCTCAATCCTCCCCTGTGGCAGCAAAGAAAATGGGGGCTTGAAGGGTTGAAGGTCACCCCACCAGTGGAGGTATAGCCCAAAGGCCAACCAGGTCTGCCTGATGCCCCAACTCCCTTCTCACTGCTCCTCACCCACAAAATCCCAGGAGAGATGCCACTGGTGGTACATTCTGTTTGCCAACAGAGGGGCGAGGTCATCTAGAGGTTAACTAGTCTGGGGGCTGGAGTCTCCTCATCAAATTTTATCAAACCAAGTTCAACACTTTTCTCTTTTCATTAGGAAGTAAAATGAAGCTCCCCTTTTCTGTTACCCCAGGCACAGCCACTGGGGGAGTAGCCAGCAATTTGGGGGAATCAGTTAAGGCTCCTTTGGGCTTCTCCCTTGACCTTGAAGATGAATCTGATTTTCCAGGCAATCATTTACAATTGTTTTCTTTAAACGATATTCAGCAGGCAACCACTGCGTGCCAGGCACCTTCTGGGGGAGCCAGTGGGCAGGTCTGCGGAGTAGGTCGTTTGATCCTTATTCTGCAAAAACTGACACTCAGGGCTTCCCTGGTGGCGCAGTGGTTGAGAGTCCGCCTGCCGATGCAGGGGACACGGGTTCGTGCCCCGATCCCGGAAGATCCCACATGCCGCGGAGCGGCTGGGCCCGCAAGCCATGGCCGCGGAGCCTGTGTGTCCGGAGCCTGTGCTCCGCAACGGGAGAGGCCACAGCAGTGAGAGGCCCGCGTACAGCAAAAAAAAAAAAAAAAAAAAAAAAAAAAAAACTGACACTCAGAGAAGTGAAGGGAGCCCCAGGGGCTGAAAGGCAAGGACTTAGACATTGGACAGATCTGGGTTTTAATCCCAGTGGTGTCATTTAATAATTTTGTGACCTCAGGCACAAGACTGCAACTTCTCCGAGCCTTAGTTTTCTCATTTGTAAAATGGGGATAATAATATGTCCTTCTTCACTTGGTGAATGTGAAAATGCAGAGAGAAAAGGTCTGTAAAACACTTAGTACCTGGTGCATGGCAGGTTACATTATACATAATAATAGTATAAGCTTATTATTTCATAATAATAAATATTATTTTTTTATTATTGTCTAAAGCAGCACAACCAGGAAATAGCATTCACGTATGTTCCATATATTTATGGAGTGCTGTTCAGGGGCAGACACCGTGCTGGGTGCTGGGGTACAGCGGTGAGCCCGGCAGACACATCTTGGAGCTTCTACGACAGCTTGGCGTGGGGCCAACTCACGGCAGAGCTGCTGATTTAACTGCAGTGTGTTGACAGTTTTATAAAGGGGCAGCATAGGGAGCCACAGGAGTGTGTAGTGTGGAGCCCTGACTTGGTCTGGGGGATATGTGAGCTGAGATCTGTACAGACAGGAAAAAGATAACTCAGTGAAAATGGGGAACAAGCAGATTTCACAGAGAATAGCCCCTATAAACACTTGGAGGCAGAGAGATGGTGGATTTTAACCACAGAACCATGGGAAGCCTCGGGAGTGGAGGGGGGAGTGTGAGCGCAGGCTGATGTGACTGGAAGGCAGAAGATGGCTCTAGGCCAGCTGTCCTGCTGGGACATCAGGCGCTGGGGGAGCGGCGCGGGGGTAAGCCCAGCTGGGCCCTGCTGGCTGCTCCCAGTTACCACCACAGGTAATGAGATGCTGGTGTCACTGGGCCCCTGGCAGGCAGTTCCTCAGCTTTATGAGCCGTAATGTCTCAGAACGCTCCCCCTGTCATTGGCCGTTTTGAATGTCCTGGGTACCTGGTGCCAAGGGCATCAGCGAATGGCTGCAGCATCAGACCCTCGGGAGCTCTGCCGCTGGCAGGAGTCCCAAAGGGGTCTGAGAGGTGGGAGTTACGTCAGCGGGGTGACTTTCATTCTTTAGGGAGGGAAGACGAGCCTTCCAAGACCCACAGTGGCCGCCGCACAGGGGGCGCTGACCCACGTGACTGAGGCCCAGACGGTGGCTGCAGCTCCACTTCCGAAAGGCTGACAGCACTTTGGGGCTCCTTCTTACCTTCACACAGGAGCCCAGGGCAAGATGTGGGTCCAGGGCCGGGAGACTAACCTAAAGGACGAGGTGGGTCCCAGCCCCCGGAGGTTCAGACACAGCCTAGCGGTGAGTAGCAGGGCCCGTGATGGGGGCAGCAAGAGGCTGTGCGAACTGGAGGAATGAGATTTGATGCTGTGGGTGGTGGCTGGTGACAGCTGTGTGCATGTGTGTGTATGCACATGTGTGTGCAGAAGGCAACGTTTTATCGGGCCTGGAAAACCCCATGAACATTAAAAACAGACTACTGACCCAGCAGTTGCACTTCTGGGAATTTGTCGTGCGACCTGGAAATGGTGTAAAATTGCCTGTGGTGACAGTATGCAGTGCAGTCATCAAAAGGACCGTTGCGGGCTTCCCTGGTGGCGCAGTGGTTGAGAGTCCGCCTGCCGCTGCAGGGGATGCGAGTTCGTGCCCCGGTCCGGGAAGATCCCACATGCCGCGGAGCGGCTGGGCCTGTGAGCCATGGCCGCTGAGCCTGCGCGTCCGGAGTCTGTGCTCCGCAACGGGAGAGGCCACAACACTGAGAGGCCCACGTACAGAAAAAAAAAAAAAAAAGGTGAAAAAGGACTGTTGCACTGGTTTGTTGTAGTTTTTAGATTCCACATATAAGTGTTATCATACAGTATTTGTCTTTCTCTGTCTGACTTATTTCACGTAGCATAATACCCTCCAAGTCCATCCATGTTGCTACAAATGGCAAGATTTCGTTCTTTGCTATGGCTGAGTACTATTCCATTGTGTATATGTACCACATCTTCTTTATCCATTCACCTGTTGATGGACACTTAGGTTGCTTCCATACCTTGGCTATTGTAAATAGAGCTGCTATGAACATTGGGGGGCATGTGTCTTTTCAAATTAGTGTTTTTGTTGTTTTCAGATATATACCCAAGAGTGGAATTGCTGGATCATATGGTAGTTCTTTTTACAGTTTTTTGAGAAACCTCCACACTATTTTCCACAAAAAGAAGCAGACTCAGATATAGAGAACAAACTAGTGGTTACCAGTGGGGAGAGGGAAGGGGGGGATGATATAGGGGTAGGGGATTAAGAGGTACAAACTATTATGTATAAAATAAGCTACAAGGATATATTGTACAACACAGGGAATATAGCCAATGTTTTATAATAACTATAAATGGAGTTTAATCAAAAAAAATTGTGAAAAAAAATTGTGAATTACTATATTGTATACCTGTAACTTACATCATACTGTACATCAACTATACGTCAATAAAAAATAAATTGCAGCCGCATAGCACAGGGAGATCAGCTCGGTGCTTTGTGACCACCTAGAGGGGTGGGATAGGGAGGGTGGGAGGGAGGGAGATGCAAGAGGGAAGAGAGATGGGGACACATGTATATGTATAACTGATTCACTTTGTTATAAAGCAGAAACTAACACACCATTGTAAAGCAATTATACTCCAATAAAGATGTAAATAAATAAATAAATAAAAATTAGAATTTAAAAAAAGGACTGTCACAGGCTTTCAGGCTGATGTGGGATGGATTCCACAGGTGTGGAGTGTGACATGCGAAAGGGGGA
This sequence comes from Mesoplodon mirus, assembly GCF_964341445.2. NCBI lineage: Eukaryota > Metazoa > Chordata > Mammalia > Artiodactyla > Ziphiidae > Mesoplodon > Mesoplodon mirus. The sequence goes on along the minus strand of NC_138980.1, from coordinate 18,667,101 downwards.
AACGTGTGTGTGCACTCGTGCATTGACACACAGACTGGCCCAGTAAGGGCACATGTGAAAAGGGACTGATTGCTTCCAGGGAGGGATATGGGGGCTGGGCAAAGAGTGGGGGGAAGACTTCTTTCACCATATGTCCTTTGGGACCTTTTGAATCTTCTTACCTGGGGTAGATGTCACCTATTGCCAAACTAACATCCAGGCCACACAGTTTGGAGGGTGGAGAAGGGAAGAGGGAGGGCACACAAGGTAGAGGGAACAACAGCAAAGGAAAGGCAGCTGTGTGCTCAGGTGATGCTTAGGAGCGGGACCTGGTTGATAGGGGCTCCAGGCCAGAGCTGGCGCTCGTTCTGCTCAGTCAGGAGCCCCTTAACAGTAAGTCCACCGCTCCAAGCTCATCACCCTCAGGGACCTCTCTCCCCGCAGTCACTGCGCAGGCCTTGGGCTGGTCGTCACGCCAGGCCCCTCCAATGCTTCCCCTGTTGTTTGCATAAAGATGCCAGTGCCTGCCAAGCCCTGGCCCTGCATGATCTGGGCTCTGCCAACCTCTCCAGCTGATTCTCAAGGTGGGGGTGGAAATGTAGCTGTGGATGGCGTGCTAAGGAGTTTGGATTCAGTTTTGAAGGCAATAGGCAGCCCTGAAGGTTCAATCAACAGGCCCGAGGTTGCCCAGGGAACTGGTAGCGTCTGGGACCCCAGATCTCTGGATCCTAATCAGCCATCCATCAATGAGGCCTCTCTCACTCACTAACATCTGTAGGATGCTTATTTCATAACACGCCTGGGGCTCTCTGCTCTCTGAACATCCTCTCACTTATGCTTTATTGCAACATCCTGTGGCAAGAGATCTTTTCCTCATTTTACAAATGCAGAAACCCAGGCTCGGAAAAGTTAAGTTGCCCAAAGTCTCAACATCACCAAGTGGAAAAGTCAGGATTTGAACCCCAGTCTGTCTGACTCCAGAATCCCTGTTCTCAGTTGTTACTATTTCACTTTTCCTATAGAGAAAGAAACTACCCTTAGGGCTTTTCCAAGAGACAGCTGGAGTGCCCTGGCATTTGCAGCAGAAAATACGTCCACCTTTGCAATAGCATTCCAGGGTGTCTTTGATCTTTGTCATTGCAGATTTCTAACTCTTTCGCCACAGTGGGCTGGACCTTTGGTAAAAGCCTCTTAAGGCAGTAACAGATTTCTGGTTGAGGCTGTTCATTAGAGAGAAAGGCCCTGGGTTGCTGGTGGTCTGAGTTTTGGTCCCACTCTTTCATTTGTTCTGAGCCACGAGGGTCCAGAAGCCAGGATTGTTTTCACTTCTGTTCTCAAGCTCATCTTGTCCCAAGCACGGCAGCCCCCCGGGGGCATCCCCTCTGCACAGCCTGAGAGGTGAACGGACCCAAATATTGTCTGGAATTTGGGGCGGGTTCTGTAACCGTGGCTGAAGAGCCCCACCCACCCCTTCGATGTGTGTCTACCAGCCCAGAAAGGGATGGTGGCATCAAAGTGGACATTTTCTTATGATGAATGTTATCACTCGAGCATCACGGTGAGGGGGAAGGTGACCTGGACCAGAGGCCAGGACACTTACCTTTTCCATTTACTGAGCACCCACAGATAATTTAATATCTTTGTGAGGCAGAGATTATTATTATTCCCATTTGACAGATGGTGAAACTCAGGTTCAGAGAGGTTAAGTCACTTGTCCAAGGGCACACAGCTGGTAAAGAGGCAGGCAGGGCTTTGACTGACTCCATAGTCTCTGAGTGTCCAAGCCAACCACCCCTCCAAGACATGCACCTAATCCAGTTCATTCGCTGACTATTTGTGCGACCAGTTCTTTTTGTGGTGTTTTCTTTTCAGTAAAAGACCCCAGGCCGTTTACCTGGCTTCTGCCAATGGTTGATGTGGGAACCTGAAGCCACATCTGGTGACAACAAATTCCCTTGGTCACTGCTTGTTTAAGAGAGTCTTAATTTCTCCTTCATATTTTTTTTTTCAATTTAGGTGAAAGGCACATAACGTAAAATCAAAGTGTACAATTCAGTAGCATTCAGTCCATTCACAATGTTGGGTAACTACCATCTCTGTTTGGTTTTAAAACATTTTCATCACCCCAAAAGGAAACTCCATGGCCATTAAGCAATCACTCCCTCTCCCTGGTCCCTGGCAACCACCAACCTGCTTCCTGGCTCCATAGATTTGACTATTCTGGACATTGTGGGCACAAAGTGCATGTAACTTGGGACTGAGGGAGGAGCCCTGAGTCTCTTATCTAGCCTCTGCCTCCCCTTCATCCACCTAGGGGATCAGGCTACATATTCAAGCATTGTCCTGGACTCCTGTCTTTCCTTCATCCCCAGTATCCAACCCATCAGCAAGCCCAGTGGATCCTGCCTCTGAGATACCTACATCTTGGATGTGGCTACTTTCCTTGGTTGCTGCCATCCTGGTCCTAGTCCAAGCCAGCGCCATCTCTTGCCTGGACTTTTGTTCCCTACAGGCATCCTGCAACTCCCTTCAGTCCCCAGCACCACCCTCCTGCTTCTGTCACGCCCACGCTGTCCCTTTACACACTCCCTTTGGCTCACAAGACCCCATGGGATCTGTGCCCCACCTCTCTCACCTCCTACCTTACTCTCAGGACTCAGTGGCTACCTGGCCACTGTTGTTTTGGACATGCTGCACTCTCCTCCTTGGGTCTCTGCCTGTGATCTGCTGCCAATGTGGACATTGGCACCTTGGAGCAAATATCAGTTCTGTGGAGGGGGTCCTCCTTGACCCCCAAGGCAGCTCCCTTGACCTTCCATCACATCCCTGCCATTTGGCTCTCTGCAGAGGACAATTTTTCTTGGCTTTTTTTCTTGCTTCCTTATTTGTTCCCTATATCTCTCTCCCAAGTGGAATGTAGGCATCGTGAGGACCAGGATCAATTTTTTGTTCCCAGACAGGCACTTAATGGGGTCTCTTAATTTATTAAATAAATTAATATTTATTGGATTGACTGATGCATACTGAAAACAACCATCATAATATAATATCCTATTTATGGGGCACTTGGAAAGTATAGGCAATGTTCTAAGTATTTTGTATTATCCAATTTAATCTCTCTGCAACAACCCTCTTACATGGACACCATTACTTGTCTCCATTTTATAGATGAGGAAATTGAGGTTTAGGGTGTTTTGTAACTTGGCCAAAGCCCACGGCCAGCAGTGAGCTGGCAAGTGTGGGAAAAACCTGGGGTGGACTTTTCAGGGCAGGGGTTGGATGGGGCCAAATGAAAATTCTACCTTGGTTCTTCTGGGGGAGGTGAGACCCTGGATCGCCAATGTTTGCAGGGGGGTCTGAATCTCTGCCACCCAGGGGCAAAACTCCCCAGCAGGGAGGGGAGGGGTGGAGAGGGCACTGGGCTAGGAATTTGGACCCTGAGTTTGAGTCCCTGGTGTGACTCTGACTTGCCATGTTACCTCCCACTAGTTTAGTATTCCCAGTTTCCTCAGCAAAAAAGCTTAGAATATTTCAAAGGTTTCCTCCAGCAACTTGATGTGTGTGTGTGTCTGGAGGGGGTGGGAGGGAAGGAATCAGGAGCCCCCAAAATAATAAAATAGGAGGGCTCTGGGTAGAAACAAATCTCAGGGTCATCTGGTGTTCAGGAACCCCTTCTATAGCATCCCACAGAGGCAGTCATCCCTGATTGCCTTGCATACTTCCAACGATGGAGGGCTTACTATCTTACAAGTTATTTGCCAATCAGTCATGGCCATTTAAAAACCTTATAGAGCCCTACGTATTCTTTGTTCTGGAGGCATACCCCATACTGCATAATAAATGCATTGTAATATCCATAGAGCACATTCCGTAGAAAATAGGATTCATATTTAGCTGTTCAGTATAATGAGCTGCCACTGACTAGCTGTCATAAGTTTCCAATTAAACAATTATTACTTGAAATTTTGTGGGGTCTTTTTTGTATTTTAGATCTGGTATTTGTGTGTGTGTGTGTGTGTGTGTGTGTGTGTGTGAGTTTGCAGACATTTTTGTAGGCTCCTGAAAAGCTCTGAAGGCCCAGAGAACAAATCTAAGTCCCTTCCTCCGGGCAGCCCCACAGAGCTCCTGAGTTGTTGCTTCTCTATGGATACAAAAGCCCGCAGGCCCTCCAACTGGACACACCACTGCCATTGTCACTGCCGGTATTGCCCTCACCAAAATCACTACCATCATCACCACCACCACCTCCATCACCACCAGCGGCGGCAGCAGAGCTGGGCACCAGGACCGCCCCCAGCAACATCATAGCTTCCTTTCTCTCTGTTCTTCTTTCCCCCAAACTCACTCCAGAAAGGTGTTGCCCTTCCAGCAGGGTACAGCTTGCTCTTACAAGGCGAAAGTCCCGAAGCCGGCTGGGTCACCTTAAAGATATCCACAGCAAACAGCTAACGCTTGCCAGGAACATTCACACACACTGGTTATCTTATGTAATCCTCTTTGCCCTCCCCCACTTTCCATGGCCCCTCCACAGGTTCATTACCTCATCCTGAGTCCTGCCGGAGAACTCTGTGGAACCGCCAGGGCAGAGTCACTATTACTCCACTTGGCAAAGATGCCACAGAGAGGCCGAATGCCTGGGCCGAGGCCACACAGCTGGTCAGAGGTGGGAAGAGCCCTCTCAGTTTCCAGTTGTCAACAGTGCACCCTGTCCTAAGCCTCCTGTGTTTCCCAAACCTCATGCGTTCAGGTACCAACTCCATGATTTTTGCCAAACCCACAAATACCGGTTCTATTTTGTACTTAACATTTTTCTTTAAAGTGATGGAATTAATTGCAAAAGGAATTGTTTTATCATTACAGTAACCACCAGAATCACTTTCCCTCAAATAGATTACCCTGAAAATAAAGGCAGTGGAAACACCGATAATGCTGTTAAATTAGTAGCTACACTGGACAGTGTAGCTACTGCTGCCTGAAAAGCCCGCCTAACCCTCTCCTAATTAGAAAGGCTGTGCTATAAGGTATTAAAGACAGATTAGCACCTAACCGATAACTTTCTTTGACACAAAGAGGAAAGCCTGAAGGAGAACCGAAAAGCAAAACCCCGTTCACTGTATGATTGGATGGTTGTTATCTGTGCCACTGACCACCCAAGTCCACTTCAGGACCCCCAGGACTGCCTGCCCAACATTTAAGGGAGTATTTTGCTCATGCCAGGAAGCTAACACGGTGTAGTGGAAAGGAACCCGGAACCAGTCGGAGGCTCGGTTTTCCCACCTGTAAGTGGGCATAAAACCACAGCATTCGATGCTGGGAAGATGAAATGTGAAGGTAAGGGGATGGCGCTAGAGGTGTGATGGCTCCTCGGTAAATGTCCCTCCCCTCTCCATGGCCATTCTCTGGTCTTCTTGTCCTCCTCTCCTGTGAGAGAAGGCACCCAAGTAAACACGTCTTTATCTGGAAGAGTCTGAGTACAGGGGAGGCTCCCGGAGTCTGAGTTTGGGGCAGAAGGCTTCTCCTCCCAGCGCACCCCTCACCCCACCCCCATCTCAGCCTCCAGGACCCTGATGAAAATCAGGTCTTTTCCAGCAGCTGCTGCGGGTTCCAATCCCAGCTCTGCTACTTGCCAGGGAGGCACTGTTAGCTAGGTGGCTCTGCCTTGAGCCTCAGTTTTTCTTCCTGAGAAGTGGGGATAATAATCCCAACTACACAAGGGTGTCGAGAGGCTTGTGGGGGTTAAGAGCAAGGTGCTCCTAGAACCAGCTACCTGGGTCCTATTCTGGCCGCACTGCTTCTCTCTGCAGCCGTAGGGAACAACGGCTTGCATTCTTCCCACCTCAGGTTCTTCACCTGGCAGAATGGAAATAACAATAATCCTCACATTATCTGACTGTTGTGAGGAGTAACTGGGCAAATGTGTGTGAAGCCCCAGTGCTTACCAAGCCCTCAGCAGGTATGAACGCCCTACGGATGCATAAGCACTCAGCACAATGCCGGGCCCAGAACCCGCCTTCCTGCAGCTGCCCACTGGCCTCCTGGTCCCTTCTTCCAGGACCTCACCCACATCCCCTCCCTCAGCTATGCTCTCCCAGCCCCCCAGCCACCAGCCCTGGGGGACCAACTCATGGCCACTCAGCTTCTGCTCTAGATGCCAGGCTTTCTGAAGGTGCTCACTCAACACAACTCCAAAGACATACAAAACTGTAGGTTTCACTATTATTTACGATAGGTGAATACTGCAAATGACTTTTACACGGTCAAAAACTAGAAGAACAGTTGAGTAAATTATGCCGTAATGGAATTACCAGAGCTGTTGCTATCACATTTTGGAAACTATGAAATAAGGGGAAATGCTTATATTTAAGTAATAAAACAGCAGGATTCAGATTGTATATAGAGGGTGACTGTAACTACGCCTACCCTGTTAACCTGCAGGGGAGAAACACAACAAGTAAAATTTATGTGTAGAAGGGTAGGCTGAACGGTAATAGTGGTTTTCTTTGGATGGTAGTACAATGATTTGTTACTGTTTTCTTCTACATCTCCTTATTCAAAATCTTCTACACTAAGAATTAATTCTACAGGGACTAAAAATCAACACGGAGATGCAAAATTGTGTATAATATGCTCCCCTTATGTCAAAGGTGAGAATACATACGTACATAGACATGTGTTTATATATGAAGTGTATATGATTTTGGATAAAGAAAATCTGAAAAGATACATCACAACAAAATAACAAAATCGACCCCCTCTTTTGGGTAGGGCAGACAGGGCCAGGGTGGAGGGGGCCTTTTTATATTGTACACCACGCGCCTTTGTATGTTGTACTTCTGAACCGGATCAGTGTTTTATTTAATCATAAAGTGAAAAGAAAAAGGCCTAACTATCTAATAAAACTTTCGAAAAAGGCAGTATTTCCCCAAATGGGGACAGGGTGCTACTTAAACAAAGGAATCTGTGCTGGGAATGAATCAGGGGCAAATGAAGTCAGCTGGGGTCTTACTGTGGACTTGACTGAGCTCACGGGCGTGTGCTGTGACTGACAGGGGCTATGGATTGCAGGGCTTCCAAAAAGTCAAATAAGCTCCTAGAACCCTCTCTCCGCTGCCCCACCCACCCAGCCCTATTTTTACCATGGAGCCTCCCCTGAGAATGATGCTCCTAGGACCCGTTGAGGGAATGCAGGGCAAGGGAAAGGCACCAAGGAAGGGAAAGTTAGGAGGCTGGTTGTGCCTCCCAGATCCAAAGGCCTCCTGACCCAGGCAGGCTGTGTGTGAACTGTCTGCACCCTCTGTGGGACTGTGTGGGTGCGGGCATGGTGACCCAGAGAGAGGATGCATGCCTGGGCCAGAGGGATGGCCACTATGATCACTATGGGCCTAGTGCCCCCCAATCACCACATTCTGCAAGAGAAGCTGGAAATCTGGCTTTTACATGAATTCTTCTGGCTTTAAAATAAAATATCCAAATTTTTCAATCAAACCTCATTTTTAAATGTTGGCTCTTTTTAAAAAAAAAAAAAAAAATCTTAGAGTTCCCTGCGCATGTCCTCCACCAGCTACCGTCTATGATCTTGGCACGCTCCCGGTATTCTCGGAGAGCAAGGTCAGCCCCCAGGATTTCCTTGCTTCTCTAACCACCCTCCCACCTTTCATTATGCCTTTGAGAATTCTGCCCTAGACCAAATTCATTGGTCAGTTGTTCGGGGGGACTCTGCCTTCTTCCTGGTTGAAGATCAGGCTGACATTTACCCATCTCTGCCCTGGAAGTCTGCTAAGGAGTCCAGGAGAGGGGTGACTAACCCTAGCAATGGGCTTTCTCGGGGGTAGTGAGCGCTCTGCATCTGGAAGTGCTGTAGCCGGGACTTCTGCTCTGGCATCTAACAGCCTCCCGATGCCAGAGTCTCTGCCCCTTCTGCCCACCCCCGCCTCAGTTTCCCCTCCCCTCCTATCATGCCCTCTGTGCTCCAGTCAACCAGAAAGCCTCACCCTTTCCTTAACTCTCGACATTCTCACACCTCCGTGCCTTTGTACATCCTGACCCATGGGTCTGGGTAACCCTCTCCCGAGGCCTCTATCCTCTCTCTCAGTCACCCGGAAAATGCCACACTCATGCACCAGCTCCCGCAGCGCCCGTACCTCCTTCGTCATAGCTGGGACCCTGGGAGGCTGGCATCAGCTCTTCCCGCGTCATTCATTAGACTCTCCCATCTCCTTCACGTGCTTTTACCTCCCAAACAGCTTTTGAATCTGTTGTCTTCTCTCCAGCTGCAGCATTTCAGCCTTCATCCCTACTCACCTGGACAAGAGCAAGGGCGTCCCGATTAGGTGCCTGGCCTCCTGCTCTCTCCTCCGCCCCACCTGCCTCCGTGCTGTCTGAAGAAAGGGCATTTCCAAAAGTGCAAGCTGATCGCCTCTATCCTCAGCCTAAAATCTCTGCATGACTCCTGCAGCCTACAGGGCAAAGTCCAAACTCCTCAGCTTGGCATTGCAGGCTTTTCATGATCAGGGCCCTGGCAAACTGAATCCTCCTTACATCCTTCCACTGTCCCTGGCACCTCAGGCAAAACCTAATTGTTCTGAATGCCCTGAGCACACCTGGAGGGTTCGCAGCTGTGTCTCTGCACACCTCTTTCTCCACCTTTAATATCCGGACACCCTCTGTCTACCTGCTGCACTCCATTCGACCCAAACACCCAGCTCTGCGAATCCTCCCCTGATTCCCCCGGGGCAGTGGGTTATGGAGTCTCTGAGGTTTGCTCATGGCTTCAGGGCTGCATCTGTCTCACTGTGGGTTACACGTCTGCCTTCCCCACTACAACAGAATCTTTTGGCAGGTGTCACATTCATCCATCTCTGTGTCTTCAGCACACTGCCCAGGACTAGGCACAAGCAAGCCCCCGGGACCGAATGGCTCTAGTGCTCAGAGAGGGTTTGGAAGTCAGAAGATTATTCTCATGGGAAAAGTGGGTGACTCCAGAGCTGAAAGTGGCCAAGGTGGAGACCTTGTTGGAGCTGTTGACAATTCTTCCTGCTGTTCCTGGAGGCTGGGCACCAGGTCCAGGCTGCCACATGCTCCTAGAGACTGTCCCCACGGGGCTGGCGATAATCAGTCACGCCACCTGCTCTGTTCCAATCCGTGACCAACTTGGCTCCAGCCATCTCTCTCTCACTGCCACGGCGCCAAGCCTGCGCCCTCCTGGCAGCACTGTCACAGGGAAGCCGGCATCAAAGAAGGGCAGAGCTGAGAAGGCCCTATGAGATCAGCCAATACGGCCCCCTCTGGTTTTCAGATGGGGCAGCTGGGACCCAGAGTGGGGCAGCCGCTTGCCCAGGGTCACACAGGAGGCCAGTTCCTCTGGATCTTATCAGATAGTAAAAAGAACGATCAAAAGAAACCTTGAGATGTGCTAGAAAGGGATAGGGGTGGAGGGAGCCCCTTGAGAAAACAGTGAAGCCCTTTCTGAGGTTGACCCCAGAGCTGCTATGCATATGATGACCTGGGCAGAGGAAACGACCAACCTTTCGACCAACTGTGCAAAGGTCTTGCATGGGGACCAGCTTGCTGCTTTGAAGCCAGCGTGGCCAGAGCAGAGTGAGTGAGGGGAGATGCAGTAGAAGGTGGGGACAAGGCCCAGTCCTGTAGGGCCTGTACACCTTAATGGGGTTTGCATTTCGGTCTAAGTAAGGGAAGGACGCAACCAAGTTTCAAAAGATGATTCTGATCTGAATAGACAGTGCTACAAACAAGATACACAAATGGCCAATAATCACCCGAAAAGATGTTCAAATTCATTAGTCATCAGGGGAATGCAAATCAAAACCACAGTGATATCGCTTCACACCCACTAGGATGGCTAGAATCCAAAAGTCAGATCGTAAGCATTGGTGAAGGTGTGGAGAAACTGGAAACCTCAGACACTGCAGGTGGGAATGTAAAATGGTAACACTGCTTTGGACAACACTCTGAGGTTCCTCAAAGGATTAAACATGGCGTTATCATATGACCTAATAATTCTACTTTTAGGTATATACCCCAAAGAAATGAAAATTTATGTCCTGACAAAACCTGTACACAAATATTCAGAGCAACATTATTCATAATAGCCAAAAAAGTGGAAACAACCCAAATAGCCATCAACTGATGAATGGATAAACAAAATGCGGTATATCTATACAATGGAATATTATTTGGGCCATAAAAAAACAATGAAGTACTGACACACGTTACAACATAGATGAACCTTGAGGACGTTATGCTAAGCGAAATAAGCCACACACAGAAGGCCACACACTGTATGATTCCGTTGGTATGAAATGTCCAGAATAGGCACATCTACAAAGAGAGAAAGTAGATGAGGGGTTGGGTGGGAGCAGGGGTGGATAGGGAGTGACAGCCAATGTTTACAAAGTTTCTTTCTGGGGTGATGAAAATGTTCTGGAATTAGAGAGCAGTAATGGTTGTACAGTTCTGTGAATATACCCAAAGCAACTGACTTGTATAATTTAAGGGGGTGAATTTTATGGCATGTGATTTATATCTCTACACAGCTTTTATGTTTTAAAAAAAGAGACCGGGCTTCCCTGGTGGCGCAGTGGTTGGGAGTCCGCCTGCCGATGCAGGGGACATGGGTTCGTGCCCCGGTCCGGGAGGATCCCACATGCCGTGGAGCGGCTGTGCCCGTGAGCCATGGCCGCTGAGCCTGCGCGTCCGGAGCCGGTGCTCCGCAAAGGGAGAGGCCACAACAGTGAGAGGCCCACGTACCGCAAAAAAAAAAAAAAAAAAAAAAAAAGAGACCACTCTGGTTGGTGGTGGGGGCAGAGTGGCAGCAGGGAGGCCAGACAGCCAGTAATGCAATCACAGGCTCAAAGGAGGCACTTAGTAAATATCCATGGTTGCTGATCCCTGTTCAGGAAGGCCCTTCTCTTCTGAGCCAGGGTTTCTCAACTCAGCATTGTTGACATTTTGGACAGGTTAATTCTTTGTTATGGGAGCACTGTGGGATGTTTAGCAGCACACCTGCCCTCTACCCACTAGATGTCAGCACAGCCCCCCACCCCAGTTGTAACAATCAAAAATATCTCCAGACATTGACAAATGTCCCTGCGGACCAAACTGTGCCCCGTTGAGAACCACTGTTCTAACCTCTCTTACTCACCTGGTGGATTACTGCTTATCCTTCCAGAAGCATTTCAGATATCGTCTTGTCTAGGGAGCCTTCACCCTTCGTCCTCTGAGGTCCCACAGTTTCCTAAACAACCCCACCTGCATGAAAGCCCTGAGGACACTGTTTACACACCACTCTTCCCCATACCCGTTTAGGGAGGGCACCTTATGTACCTTTGGGTCCCCAGCATCCAGCACAAGGCCTGGCACTTTGGAGGTCACTGCTGTGCCATTTCTTTTCTTTTTTAAGAAGAAAATTAATTTAATTATTTTCTTCTCTTTTTTTGGCCATGCCATACAGCTTGTGGGATCTTTTTTTTTTTGACATTTAAAAATTTTTTTTAATTGAAGTATAGTTGATTTACAATGTTGTGTTAATTTCTACTGTACAGCAAAGTGATTCAGTTATACATACACATACATTCTTTTTCATATTCTTTTCCATTATGGTTTATCACAGGATGTTGAATATAGTTCCCTGTGATATACAGTAGGACATTGTTGTTTATCCATTCTATATACAATAGTTTGCATCTGCTAACCCCAAACTCCCACTCCATCCTCTCCCCATGCCCCCAGCAACCACAAGTCTGTTCCCTATGTCTGTGAGTCTGTTTCTTTTTCGTAGATACATTCATTTGTGACATATTTTAGATTACACATATAAGTGATATCGTGTGGTATTTGTCTTTCTCTGTCTGCCTTAGTTCATTTAGTATGATAATCTCTAGTTGCATCCATGTTGCTGCAAATGGCATTATTTTGTTCTTTTTTATGGCTAAGTAGTATTCCATTGTACATATGTACCACATCTTCTTTATCCGTTCATCTGTCGATGGACATTTAGGTTGGCTAATTATAAATAGTGCAGTGAACATTGGGGTGAATGTATCTTTTTGAATTATAGTTTCCTCCAGATATATGCCCAGAAATAGGATTGCAGGATCATATGGCAACTTTATTTTTAGTTTTTTGAGGAACCTCCATACTGTTTCCCATAGTGGCTATGCCAACTTACATTCCCACCAACAGTGTAGGAGGGTTCCCTTTTCTCCACACCCTCTCATTTGTTATTTGTGGACTTTTTAATGATGGCCATTCTGAGTGGTGAGAGGTGGCACCTCACTGTAGTTTTGACTTGCATTTCTCTAGTAATTAGTGATGTTGAGCATCTTTTCATATGCCTATTGGCCATCTGTATGTCTTCTTTGTAGAAATGTCTATTTAGGTCTTCTGCCCATTTTTTGACTGGAATTTTTAAAAATAAATTTATTATTTATTTTTGGCTGTGTTGGGTCTTCGTTGCTGCATGTGGGCTTTCTCTAGTTGCGGCGAGCGGGGGCTACTCTTCGTTGTGGTGCGCAGGCTTGTCATTGTGGTGGCTCCTCTTGTTGCACAGCATAGGCTCTAGGTGCACGGGCTTCAGTAGTTGTGTCACGTGGGCTCAGTAGTTATGGCTCACGGGCTCTACAGTGCAGGCTCAGTAGTTGTGGTGCACGGGCTTAGTTGCTCCATGGCATGTGGGATGTTCCCAGACCGGATCAAACCCACGTCCCCTGCATTGGAAGGCGAATTCTTAACCACTGAGCCACCAGGGAAGTCCAGGTTGTTTTTTTGTTATTGAGTTGTATGAGCTGTTTGTATATTTTGGAAATTAAGTCCTTGTCGGTTGCATCATTTGCAAATATTTTCTCCCAGTCTGTAAGTTTTGACATATTTTTAAGATAAAGCCAATGGTATTTGATGATGGATTGCATGTGATATATGAGAAAAAGAGAACTTTTAAGGATGGCTCCAGGAACCATACTCAACATCCCGTAACAACCCACAATGGAAAAGAATCCAAAAAAGAACACATGTACATATAGGTATCTGAATCACTTTGCTGCACACCCGAAACCAACACAACACTGCAAATCAACAATACTTCAACTTAAAAAATTGATTAAATTTTTTTTTTAATAAATACAAAAGAAAAGGATGGCTTCTGGATTTTCAGTCTGGGCAACCAAAAGGATGGAGTTGCCAATGAATTGAGATGAATAAGAGAGCAGGTAGGTCAGACTTCGGGGAAGGGCAGGAGTTCCATTTCTGACATGCTAAGTATCAGTCAGAGTTCTTCAGAGAAGAGAAACAGAACCATTAGGATATATATATATATATATATATATATATATATATATATAATATTTTTTTTTCATGGCTGAGTAGGTATTCCACTGTATGTATGTACCACACCTTCTTTATCCACTCATCTGTTGATGGACATTTAGGTTGCTTCCATGTCTTGGCTATTGTGAATAGTGCTGTTATGGACATTGGTGTGGATGCTGCCATCTTTATTTATTATTTTATTTCTGTGACCAGGGATCACAGTGAAAGTGCCAAGTCCTAACCACTGGACCACCAGGGAATTCCCTGAGCCATTTCTTTACCTGTAAAGTGCAGAGATGCATTGCTTCCCCCAGGGTTTCGGTGATAGGTACTAAAATGTCAGCCAATGGAGTCTGTTGACACTTCCTGACTCTGGCTAGGAGTGTAGACTCTGAATTTAGATGGCCTGGGCTTGAATCCTGTGTGACACTAGTCAAGCGGCTGAAGGTATCTGACTCTTGGTTTCTTCTCTGTAAAATGGGCTATTGATAGTACCTGCCTCATAGGGTTATCACGAGCACACAGTAAGAACATAACCAATACCAGATATTAGTGGTATTAAAATTTTAGTATTCTCCTTCCTTCTTAAGGTGCCTGCCAGACCTCAACACAGAGGTGTACTTATTACTGACAAGCATCCATGCACCAGCCCTGTCCTGGTTGTTGGCCAGGACGAGGTGGGAGAGGGTGGGGTATATTGTCATTGGAAGCCAGAGACTTCTATGTCTACTAATTATTATAGTATATGCTCATTGCATAAAATCTGGAAAGTTCAAAACTTATAAAGAAAGAATAAATCTCCCACTGGCAAACACTGTTAACACCATTTGACTTATCTCCTTCCAGTCTTTTTTACGTGCTTGTCACCAATTTGTGACTATGCCATATATAAGCATATGCATAAGCATAAGCATGTCCCCATCCATTAAGAACTGTCCATTTTTCTTAGAGAAGAGATTGGTGGTGGCCAAGGGGGAGAGGGTTGGGGGAGGGATGGAGTGGGAGATTGGGGTTAGTAGATGTAAGCTGTTATATATAGAACGGAAAAGCAACAAGGCCCTATTGTATAGCACAGATAACTATATTCAATAGCCTATGATAAACCATAATGGAAAAGAATATTAAAAAAGAATGTATATATATATGTATATGTATAACTGAATCACTTTGCCTTGCCGTACGGCAGAAATTAACACAACATTGTAAATCAACTATAATTTTAAAAAAAAGAATTTAGGCTTTTAGTCTGAGATGGGTGACCATTCAAGTTTGTTTTTTATTTTAATATTGTGGTAAAATAGACATAACATAAAATTTATCATTAAAAAAAAAGAACTGTCCATTTTTAGTAGCCACATGGCTGTCCCATAGTTTACTTCATTGATCTCCAACTGTCAGACATTTAGGTGCTCTCTGATTGTTGATGCATATCTTTCCAATTGAAAGAGTCTTTGTCCATATTTCCATCTTTTTGTTTGGATGTCCTCCTCTTCTCTTAAAACATTTTTGGCAAAGGAACCTCTCCAGCCTGCTGGGACACCCATTTTCCCATAGCAAGGAGTCCACTTTCCCATCATCAGAGACTTTCTCCCTAAGCTGAGTTAAATCCTTGGGATTGGGACTTAATCCTGTTTCCCTTTCTCTGGGGGCCTTAGTGGAGATGGACAACAGCTGGCCTTCTTTTCTCGTTGGACACATCAGCTGGTAGGGTCAGTTGCATTAGTCATCAGGGGAGGGTGCAGAAATTGTTCTTGCAGCCCAGAGACGTCTAGGCTGGGGTTAACTGAGGTGAGGTGAACTGGGACAAGGTGGTAGAGGAAGGAAGAGAAGTTGGTGGGCTGGCGTGAGTCAGCCTCGTGTCTGCTTCCTATGTGGTGTTGAGTCGCGACATTCCTTGCTTCCAGAACCCTAGAGAAATCACCTGGCAAAGGCACCCCCCACCCCACTGCCAGCCTTCAGAGTCACTTTCTCCAGTGATTATGTAGCAGCTCTTCCTATTACATGTTTAACAAGAAACCAGCCAACAAGAAACCAACTAACCAGGTGCTAGGAACACCATTCACAGTCATATTTTGGGGGTGGTTTGGTCCTTTGAGAAGCACTCGACAGTCAGGCAGAACTGGGGCCAATCCCAGGGCAGGCACATCCCACCAGTGTGACCCTGTGGAAATCACAGACCCTGTGAGCCTTGATTTTCTTATCTGTAAACTGGGGTTGAATGGCGCTGGCTTCCATGATTATTGTGATGACTACAGCCAATACTGTATAAATAATGCTTTGAGTACCAGGCCTTCACGGGGCAGGTGCAAGAGAAGTGTTCTTTTCTCATTCTATTCAATCTCCTCATATCTCAAGCTAGAGATGTAAATAAATCTAATTTACTAATTGCCTTTCATAACCTCCAGCAACAGGAAACTCATGAATAGAGGAATTCATAACTTTCTGTCACAAATAAGTAAACTGAGGCTTGTAGACATTCAGCCAGGAGTCTTTACTGGACATAAGCTGTCATCTCAAAGATTTCATGTCTAAAAGAACCACCAGGATGTATGTCTGGGTTGGGGAGTGGGACGCCTGACACCACCACCCCCCATTCCCTGGGCCCGGCTTCATGCCCAGCTGGACCACTAACCATCTCTGGCAAAGGAGACCAGAGAGGACCTGGCACATACAAATGAGTTCCCAGAGGCAACCAGCGGCAGGACTCTGGCCACGCAAGTTAGGATATGACAGCTGCCATTGGGGAACACCACAACCCGCAGGTACTTTCCTACCCCCACCTCCTTATCCTCACAACCACTTCAAAGGTGGCATTAGCATGGTCCTTTTCATGGGGGAGGAAACTGAGGCTCCCACGCTCAAGGTCAGCTGTACTACTTAAGCGGCACAATTGGATTTCCAAGCCGCTAAGCCGAGGCCACTTGCCTGGTTCATCCTGGAAGCTCCAGCTCCCGGGCATAGTGCATCCACGAGGATGAAGGCTGCCTGAGGAGCTAGGGGTCTCCTCCCCGTCCACCCCCTGCGCTCTACCTGCTTTCCTTAAGCAGAAAGTCGTGCCCTGTGCCCACAGACACATGGCCCTGAGAACATGCCAGCACCCAGACCCGGGAACAAAACAGGGGCTATTTCGGCGAAAGTGGATTTTCCAAATCCACCCCCAAGGGGGTTTGAGCGCACATCCACCCGACCCTGCGCCCAGAGTCACTGCCGCAGGCCGACCAGGGTTGCATCCCGCGCTCGCAAGGCGTCCCAGGGCGCCACCCCCCGCCCCGGCCCCGCGAGTCACAGAAGGTAACTGAGGCTCGCCAGCGGAGCGACTTTCCCAAGGTCAGGCACAGTCAGCGCGCGGAGGGGCCGGGGTTCGAACCCGGGGTCAGACTCAAGACGGCGGCGGGGAACCGGGAGCAGCCGCCCGAGGCGGCCCCCCTTCCTCACCAGCGCCCGCCAGGGGACCCCACCCCAAGCTCAGGCCCCGCGGGGAGGCGGCGGCGGCGCTACCTGGAGCTGCTGCCGCTGAAGTGGCTCTGCTCCGGCTCGCCTCCGTCCAGCGCCCGCGCCGGCTGCGCTCCGGCCAGGGATGGAGCTGGCTGTGCGCCCCGCCCGCGCCCTGCGCCTCGCCCCCACTTCCTCGTCTCCGCCTCCAGCTCGCTCCTCCTGGCTTCCAACCGCTCCTTCCCTTCCTTCCCTCTCCAAGTCTCTTTCTCTCCTCCTCTCGCCTCTCTTTCTCCCACTCCGTGCGCGCGACGCGCACACACTCACGTTCTCTCTTCCTTGGCTTTTCTCCCTCCCCACATGCTCTCCCACCTTCTCTCTTTACCTTTCTCCTGGACCTTCTTTCCTCCTCTCTCTGGCTCTGATACTTTCCCTCTCGTCTTTCTTTCTGTCAGGCTGCCCCCTCTTTCTCCGGCTTTTCCCCCCTCCCTCCCGCCCACTCCCCACTCCCCCCACTGCCTGGCCTGGGAGCCAGCTTCCAGCTGTGCAGTAACCGGCTGAGTGGAAGGGGACTTCCCTCTGTGGCCCAGCGCTGGCTTCTGCCCATAGCTGGAGGGCCTGCCCCGGGAGGGCTAGACCCACGGGATCAGGTGGCACCCCTTCCCTTGGGTGCCCAGCTCCTAGCCACCTGGAATCAAGCTAGAAGAGGGAGAAAGAACTAATTTCAAGGGAAAAGTCCAGATAATTCTGGGATCTGAAGTCTGGAAAGACAGAGGGCCCGAGGCTTAAGGCACAGAGAAATCAGTTCAGGGGCTATTAATTAAAAAAAAAAAAAAAATCAGTGGAGCTTCAGAAACCCCCAGAGTGGATTTGCTCTAGTTGAAGGGATAGGTGGAGAGGGAGGAGAGGGAGGGAGGAGGGTCTTGGGAAAAGGGGCTCTTGGTAGGGAAAATAACACCCACCTTCCAGATGAAAACATGGAGGCTCAATGGGAGAAACTCTCTCTTAAATATCAAGACGTCAAGGCTGCTGTGCTAACCACGCAGACCTCGGTGGAGCGGAGCCTGGGTGGGCAGGATGGCGAGGGTTGTGCCAGGCCTGGCTTGCTAACCCAGAATAAGCGAGGCAGGTGGTCAGATGGGCTGCCCCATATGATACCTGGAGGGAAGTTTCAGCAGAAGCTTGACAAAGGAGAGGGAAAGGGAGCTGGTTCTGCTGAGTGTCAGTTTCAGGCATGTGCTACTGATGATTGACACGCCATCCTAAGTCATTCTGTCACTGTGGGCCCACCCTGTGCTATGTGTGTGCTGAGATGCAGAGACTAAGGTCACAGTTCCCTGGACCTCTGAGGTCACAGCTTCTGGGAGGCTGTTGAAGGCTGTGCATCCAGGTCACCAGCATCTTGGAATGACAGCAAGAGCCTCCAAGCTGGTCTCGCAGCCTCTACTCTTATTCACCAGCAATTCACAAAGCAATATAGGTCATCTCAGAAAAGTATAAATCAGATCACGCCTCTCCACTCCCCTGATGAAAACCCTTCCAGGACTTCTTGTTGTAGTTAGAATTAAACCCAAGTTTCTTCTCACCATCAGTGTGATTTGGCCACGGCCCACCTCTCTGAGCTCATGTCTCACCATTCTCCTCCTCCCTCTGTGTGCTTCAGCGGCAGTAGCTTCCTCCTTATGCCCAGAAGAGGCCAAGCTGGACCACACGACGGGCCATCTGCACTGGCTGTTCCCTCTACCGGGAATGCTCTTCCCCACATCTTCCCACGGCTGCCCAAATATCAAAGAGGCCACGAAGCCTGATCATCTTACATAAAGCAGTCACCTCCATGCCACTGGGTTTTTCCTATCATCCCTTTTCTATTGTAATAAAAACATGTATCACTGTCTACAATTATTCTTTTTTATTCATTTGTTTACATGCTTATTGCCTGCTTTAACGTACCAGAATGCAACAAGTGAAGGAGCAAGAACTTTGTTTGTATTATCCCTTGTGTCTCCTCAGAGCCTGGCGCAGTCATAAATGATCAAAAAGTGTTGGTCAAACGAGGGAATGAATAGATGCTATAATGAAGAGGTTTAGAAAAAGGAAAAGTTGGTTGACCCTGCCAAAGGAAACAAAAATTGTCTTCAGAGAGGAGTGGTTTTCGAGGCAGATCTTAAAAGGAAAACAACATTTCACAGTGGAAGGGCCACAGAGGCAGAGGAAAAAGCATGGAGACCCGCACACGGCATCAAACAGCCTGGGGCATTCATGGAGTGCAGACTGGCAGGCCGGCAGGAATCAGACCGTGGGGGACTTAGAAGGACACAGGTAGGACTTTGGAGCAATGGGAGGCTATGGCAAGTTATTGCACTGCGTGGCTAGAAGGGCCGGGATGTGCATCCTGGAGCAGAAACGGCTCCAATGACCGTTTTCTCTCTGCTCTGTGGGCAGAGGGAGCAGATAAGACAGCAGCACTTGGACCAACAGTAGAAATAGAATGAGACAGATTTTGGCTCTGTGAAGGATAGTTTTTTTAAAGGATCTGAAGAGGAAAATGGGCTCCATGCAGATGAGATTATTGTCCACCCATATTCAGTGTCCCTCCCAGGAGAGGAGGAAATGTCTGTGACCTGATTGGCCACTGATGTATTGGTGGATGTGATTTGTGTCACTTCTGTGCAGAGGCTCTGGGCCAGTGAGTCCTTGTCATTTCCCTTCCCTGTGTGTCACGAGACTGGCTCTGTTCAGGAGTTATGCCAGGAAGAGGTTGCTCCCTTACTTTGGGTCCCAGAGTGAAGTCTCAGAAGCCCAACCAGCCCCTGGTGGACACGTAATGTGAGTGAGAGATAAATTTGATTTAGGCCATTTAGATTTGCGGAGTCACAGGTAATCATGGTCCCTTGGTCTTCCTTGCTGAGTCAGAGCCTCAGTCAAGCTGGTTCCAGCACTTACTGTCTGTGACAGAGTTTCAAAGATGGCCACAATGTGGCCCTGGCTCCTTTGCAATGTGACAGTACCTCCCACTGAGAGTGGAGTCTATGTCCTTTCCCCTAGTTTGGGCCTGCCTTTGATGGCTAGAACCCAGAGCAAGTAATGCTGTGCCATTTCCAAGGCTAGGCCTTAAGAGGTCTTGGTGCTTCGGATTTTACTCTCTTGGGATAATGCCCTGAGGCCACCAGGCTGTGAAGACATCTGAAGGACCACATGGAGGAAGAGGGTCAGCTGTCCCTGCTCTTATAGCCATATGGGTGAGCTCAGGCAAGCCCAGCAGAAGATACACCCAGCCAACCCACAGAACTGAAGGAAATGACACATTCTTGTTGTTTTACACCAGTAAGCTCTGGGGTGGTTTATTACAAAGTAATGAATAACTAGATAAGAGGCCTTGGGAATCAGTTTGCATCTCTAAGCCCACTTAGGAAATAGGCTTTAAAAAAAAAAAAAAAACACATCCGGTTTTATTAGTTAACATGTGTGAAGTTCACACATAGTCTAAATAAAACCTTTCAAAATCCACTGTAGGATCCTTAATCAAAATACAGATTACAAGCATTCAGAAACATTCTTGTTCTTCTGATATAATGGTCTGAGACTTACAGTTTTTATGGTTTACAAAACTGAGGCTAATCGTTTAGAAAACATAGATGGATATTAATTTTATGACCTTTTACTGAAGGGTTACCTATACATTTCTTGGATATCTGTAAAGATGTCTTTATTTCAACCATGTCAACTCACCATTAAATAAGCATAACTTCTGCCTCAAAGGGTCTGGATGAGGCTCACATGAAAAAAGAAATGAATATTAAATTCATTCATTCTTTCAACACATGATACTGGACCTACAATGTGTCAGGCACTGAGTTAACTCTGGGATACAGTGGTGAACAAGATAGACAAAGATCTGACATGCTAGAAGGCATAAAAATACAATGAACAAGCCAGATAATTTTAACTAAAGATAATTGCTATGAGAAAAGCAAAGCAGGGTAATGTAGTTGAGCGTGACTGGACCAGTACTTTGTTTAAGAAAGTTGGAGAAAGTTTTTCTGAGCTTGTGACATTTGAGCTGAGCCAGGATTATGAAGATAAGGGGGAGAAGTGTCCCATATAGAAGGAGCAGTAGGTGCAAATGCCCCAAGGTAGGGACACGCTTGGCCTCGGCAAGGAACACGAAGAAGTTCGTCATGGCTGAGTGTAGGAGGGGGAGGGACCATGGCTGGAAATGGTATTGGTGCAAGGTCATGATGAGGCATGTGGATTTCATCCTAAATGAAATGGAGTCACTGGAGGGTTTTAATAGAGAACTGACACACTTCATACACTGTAAAGTGAGGCAATCCATGGTTGGCCACCCAACAGATTGGGATGACATTTGCAAACTCTTCCAGCTCTGAAAGTTTCCAGTTCTGTGCTAAAAATCTGAAGCCCTTTGGAAGCTAAGCACTTTGATCATAGAAGACATCATCATTATTATTGGTAGGCTGCTTACCATGCAAAAGGGCTTTAGGATTTGATGGCCTCAAATTCCTCCTTGCTCTGAATAGGTAAGAATCATCTGTCAAAGGAAGCCAGAAGAAATTTCTCATTCTGAGGAAATCCAAATCACTATTTGACCAAAATAGAAAAAAGAAAAAAAAAAAGAGAGAGAGAGAGATTACTCATCTTTGGATGAGTAATCTCTGCCAAGTCTGACAGCTTAAAATTGAGAAAAAAAAAAAATAGTTTGTGGCAATTAACATAACGAATGACATGGTATAGCAATAATATTACCGAAGTGGTCTGCAGAAAATTCCAGTGAAACCCACTGGTTTTGTCATCAGTTATTTCTTGTCTCTGTCCTGCACTCTGAGGTGGCTCTGGGTTTGTGGTAGGGCGCCTTAGACTGTGGTTGGGATGCGTGGGGTGAATTTCCTGACCGTAATGTGCTCTGAGTCTTGAGAGAAGCATCAGAAAGGTCTCAGGGCTGGAGTCCCCAGACAGATGCAGCAGTTTCCCACCCCACTGAGGCTACTCCAAGGAGCCCAACTTGGCTATTTTCCCCGTGACTTTAAGACTGCATGATGCCCCAGTTCTGGCTCACAGGCTAGGAGGTAACACAATTTGTTGAGCAGCTACCGTCTTCTGTATACTATGCTGTGTCCTTTGTATACCACATCATCTCAAATAATTCTCACCACAGCCCTGTGAGGTAAATACTATTATTTCCCCCAGGTTGCAGATGAGGAAACTGAGGCTCAGAAAATCAGAGTTTTCTCCAAGGTCCTGCAGTTAGCTGGGGGATTCACTTGACTACCTCCAAAGCCCCTGCTTTTAAATAGTCTGCTCTCCCAGCCCACTCCACTAGAAAATACACTATTCCATGGGAATCCAAAGGAGGAGATGATGCATTCATCCTGGGTCTCTAAGCAGCCAGCCCACCCTGTGGATTTTGGACTTGTCAGCCTCCTTAATGGCATGAGCCAATTCCTTAAAATAATTCTCTTTCTCTCTCTCTCCACATTCTATTGGTTCTGTTCTCTGAAGAACCCTGACTAATGCACAGAATAGGAGCTATTAGCCATGTCTTAAAGCAAGGATGGAAGACAATATTTAGAGCAGCTGGAGGATGTGTTGGTGGACACAGGCAGCCCAGAACTGAGGACTCCTGGAATAAAGGAAAAGCCAGGTCTGGGAATCATGCTAGGCTGATCCTCTGGGAGTCTGGCTGGGTCATTAATCAGAGTCCTGGGAGGCAAGGAGTTTGGAGGTGAGACTGGGGCCCAGCTTAAGAAGTCTTAGGCAGCTTGTCCCTGGTCCAGGCAGGGGCAGAGAGCAGAGAGCTATTGTCTACCACACTGATTTCCACCCCTGCTTTGTCCTTGCTTTACCTACCTTAAAGGCTGGAAAGTCCAAGACTTGCTTTGCCAGCCTCCATTATAGATAGAGACTATCATGTAACCCAGTTTGGCCAATGAGACAAAGGGGAAATCTTTGGGGCAGGGGTGGGAAATTTCCCACCTGTAACAGGAAAGAGGGATGGAAGGCACACCTTCTCCTGCTGCCCTGCCTGCTTGTTCTGCTACTTCCTTCTTTGGATCGTGCAGCTGAGGCAGCCATGTTGTGACTGTGAGGGAAAAACCATGGAAGAAATGGACTCAGAATCCACACGCTGCAGGGCTCCTGCACCAGCCCCAGAAACACCGATCTGCCAACTTTTTCCCTTGTGAAGTAATGAAACACCCACTATGATTCAGGGTTTTTACAATTTACAGCTGAACATATCTTGCTTCAAGGAGGAAATACACACATGTGCAGAAAATGTGATCCCATCCTCAATCCTCAATTTGCTGCTCTTTGAGAATAAGGTGACTCAATTTTCCTCTGTTGGGGCATTCTTTTTTCTTTTTTCTTTTTTTTTTTTTAGTTTTTTAAAATGTATTTTATTGGGCTTCCCTTGTGGCACAGTGGTTGAGAGTCCTCCTGCCTATGCAGGGGACGCGGGTTCGTGCCCTGGTCCGGGAAGATCCCACATGCCGCAGAGCGGCTGGGCCCGTGAGCCATGGCCACTGAGCCTGCGCGTCCGGAGCCTGTGCTCCACAGTGGGAGAGGCCACAACAGTGAGAGGTCCGCGTACCGAAAACAAAAAAAGATTATTTTATTGAAGTATAGTTGATTTACAATGTTGTGTTAATTTCTGCTGTACAGCAAAGTGATTCAGTTATACATATATATATATATATATACACACACATTCTATACATATATATATACACATTCTTTTTCATATTCTTTTCCATTATGATTTATCACAGGATATTGAATATAGTTCCCTGTGCTATACAGTAGGACCTGTTGTTTATCCATTCTATATATAATAATTTGCATCTGCTAATCCCAAACTCCCAGTCGATCCCTCTGCCACGCCAGGCATTGGTAGTTTTTAAATCCTCCCCCGTAATTCCAACATGAAGGTAGGTTTGAGAACCTGTGTCTGACCAGTCCTTCTCAAGCTCTAATATTCATACAAACCACCTAGGGACCTTGTTAAAATGTAGATTCTAACTAAGTAGGAGTAAGACCTGAGAGTCTGCATGTCTAAAAGCTCACAGGTGGTGCTGATGATGTTGGTCCATAGCTCACACTGGATTAACAAGGTCCCAGGGACTTCCCTGCTGGCGCAGTGGATAAGACTCTGTACTCCAAATGCAGGGGGCCTAGGTTCGATCCGTGGTCAGGTAACTAGATCCCACATGCATGCCACAACTAAGACAATTTTCCTCTGCTGTGGCATTCTTCCTTTTTCCTCTCCACCTGCTCCCCTGCCAAACTTAGATATTAACTTTTTCTGGAAGTTCAGCTTCAAGTTCCCGGTCTGGACCCCATGCCCCTCCATGAAGCCTTCTTCACCTGATGCCCCTTCGCTATCATAGCACACGTCATATGGTCTTGCAATGGCCTCTTTCCACCAGGGGACGCTTTGTGGGGCCAGGAAGAAAGGGAAACGGGAGAAGGCAGTGACATTTGTCCTCCTCTTGGACTTCCACTTATGTCTCGTTTGTCCAGACCTATCACATGGCCATCCCTAGCTGTGACCATGGGAAGTGACCATGTCACCCTTCCAGCCTCTATGTGGACAGCAGGCAAAGGAGAAGAGGGCTGGGAATGGAAGTGTTGGGTTGGCCATTAAGCAGTATCTCCCACATATGACAAAATATATTTTTTAAAGTTCTTTGATATTTTAACTGTATATTAGTATTGTTTTTTCTAAATGGAAATACTTTCATTATTATTTTGATTCTCAAAACAATAAAGCTTGTTTTAAAAATTCAAACCATATGGCCTTCATGAGTTTCCTGAAATCTTATTCCCCAAGATAAGCTTATGAGTAGTTTGATCTATATTTCATTCCAGACTTTTAGCTATTCATACAAATATTTTTAGACATTTATTTGTAAAAATGGGATCATATCACATATACTATTCTGCCATCTACTTTTTAAGTTTTTAATTTATTATTTATTTTTATTTTTAATTTACTTATTTTATTTATTTTTGGCTGCATTGGGTCTTTGTTGCGGCACGCAGGCTTTCTCTAGTTGCGGTGAGTGGGGGTTACTCTTCATTGCGCTGAGCGGGCTTCTCATTGCGGTGGCTTCTCTTGTTGTGGAGCACGGGCTCTAAGCATACAGGCCTCAGTAGCTGTGGCTCACGGGCTCTAGAGCGCAGGCTCAGCAGTTGTGGCACACAGGCTTAGCTGCTCCGCGGCATGTGGGATCTTCCCAGACCAGGGCTCGAACCCATGTCCCCTGCATTGGCAGGCGGATTCCCAAACACTGCACCACCAAGGAAGCCCCATCTACTTTTTTAAACACAAGAGTAACATGGACATTTCCCCATATTTATGCAAATAAATCTAATGTAACTCTTTTGAAAAGTGATAGATTCTGTAACTGTGATCTACTGCTGCACAGCTAATGACCACAAACCTACTGGCTCAAAACAACACACATTTATCATCACACAGTTTCTGTGAGTCAGGAGTCTGGGTGCAGCTTAGCTGGGTCCTCTCTTCAAGGTCTCTTACTAGACTGTAGCCAAGGTATCAGCTGGGTTGGGTTCGCTTCTGAAGGCTTGAGGGGGCGAAGGATCTGCTTTCAAGTTTACTTACAGAGTTGTTAACAGGATTTGGTTCCTTTTGGGTTGACGGCCTGAGCTCCCCAGTGACTGTTGGCCTGAAGCTATCCTCAGTTCCTTGTCATACGGCGCTCCCCTACACAGCAACTAGTTTTATCAAAGCTGAGAGTCAGAGAATGTGTTAGCAGCACAGAAGTCAGTATCTTTTGTAATCCAATCACAGAGTGATACCCACTCAACTTTGAGGTATTCTATTGGTTAGAAGCAAGTTATGGGTCCTGCCCACGCTCAAGGGGAGGACATTAAACCATGGTGTGAATACCAGGAGCCAGGCATCACAGGGCCACTGTCTGACATGCTGTCCCACTTAGTAAATGATTTTCCTATTGATGAACACCTAGGTTGTTTCTAGTTTTCTCACCAATACCAACAATGTCATCATCCTTGAACTTGCATCTCTTATGAACTGGTCCAATATTTTCTTTGGAAAATTCTTCAAGGTGGAATCTCCAAATCTAAGAGCAAATAGATTCATGGGTAAGTCCTCTCCCAAAGGTCGACCAAATGTATGCTTTCAGCCGTGTGTGAATGTTGACTCTTCCCACCCCCATCACCAACACTGAGCATTTAACAATCTGTTAAATGTTGTTCAATACGATAGGTGAAAATAGATATCTCTGTGTTCTAGTTTGCAATTCTTTGTTTCTCAGTAAAGTTGGGTATATTTTCTTATGTTATCAGCTACTTGTTTTGGTCAGGACTTTTTGGTTACCAGGAACAAAAAGCTATTTGAACTCATTTAAGTTTTTTTTTTTTAAAAAAAGAGGCTGTTTTTTGTAAGAACTCAGCAACACCATAAACAAATCACTGCCTTGCCTTATGGGAAGCTGAAGTCAACCATCCCCACTCCCTGCAGCTACTTCATTTACTGATCACCCTCTGCGGACCAGGAGGGGTCTCTGCTTCTCTCCACCCAGCAGCTCCTCTCTTTTCTCCTTCTTTACTGACAGCTCTTCCACTTAGAGGAGAAATCTTCCTCATTGCTTTCTATTAGTTTCCAAAGAAAACATATTTGTTATGAAAATTTTAATTAATAGAGATGTGCCTAAAGTCAAATGTAATAGTGTCATCCCCACCCCAATCTCTTCTCTCACAGCTGTGGACATTCACAATTTGATGTGTATCCTCCTAGTTTGTTTTTGTTTTGTTTTTTTTCTCTATGAATGATGATGATGATAGCTCCCACCTACTGAACATTTAGTATGTTCCTAGCATTGTTCTAAGATATCATATGTTTTAATACTCATAAGACAACCATTTGAAGATGATTCAGTTATTCCTCATTTTATAGATGAGGAAACTGAGGTTAAGTAATTTGCCCAAGGCCATACGGATAATATGTCAGATCCGGGATTCCAACCCAGGCAATTTGAATCTGAAACACACACACATATACACACGCTACAAATTTAAAAAAAAAAGTGTTTTTAATATAGTTTAAAAATATAGTTTAAAATATCACGTTTCAGTTCCTGCATTTTTTTCATGTATACGTAGATTGAACCTAATTCTTATTAATTCCCAAGTGATATTGCATTATATGGAAAGGGCAGTGTGTGGGGCAAACAACATGCCCAGTACTCTTTGATTCTCTCTCCTTCCAGTGTTGCCTGTTTGTGTCCTTTGCCCATTTTTCTGTTAGGTACTTTTCTTTTCCTTATGGACTTCCAAGAGCTCCTTGAATATCAAGTGTCATCCGTCAAATATGTTGTGAATATATTTTCTCATTTTGTTCTTCATCTCTGTGCTTTGTGCTATAAAGAAGTTTTAAATCACGATGTGATTATATGTGTTGATCTTTTCTTTTATCATTACTGACCTTCATGTCATGCTGGGAAGCACCTTTCTCAACTCAAAGTTATCAACCCTTTCCCCCTTTATTTTCTCTCTTTCTTTCATGGCTTTTGTCCTACATTTAAATATCCAATCCATTTCCCTTTACTTTCTCTATTGCTTTTATGGTTTTTGCCTTACATTTAAATAGCTAATCAGTTTCAAATTTGTTTTTAAAATCAAGTTAATCTTCTCTCAAATAATTATTCCAACACAGTCGATTGACTAAGCCACGCTTTCATACTGATCTGAGTTGTCCTGATGTCTTATCACATCACTGTGTGTAGGGGTTCCGAGCAGGGACATTGGAGTTGGACAGACTTGGATTCTGGGTCCCACTCTGCTACTCACTGGCTGTGTGACCTTGAGCAGATTAAGGTCTCTGGGCTTACATTTCCTGATGCGTAAAGTGGAGATCATCAGGGTTCCTGATTCACAGGACTGCTGGGGGATGCAATGATGCAGCACATTCAAAGCACTCAATAAACATCTTCAGGATTATTGTTTCCCAAGTCCCTGCCTCTCGCTTTTCAAGAGCCTATATCTGGGCCCTCACTGTTTCTGTCTGCTTCTGCCCCAGAGCCACACCATTTACACGTCCCTAGCTCTATAGCTTATTTTAGTATCTGCTAGACTGTAATCTTCTTGAGGACAAAGATAGTGTCTATATCTTCAGACCTATATAACAGGTTCTCAGTAGATATCCACTGAAAGAATGAATGAGTAGTATGAGCTCCCCTCCTCTTTCATCTCTTGAACACTTTCTTGGCTACTCTTGAGCATGTTTTTCTTCAAATTAATTTGAATTAATCTGCCAAGATCTTCTCCCAAGCATTAATGGGATTTTTATTGGCATTAC
Organism: Mesoplodon mirus; assembly: GCF_964341445.2. NCBI lineage: Eukaryota > Metazoa > Chordata > Mammalia > Artiodactyla > Ziphiidae > Mesoplodon > Mesoplodon mirus. Next base: position 18,639,008 of record NC_138980.1, on the reverse strand, counting down.
AACAAATTAATGGGGTAATTTGAGGAGCATCAACCTTACAACCTCAGGCACATGATCTACACTCCCTCATCCCAGCTGCCCTTTGTTGAGCTTTGCTAAGCTGTATTGGCCTTGCCTGCTTGCCTGTAAGTTTATTCCTGGGTATTTTTGCCATTTCTCTTGCTCTTTTGAAGCCATCTCTTGTCTATTGTAGTGACTGAACTCCTAGGATCTCGGGTTGGGTTCCCTCCTGCTGGCATCCATGGTTCTGGTGTCCAGCAGATCTGAGTGCGAATCCACTTAATAAGGGTGTGACCTTGAGAAATCACCCACCACCCTGAGTCTCAGTTTCCCAGTCCGCTCCACAGGCTCACTGTGAAGCTTAAGATATTGTAGGTGAAGCCTTTAGGATGCTGCCAGGTAATGTGCAAATATGCAATAAATATCTGCTATTATGATTATTTAGGAATTTTAATAACAAATATTTTATAACTCTAAGCAATGTGCTATCATGCTGGGTGTTTTATTATTACTATATACAAAAAATATTTCTAATCCCTCCTCCCACCTCCTCCCTTTGGTAGCTGGGAAGCCTTTCTGTTCACTAAGCACATGTGTCAAGTACTCAGTCTAATGACCTTTCAGATTCTTGAAGGTGATCCTGATGTGGAGATGCTGGAAGAGTGACATTGCTCTGCCTAAGACCCGATGGAGACTGGAGCTGGGAGATAGGAAATCTTGAGAGGGATGAGGGAGATATACGAGGAATATTCTGGGGATTGAGAGAGAGAGACCAGGGGATGGGAGAGGAGGGCCGAGAAGAAGTATCAAATGTCAAGGGGATTTGGGAGGGTAATCTCACCTCTTCCTATCTCCTCCACTCCTACTCACTGTCATGGCTACCATGTGTGGCTTGGTTTTTTCTAACACCACCAAGCATTTCTCTGACACCAGCTGGGAGCCCTACAGTTCAATTCAATTCTGACCCTATCTACCTGGATGTGGCATCAGATCCCACATCAGTCCTGCAAGACTGTCCCGCTGCCCCACTTCAGATCCCAATCACAAATCCAAGTTGTCACTCCTGCTTCTGACTGACCAGCTGTAGATTAGAGGTTTCCATGACCTTGCATTTGATTACTTTCCTAGAGCGGCTCACAGAACTCAGAGAAACCTTTTACTTACTAGATCTCCAGTTAATTATAAAAGAACATAACTCAGAAACAGCCAGATGGAAGAGTTGCACAGGGCAATGTAAGAGAAAGGGTGCAGAACTTGCATGCCCTCCAGGATTGCACCACTCTCCCCAAATCTCCATGCATTCACCAGCCCAGAAGTTCTACAGATCCAGTCCTTCGGGGTTTTTATGAAGGACTCATTACAAATAGGAAAGATTGATTAAATCGTGGCCTTTGGCAATTGATTCAACCTCCCATCCATCTTCCCTTCCCTGAGGTGGACGGGAACTGAAAGATCCAAACTTTTAATAATGTTGGTTCCCCTGGCAACCAGCCCCCGCCCCCTTAGGTGCTTTCCAGTACTCACCTGATTAACATAAATTCAGGTGTGGTTGAAAGCGCTTTGTTATGAATATCAAGACACTTTTGTTGCTTTTAACACCTAGGAAATTCCAAGGGTGTTAGGGCTGTGTGCCAGAAATTAGGACAAAGACCAGATATATATTTCTTATTATAAAGCACAAGATCTTAATGGCCAAGAAAGGAAGTTTTGAGCCTCCGCCTCCCTGGCCCAGACATCTGTCTGGCTCTTTCCATGGGGCCCTTGAGCCTCCAGACAGAGCAACTGGACCTAGCTCTGAGCTGCACCTGCCTATAATAGGTCCCTTGAAGGCCCCTCAGGCCCCTTGTCTGCCGAGTCCCTGCCCAGGGGGACCTACAGTCCCATAGATGTGGGTGTGGGGAGGGAGGCCAGAGGCTTGTTCCCTGCACCAGAGCCCTCCCCAATGGCGGCTCCTGCAAGCTGGGCACCGTTTCAATAGCTCAGTGAGTTTACCAGCATTGGAAGACTTTAACTACCACCACCCCTCCCCTCCTTCCTCTACGCAGCCCCACTTCCATCCCTGACCCGACCCATTCATCCACCCAGTCTGAAATTCAGCATCGAGCCTCTCTGATGACACAGCTTACTTCCTACTAACACCATGTCTGAATAAGTGTATTTTCTTATTGTTGTGCCCCAAGTGATTTTCCTGACATAACTCCTACAGGGCACATGCATTAGGAAATGTCCTGGCAGAAAACAGGTGGCACACTCTGATTGGGTAATTTGAGGAATGAAACAGAGGGGCTTTTTACAAAGGAGAAGGCAGGGTGCAGGGAAGCCACGAAAGATGGTGTGGCACCTTCAGCTGGCCACAGCTGGGCATCTTTACCTCCAGGGCTGAAGGGACAAGAGAGCTAGCAGGTTTTAGCACCAGGACACGGGGGTGGGGAGAAAGAGCTGCCTAGAAGGAGCTGCACCCTTGGGTGGAAGGCAGCAACTGTGCCCTTGGGACCCCACAGTGGAAAAGTGGAGGATACAGAGCCAACCTCACTCGCCCCTCCCTCCAGACAGCACTGCCCACTGGCTGAGCACAATGAGATGCCAGGGGGCAAGGGAGCTCTTTGAAACAGTGGGCCTCTGGGGTAGAGAGAGGGTCTGGAGGGCCAGGGAGAAGTTGGCCCTCACAGCTGGGAACCACACGTCAGTCTCCAGGACAGTAATGGTGAACACATGGCACTGCCCACTTGCCAGCCTCTTTGTAAGGACTTCATTTGTTTTTACGTATTTAATCCCCACTACAGTCCTCTGAGGTAGGTGCTACTACTGTCAGCATTTCTCATAGGGAAACTAGGCTCAGAGAGGTCAGGTACTTGCCCAGGGTCACCCAGCTACCGAGGGGCAGAGCTGGGACCTGGATCCAGGCAGTCCAGCCCAGACACAACACTGTACTGTCCCCCAACTCCCACATCAGGGACCCCAGGGGAGCTGCCTTCCAATGAATGCCTCTGCGCTGTGAAATGCACTAGGGTTGGGATGGACCCAAATGTGAAGGCAGTTCCCCTAGTAAGATAAGATCTTACTCAAGAACTTTACTCAGGGCTGAGCCGATGGCAAGGTATCAAGCTGGCAGCAAATGAAAACGGCAATCAGGTTGTCTGCATCAGCTGATGGTCTGCAGTCCCCTGTGTGTGTTTAAATCAGCATTTCAGCTCTCTAGTCCCAGTGAGAGCCCTGGACCCAAGCCCTCACCTGTGAAGTTGTCTTGTATCTCTGGACCAGATGTGTGGCCAGATTCCCGGTGTGAGTCCCAGCTCCATCACTTACCAGCTGGGTCTGGGCTTCCATAACAAAATACCAAAGACAGCTGGTAAAACAAACATTTATTTCTCACAGTTTTGGAGCCAGAAGTTGGAGATCAAGGCATCGGCAGGGCTGGTTCCTCCTGAGCCCTGTGAAGGAGAATCTGTTCATGCCATTCACCTTGCCTCTTGGTGGCCTCAGACAGTCCTCAGCTTGTAGATGGTGATCTCCCTGTGTCTGCTTCCCTCTGTATGCATTTCTGTGTCCAAATTTCCCCCTTTTATAGGGACAACAGTCACCTTGGCTTAGGTGCCATCCTAGTGACTTCATCTTGATCATCTGCAAAGATCCTATTTCCAAACAAGTTCCTATTCACAGGCACTGGAGGTTAACAGCAGCTTTTGGGGGGGGACACAATCCAGCTGATAACATTGTCATTCCAGCCACCTTAAGAGCTGAGACATTTATTCAGTCCTTCATTCACTCCGTCTATAACTCTAATGAGCATCTAATGTGTACCGTGTCCTGCATGTTGGAGAGGCAAAGACATGAGGACCAGTTCCCTGGTGTCAATATGCTTGAAACCCGGAGAGGTAAACCCATAAACAGGGGACTTCCCTGGTGGGGCAGTGGTTAAGAATCCGCCTGCCTATGCAGGGGACACGGGTTCGAGTCCTGGTCCGGGAAGATCCCACATGCCACGGAGCAGCTAAGCTCATGTGCCACAACTACTGAGCCTGCATGCTGCAGCTACTGAAGCCCACATGCCTAGAGCCCATGCTCCACAACAAGAGAATCCACCGCAGTGGGAAGCCTGCGCACCACAACGAAGACCCAACACAGCCTAAATAAATAAATAATAAGTAAATAAATAAATAATAAATAAATAAAGGGTGCTACCCTTAAAATAAAAAACAACAAAACACTGAAAAACCCATAAACGTGTGACAGGAGGGAAGAGCTAGGAGGGGTAATTGGCCAGGGAGAATGTGCAGGGAGGGTCTTGAGAATTGTTCTGGTAAACAAACCTTCAATGAATCCATTTGCATTTATTGTCCAAGACCCTGGCCTCCTGTTTGCCAGGCATTCGATGGGGGTGAGGGTGGTGGTGGGGAGTGGAGTGGGGGATGGAGGGGTGCTTCCTTTTTCCTTATTGTGCAGGAAGCTTAAAAAAAAAAATAAGACTTCCAAATCTATTCCAAACTGATTCTCCCAATAAATTCCTTAAAAAATTCTCTCAAAACCTGAATCAGGTGCCCGGGTTTTTCAGAATCTCTTTTTCCACATTCTAATCCTGCGCCATGTCTTGCCAGGAAAAGCATAAGCTCCCCTTATTCTACTCCAGCCCAGCTCCAAAAAGAGGGGGACTTCCCTACCAACCCTCAGGCAGAATTCTCCGGCTCAAAGGAATGCTTCTCCCCAGAGAGTCTGTAGTTTTAGCTGGAGTCCTCAGAAAGACACTAGGGTAAAAAATGTCCTATTTTGAGTATTTGCTATCTGCCCAAAATTGAGCTAACTTAACCTATGTAAGTTCATTTTACTGTCATAAATAATCATCCCTCATTTACAAGTGAGGAAATTGGGGCTTAGAGAGGAGAAGGGCCTTGCTTATAGTTACAAACAAGGCAACCATAAACAGCTGCTCAGGCTGTGCACTGCACAACTCCAGGTGGTGACATTCATAAACTATGTGAATTAGCTGGGAAGAGCCAGTGCCAAGATTTGAACTAAGATCTTACTGGCTCCCCAGCCCATGCTCTCAATCACTATGCTACATGCCTTTTTAGAAAAGAAATGCTGGGAGGGACTCCAGAGACTACCTTTCCCAGAGGTTGCAAACTGGGGAGCTAAGAGTCATGTCCAGCCTGTTTCATCTGTCTGGCACATTGCAGTTGATATTGACAAATTAGAAGATTTCACATAAAAATCCAGATTTTTTTGTCTTCTCCTAAAATGTCAGATACGGGGCTAATTCTTACAAAGGGACATTGGATGGAACTGAGGAACGTCTCTCTGTTTCTGCAGAGCATGAGTTCTTTACTTCACTGAAGTTCTCACACGTCCTTTGGTCTCAGACACCTACCCATCTCACTCACGTACATCACCTCCCCGGCCCCCGCAGGCACTGGACTATGTGACTTTTGCTGCAAATATCTAACATACATACACGGGTCCTTGCCTGCTAGGTACTCACCAAACAAAACACGCCTCCCTGCCATCACTTCCTCCCCCGCATGTCCTTCTCCCTTTCTCCCCCGAGAAAGGGGAGAAACTCCTACTCATTCTTTGAGGTTCGGCTGTCTCACCTTGAAGAAGCCTCCTTCCATCAGCGCCTCTGATTGCCCCTCAAGAATTATGATGAGCTATTTACTTGTCCACTGTCTGAATGATGGGCTTCCTGAGGACCCAGAGAGCATCTTTGATCTCTGCATCCCCAGTGCCCAGCATGATGTCTGGCCCAGAGTCTACATGACTCTAATCAGCACTTATTCCCTTCTGTCTCTCTTTCCCTCTTCTCCCTACCGGCCGAAAAACTGAGGATCAGAAAGGACATGTGATTTGTCCCAAAGCACATAACACAGACTATTCGTAGAGCAGAAAGAGCCCTTGGTGAATATGTATTCCCACTCTCCTGTTTTCTAGAACGGCAAGTGGAGGGGAACAGGAGCTGGCTCAAGGCCCCACAACTGGTCTCCTAACTTCTAGTTTGGGGCTCACAATCTCTTTTTCCTCAATCACATTCTGGCTCGTGTCTTGCCCATAACATAAGTATGAGCTCCTCGTCTGATTCTACCCCATCCCAGCTCCGAAGTGTAGGGTCTTCCCTTCCAAACTCAGCACAGAGGACACTTCTTCCCCAGGGGGTCCTCAGATTCAACTCGACATAGGGGTCAACACACTAAGCTTTTAGTGACATTCCTCTTAAGTTCTATTTCCTAGCAGAGTCAGGGAGTTTCTGTGGATTTCCAGAATGTCTAATAACATAGCTGAGCAAGAAAGGACAGTGGGGACCATTGGCATTTTGCAATTCTCTGAGCTAAAAGACACAATGCTGTCTGTCTCAATCTATTTCAGATTTGCTGACAAGAACGCAGAGGAAAAGCTCAGTTCCAGGGTGAACTGTGGGTTTCACCCCGGGCCCAACCACAAGGCTGTCCTTATTAGTAGAGCACTGATTCTGGTCCCAGGACCTCAGACACTGCTGAACTCCCCTGTATGAAGGCTATTCATAGACCCTGAGAAGTCTCAGCTTGCAAGCAGCCAGCCAAGGCCTGCTCATTCCCTTCCTGCATGGGCTGCAACTTCCTTCTGGGGCCAGCATTCCAGATTGCAACTTGCACTATTCCTCTTGCTGTCTTTCCTTTGGTGATGAACAGTCTTCTAGTCCTCAACTGATTCTGTTCACCATTCACTGAGCTCTTCTCAGACTTTTGGTTGAGGGCAGGGTGGGGTCTCTGCCCTCATGGAGCTATGGTCCTGTGGGGAAGACAGAAAATAAGCAAAGAGTTACCATAAAGCAAATAAATAATACAAATAAATACAATGCAGCAAAATAGCTACACTGTGTGGTGAGATACCATGATAAAGGAACATGTGAAGGGGAGTATTGAAAACATGGAAGTAACATAGATGTTGCCATCCAAACAGTGCACTGTGATGCAGCTGTTAAAGACGGTGTCGATAGCCCTCATGACCAGTATGGAAAGGTGCTGAAGATAGGCTGTTGTCAAAGGCCCCCGTCCAAAGACCACCAGAAGTACACCTGTAATAAAAAGTTAGGTTTTTTTGTCTTGCAGCAGCAAGGAGTATCACCCAGAGGAACCACAAGGCGGGGGGGGGGGGGCGGGGATTGACAAGATTTCTTAGAGACTTTGGCCTTGGATGATTCTAAGGTGGGATTAAGGAAGCATGTGCTGGATTGGATATGGTCAGGGAGAAAGGGCAGTTTGGTCATTGGGTATCTTAAAACACTTCATCTTGGAGGAGGCATTAAAATGCAGGAATCATTCACATTAGTCAAATCAGTTATTTTTGTGGCTCTGAATGGCTTTTCTCTGCCGTGTTCAAAACACAGGCGCAGCATGGCCCAGTCTGAGCCCCACACCACTGGGACTAAATTTGTATTCTGTGAGCATTGAGTATCGTTCATATTCAGATGGGAACATCAGGGTCTGGCTGACAACAGAGCCATTTTTTACTTTCTCATTGATAAAAGAAAAAAACAGATTTCTAAATTTGGAAAAGTACACACACACACACACACACACACACACGTATATAAGTATAATGTGTTTGTATGACAGAAATTAAATAAATGATTTATTAATAGTGCTTTTTTTGTAGTTGACAGGCCTTTGTGGTATTTTTAAGGTCGGAAATTTCACATAAAAATAAGAAATTCTGGCTTCTACTGAATAAAAATGGGAAGATTTGCAACGATGAGCTTAAACGACTTTCTTTTCTAAAAAATTTGTATCAAGGTCTTTTGAAAAGGAAGGTACTGGAACCCCCAAGCCCTGGTCTCTGATATTTAAAATTAGGAAATTTCACTGGGATGCTCCTGATCTGAATCTGCTAGTCATCCCAGAGAAGAATTCAGGAAAGGAAAGTCTGGGTTTATGGGAGGAACAGAGTTCATATGGCTGAAAACCCCTCTGGACCCAACTACTTTCTGAAGCTTGGGCTGGTGCTTCAGAAAGAAGAGCTGAGTGTAGGATGTTCCCCAGGGGAGCTGAAATCTGGTGCCAAGCAGAGGCACATCTGCAGCATCAGCAGGGAGGGTCAGAGCATCCAGGGTGAGCTGCTATGGTAGATGTGGCCACAGGACTGTGAAAGACCCGTGTTCAACAGGGTCTTTGTGGCAAAACAGAAGAAGCAGCATTGGTGGATGATTTAATGCTCCCTCTTCTCGCCATGATGTTTAGAAGCAGGACTTCACTCCACCTTTGGACTAAGAAAGACTTCAGAGTTCTTGGACAACCCAAAGAGTGAGGGGAGGCCTCTAAGGTCAAGCTGGTGTTCATGTGGCTAGTGGAAAAATAAAAGAGAGAGGCTTTAATCTGGTAAATAGTACCAGGCATAATAGTAGAACAGGATGCGTCAGAAGGCCAGGCAGCCTCCAGTAAGCAGACCCCATGAGGTCACTAAGTGGATAGCTGGGACCTCAGGCCTTGCATCCTGCTCTCCTGCCCAGCAAGTGGACAGTCCACCTAAGTTCTGTGACAAGCGCTCAGCTGACTTTTCTCTGGTGTGGTCAGTCCTGGCCTCTTTCCCAAATGAGAAGGCCCTACAGGACTGGGCCTCACCTTCCTCTCTGACTTCATCTCATAGCACTCGGCCTCTTCCTCACTCTGCTCCAGCCACACTGGCTGTTTCATGAACACACTGTGTTCATTCTACCTCAGGGCCTTTGTACTTGCTGCTTTCTTGGCCTGATCACTTTATATGACTGGACACTTCTCATCATTCAGGCTCCCCCTGACCACTCTGTCTCAATGAATATTAGCTCTCCCTTCCCATCACTCTCTATCCCATTAGCCTGTTTTACTTCTTTCATGGTGTATGTCACTCTCTGAAATTGACTTATTTACCCATTTTTTTTGCTCATTTATTTCATTGTTTGCTCTTTTTTTCAGTGGAATCCAGGTCCGTGTTTGTCTGGCTCGTTCATCGACGAATTGCCAGTGTGTAGAGCAATGCCTGGCACATATTAAGAGTTCCATAACTGTTTGTTGAATAAATGGTGACTACTTTTAGCCTTTCACTGGAGACCAGTTCACAGCCACCTGATTCTGATTGACCTGTGGTAGGAGGCATGGCAGCCGTGCTGTGCTGGATGAAGCCCTGAACTTGGAGTTCACTCCATCTCTGCCATTTTTTATCTGAATGCTTTGAGGCTTTTCTTCTCTTCTCTAAAAAGTGTGTAATGAGTTAACCATACAGGCTATGAACTCACTTTTAGGGGGAGGGTAAGTCAATTTTTGGTGTGTTTGTGAAATCTGAAGGGGATGGAGAACATGAGTTAGCAGCTTCCAGAAGCAGACAGAGAGAAAGCCAAAAAAGCACATTTTTCAAAAACCTCCAAGGGCCAAGAACCTGACTGGCCCCACCTTCCTTGAAGCCTGAGGCTGGCTTCATGCCAGTGGACACCTTGGGGAATGGTGGGAGGGCCCAGCACTGATGGTCCCCCAGGAGCAGAAGTGGGGACGGTGCCACGTGTGAGCAGAGCTGAGCGAGGTGGGGAGTTCCCAGGGGCAGGACACCCCGGGAGGTGGGGAAGGAGGCTGTGGATGTTCAGAAGACGTGCAGTCCCCGTGGTAGCCCAAATTTCACGTACTGTCTGTCCTTGAAGCCTGGTTTATCTCCCCTGGGCAGAATTAGCTGCTCCTTCTCCAGTTCTCCCGCTGGAAATGGCCCACACATCTGTGAATGCCATCAACTGGTTGTATTGCTTTTTAAAAATTAATTAATTAATTAATTATATTTTTGGCTGTGTTGGGTCTTCGTTGCTCTGCGCAGGCTTTCTCTAGTTGTGGCGAGCGGGGGGCTACTCTTCGTTGCGGTGCGCTGGATTCTCATTGCGGTGGCTTCTCTTGTTGTGGAGCACGGGCTCTAGGCATGTGGGCTTCAGTAGTTGTGGCACGTGGGCTCAGTAGTTGCGGCACATGGACTTCAGTAGTTGTGGCACATGGGCTTCAGTAGTTGTGGCTCACAGGCTCTAGAGCACAGGCTCTGTAGTTGTGGCGCACAGGAGTAGTCGCTCCGCGGCATGTTGGATCTTCCCGGACCAGGGCTCGAACCCGTGTCCCCTGCATTGGCAGGCGGATTCTTAACCACTGCGCCACCAGGGAAGCCCAGTATTGATATTTTTATTAATGTGCTTGCTTCTGTTTTAAACTCTAAACTCCTTGGAATTAAGGAAACATGAGTTTTCAACTTTTGTTCAAAGGCAGCATCAGGCAGGACTCCCTCTCCAGTGTTCCCACTGAAAATGCCCATACGTCATTGACAGCAATTATTGGGTCGATTGGAATTGTTTATTCATACGGATGCCCCTCTGTTGGCAGGGGTCATAAATCTTCATCTAGTGTGCCCAGCTCTCAGCACATAGAATGGACACTCAGCAATGGTTTGCTGAATGATAAAAAAAGAATCAAGATTGCCTGGTGGCATTCCCATTCCCAAGTGCATTCTATGGATGGACACACAATCATCACTCCGCCTATGAAATTTAGATTCGAAGGACTTACAGCCAGGATGGGGTTTTGCCTCTTTCAAAAAACTTATAATCTTTCTTTTGGACAGTAAGAGTCAACAGAAGGATGGCATGGGGAGAGGATCATCTCTTGAGCTCTTACCTTCACATCCTCACAACAATGCTTTCTCTGATTGACAGAGGGACCCACTAAAGCTCATAGCAGGATTTGAACCCAGGTCCAGGGAGGGCAGAGCCAGACACTGTTGATGCATTAGGCTACGTGAGGGGCAATAATGAAATCCCTCTGATTCAGTGACAGCAGGCTCGAATGGTCTGCTCTCCTCCAGTGCATGTGGGGAGAAAGTTGTTCAAGCCCTTGGCTAGGAACCTAGCAGAGCCAAGATTCCTGCAAGGGAGGTTGATTGGCGGGTGGGAGGTGGGCGCTTTTGGGCGCCTGGTAGGAAACTGCTGGGCACAGGTTGTTCTGCAGAAGGGCACAGTTTCTGGAGGCCTCTAATAACCAGCTAAGATTGATGTGGCTGCCAGGGCCCCAGACTAACAGGCAACAGGTCTCCCTGTGACCTTACCCTCTGATCTTATCTGCAGCAGGAGGGCACCAGCCACACAATGGCATTCCCTCTGGGATACATGCAAAAGGCAGTCTTAGGGGGCCCGGTACAGCAAGAAGACACCACCACCCCAGTCCAGTCGCTGTCTGTGCTGTCCTTGATGAGCAAATGGCCCGTCATCTCCCAGTGGCAATCCACAGCCAGGGTCTGTGATGACAGCACGTCCGCCTTGCTCTCCCTGGCCCCCAGGTCCCCTGGCTTCACTGCAGCCTTTCCTCTCATCGCTGGAGAGGTCTCTGAAGCTCACATCAAATCTGTTCCGTCTCCCATTAGAGCCACTCCAAGGCCTTTCAGCCTTCTGCTAGGATCTCCTTCCTGGACCCGTGTTCTTCCGCTCTTTCCCAAACCTGCCAGGTGGGAACTTCTGACAATGTCATGGGCTGAGTTCCTTGTCACTGTGAATATTCAAGCCGAGGCTGGTAGGGGTCTCTCTTTGTGACTCTGGGCCTGTAGTTCTAGGACCCCCCTATTTCTGATAAGCCCTGCAGAAGGAACAGTGTGGGCCCTGGTGTTGGCCCACCTCTCTTTGGAAGCAGTGCTGTAGAGGGCAAACCGTTCATCGATCTCCCTGGGCCTCCGTCTTCTCATCTGTACAATGGGATGTTGACACCCACCTCACAAGATTGTTGTGAGGATGAAGCAAGTGGAGGTTTGTAAAACCCCTCACGCTGTGCCCGGCATACTCATGGCAGTTGTCGTGGGCCCCAGGTAGGTCTGCCACCTGTGCAGGAGCCCTGGCCATGGCCCTGAACTGAAGCACTTGAGGGTGGACAGGAAGCCCATTGCCCACTGGGAGGGCAACTCGAGTGTCTGCTTGTCTCTCCCTTATTTCTATATTCCTTAAATGTGGATTTCATGTTCCCCAAACATGAACAGCAAGTGCAAATGTCCTGGGGCAGGAATGAGCATGAGGAGTTCCCAGAAGAAAGAAGACCACGTAGTGGGAAAGCAGAGAGGGAGAGAACAGGAAGATAGGTGGGCAGGAGAGCTGCCATGCTTTGCACTGATGCTGCTACTGCAAAGCCCCTCCTCACCCATCTCCCACCTTCCCAAATTCAGAAGAGACTGCTTGGCTCTGAATTCCTTCTGTATCTGAGTTGCACTCCGTCACGAACGTCGCATGCTTTCTGATCTGAAAGTTATTCCTGAGCTTGCCTGACTCTGAGGGCCCCCAGAGGGCATAACAAGGGTTATATTTTCATCCCTGTGTCTCAGGGCCCAGAGACAGCTTGGCACGGGAAAGGTCTCAAGAGTGGCTGAGTGATTGAATCAGCTGCTACCAGCAGGGCAGAGCATGTTAATAATGTAGGAACTGTATCAGGAAGCACTAATGTTCCAGCTCTACTGTGAATCTTATACCACCCAAGCAATCAGAGCATCGGGCTATGTGTGGCCAATGAGAAACTCCTAGTATTAGTATGCTTTCTCAGAGTTGGGTTATCAAATCCCCCATTTCAGAAACTTTGATAGACATTGGGGATTGCCTGTCCCACGGTCATTGCCCCTCTTCCCTGCTAATGAAACCCCAGTTTTATGCAACTGACAACATGTCTAACTCCATAGGATGAAGCATGGTTTGTCTAAGCTGATCATGTGATCTGGTAATCTACTTCTGTGTAACAAGTTACCCCAAACATTACCAGTTTGAAACAACAAATCATCTTATGTCTCACATGGTTTCTATGGGTTCAGGAATTTAGGAAAGCCTTGGCCGGCTTGTTCTGGCAGTTGCAGTCACATGTGGCTGGAGCACTTGGGGCTGGCCAGGCATCTCTCTCTCTTCATGTAGGCCCTCTCCATGTGGAACCTCTGTGATGGCTAATTGGGCATCCTCCCAATATGGCAGCCTCAAGATAAGACTGTTATGACAGCTAAGGATTCCAGCACATGTGCTCCAGTGAACTGGGTAGAAAATGAATCTCCTTTTATGACCTAGCCTCCGAAGTCACATGGTGTCATTTATGCTGTATTTTATTGGTCAAGAAGTTCCTAAGGTTGGGTCAAATTTAAGGGGAACCCACCTCTTGATGAGAAGAGTGACAAAAATATGCAGATATCTTTGAAAACTGCCACATCATGTCATCTCTACTCTCTTTTGCCACTGATTGTTTTAGAATTGTTTATGTGATCTATTTCTGGCCAATGAGACATACAGGAAAGTCTACTGAAAGTTTTGGGGGAATTATTTTTTTCCTGCATAATAAGAGAGGATAAGCTCTTTATGTCATCTCCCTTCCTTCCTTCTTAGGATACATTTGTGATGCCTGGAACTGTGGCAATTGTACTGTTAGCATGAGGGAAGATACTGCTGATAGAATGATAGGGATAGACTGGGAAATTAGGAAGCATGTGGGTCCTTGATGACATGGTTGAACTATTACCTCTACCTTGGAATCATTTATGATCAGATTTCTTGATATGTGAAAGTAATAAACCCCCACTGTACAAGCACCTTTGCCTGCACTTTCTGTTTCTTGCCCCTGAACGCATCCCTTGCTGGCTAGTGTGGTGATGAAATGCGCAGGCTTTGAAATAAGAACTTTCTGTGCTTAAAGCCTACCTCTTCTTTTAGCCACTGCGTGACCTTGGGCAAACCACTTCACCTCTCTGAGCCTCTGTTTCCTTACTGAGAAATGAAGGGAATAACTCTGACTACCTCACTGAGAGGTCGGGAGGATTACCGAGATCGTGTATATAACACACAATGTAGAATCTGACACATAGTCCGTGCTCAGTAAATTGTAGCTAAGGATATGCAGTGATTTTAAACCCAAGTGGCAGGAGCTATGACCTTCATTATCCCCACAATTCTGTGAGGTGGGTGTTTACATCTCTGTTTTTGAGAGATGGAAAATGAGGGTTAGGAAGGTGAAGTGGTTTGCCATTAAGTCACATGGCTGGCTGGTCGGGAGTGGAGCCAGGGTTTCCAGGTCTGACTAAGTCTGTCTGAGCCTTCTCTAGTTGGGTGTGTCATAATGACTCTTACTAAACCTTCGTTTCCCTAGCGAACCAGCCTGTCTAGATGCTCTCTGGGACCTGTAGCTTCTCCACAATTCATGCTTCCCAGTGTCACCCTCTCTCAACTATCCACTCCTGTGAATTCTACCTCCCAAAGCTGCCTTCTCTCCTCCCCCAAGGCCAACCCCCCATCACTGGGGTCACTGCAGTGTCCTATGACTGGTCTTCCCATGTCCTATCATGGTCCCTCAAGTCCAGGGGACTCTTTTCAAAACACAATCAGTTTACATGCTTCCAGTGAATCTCATCGCTCCTGGAGGAAAGTGCAAACTCCCCACGAGGCCTGCCAGGCCTGCACCCCTGCTGAGCTCTGCGGACGCCCCCCACTGCCGTCAAAACCTCACCCCCGCTGCCCTGCTCAGAAGCCCTTCCCCAGGCACCCACCTCCTTCAGGTCTCACTTCCACCGGCTCCTCCTGTCTCTGTCTCCTGTCCTGTAACTTTATACCACAGAACTTTTAAGTGTGTGACTCTACATTCAATTTCTGAGTGTTTTCAAGCTTCACCTAAGCTGTGAGCCCCATGTGGGCAGCGAGGCAGTGCGGACTAGTGGTTAGGAGGACGGGCTCTGGATTCAGACCAAGTTCACATCCTAGTTTGCTACTCTTTGTGGTCCGTCCCATGGGCAAATTTTGCAGCTTCTTTCTGCCTTATTTTCCTAGTCTGAGAAAGGGGGTGAGGGGCGGACCCATCTCACTGGGTTGTTATGAAAATTAAGTGAAGCAAATCCGTGTAATCTTATTAGAGCAGAGCCTGGGTCCTGGGCAGTGCTCAATAAATACGAGCAACTTATTTCTCTTGTTCTGTCAGCTGCACAGTCCTTCCCCTCCCGGCTGACATGGAGAGCTCCCAGGAAATGCTCAGTAAGAAACTGCTGCTTGAGGAGCAAATGGCTCGTCTCTCTTGCTCCCATCATACTCCTATGAGGTGGGAGGCTGGATTATTGTCCCTGTTTCGCCAAGAAGGAAACAGAGGCACGGAGTGGGTGAGCAGACTGTCTCGGGCATACAGCAAGTCAAGGGGTGGAGACAGGGGTCATGCTCAAGGCTCTTGACTTCCAGATCTCTGTCCACCATCCATTCAAGGGATGGATAAGGCCCTGGAGAAAGCCGGCTGGGTCGTCAGCAGCAGAGCACAAGGGACTCGGCCTGCCTCCTCCTCCACAGGTCAAAGCTGGAGCTTCGACGCTTATCAAGATGTCCCTTCCCTCCAGTCCTTGCTGGGCGCAGAGCCAGCTGAGTGATTAGGAGGCCTCTAGCAGATGTCCTTGGGGACACAGAGGCCAGGCAGGGGGAGAGTACAGGTCCCAGATCAGGAAGCATACCACAGCTGAGAGCCAGATCCCTGCCATTATCTGAGCACCCACTGTGTGCCCAGCCCTGTGCTGAGGGTACCTGCCTAGGCTGTGCACCAGCCACCCCTCCTACATACAGTGAGCTTCTAAAATACAGATCTAACCTCATCTCTCCTCTGCCCACAACTCTTTCAGGGATCCCACCACCCTGACCCCTTGGACTGGCATTCAAGGCCCTTGCCCTTACTCGCATCTCTCTGAAACTTTCTCATTTATTCATCCACTGGTTTCTTGCCTGTCTCCCTCCTGCCCACTTCAAGCTCTGCCTCTTGGTCGCTGTTGCACCTGTAACATCTCGCACAGTGCCTGGAGTCTTTTGGTGCTCAGTGGATAGTCCTTAAATGGAGGAACAAATGAAGGAATGAAGGAATGATCTGGCCCCAGCTACCTTTCCACCCACATCTCCTAACAGTATCCTCACCCTGTCCCCGTCCTAGACTTTATGTTCCAACAATACAGAGCCCTTTGCAGTTCCCGGACGATGGCCTTTCATGCCTCTATGTCTTTGCACATACAATTTTCTGCCTGCAATACCCTCCTTTTTTAGCTTCCTGGCTCCTATCTATTCATCAGGGCTCAGCCCTTTCTTGAGCTTTTCTTGCCCTGTCTCTAACTTCCAGGTTCCTCCCTCTTATTCTTCCATGGCCTCTTTCATACTGTTTGGGAAGTAATGACACCCTGGCCCACGAGCTCCTTAAAGACGCCATGTCTGATTCATCTCCTTAACCCCAGAACCTAGCCAGGTCCTCGGACATGGCATACACTTAGTAAACACGTGCTGAAAGATGAATTAATTTAATCCTCACACACCCTAGGAGTTGGGGATTCTTTGTGTTTGGGAGATATGCTTACCGCTGGTCATGAGCAAAATCTGTTTGATCCCAGGCGTGGAGCTGGGTGGTCCATATCTTAGGCCATGGAATCCAATAGACCTGGGTGTAAATCTTGGCTCTGCCATGTACCAACTGTGACACAGGGACAGGTCTCCACTTGTAAAATGGGGATAACAATAGGATCTCCTTCACTTATAAGATGGGGATAACAATAGGATCTTCTTCACTTGTAACATGGGGATAACAATAGGATCTCCTTCACTTATAAGATGGGGATAACAATAGGATCTCCTTCACTTATAAGATGGGGATAACAATAGGATCTCCTTCACTTGTAACATGGGGATAACAATAGGATCTCCTTCACTTGTAAGATGGGGATAACAATAGGATCTCCTTCACAGCGATGTGGAGAGATTTCACTGAGACAATATGTCTGCTGCTATTTTTGCTGTCATCGTTATCTTGAATCCACATCTTCCACTCCATTCTGCTAACCAACTTGGTTACAGATACATGGACTAAACTTTGCCAGAAAATAGAAAGTGACAGCACTGGCAGATTGTTTGTGACCATTGACTGCCAAGGTAAAAGTCAGTGACATTTGAGATAAGCTCTGTCTCTGGCTTTGATTTGAGGGCTGGGAAATTAGGATCTCTGATCCCGGGGTGGGGTTGGGGGTGGGCAGTTGTGAGAAGTAACTGCAGGGTTTATCTCAGCCTAAAATGAACAGCCCCAGCGGCCAGACCACTAGGACCTGTCCTATTCTGGCAGCCAGTAAGCAAGGAGACTCCACTGTGAAACAGCACAAATGGGACCCACCTCGCTTATCAAAACCAAAGAGCTCACCAAGCCAAACAGAGGCCCTTGGTGGAATCCGGAAACTGATTAGCCATCACCTGCTCTGTGGCTGGAGTTTTCACATACATGAGCTTTATTGATTTTCCCCACCTCTCAGTGAGTCAAAGAGCCTGTGGAGAGATTTGGGCTCTTGCCAAACAGCACATAGACAGCCCCCAACAATCCCTGCAGGTATGTGGGAGCCATGTGAAGACTGTGGGCCAGTAGCTTGTGAATGGAAGTGATGTCGGTCACTTCTGGGCCAAGACAACTGAGAGCCAGTGTACCTCCTCCACCCCTTCTATTCCCTCTGCCCTAGTGACCCTGGAGACCACGTGCTCTAGATGATGTAGTTATAGGACAGAACAGTGCTGTGAGTGAGGGCATGAGTGAGAAAGAACCTCTGTTATGTGAGGATGCATTTGTTACTGCAGCAAATCCTAGCCAAATCCTGACCAACAGAGAATTATTTTTCTCTTTTCCAGATGAGAAAAGGTAACCTTCTGGACTTGAAGTGACTTGGTCAAGGTCACCCAACTAAGAAATGGCAAAGCTGGGAATGTGCTGCTGGCAATTGGATGTAAGTCTTTTTAGGACTCATTTCAAGCCAGAATTCTAGGCTCCTCTTGAAGGCTAGGCAAGCTCAGGGTCTGAGGTAGGGATGAGCTATGAAAGTACAGCAAGAGTTCTTGGGCAGTGGTTGGGTGAGATGGGGAATCTGGACAGATCTAGGAGATGATATAAGCAAGTGAGGGTTCCCAGTCTCAGCTGAGGAAGTCGGGTTCAGGCCTGAAGTTCAGGATCCAGGTCAGAAGGAGATTTAGGGAAGGTCTGTGGGTACCTAAAGGTGAGCAGAATGAGTCCACATATGGTTGAAAGATGAGCTCAGCCCCTGCAGAGGTCATTTCCAGGGGCAAGATGTCTCCCAGGTTGAGAACAATAAGTGCAGAGCCTGGAAATTCAATCAAAACTTTGGGGAGGGAGAGAAAGGGGGCTTCCCAAGGCAGATGTGGTGTAATAAAGACTAGATCTGGTTTTCATCCTGCATTGGGGCTCTAAAAACCTTTAGAGTTTCCTGAGTGATAGGAGTGTCTTTGTTGTGCTAGTGAGGAGACCCACGGTGGAACCCTAGATGGCTTCAGGATGGGGGCTATTCACCAGAAAGACCAACCCTGTGATTACAAGGTTGGAACTGTGGGCCAGCTTGACTTCCAGGGAGGGGAAGGGGTTGGAGCCTGAGTTCAATTATGTGACCAGCGATTTACTCAGTCCTGATTACCTAAAAACTCTGATACCATGGCATGGTGGAGCTTCCTGGTTGGCGGACACATCGATGCGCCAGGAGGGTGATGTGTCTTAATTCCACAAACAGAGGGCAAAGAAGCTCTGCATCCCTCTCTTCAGACATCATCCTATGTGTCTCTTCTGGCTGGTGCTGATCTGTATCTTTTAAAATAAAACTGTAATAATAAGTATAGCACTTTCAGTGAATTCTGTGAATCATTCTAAAGAATTATCAAGTCTGTGAGAGCCATGGGAACCTGGAAATTTATAGTCAGCCAGTCAGAAGTGTGGGTGGCTCCTGAGGCTGGTGGCTGGCATCTCACGTAGAGACAGTCTTGTGGAGGAGCTCTTAGACTTTTATGGGGTATGATGCTAGCTCCAGGATATCCAGCTGGTCTCAGAGAATTGGTGTCAGCATATAAATGGGGCCACAGTATTAGTTCAACTGGAGGAAGAGTTTGAACAGAAAGGCTGTGTGCAAGAAGCCCAGAAAAAGGGATTCAGTGTGTCAGACTACCCACCCAGTGATGCCAGGATCCACTCCTTTTGGTGGGTCTTCCTTGCATTGGAGATGGAAAAGACTTATGCTGAAAAACCCCAGCCACTGGGACCAACCAATCACTCTTTGTTTTTTTTGTTTGTTTGCTTTTTGTTTTTCTAAAGACAGCCATCTTTTTTTTTAAATTAATTAATTAATTTATTTATTTATTTTTGGCTGTGTTGGGTCTTCGTTTCTGTGCGAGGGCTTTCTCTAGTTGCGGCAAGTGGGGGCCACTCTTCATCGCGGTACGCAGGCCTCTCACTGTCGCGGCCTCTCTTGTTGCGGAGCACAAGCTCCATATGCGCAGGCTCAGTAGCTGTGGCTCACGGACCCAGTCACTCCGCGGCATGTGGGATCCTCCCGGACCGGGGCTCGAACCTGTGTCCCCTGCGTTGGCAGGCAGACTCCCAACCACTGCGCCACCAAGGAAGCCCTGTTTGTTTGTTTTTTTTTAATAAGATGATCCTCACAATTATCGTCATCAACATCATCACAGTTATCATTATCACTTCATCATCATTCTTATTCCTTCATCTTCACTGTCACCATTACCATCACCAACAACAACATCATCACCAACACAGGGCATGGATTAACTCAACTGATGGATGTAAAGTGGGAGTTGGCCAATTTTTACTGCAAAAAAACTTGCAGGTAATAAATGTTCTCAGGTTTGTGAGCTATAGAGTCTCTGTCACAGCTTCTCAACTGCTTTTGTAGTGCACAAGTGGCAATAGACAATATGTATTTACAAAACCAGGCAGTACGCTGATTTGGCCTGTGGACCACAGTTTGCTGACTTCTGACGAAAAGCGCCTAGCCAGGGCCAGGCACACACAGCGCTGTGTATGACTTTCATGGTCCCTAGGAACCTGTGCCTTGTGGGTCTGTTCTACCATAACAGAATCCTGTGTATCCTAGAAATGTCTTTTTTTAATACGAAATTTTTTTAAATTTTTTTTGTCATGGTTTTAAAATAAATTAAATGATTTTCATGGGACACTAAAAGTATTGTGGGCCCTATGTGCTGTGCCCATTTGCCTGATGGACGGGTCCGCACTTGGCTCTCTATTACTTACATTGATTGTGTGCTTACCATGTGGGAGCCTCTGCTGAATGCTTGCCATACATCCCATGGCAGCCGAAGACATAGAAATTATAATTATCCCCATTTTATAGATGAAGAACCTGGGGGCAGGAAAAGTGAAATGATTTCTCTGATAAATGCCAGGGAGGGTCCACTAGGATCTAATGCCCACTTGGCCTCACTGAAAAGCCTGAGCTCATAGTTACCTCCAAGTAGCAGCTGTCCTGCCCTCTTGTCTAATTCCAGGCTGTAATGCACTAAACGTTTGTGCCTCCCCACCACCCCAAATTCATATGTTGAAGCCTTAACCCCCAGCGTGGCTGTATTTGGAGATGGGAACTCTAAGGAAGTAATGAAGGTTAAATGAGGTCATAAAGGAGGGGCCCTGATCTGATAAAATTCGTTTCCTCATAAGAAGAGACATCAGAGAGCTTCTCCTCTCTCTCTCTCTCCCACACCTTTTCTCTTTCACACAAAAAAGGTTGTGTGAGCACACAGTGAGGTAGTGGCTGTTTGCAAGCCAGGAAGAAAGGTCTTACCAGAACCTGACCATGCTAGTTCCTTGATCTTGAATCAAGCCTCTAGAACCATGAGAAAATAAATTTGGGTAGTTTAAGCCACCTACTGTCTGATACCTTCTTACTGAACCTCAAGTCAACAAAGGCACAGTCCCACTCAGCAAAGAAAAGGGGGCGGGAAGGGGAATCTCATTTATTGAGTGTCTGCTGTCTGCCAAGTGCTGACCCATCCATCAGGCACATAGGCACAGCGTCTATGGCCCACAATACTTTTAGTGTCTATAAAAATAGTTTATTTTAAAATCATAAGAGAAAAATTCGCATTAAAAAAAAAGAGAAATTTCTATTATGGTGGAAGAGAACCACAAAGGCAAAAGTTCCTTGGACCCATGAAATTCATACGCAGCTCTGTGTGTGCTCAGCCTTGGCTAGACACTTTGTATCAGTAAACCATGGCCCGTGGGCCAATCAGCCTGCTGCCTGTTTTTGTAAATACACGTTGCCTATGGTTACTACAAAAGCAGTTGAGAAGCTGTGACAGAGACTGTACGGCCCACAAAGCTGAGAACATTTATTACCTGGCCCTTTGCAGAAAAAATTGGCCAACTCTTGCTTTATGTCTATCATTTGAGAATCCATGTCCTGTGAGGCTCAGGATTTTATCCTAACTTTTCTAGGTAAGGAAACTGAGGCTGAGTGTGTCAAAATGACTTGCTGAAGATGCCACAGACTTCCAATGAGCAGTCTGTGACTTCACAGAAAGCCCATGTGCTTTCTACTACAACAGTCACCAGCTGGGGTGTTCGATCTGCTTCCTTCCTGCAATTTCCTTCTCTTCCCCCTGCATGTACAAAATGAATCTGCAACATTTAAGCAACACTTGTTACCACAATTAGTTTCAATTCAACCAGTGTTTTCTGTGCCAAGCCTTTGCTGTGTTTGGTGCCATCGATATAAAGATGCGCATGACATATTCTTTAGAGGATAGTGTCTGGCAGTGACTACAGTGTGAGTGTGAGTGAGCTAGAGTGACCCTGGGCAAGGGATTTCCCCACTCTGAGTCTCCGTTTGGTGGTGTACTTGTTAAGAGTGGGACCCTGCTCCTACACTGTTGGTGGGAATGTAAATTGGTGCAGTCACCATGGAGAACAGTATGGAGGTCTCTTAAAAAACTAAAAATAGAGTTACCATATGATCCAGCAATCCCACTCCTAGGCATATATTTGGAAATGACAAAAACTCTAATTCGAAAAGACACATAAACCCCAATGTTCATAGTATCACTATTTACAATAGCCAAGATATGGGAGAAACCTAAGTATCTAACAACAGATGAATGGATAAAGATGATGTGAGATACACACACACACACACATATACACACAATGGAATACTACTCAGCCATAAAAAAGAATGAAATTTTGCCAACTGCAGCAACATGGATGGACCTAAAGATTATCATACTAAGTAAACTAAGTCAGACAGAGAAAGACAAATATCATATGATATCACTTATATGTGGAATCTAAAAAAATGATACAAATGAACTTATTACAAAACAGAAATAGACTCATAAACATAGAAAACAAACTTACAGTTACCAAAGGGGAAAGTGGGGGGAGGGATACATTAGGAGTTTGGGATTAACAGATACAACAGATATATAAAATAGATAAACGGCAAGGACCTACTGTATAGCACAGGAAACCACATTTGCTATCTTAAAGTAACCTATAATGGAAAAGAATCTGAAAAAGAATGGACATATGAATAGATATATGTAACCAAATCACTTTGCTGTACACCTGAAACTAACACAACATTGTAAAACAACTATACTTTAATTTTAAAAAAAAAGAGTGCACTTTTTAAGGATGGTATTGAGCCTATGTGGGAAGATGAGAAGAACAAACGAGGAGGACGATGGCTAATTACATTGAACAAACAGCAGAGACGAAGTGACCTCGATCGCTTTTGGCTAGAGACACTGCTGTGCCTTATTGGAGAGTCTTTTGATGACTACAGTGATGATGTATGTGGAGCTGTGGTTAATGTTAGAGCTAAAGGTGATAAAATAGCAATATGGACTACTGAATGTGAAAACAGAGAAGCAGTTACACATATAGGGAGGGTATACAAGGAAAGGTTAGGACTTCCTCCAAAGATAGTGATTGATTATCAGTCCCATGCAGACACAGCTACTAAGAGCGGCTCCACCACTAAAAATAGGTTTGTTGTTTAAGAAGACACCTTCTGAGTATTCTCATAGGAGACTGCGTCAAGCAATCGAGATTTGGGAGCTGAACCAAAGCCTCTTCAAAAGCAGAGTGGACTGCATTTAAATTTGATTTCCATCTAAATGTTGCTAAGATATAAGAGAAGTCTCATTCGCCTTTGTCTTGTACTTCTGTGTTCATAGTTTGTTTTTTTTTTTTTTTAATTTTGGCTAGAGTGTCCACTATCCCAATCAAAGAATTATAGTACACATCGTCCCCAGAATCCATAAATGTGTTCCTGGCCCACTCTGTAATAGCTTAAAAGAATTAATGATTACAAACACATTTGACCCATCTACAATATTAAAGAAAAGAATTTGCATTTCTATACCTTACAAGAGAACGATTCTGTTTATGTTCCATTGTATGCAGGAGCATATTTTGCTGGTTTGAAAGAGTATGATGCATACAGTTTTCTAACAATTTTCTTTGTTTCTTTTTACAGCATTGTCTGTGCTGTACTCTTGCTGATGGCTGCTAGATTTTAATTTATTTGTTTCCCTACTTGATAACATTAGTGATTCTGATTTCAGTTTTTCATTTGTTTTGCTTTTGTTTTTTTCCTCATGTAACATTGGTGAAGGATCCAGGAATATGACACAGAGGTGGAATAAACATTAATTTTGTGCATTCTTTGGTATTTTTTTTGTTTTTTTGTAGCTACAAAGCTTTGCTACAAATTTATGCATTTCATTCAAATCAGTGATCTATGTTTGTGTGATTTCCTAAACATAATTGTGGATTATAAAAAATGTAACATCATAATTACATTCCTAATTAGAATTAGTATGTCTGTTTTTGTATCTTTATGCTGTATTTTAACACTTTGTTATACTTAGGTTATTTTGCTTTGGTTAAAAAATGGCTCAAGTAGAAAAGCAGTCCCATTCATATTAAGACAGTGTACAAAACTGTAAATAAAATGTGTACAGTGAATTGTCTTTTAGACAAAAAATAAAATAAAATAAACATAAAAAAAAAAAAGAGTGGGGTTCTGGAGGCAACAGATGTGAGTGTGAACCCTAACCAGTAGCTAAATATCTTTGCCTATGTCCTCCTCTAGAAATTGGGGCTCTAATAGCTCTTACCTCATATGGTTGCTGTGAGAAGCAAAAAAGTTAAACATGTAAATGCCTTAGGACAGTGTCTGGCACAGAGTGAAAGCCTGATGATTATTAGCTATATTGTTGTGGTTGTTATTGTTATTATTATTATAATTATGCACCAGGACCACTCAGATTACTGGGCGTGGTGAAAAAGCCTCACACCGGGGTTGACTTGCTATGTGACCTTAGATCAGTCGCTTTTTCTCTCCAGGCCTCAGTTTCCCCACCTGCTCTCCAAGGTTCCACCCAGCATTAATTTTCCCCTTTTCTGGAGCTTTCTCATGGCTCTCTTCCTTCTAAGCCTTTTTTCCTTCAGGGCCCACCCAGGGTGGTGCTCACCCCTGGCTCCACTGCCCAAGTGGTGAAGGTCACCCTTGCCTGCCCGTTGAAGGCTCAGATAGGGAGTTCCTGGGAAAGGTCAGAATCCAGGGCCAGAGCCTATCAGAGCCCGGAGAGGTAAATAGGGAAGGAAATGAGAAGAACAAGTTATTGCTTACTTAGCTCCTAGGTGTGTCTGTTTGCCCAGAGTATTAAGACAGGCCTAAAGGGAGAAAACAGAGCTCCTGGGAGAAGAATTCTTCACTTGACACAAAAGGTGACCCCAGAAGAGCAAGGGTGTCACATCTCACAGGTGTACAGCACACTAGTTTACACAGCACATTTGGGGCCAGGATGCGTCCTTCTTCTTGTAACTTCCTCCAAGATGTTACTCCTCAGTTGGAACAAAATCCAAACCCTGCTCCCTGGTTTCCTGCCCTCAGCACCTTCCTCCTGCCTTCCCACCCCTCGCTCACCACCCTCCAGCCACGCTAGCCTCCTGGCTGTTTGTCTGAGAAACCAAGTTTATTCCCATCACTTTTGCTGTTATTTCTGCCTGGAGTGTTCTCTGCTGTTCCTTTAATGTCTGGCTCCTTTCTAATTCTCAGCTGGAACGTCACTTTTTCTGGGAGACCTGCTTTCTCTGGCTGCCCTTAAAAGCAGCCTTCCCCAGAAAACCTTGGGATGTCTTTTGGGGCACTTTTACTCTGGGAGTCTCCTATTTGCTTACGTGTTTATTGTCTGTGAGCTCTGTGAGGCCAGAGGCCTTGTCCATCTTGCCCCTGCTGCATCCATGGGCCAGGGCAGTGCCTGGAGCCCACGATGTTCTCACTGATACCTGCTGAAGGACTGAATGAGTGACATTCACAGACATATTAGCCCTGGAACTTTCATTTTCTTTTTTTTTTGCGGTACGCAGGCCTCTCACTGTTGTGGCCTCTCCCGTTGCGGGGCACAGGCTCCAGACACGCAGGCTCAGTGGCCATGGTTCACGGGCCTAGCCTCTCCGCAGCATGTGGGATCTTCCTGGACCGGGGCACGAACCTGTATCCTCTGCATCGGCAGGTGGACTCTCAACCACTGCGCCACCAGGGAAGTCCCTGAGAGCATTTCTGAGGTAGCTGGTAGCATCACTCAGGCTCTGGGCCAGGTTGCTGAGAGGTTGAAGAAAGAGTACAGGCTTTGGAAAACATATGTGGGTTTGAGGCCTTGCTCTATGGCTTACTAGCTGTGTGACCTTGGGCAAGTGACTCAACCTCTCTGAGCCTCTTCTTCTTTATCTATAAAATTGTTCCCTGAACAGCATTCTGCAAAATGAATCTGATGAGTGAGTGTGAGTGCTTTGTGTGCTGCTGGGGGTGTGGGGACGCTCTTCTTGTTTGTCCCTCACCCTGTGCTGCTTTCCCAGGCCTGGACCAAAAGGGTGTTAGGTACAGCAGACCCCACACCTGCCTAAAGAGCAACTTACAGCTCCACCGGGGGGTGGGAGGGACCAACCCTCCACCCACACCTTGGGAACACATTTGGGTCTTCTTGGAGTTTGCAGGACTGTGGCCTTTTAGAAAATATAGAAAACTCTGGGCTGTTTTCATTCATTCATTCATTCATTCATTCATTCACTCATATATTTATACTTCTAATTGTGGTTAAAATACACATAACATAAAATTTAACATCTTTTAAAGTGTACAGTTCAGTGGTATTAAGTGCATTCACATTGTTGTGCTACCATCACCACCGTCCATCCACAGAAATTTTTTACCTTGAAAAACTGAAATTCTGTACCCGTTCAACAATAACTCCCCATTTCTCCCTTCTCCAGCCCCTGGAAACCACCATTCTACTTTCTGTCTTTAGGAATTTGACTACTCCACCTCATATAAGTGGATTCACACAGTATTTGTGTTTTTGTAACTGATTTATTTCAATTAGTGTAATGTTTCAAGTTCCTTCCATGTTGTAGCATATGTCAGAATTTCTTCTAAGACTGAATTCTATTGTATGTATACACCACATTTTGCTTATCCATCTATCCATCAATGGGCATTTGAGTTTCTTCTACCTTTTGGCTACTGTAAATATTGCTGCTGTGATTTTTGGCTGCACAAATGTCTCTTTGTTCCTGCTTTCAGTTCCTGTGGGTATATACTCAGAAGTGAAATTGCTAGATCATATGGTAATTCTATTTTAATGTTTTAAGGAACCACCACACTGTTTTCCACAGCATCTGTACCATTTGACACACCCACCAACAGTTTCAATTTCTCCACATCTTTGCTGATACTTGTTATTTATGTTTGATAGTAGTCATCCTAATGGATGTGAAGTGGTGTCTCATTGTGGATTTGATTTTCATTTCCCTAATGATTAGTGATGTTGAGCATATTTTCATGTGCTTTTTGGTCATTTGTGCATCTTCTTTTTTTAATATATTCTTTTATCTTTTATTTACTGCAAATTCCTTTTTCCCCTTTTTTTACATCACATTGAAATGACTTATTTATTTTATAACTGGAGGACGTTTATACCTCTTGACCCTCTTCATTTCCTCCATCCTTTCATCTGCCTCCCGCGGCAACCATCATTCTGTTTTCTGTATCTATGAGTTTTGTTTTCTTTTGTTGGTTTGTTTGTTTTATTTTTTAGAGTCCACATATAAGAGAGATCATACAGTATTCATCTTTCTCTGCCTGACTTATTTCATGGAGCATAATGTCCTCAAGGTGCATCCATGCTGTAGCAAATGACAAGATTTCATTCTCTGTTATCTTTTTTGATGGAATGTCTGTTCAAGTCTTTTGCCCATTTTTTAATTGGGCTGTTGGTTTTTTTGAGGTTGAGGTGTATTAGTTCTCCGTATATTCTGATATTAAGCTCTTATCTGATACAAGATTTGCAATTGTTTTCTCCTGTTGGGTTGGCTTTTCACTCTGTGGATTGTGTCCTTTAATGTGCAGAAGTTTTAAATTCTGATATAGTCCAATATATCTATTTTTACCTTTGTTGTCTGTGCCTTTGGTGTCATAACCCAAGAAATCATTCCAAATCCAATGCCATAAAAATTTGACTTGTTTTATTCTAAGAGTTTTATGGTCCTGAGCTATTTTAAAGGCCAGTGAAAAAGACAAGATCCAGCCTCATCCACCAGAACAGAGGCACCAGTCCCCACCACCAGGAAGCCTGCACAACCCGTGGAACCAACCTTAGCCACTGGGGGCAGACACCAAAATCAACGGGAATTACGAACCAGTAGCCTGCACAAAGGAGACCCCAAATACAGTAAGTTAAGCAAAATGAGAAGACAGAGGAACACACAGCAGATGAAGGAGCAAGGTAAAAACCCACCAGAACAAACAAATGAAGAGGAAATAGGCAGTGTACCTGAAAAATAATTCAGAGTAATGATAGTAAAGATGATCCAAAATCTTGGAAATAGAATGGAGAAAATACAAGAAATGTTTAACAGGGACCCAGAAGAGCTAAAGAGCAAACAAACAATGATGAACAACACAACAAATGAAATTAAAAATACTGCAGAAGGATTCAATAGCAGAATAGCTGAGGCAGAAGAATGGATAAGTGACCTGGAAGATAAAATAGTGGAAATAACTACCACACAGCAGAATTAAGAAAAAAGAATGAAAAGAATTGAGGACAGTCTCAGAGACCTCCGGGACAACATGAAACGCACCAACATTTGAATTATAAGGGTCCCAGAAGAAGAGAAAAAGAAAGGGACTGAGAAAATATTTGAAGAGATTATAGTTGAAAACTTCCCTAATATGGGAAAGGAAATAGTCAATCAAGTCCAAGAAGCACAAAGTCCCATACAGGACAAGTCAAAGGAGAAGTCTGCCAAGACACATATTAATCAAACAATCAAAAATTAAATACAAAGAAAAAGATATTAAAAGCAGCAAGAGAAAAACAACAAATTACATACAAGGGAATCCCCATAAGGTTAACAGCTGGTCTTACAGCAGAAACTCTGCAAGCCAGAAGGGAGTGGCAGGACATAGTTAAAGTGATGAAAGGGAAAAATCTACAAGCAAGATTATTCTACCCAGCAAGGATATCATTCAGATTCAACACATAAATTAAAACCTTTACAGACAAACAAAAGCTAAGAGAATTCAGCACCACCAAACCAGCTTTACAACAAATGCTAAAGGAACTTCTCTAGGCAGGAAACACAAGAGAAGGAAAAGACCTACAATAACAAACCGCCCAAAATTAAGAAAATGATAATAAGAACATACATATCGATAACTATCTTAAATGTAAATGGATTAAATGCTCCAACCAGAAGACACAGACTGGCTGAATGGATACAAAAACAAGACCCATATATATGCTGTCTACAAGAGACCCACTTCAGACCTAGGGAAACAAACAGATTGAAAGTGAGGGGATGGAAAAAGATATTCCATGCAAATGGAAATCAGAAGAAAGCTGGAGTAGCAATTCTCATATCAGACAAAATAGACTTTAAAATAAAGACTGTTACAAGAGACAAAGAAGGACACTACATAATGATCAAGGGATCAATCCAAGAAGAAGATATAACAATTGTAAATATTTATGCACCCAGCATAGGAGCAACTCAATACATAAGACAAATGCTAACAGCCATAAAAGGGGAAATTAGCAGTAGCACATTCATAGTAGGGGACTTTAACACCCCACTTTCAATAATGGACAGATCATCCAAAATGAAAAGAAATAAGGAAGCACAAGCATTAAATGGTACATTAAACAAGATGGACTTAATTGATATTTATAGGACATTCCATCCGAAAACAACAGAATACACTTTCTTCTCAAGTGCTCATGGAACATTCTCCAGGATAGATCATTCTTATGTCACAAATCAAGCCTTGGTAAATTTGAGAAAATTGAAATCGTATCAAGTATCTTTTTTGACCACAATGCTATGAGACTAGATATCAATTACAGAAAAAATCTGTAAAAAATACAAACACATGGAGGTGTGAATACAATACAATACAATACAATACTAAATAACAAGGAGATCACTGAAAAAATCAAAGAGGAAATCAAAAAATACCTAGAAACAAATGACAATGAAAACATGACCACCCAAAACCTACGGGATGCAGCAAAAGCAGTTCTAACAGGGAAGTTTATAACAATAAAATCCTACCTTAAGAAACAAGAAACATCTCAAATAAACAACCTAACCTTATGCCTAAAGCAATTAGAGAAAGAAGAACAAAAAACCCCTAAAGTTAGCAGAAGGAAAGAAATCAAAAAGATCAGAACAGAAATAAATGAAAAAGATATGAAGGAAACAATAGCAAAGATCAATAAAACTGAAACCTGGTTCTTTGAGAAGATAAACAAAACTGATAAACCATTAGCCAGACTCATCAAGAAAAAAAGGGAGAAAACTCAAATCAGTAGAATTAGAAATGAAAAAGGAGAAATAACAACTGACACTGCAGAAATACAAAGGATCATGAGAGATTACTACAAGCAACTCTATGGCAATAAAATGGACAAGCTGGAAAAAATGGACAAATTCTTAGAAATGCACAACCTTCTGACACTGAACCAGGAAGAAATAGAAAATATAAACAGACCAATCACAAGCCCTGAAATTGAGACTCTGATTAAAAATCTTCCAACAAACAAAAGCCCAGGACCAGATGGCTCTCAGATGAATTCTATCAAGCATTTAGAGCATAGTTAAAACCTATCCTTCTCAAACTCTTCCAAAATATATCAGAGGAAGGAAGACTCACAAACTCATTCTATGAGGCCACCATCACCCTGATGCCAAAGCCAGACAAAGATGTCACAAAGAAAGAAAATTACAGGCCAATATCAATGATGAACATAGATGCGAAAATCCTCAACAAAATACTAGCAAAAAAAAATGCTAGTACTGAAAGGATCATACACCATGATCAAGTGGGATTTATCCCAGGAATGCAAGGATTCTTCAATAAATGCAAATCAATCAATGTGATAAACCATATTAACAAATTGAAGGAGAAAAACCATATGTCATCTCAATAGATGCAGAAAAAGCTTTCGACAAAATTCAACACCAGTTTATGATAAAAACCCTCCAGAAAGTAGGCACAGAGGGAACTTACCTCAACATAATGAAGGCCATATATGACAAACCCATAGCCAACATCATTCTCAATGGTGAAAAATGGAAATCATTTCCTCTAAGATCAGGAACAAGAGAAGGTTGTCCACTCTCACCACTATCATTCAACATAGTTTTGGAAGTTTTAGCCACAGCAATCAGAGAAGAAAAACAAATAAAAGGAATCCAAATTGGAAAAGAAGAAGTAAAGCTGTCACTGTTTGCAGATGACATGACAGTACACATAGAGAATCCTAAAGACTCTACCAGAAAACTACTAGACCTAACCAATGAATTTGGTGAAGTAGCAGGATACAAAATTAATGCACAGAAATCTCTTGCATTCTTATACACTAATGATGAAAAATCTGAAAGGGAAATTAAGGAAACACTCCCATTTACCACTGCAACAAAAAGAATAAAACACCAGGAATAAACCTACCTAGGGAGACAAAAGACCTCTATGCAGAAAACTATAAGACACTGATGAAAGAAATTGAAGATGATACAAACAGATGGAGAGATATACCATGCTCTTGACTGGAAGAATCAACATTGTGAAAATGACTATACTACCCAAAGCAATCTACAGATTCATTGCAATCCCTATCAAACTACCAATGGCATTTTTCACAGAACTAGAATAAAAAATTTCACAATTTGTATGGAAACACAATAGACCCCGAATAGCCAAAGCAATTTTGAGAAAGAGAAATGGAGCTGGAGGAATCAGGCTCCCGGACTTCAGACTATACTACAAAGCTACAGTAATCAAGATAGTATGGTACTGGCACAAAAACCAAAATATAGATCAATGGAACAGGATAGAAAGCCCAGAAATAAACCCATGCACATATGGTCACCTTATTTTTGATAAAGGAGGCAAGAATACACAGTGGAGAAAAGACAGCCTCTTCAATAAGTGGTGCTGGGAAAACTGGACAGCTACATGTAAAAGAAAGAAGTTAGAACACTCCCTAACACCATACACAAAAATAAGCTCAAAATGGATTAAAGACTTAAATGTAAGGTCAGACACTATCAAACTCTTAGAGGAAAACATAGGCAGACCACTCTATGACATAAATCACAGCAAGATCCTTTTTGACCCACCTCCTAAAGAAATGGAAATAAAAACAAAAATAAACACATGGGACCTAATGAAACTTAAAAGCCTTCGCACAACAAAGGAAACGATAAACAAGGCGAAAAGACAACCCTCAGAATGGGAGAAAATATTTGCAAATGAAGAAACTGACAAAGGATCAATCTCCAAAATTTACCAGCAGCTCAGGCAGCTCAATATCAAAGAACCAAACAACCCAATCCAAAAATGGGCAGAAGACCTAAATAGACATTTCTCCAAAGAAGATATACAGATTGCCAAAAAACACATGAAAGGATGCTCAACATCACTAATCATTAGAGAAATGCAAATCAAAACTACAATGAGTTATCACCTCACACTGGTCAGAATGGCCATCACCAAAAAATCTACAAACAATAAATGCTGGAGAGGGTGTGGAGAAAAGGGAACCCTCTTGCACTGTTGATGGGAATGTAAATTGATACAGCCACTAAGGAGAACAGTATGGAAGTTCCTTAAAAAACTAAAAATAAAACTACCATACAATCCAGCTTTCCCACTACTGGGCATATACCCTGAGAAAACCATAATTCAAAAAGAGTCATATACCACAATGTTCATTGCAGCTCTATTTACAATAGCCAGGATATTGAAGCAACCTAAGTGTCCATTGACAGATGAATGGATAAAGAAGATGTGGCACATATATGCAATGGAATATTACTCAGCCATAAAAAGAAAGAAAACTGAGTTATTTGTAGTGAGGTGGATGGAGCTAGAGTCTGTCGTACACAGTGAAGTAAGTCAGAAAGAGAAAAACAAATACTGTATGCTAACACATATATATGGAATCCCCCCAAAAAAAAGAGGTTCTGAAGAAGCTAGGGGCAGGATAGGAATAAAGATGCAGACGTAGAGAATGGACTTGAGAACACGGGGAGTGGGAAGGGTAAGCTGGGACGAAGTGAGAGAGTGGCATGGACATATATATACACTACCCATTGTAAAATAGATAGCTAGTGGGAAGCAGACGCATAGCACAGGGAGATCATCTGGGTGCTTTGTGACCACCTAGAGGGGTGGGATAGGGAGGGTGGCAGGGAGATGCAAGAGGGAGGAGATGTGGGGACATATGTATATGTATAGCTGATTCACTTTGTTATAAAGCAGAAACTAACACACCATTGTAAAGCAATTATATTCCAATAAAGATGTTTTTTTAAAAATGGAATAATAGTCAAACAAATAAGAATCTGGGTCTAACTAAAAGACTTTATTTGTGTACATATGTATGCTTTGAAATGCTTAGGTGAAATAAAATACTTTTTATATTAAAAAAAAAGGCCAGTGAAAGATGTTAAAATACAAAATGATCTCAGTGTGGTTTGGAACCCTGACCCAGAGGTCCAGAGGTCCAGAGGTCCAGAGCCCAGAGTCTGGGGACCAGGAGACCATGTAGATGGGTCTGTTGGAACATCTTCTGGGGACTCTGGTGGTTGCTGCCTCCTGAGGTCCAGTTTTTGGGCAGAGCAATACAAAGTAGGCAAGCAGGGAGAATCCTTTCTAGGAATTCCTTGCATCCCCAATTAAGGATCCTCTGTTTTCCCATCAATAAAATGTCCCAAGCCCTGTTTGGGTTTGTTGTGAGGATTGAAAGGATGGAAGATACCTGGCCTTTCGTATTCATGGGGGCTGACAGGGTTAATATTGCCAGCCCTGATTCCTGGGTGTGAAGGTGGCATGTGAAAAAGTCTAGGTTAATAATTTAAAAATTCCTTCATATGACATAGATGCATCTTGAAAACAGCAAGCTAAGGAAATGAGCCAGTCATAAAAGACAGCATATTATATGATTCCATTTCTATGAAATTCTAGAGGAGGGCAGGGTTTCTTTTTGGTGTAATGAAGATTTTTTAAAATTGATTGTGGTGATGGATGCAAAACTCTGTGACTACCCTAAAAGTCATTGAGTTGTATACCTTAAGGGTGAATTGTATGATATGTGAATTATATCTCAATAAAGTTGTTTTAAAAAAATCCTTTCACATTCCAAAGTTGCAATTAGGCTCCAGGAGGTGAAGTTACTGACCCAGGGTCACACACCAGCCAGTGGCAAACTTGGGATCCAAAACTAGTCTGCAGGACCCCAAAGGCTGCTTGATTCTTTTGCTTCTGCTACCTCCTTCAGGACTGGGTGAGGAAGGTGAGGGGTAGCATTTGTCTCATGAAATATTAAACATCTCTGCAAAAGAGTGTTAGCTAATATTTTAACAATGTTGTCTCTGGGTGATCAGATTTTCTCTATTTGTTCTTTCTGGTGTTGTATAAGTATTTTAATATAATTTAAAAAACCCATTTTGAAAGAAAACATTATTCAGGAAAGGTAGGTAACAGTAAATATAAGGCATCCAGAGTAAACAATTACTCTTGTAATTGTTCAGCTAAGGTTGGGTGCTTTCCATATGTAGGGTGCTGCGCTAAGTGTTCGGTGAATATTACTACTTTTATAAGGTAGAGGCAATTATTGTCCTCATGTTACAGATGAGAAAATTGAGGTTCCAAGAACGAAGTGGCATGTCCAAGGTGACACAGCAGGTCTGGGACTTGCCCCCGGGTCTGTCCAGCTCCAGGTCTGCTTCTAGGCATTTTGTCTAGACCAATAGAGACGAGGGTCTGGCCCCTGGCCACGCTGATGGGCTGCAACGGTCAATTCCAGACTCTGCATTTGTGGAGGACAGGCAATGCTAGTAGGTAGACAGGTGATGGCACAGGGGTGTGTGTTTTATAGGAACAGCTGGAGGTCTGAGGAGGTAAGGGGTAGTGCTGCAGCACCATACTGCTTCAGTCTCTGCCAGGCTGTGCTGGGGCGGTCTTGCTTTGCAAGACCAGGAAGAGGAACAGAGGGAGCTAGGACTAATGCACGAACTCAAGTGGGGAGGGAGGTAGGTTGGGATCTAACTATCCAGAGACGGGATTAAGCAGCCTTGTAAGGTAGTGAGCTCCCATCACTGGAGGTGTGAAAGCTGAAACTTGATTTCAAATGAGCAGTACCGGTGAGGAGTGGCTTTAGGCATTGGGCAGAGGTTGGACTAGATGCCCATATTAGTCAGTGTGTACTGGATAACAAACAACCTCCCCCAACACTCAGCAGCTTGCAACAATAAGTGGTTATTTTTCACTCCCTGATCTGTGAGTCAGCTGTGGCTCGCCTGGGCTTGGATTTGAATCTGCTCCATGCGACTCTAATTCTTGGTCTTCCTGAAGTGAGCTCTTCTCATGGTCAACGCTGCA
This sequence comes from Mesoplodon mirus, assembly GCF_964341445.2. NCBI lineage: Eukaryota > Metazoa > Chordata > Mammalia > Artiodactyla > Ziphiidae > Mesoplodon > Mesoplodon mirus. The sequence continues at coordinate 18,604,226 of NC_138980.1, read as the reverse complement.
AGCATGAGAGCAAGAACACAAATAGGCAATGCATCTTAAATTCTCTGCTTAGAATGGCCACACTGTCAAGTCCACTCAGGTTCCGTTGGTCAAAGCAAGCCACATGGCCAAGTCCAAGTCCATGGGTTAAGGGTGTATATTCTGCTCACAGGGTGCAGGACGGGAGCGAATACAGTCGACCACAATGACCATTCAGATGATCTGATCTTCACCAAAGAGATAGATGGGCACTTTTCCACATGACTGGACTCCTCCAGGGATGTGTGATAATCAGTAAATTCATGGCCGACTCCAACTCCAAAGTGCCCCCTTGCTCCCTCCCTTTCTCTTGGTTTGTGTGCCTGCCATCCATTCATTTCTTCTCTCTTCCATCATCCTTCCCTGGCTCTGGGGAGAAACAGGACTGGTGAGATGAATCAGAAAGAAAAACAGCAACACACAAGCCCTGGGACTTCCTTTGTTCCTAGGGACAGGTAATGGGATCCTTGACCTAGAAGTTGGTCACAGAAAGGGAAACGATTAAATCAATGCCTTGCAGGCTCTCCGTGCAGCTCAAGGATGGCGAGCAGGCATGGAGGGCCCTTGGGTGGGCTGTGGGTGTGCCCCAAGCTTCTAACAGAGTAGGAACCAGAGAACTAAAGTCTCCTAGTCGAGAGGAGATTTAAAATGGAAAGACAGGGAACTGAGAGGGGCTGCCAGGCTGTCCTGGAAGGGAAAGACCTGGAAAATTTCAACAAGCAAGCATCTAGCATCAGAGGGTCCATGTGACCAGCGAGAGATTCCTCCTGGTGGGATTTTAGGAGAATATTCAAGTTAAAGCTGTTGCCTATGCTGAGTGATGTGCAATATCCACCCTCCATCCTCCTAAACTTTGAGTGAAAATCTGTTACACACAGAACCTTTTGTTCCTGGTAATTTGGGGGAGCGGAGTAATCAGGCCTGCGTCCAGTGTGGGGTGGGGCAGGGAGGCAAAGATAGCGTGGAGGGTGAGAACTCAGAGGAAGTAGTAGATAAGAGCAAAGGCTGCCTAGGAGAAATGTAGCTATCTAACATGGGGATGTGAGCTACCAATATTTTAATTTAAATATCCAAGAGCAGGCCTAGCCCAGCAGGCAGAAGCCCCAGAGATCTTCAGGGGGTTGCCACCTAACTTATATTTGGGGCATATTTGGGATAATTTTGGACTCTGTGGAAGACCCTTTGCAGCTTGGGCTAACCACTGGGCTAGTGCTGAGACAGAATCGTGTCCTTGGGGAGAACAGCCCTGGGCTGGGCAGACTCTCAGAGCACACCACAAAATCAGAAGGAAGTTGTGCAAACAAGTCTGAAGTTAGCCCGACAGATTTTGGGGTGTGGGGTTCCTCTGTTTGAAACTGAGCATTGCAGACAGTGTCAAGGCACCTGCAGGACTAAGAGAACTTTCTAGAGCCTTTCAGCCAAGACTATCCCCTGAGGCATATAGATTCGAGGCAGGACAACCCCAGGTGGTGAATACAGGGTAATGGGGTGTGAAGAGGGTATTCTTGGTTCAGGGAGGTGTGAGGCGAGAAGCCATCAACTCTTCCCTGGAGGCTCCAGAAAAGCTCTGCTGCATATGGGACCTATTGGCTGGGCCTTGAAGATAAAGAGGAGTTTGTTACCTGGCGATGATGGGGATGGGCTCCTTAGGCAGAAGGAATAAAGTGAGGTAGACACTAAAGGAGGATGACACATAATTTCACTAGTTAACGTGAGCTTTTTCATCTCTTTCCTCATGTATTTCTATTTCCTGTTAAAAAATGAGAAATGTATTCAGATTTATGCTAATTGCATACCCTGCACCCAGAATAGAAAAAGTCGTAGGCAGTGGCTGCAGAGTCGTCACTGCTGTGGGAACTTCTTGCTGTGTTTGTGGCTTCCGAGGAAGAAATCCAGACCCTGGAGCCTTACACTCGTCCTGGGGTGGCCCCGCACTGTGGACACGTCACTGAACATGCAATCACATGAACTGGGGATTCAGTGCCTGACTCTGGCACTTGGGGGCTGCGTGACCTTGGCCAAGTCATTTTGCCTGTCTCAGCTTTAGTTTCCAAAACCTAAAATAGGGATGCAGATCTGCCCTCCTGTCACTCTGTCTCCTCTAGGGCTGAGCACTTGTACTATCTCCCTGGTGGTTTGCCAGCTGGACACACAAGGCACATTCTTAACTTGATCTAGCAGGTGTCTCACTGCCTGGCCCAGAGCACAAAGTCACTTTGATCCCTGTTTCACTCAGTTGTTAAAACATCCTTTAAATAAGCAGGAACAGTCAAGCACATCCATCTTCCTTCCTCGCCTCTCAAGTCAGCTTCCTGGTAACTTCTCTCCCATGGTCAACAACCCCAGCTCTGTCAGTGGGGCTGGATTCTCACATCCCTGGCTTCAGGGTGATGCCCAGAGAGGACCTGTCTCCTTTTTACCCCATGCCAAGCAGGGTAAGGTCATCCCTTCTTTGGATCTGGAAGACTTGGGAATGTCCAGGGCCTGGATTTGAACCCTGGCTTGGCTATGATGCCTTGGGCAAGTCCACTAACCTCTCTGAGCCTTGGTTTCTTAATCATTTAAATGGAGATGACAGCACTGACCTTCCAGACTTATGGTGAGGAAGCCATTAAATGGGAGAGTATGTGCCAAGTGGCAGATCGTGACAACGATATATTTGCTCTTTGTCCCTGGTTCCTGGCACAGAGCTCCTAAAACCCTTGGAACACTCGACTCCGGAGTGGCAAGAATGCTTTTAATAATACAAACGAATCTATTTACAAAGACAGAAACAGCCTCACAGAGAAAACAAACTTATGGTTACCAAAGGGGACAGGGAGGTGGGGGAGGGATGAATTAGGAGTACGGGGATTAACAGATACACACTACTATATGCAAAATAGATAAGCAACAAGGATTTACTCCAATAGCACAGGGAATTATACCCAATATCTTGTAATAACCTGTAACGGAATATAATGTGCTGAAAAAACCCGTGATCACTATACTGTACTTCTGAAGCTAACACAATGTTGTAAATCAACTCTACTTCAATAAAAAGAAGAATGTCTTTTATATGCTAATGAGATGACTGGTGTCTGGGGGCCCCTAAATAGCTTCAGGAGCGGGAATGGCTGCTAAAATACACGGTATGACTGGAGGGTTTAAACTTTCAGCCTCTCCCTTAAGCTCTGGGGAAGGCTGAGGGGCTGGAGATTGAGTTAATCACTAATGGCCAATGATTTATGCCTATGGAATGAGACCTCCATAAAAATCCCTAAACACGGGCTTCCCTGATGGCGCAGTGGTTGAGAGTCTGCCTGCCAATGCAGGGGACACAGGTTTGCGCCCCGGTCCGGGAGGATCCAACATGCCACGGAGCGGCTGGGCCCGTGAGCCATGGCCGCTGAGCCTGCCCGTCTGGAGCCTGTGCTCCGCAACGGGAGATTGCCACAACAGTGAGAGGCCCGCGTACCGAGGAAAAAAAAAAAAAAAAAAAAAAAAGTCCCTAAACAGTGGAGTTCAGAGGGCTTCTGGGTTGGTGAACACAGCGAGGTGCTGGGAGGGTGGTGCGTCCAGGGAGGGCATGGAAGCGCCCCTTCCCTCCCCCATACCTTGCCTTATGTACCTCTTCCAACTGACGCTTCCTGAGTTATATCTTTTTTATAGTGAACTGGAACTAGTAAGTAAAGTACTTTCCTGAATTCTGTGAATCATTCTGGCAAAGTATTAAACCTGAGGAGGAGGTTGTGGGAATCCCCTGAATTTAGAGCTAGTTGGTCCGAAGTACACCTGGCAACCTGGGACCTGTGACTGCTGTCTTAAGTGGGGCAGTTTGTGCGACTGAGGCCTCAACTTGAGGGGTCTGCACTATCTCCAGACAGTGTCAGAATTGAATTAAATTGTAGAACACCCAGTTGATGTCCAGAGGGTCTGTATCAGACCTGACTGTTGGCGTTGAAATGAATCAGTTCACAGGTGAGTAGTGAACACTCAATAAAGAGCAGCTAGGCACCTTCAAACTGCGCTGAATCTATTGAAAAGCTTGTGCATTGAGAATACTGATGGGTTTTATACACTGCCTCATGGTTTACAAAGAACTTTCCCTCGGGGTACCAAATCTGACAACAAATTTTGGACTTTCCCCCATTCTGTTGCTTCAGTGGGTAGCCCACATAGGGTCCCTGCTGGGCTCAGGGAAGGTTGTCCTGGAGGAACCGAGCACACAGGGTGACCAGGGAAGCAATAAGGAGTATATTGTCTCAGAATTGAACAATAATGACAAAGTGGACAAAACATCAGTTTGCTTATTATCACCATGTGCCTGCAATTCTAAATAATGTTAGTGTCAAAATATTCCTCCCTGAAAATATATTTGTTGATGTAAGTTCTAAACACTTGCTTTGGTCCTGGTTGAGAGTTTTAATAATATATGTCGGCTTCCTATTAGCCCATTTTTATTACATATTACATATTCTTTAAATATATATCATTCTACCTGGAAATTAATTCCGAGAACACCCAATTGTACAGTTGACCGTGATGCACTCAGGCTCAGCTACAAGCTCTCGTTTTAAGAGTAAGTTCATAACGATTTGAAATTGTTTTCTCTTTGGGAGGGGTTAATGATGCTGTATATTCCCAAGTTTGGACAATAGACTTGAAATAAATGAAAGCATAGTAACCGCAAAGACAAGGAAACTGCACTTGCGTTTCTTCAATTACGTTATTCCACGTGGCTACTTAGAACTTGTATTTGTGTTTAAAATGTAAAACAGTGGAACAAAGTACCAACTGTGAGGTGTAATATTTTTGTTTGACAGTGCAAATTTTAGTTTATACACAAAATACATGAATTTCACTTTAGAATATTATTTTATTTCAGATTATTATAATTGAATATCCCCCTCATATAGAGGAAGGAATGCTAAAAAATGATCCACTCTGGGTGTCAAATATGGCAGGTACACTCCTGCCAGGGAACCAACCAGGCTGAGGCCAGGTCCCTGGGGGAGCTGAAGTGGCTTCTGCCTTCTCCCCTCAGAGCAGGACTGCCCAAGGGTCTGGGACACTGAGCCTGTGTGTTGTAGTCACATGAAGGAGGCAGCAGCTGGTGTGACAGATGAAAACACTGGCTTTGGAATCAAAGGAGCAGGTTTAAATAGCTGTGTGGCCTTGAGTAAGTCACTGCACCTCTCTGAGCCTCAGTGTTGTCATCTGTAAAATAGAGATCATCTAGCACCTACCTTCTGCTTTGATTGGAGGGTACAATGAGATCATGTGGCCAAACTCTGTCTGGCTCACATTTGGTGGACAGGGGTTAGTGGACATTGTTATTGATATGATTTCCATACACTGAGGGCTGGCAGGGAAGGGAAAGGCAGGAAGGCGAACAGAGTATGAGCCTGGGTATTTCCAGTATGACTCGGGGTGGCTGTGGTGACCAGAAGAACAGAGGCTCTGTTTAAGGGCTCAGGTCCAAGTGCAAGAGCATCCGATTTCTCAGAAGAAGCTGGAAATGGGAAGTGAAATCTCTCATTTGAAAATGTTGGCTCAAATAGTTTTAAAACACTGCGAGGGTCCAACAAAACATAACCATGGGCTGAGTTTGATCCATGGGCCACTAGTTAGCAACCACCGTCTAAGAGAAGATGGACCCCCAAACACAACAACAAGGAAGTCTACTGCTCTGAGAAACATCAATGAAACTCTCTTTCCCTTTATCTCTGGCTCTCGATCTCTGTCTTTGTCTCTCTCCTGCTCTCTACTTTATCTGCCACTCTGTCAGTAGTTGTCTCGAAAGATAAGGACTCTAAAAATGTAACCACAATACCATTATCACACCTAAAAAATTAACAATACTTCATCAGATACGCAGTCAATTGTCAACATTTCCCCCACTGCCTCACATTGCATACTTTACAATTTGTGTGTTTTCAAACCTTTTCTTCATCACGGCCCCCTTAAGGAGCGATTTAAGACATTTTCTCCCCCCAGTCATAACCCTTCCCACCCTGCTCCGTGAAATTTTAATACTACCGATGAACTGTATATTTCTTTATGTACTGCGGCCCTTTGGAGGGCCACATTCCACTGTAATAGCTAAGATTTTCCCACTCTCCCAAGAAGCAAGTTTTGCTCCCTTAGGGGGTGACTGCCCCCCTCTTCCCTCTTTAAAGACGCATGCTCTAATAGGATCCAAGTATGGCATGGATCGCACCATAACGATTGATGTGTTCTCCTCCTAGACCCCTTTTAACGTTCCCCTGCCATCTCTCTCTCTCTCTCTCTCTCTCTCTCTCTCTCTCTCTCTCTCTCTCTCAGTTTTTAAAAGCAATTGTTTGTTGTTGAGGAAATGTGTTCATTTGTCTTGTTGCTTCCACCCCTCCCCCTCCGCACGTTTGCTGACTGCAGGCTCCTGGCGTGGTTTAACGTGGGCCTCTGTCTCCTGCACTTCCTGTTCCTTGCTGACTGGGTCCAGTCAAGGCTGAATCAGTATGAGGATTGATCTTTATTTTCTTTCTTTTGCAAGATGATGCCTCTTTTTAAAATGGGAGCAGACACTGATGATCAAGGCCTGGATCCACTAATTCATTAGGAATTTCTTTCCCTTTTAAGGAAAAGAGTTCTAATTGTCAATTCCTCAAAGGGCTGGAAATTTTAGCATTTCTTAAGGGTTTATCTATCCATTGCACTCCCTGCAAAGATATTTTAAACCTGTTTAATCTAAAACACAAAGGCTCTAGTTAGAAGTTCAGTTCTGGTGGCTTTTGGAACGCAGTAAGATAATACACTTGAAATTCACGCATTTCATAGCCCTCTACAAACATGAGGGAAAAGGATGACCAGCCAGAAAAGGTATGTCTTTCTGCCTTCTCTTCCTTCTTTCCTCCATAAACAAGTACTTTCTAAGCACCTACTGTGGGTGCTGGACCCTGTCTGAGGCACCTGGGATCCAGGGCTTTAGCTGGACTGAGCGGAGAGCTTACATTTGCAGAACGGACCCACCCCTTCCCTGCAGCTCAGTCACAATTTGTCTTTTCTCTTGCCCTGAGTTTTTCTGTGACATGAGCAACAACAACAAAAACATACCCTTGGTTGGGCCAGGGATCCTGGGGCAGGCATCGGGAAGAGTCCAAGCTGGGAACTCGGGAAGAAAACAGATGTCTCCTTTGCTGCCTCGGGAGACCACCCTCTGCCCCTGCATGACTGCAACCGCTGCTCCCCTTTCCTGCCTGCCTGCACCGCCACGTCCCAGGATTAGGGACAGTGGTTCGTTGTAAGAAGGACTGGCAATCCCTGGCTTCTGTCCACTCACGTCCCTCTCACATGCAAATGTCCTCCCAAGGATCACCAAGTGTCTGCTGGTGATGCTGTTTGGTCCTTATTTTTGCCACTTCTAACTTCCTGTCCCTTCCCCATCGCAGATGCGGGGTGTCACATCTGGGGGCCGGGTGGAGACTCCATGCTCAGCTCCAAACAAGAAGAGCTTTGCCCCTGGTCCTGCCATCTCCAGCTCCTGCCCTCTGTTTTCGCCTTCTCCTTAAAATAGACCACCAGCTCCCACCTGCCACCACAAGGGGAGGAGGCTGGAAAAGGATCTGCTAAGTAAACCCTTTAGGGACGGGCATTCAAAGAGTATCTTCAAGGTGTTTTCAGAAGGAAAGAGGAGAAGCTCCTTTAAGAGCCAATGTAAGCTTGGAAGGGAAATAGTCCAGCAGAGCTGATTGCAGTGTAATTTTCACCCAAGGCCAGATTGTGCAGGGCCGGGCTTAGCCAAAGGCTTGTTTGCAATGCTAATTAAGCAGAATCCTTGAAGAGTGGAGGGAGAAAATGTGAGAATCTGAGAGGGGCTAAGAACCGGGATCTGCCTTCCTCCCTGAGCTGGTGTCTCTGGATATCTAGTGGGTGATCAAAACCAACTCTTGAAACACTTCAAATTACCTGAAGATCAAGTGAAAGCATGTACATAGAAGTGCTTTTGCCATCTGTAAAATGCTATAGTCGAATGAAGGATTTTATTAAGGTGATTTTTTTTTTTTTTTTTTTTTTTGCGGTACGCGGGCCTCTCGGTGTTGTGGCCTCTCCCGTTGTGGAGCACAGGCTCCGGACGCGCAGGCTCAGCGGCCACGGCTCACGGGTCCAGCTGCTCCGCGGCATGTGGCATCTTCCTGGACCGGGGCACGAACCTGTGTCACCTGCATCATCAGGCGGACTCTCAACCACTGCGCCACCAGGGAAGCCCAAGGTGAATTGTTATCTTTTTTTTTTTTAATGGATTTTACTGCAGTATAATTCTTCACAATACTGTTAGTCTCTGTCGTACAACAAAGTGAATCAGCTACCTGCACACATACATCCTCACATCCCCTCCCCTGTGAGCCTTCCTCCCACTCTCCCCATCCCACCTCTCCAGGTCATCGAAAAGCACTGAGCTGATCTCCCTGTGCTATGCTGCTGCTTCCCACTAGCTAACTATTTTACACTCTGCAGTGTATATATGTCGACAAGTCCATTCTCTTTGTCTACGTCTTTATTCCTGCCCTGCCACTAGGTTCATCAGTTCCATTTTATTTTGTTTTATTTTTTTTAGATTCCATGTGTTAGCATACGGTATTTGTTTTTCTCTTTCTGACTTACTTCACTCTGAATAACAGTCTCTAGGTACATCCACCTCACTACAAATAACTCAATTTCGTTTCCTTTTATGGCTGAGTAATATTCCATTGTATATATGTGCAACATCTTCTTTATCCATTCATCTGTCAATGGACACTTAGGTTGCTTCCATGTCTTGGCTATTGTAAACAGTGCTGCAGTGAACACTGGGGTTCATGTGTCCTTTTGAATTATGGTTTTCTCAAGGTATGTGCCCAGTAGTGGAATTGCTGGGTCATATGGTAGTTCTATTTTTAGTTCTTTAAGGAACCTCCATACTGTTCTCCATAGTGGTTGGATCAGTTTACATTCCCACCAACAAGGCAGGAGGGTTCCTTTAAGGTGAATTTTTATCTTGACCTTGGAGAGTGAGGGTGGGGTAAAGAATGTAGGAAGGGGCCAAGTGCTTTCAACACGTGGATCTCATTTAATTTTTATAAACTTTATATGAAGTAGGAATTCTTATTCCATGATTTATCAGACCAGAAGTTCATTTCTTATTTTACACATTCCAGAAACATACTGGATTGCGTGCTAGAATGAAGAAAGCCTTCCAGACAATTCTCCCAATCTGTTCATTTCTTTATTCACTCATTCCTTAAATATGTACTGAGTGCTTGCTTCCCAGCCATTTTACAAATGAGGACAGTGGAGTTACAGAGCCAAGGGCTTACCAGCTGGGTGACCTTGGCCAAGTCACTTTCCCCCTAGGCACTTTCATTTCTTTATGTGTAAAACGGGGATAATAAAATGGTCTTCTGGACTGCTGTCAGGATTCACTGAGAACCTGGCACACAGTGGGGACTCAATAAAGCCACAGATCAGAAGTTTTCCTTTACCACGTAGACCTGGGATTCTTTCCTGGATAATAACATCATCTCCAAGGAGGGGGGGCGCATTTTGCAAATGGAGAGCAGTGATTCTTATTGTCACAAGGATCGGGAACGCTGCTGGCATTTGGGGAAGGGGACCAGGATGCTTGAGTCCTGCTCTGGCATGAGGGTCCCACACAGCAAGGTACAAGGAAGAATTGTCTGCATCTCTCCAGGCTTTAAAATGTCTCCCCCCGGCTAAACAGTACATATATAAATAATAACACTTCAATATTTTAAAGGAAAACTTTTTACAATATGCTGCGTGAAATCCCAGTAATTCAGGAGAAAGTTCTTACAGTGAGAGAGACTTAAATGGAAGAAAAATTCTGTCTTGAGATTATTGACCAATTTCTCCCATCCAAGTACTAAACCAGGTCCCACCCTGCTTAGCTTCTGAGATCAGGCGCGTTCCGGGTGGTATAGCTATAGCCAATTTCTCTCTTACATGCCTCTAACTCGTCTCCTCCCATCCAGTTTCCAACTTCAAATTTAGTTGAAAAGGGCTTCCAGCAGACTGTAAAGCAGTCACTCCTTGTGTATTCCTTGTAAGAGACTTAGAACCAAGTTGTATTAAATTAGTGGTGATATGTGACGTGTAGAACTCTCACTAAATTTCATCACTGGGCTTCCCTGGTGGCGCAGTGGTTGAGAGTCCGCCTGCCGATGCAGGGGACACGGGTTCGTGCCCCGATCCCGGAAGATCCCACATGCCGCGGAGCGGCTGGGCCCGCGAACCATGGCCGCGGAGCCTGTGTGTCCGGAGCCTGTGCTCCGCAACGGGAGAGGCCACAGCAGTGAGAGGCCCGCGTACAGCAAAAAAAAAAATAAATAAATAAAAAATAAAAAATAAATAAATTTCATCACTAAAAATTTCCAAAATATTCAAAATTCTTGCTGTTCAAAATAATTTAACATTTTCTTTCGGCCTAATGATGAGAGAAATCTATGTTCTGAAAGTTACACATTAAATTTATTTATTTGGGGGTTGCCTGTGATTTTCCATTTTTACTCTGGTAGGATTTTCAGTTGACCATATAAATAGGAGCCATCTTCCAATGTAGTCAGGTCAGTGCACTGACATATTGAAATATGTATTATTGTATTATGAATTATTTTCTTTTACACTATGGGTGGGAGAGTTCATATATATGCGCATATATATTAAAATCATGTGTATAGGTACATTTTATTATCTAAAACTTCAGGATAGTAAAAGGAACACTTAAAAAAAAAAACTTAAGCAAATTCAGCTTCACCGTAAGAGAGAACTCTTCGTAACAGCACAGATTGGATATGCCAGTTACACATATTTCTGATTCACTTTCAAATATTTATTATAAAATGGTGGGTATTGTGTGTATGAGGATTGGGAACCTCAGATCTGGAAGAGTCCAAATTACATCGGTCTCTGCAGAATTCAAGGCTCATATCGTGGCCTCGGGGTCCCTCCCAGGACATGTCTCCTCCCTGCTCTGCCCTCTGGCCTCTGTCACCCCCAAGTGACAGGCTCCCCGCATCCCTCCCTGCTTACACACAATCAAGGAAGGACATTCAAGACAGACAATATGGGCCCTTCATGTTTGGAGAAGCAGACCCAAGCACTAGTCCGTCTCTGTCCTCTCGGGAGGCTCAATGAGTGGTTGGCAGGATCCAGGCAGCTCTTTACATCATGCCTCCTGAATCACTACTTTGGTGCACTTTGAGGCCTTAGAATGGCTGAGCCAGAAGGGATGACTTGCTGGGTGCCTCCCAAATGCTACTGTTTGGAGGACCATTGTTTGGAGGACATCGCCATGTCCTGCCTATGTCATGAAGAGGCTGTTAAGAGCACAGAACCTACGTCTCAGCTGTCTAGGTTCAGATTCTCCTTCTACTCCCTACTGTGTGGCCATGGGTGAATCACCCCACCACTGTGTACCTCTGTTTTCTCCATCTGTAAGATGGGTATAATCATGGCACCCACCTTATAGGATTATTATAAGGCTTTAATGGATTAATCCATGAATAACGAGTAAGCATTATAGAATTGCTGGATACACATTGTTTAATTAATATTTTCTTGAGCTCAGTTCACTTAAAAAAAAACTTGTGTAGGTCTACTCTAAGAAATAGTTCTCCATAACAGCACAGACTGGATATGTGAGTTATACATTTTTCTCATTTACTTCTGAATAAGCGCACAACTATTAAAATGAAGACTGCAGTGTGCACTTCACATCTTAGCAGGGCGGATAAGTCTGGTCCCTTCGATGCTGGCAGGGAAGGCCTATCTTGAGTCCTCAGCATCCAGGGCCTGGGCAGAGCAGGTGCTGCTGGGTAGTTCTTGGGTAACTGATCTGACAATTGAGGGAACTGAGTCCTGGGGCTTGTCCAAAGGCTCCTGCCCGCAACCCCCTCCGCTGCCTCTGGATTCATCACCACTGCTCCCCAGAGCTGCCAGGGAGACCGTGATTCCTTTTTGCTGAAATCACGTGTTTTGGAGTTATTTGGCTTGTCTCACACCCGCCTCTAGTGGGGGTGGCTGTGGAAATCACACTTTGGAAGATAATTAAAATTTCAGGTGAAGGAGGAGCCAGGCGGCCTGCATCTTCTTCCAGGAAAATGTAATCATCAGCTGGAGGAGAGGGCCCAGCGGGCCCGACCTGCTCTTCAGCCCGGCCACCCTCTCCTCTGCTTCAGGCTGCAGCCTGGTCTCGCCCCTGCGGGGGTTCCTTCCCTCCAATCCAGCCTGAACACAGCCCTTTCCAAAGCAAAGAGGACTCTGCCTCTCCTGATGAAAGCCCTTCTGTGGACCTCATTACCCGACCAGCGGTTCTCGAAGTGCGGTTCCCAGACCAGCTGCAGCATCGCCCAGGAACTTGTTAGAAAAACAGATTCTTGGCTTCATCCCAGGCCTACCGACTCAGAGACTCAGGGGGTCGTACCCAGAAATCTGTGTTTATCAAACTCCCTCCCACAGGTGATCCTGATGCTTGCTGAAGGGGGAGAACCCCTGCCCTAGACAATGTCCAGCCTCATCAGCTGGGTGTCCAGGGCCTTTAGGGTCTGGCATCAGCCCTTCCTGCTGCGTGGCAGCATCTCTGCCGTCGACTCCAACCAGACTCGGGGGTAGTTTCTGCACTGGCACTTACTCTGTGTCCTTGGGCGAGTCCCCCCACCTCATGGTGCCTTGCCTTTCTGCCTGTGCAATTACACACAGGAGTGTTGAGACTTGAAGTGGGATGGCTGCAGTAGGTGGCTGGCTCCGGGCCTGGGGTGGAGCAATTCAATGACTGCTACTCATTGAGCAACTACTATATGCCCGGCACTGTTTTAGGCATTTGGGGATAAGTTGATGAACAAAACAGATAAAGCTCCCTGCCCTCAGGGAGCTTATATTCTACCTGGGGAAATACAGGCCACAAGCAAAAAAACCCCACCATAGATCAGGGTGGTCAGGGAAAGAGACACTTGAGCAGAGAGACATCAGGGAAGGGTGTCCCTAACAAGCAGACAGAGAGCCAGAGCAGAGGCCCTCGGCTTACTGGAGCAGAGGGCGCGAGGGGAGCATGGCACAGAGGGGGTCGGAAAGGGCACAGGCCCGGACCTCGTGGGCGGCCCAAATTAGAACTAAGGCTTTTCTTTGAGTGCAAGGGGACTCCATGGGAATTTAATTTTAAGCAGAGAAATGACATCCATCAGACTTATACAGGCAGACCTTGTTTTACTGCACTCTGCTTTATTGTGCTTCCCAGACATTGCATTTTTTACAACCTGTGGCGAGCAAGTCTATTGGTCCCATTTTTCTGACAACATTTGCTCACATCCTGTCCCTGTGTCACACTTTGGTAATTCTCGAAATATTTCAGACTTTTTCATTGTTATTATATTTGTTACGGTGACCTGTGATCTGTGACGTTACATTGCAAAAAATTACGACTTGCTGGAGGCTCACATGAGCGTTAGTATTTTTCAGCAATAAAGAACTTTTAATTGAGGTATGTACATTGTTGTTTTAGACATACGCACACTTAATAGATTGCAGTATAGTGTAAACCTAACTTTTATATGAACTGGGAAACCAAAAAGTTCGTGTGACTCACATTATTGAGATACTTGCTTTGTTTCGGTGTCTGAGGTCTGCCTGTGTTTGAAGAGGCTCACCTTGGCCGCTGTGTTGAGTAAGTTCTGTGTAGGGACCAGGGCAGTTGCAGCCGGGGCCTCTCAGGAACTGCTGTAGATCTGAGAGGAAGATGGCGGCTCTCAGGCAAGAAGTCGTGGAATCCTGGATCCATTTCAAGGGAAGCACTAGGATTTTCTGACAGCTGGGACGAGGAGTGAGACAAGCACTAGGAAGTCAGCTAAGGCTCCAAGGTCGTGGCTGAGCTGATGGAAGACAGGGAAGAGGGCAAAAGGAGGCGGGGAAAGCTGTGAGTGAAATGGGGTTTTGAGGGAAGTTCTGAACTAGGTTTAGACAGATTGACTTTGTCTACTAGGCGCCCGGGTGGAGGTGTTGAGTAGGAGGTCAGAAAAACAGGCTGGAGTTCAGGAAAGTGTTCCAGAGATGTGAACTTGGGAGTTGAACGACACAGAGACATTTAAAGCCTTCCCCTGACAGCTCCACAGGAGGGAATGTTGATAGAAAAGAAGCTGAAGGCTTCCCTGGTGGCGCAGTGGTTGAGAGTCCGCCTGCCGATGAGGGAGACACGGGTTCGTGCCCTGGTCCGGGAGGATCCCACATGCCGCGGAGCGGCTGGGCCCGTGAGCCATGGCCGCTGAGCCTGCGCGTCCGGAGCCTGTGCTCCGCAACGGGAGAGGCCACAACAGTGAGAGGCCTGCGTACCGCAAAAAAAAAAAAAAAAGAAGAAGCTGAGCCCTGGGCACCAAGGACATTCGGAAGGAGGGAAAGGAGAGCAAAGGAGGCTGAGAGGAGAGACCAGAAGTAGGGGGACCAGGAGAGTGGGGTGTGAGCCAGGGAGGGCATCACCAGGAGATGTGGGGGAGGGACGCACCACACCCAACACCACGGGTCAAGGGTCAGGCAAGAGGAAGATGGAGAACTGGGCTGGGATCTGTCCTGTGGAACGTTGTGACTGTGGCAGAACACTTTTGGTGGAGGGTTGGGGGAAAAGCCTGACTGAAGTGGGTTTAAGGTGAACAGGAGAATGGGAAACTACAAAGGTAGATGGCAGGATCCTCACGACCCTCACAGCAAAGGGGACAGAGAAACAGAGAGGCAGCTGGAGGTGGGGTGGCAGGGGGAGGGGGGTGAGATCCAGATACCAGGCGGGTATTTGCAAACTAGACATGGAGGCCTTGCGTTAGCGGTGTTGGCGCTCAGGGGAGGCTGGTGCTGTAGCGGGAGTGTGTGTGAGTTGCCTGGGAGAGGGGAGTCACTCTCATCTCCATCAGCAACTCACAGTCTCCTCACCCCCGACCCAAAACACTGGGCCAGCTCTGCCAACACAGCAAATTCAGGAAATTCAGGGCAAGAGCTGGGCATGTACATTTTTACCAGCTCCTCAGGTGATTCTATGAGCACCCCCACTAATCTAGAGCCTTCTTTGCAGGGCAAACTCCTTCTCCTCCTCCTTCAAAGTCCGGTTCAGCTGGGAAAGTTCTGTAGGTATTTTTGAGGCAGGAAAGTCAAGGGCACACCTGGGGGAGTTAAGGGAGGGTGCCCCTGGGAGGACATGAGACATTCTCTATTTTTCAGTAGCTGGGGGTGCTCAGAGAATGATTACTGTTGGGTTTAAAACCAATGTCTGGCAGACCCCTTGGGGTTTTCTGATTCTCTAGGGGTCTGTGCCCTTCACGGTCTTTGACCGAGCTATTTTACGTCTCTGTGAGCTGTAGAAAACTGACAGTCAAGCAAATGATTCTTGTCCACATTGATGCAAGTGAATTTTGCTGTGGAGACTCAGTTGATTTCTGTCATGTGGAAGGCCGGATTTGCATCCACTAACAAATTCATGGCAGTGTTCCTGGTTGCCGATTCAAGTCTGTTCCTTGGATTCTCCTTGAACCTGTTGGAATAGCTTCCTCGTTCCCTCATGATTAATGAACTAAATCATATCTTTGACACAGGTTCATTTTGTATTTGCATGACAGTCATGATTTTGCCTTTTTAAAAAATGATCCTTTAACAATTGTTTAATTTGAAAATGATAGCTAGTGTAGTCTGTGGTGAGTAAGCAATGGGGGTGGGGATGGATAGAGAGCAAAGAGAGAATGTTTGCTTTCCAAGGGATAAAACCCATCCAAACTAGTCCAGCTAAAGTTGAGTTTTACTAGAAAGATCCAGGGTCTTCTTATGGAACCAAAGGGTAGGCAGAATGGTCAGGCCTCATCTAAACCAGGAAGGGGGTAGGGGACTAAATTTGGCTGCATATAACTGAAATAAAATATGAGAAATATAAAAGTATAGAAGTCAGAAACTCAGGGCTAGTATGACAGCTTCTCAGTGTCATAAAAGACTCAGATTCTTATTTTTCTGCCCTGTCATCCTCAGCATGCTTCCATCCTCAAAGTCACCTTGGTGCCTCATATGATTGCTAAAGCTCCAGCCATCACTTCTGTACTCCAGGCACCAGGAATGAGGAAAGGAAGAATGACTCCCTTTTAAGAAAACCTCCAGCTAGATTGGCTACACAAGATTTTAATTGGCCAGAACTTTGTCAATGACCATACTTAAATGCAAAGGAGGCTGGGAAATGAGGCCGATTACAGCAAAATTAGAAACTCACAGTGTGGTCTGTAGATGTCTTTTGGCTGGCCTTGACAATTCTGAATGCTTAAAAACATGATCAGACATTTAAATATTATAAGATGTAACATTTCTGGCCTCTCTTAAAAAAAGAAAAACTCAGAAGGTCTGACAGCCCCGGGCTTTTTTTAAAGCCCAGCTTACCTCACCCCTTCGGGTTGTTTGCAGGGCTCATGACTTTGAACTCCAGCTTTTCCAAGGGAGGAGCTGATGGTCCCAGATCGCCTGGAATAATATCCACTCCTGGCCCAGTCGTGCTGGCCACTGGGAGAAGGGGTTGGCGGCCATGGGGCAGTTCTCCAGATCAGGCTGTGGGGCAGCCTGTCTGTTAACAGATGAGAATTCATGTGCATCGGCACCCTGGGGAGTTTTGCAAGACAGGGCCAGCTGTCAGAGCCTTAAGCTAGCTACCCCTTTCTGAGCACCTACTGTATGCTGCATCCATTGGACTCCAAACCCGGTTTTACTAGAGTTTCTCAAAGTGTGGCACAGAGACCTGCCTCTGGCATCAGCATCACCTGGAGAGCCTGTTGAAACCGTTGACTCCGAGGCTGCGTTCCAGAACTGCGGAATCAAACTGTCTATGTGGGGGCCAAGGACTCTGCATTTCAGCAACCTCCCCAGGGAATTCTGACACTGCAGTTTCGGAGTGCCAGCATTATGTCAGTCAGCCCTGCAGTTTGGAGCGGGGCCGGGGGTCTGTCCAGGGAAAGCAGGGAGTCAGTAGAAGCTCTTTTATCAGCAGGCTGCTGGTCCTTGCAGGGCTCTCTATCAAAGGCACTTTGAGGCCACCAGGACATCTTCCACGCTCACGGCTAACCCTGGGCTGCATGGAGAGTTCCTCTCTTAATTGTCTGTTTCACTGAGGAGTGGGGAGGGAGAGGGACAGACAGGAAGCTTAGAGAAGAGAATGGTCACATCAGGTTCCCCTCCTCCCTCCACCCTGGGCCCAGCTCACTCCTTGAGGCTGTTTCCTCCCCTTTATGTGGACAATCATTAGTGTAATGGCTGATAGCTGTTTCATGCTACCTGAATGCTATCAGTTTTTACCTATCTATCCACCCCTTCTTCTAACATCACTTTCCTTTCCTGCGGAGACTTCCCCATGCGCAGTGTACCAGGATGGGCCAGTGAGAGCCCGAGTTAGAACTTGAGTGGAAACCACGGGGAAGAAGGACATTCCCCTCTCTGACTGGGAGCTGTGGGGATGTAGGCTGAGCCAACTTGTCCCCTCAAAGGGCAGTTCTGCCTTGGAAGGAAGCCAGAGTGGGGGAAAGCAGGGCTGAGAGAAGAGAGGCCAAGAAAGCATCAGATGACATCCTGTAAGCCCCTGCCTCAAAGCTAGGTCCACTTCAGTATTAATGTGCCAGTGGATTCCTGTTTTCTGCTAAAGTTCACTTGAGTTGGTTTTCTATTGCCAAGGGAGTGACAGAAGGCCCCAGTAGCTACCAAATCTGATAACCTGTGTTTGCTGTTAAGTATTGCATAGCTGCTATGCAGTCAGTGCTTGGGCACTGTTCTGGATCTTCTTTGGCTTCTTGTAATTTGTGCTAGATATTTGTTCTTTTTCCCTTTATTATTTCACTCCCTACTGCTTGACCCATGGTAACAGCTGGTAGAGTTAAATGTGTATGCAGGAAAAAGCTTTCATGTAAGTGACAACTCTTTCCTAATTGGCTGCCTGGAGTGTTGGGTTAAGAAATCAGTGGGAAACAGTGCAGGACTTGATTAGCAATGTCTGCTATGGGAGCTGCAATCTAGCGTGGGTGTGCATATTATATTCTTGCCAGTGTGAATTTTTCTTTTATTGGTATTAATTGTTCCAAATCAATAAAAGGGAATTTTAGTGGCTGTGTGCTCCATGATTTCCCAAGTTGGGGCCACTTATCAGCCCAACTAAGAAATTGGAGGATGGGAAGATTTGTGGCCAGAGGTGAGTGAGGGAATTTGCAAAGGACTTGGGGCGGTGGCCGGAAGCCACATTTAGTGTCTGCCACTTGCTGGGTGATGCTGAGCAATCACTTTCCCTCCCTCAGCACCAGTGACTGAATCTGCAGTGAGAGGGATTTGAACCAGGAGGACTGGAGGAGGCCCTGTGACTTGTGTGCAAGAGGCATTGCCTGTGCTGTCCTGCCTCTGGTCTTCATGCTCTGGTGACGTTGACCTATATGCCATTCTCCAAACAAATTGTTTTGTCTCTGTCCCTTTGAGGACGTTTGTCTCCCTGTGAGATGGCACCCTCACTCACTCATAATTCCTCAGCACCCTGCTCAAATATCCCCTCTTCCTCCTCCTCCTCGGACAGAAGGGCAAAGAGCCTCTACTTGGCTTGTTTGTGCTGTGAGCTGCCTGAAGGCAGGTACAGGTCAGATTCAGCTTGTGCCCCAGAGCTTGGCCTGTGACCTGGCACAGAGCAAGTGTTCAGACAAGCTTTGTTGAATTAATTAGTAAATGACCGCTTTTCAGAGGCAGGAGGCTGCCGAGAAATTGAGGGAAAGGCAAAAATTCCAAGAAGTCTTTTTTGTATTTTTCCTCTGTATTTTTTTCTCCTGCCCTCCCCTCCCTTCTTTCACCTCCCTTAAAATTTCCGAGAAGAAAGGGCCTGTGAGATCACTGTCACCACCTTTGGAGGTGAAACCCCTGACTCATGGGACTGGCCTGGGCTGGAAGGGCTAGACAGGGTGGGAAGGCTCTGAGATTCCTGATCTGCTCTCACCTCCAAAGGCTGTGCAGCCAGGACTCTCCAAAGACTCAGTCAGAGCCACTGTTTACATGCTAAAGCCTGTTTTTCTCTGAACTGCCTGCAAATTGGACTGAATGTGCTAAATACATAATGAAGCTGCTAAACTGTTTAATGAACTTCCAGTACTTATTGATTTCCTCGTTGATTACATATAATTTGCCGAACTGATTTGGCTGTGTGACTTGAAAGACATTTGGGAGAGATCTCTGCAATTTGTCACTCAGCTCGCCCTGGACTTTAAAATGAGTACATACAGAATGATACATTAAAAGAAATCTCGGAAAATGAGAAAAGAAAATGAATTATCTTTAGCTGATGGCACCACATTCAGTGCAGCAATTTTTTTAAACTGAGTTCTGATTATATGCCAGGCCCTGTGTGAGCTGCTGGGGTTTCACTGATGAATAGGAGTCCGTTTCTGACCTTGGTGTGCTTACAGTCTATGGGGTGGGGGGTTGGGGGGTAGACGGATAGGCCCACAGGTGCTTACAATTCAGAGAGTGGGAGCACAGAGAAGGAGCATATAAACTCATTTGTGAAGGTCAAGGAAATCTTCAGAGAGAATTTGACCTTTGAGCTCTCTCTTGAAAGATGTGCAGGAGTTTCCAGGCTGGCCAGGTAGAGAAGATGGCTGCTGCTCTTGCCTTCCCAGCTTCCCTCCTCCCTTCACTGAAAACAGCATGCAGGTTTTCTCTGAGAAATCGCCTCCTGCATTCCATATCCCATGAGGTACTAGAGAAACCAGGTGGATCCCACCTCCATCCCACAGCCAAGATCTGGGTCCTTCAGACCTTACTCCTGGGACTCCCCACTTGCCAAGGTGTCTTAAAAGGACAGAAGGCAGCTGGAACCAAGACATCCCAAGATGGTCCTTGAATTTCTGCTGCTGAGATTCAGCCCTATCTGGATTGTTTCCTTCTTGAATCTCAGTCTCTGAGATGCTCAGTAGCCAGGGTTGATTTCTGTGGCTCATAATCAAAAGGCCCTAAGTGACACACCAGGTATCAAGGGACTTTCCCTCCTTCACTCACTCTGGGGAAGAATTGCTCCTTCCCTTCTGGTGAGACCATGAGCCCACAGCTATGCCTCTATCAGGGCCACGTGCCCATGACTCACATTTATATCTCCAGCCTTGAGTTCTCCACTGAGCTGGGAATTTGTATATCCAACTGCTCTACTAACACAGTCACTCGGATACCTAATACACATCCAAAACATCAGTCCCTCAATCCCCACTCCCCTTGCCCCCCAAACAACCGCTTCCTCCCCATCTAAGTAAATGACATCACTATCCACCTCTGAGCTCAAGCTAGTTGTTATCTGTCTACTTGGTTCTCTACCTGCCCAATCCCATCTACCTGCCAGTCCTGTTGGTTCTACTCTCCTTCCCCTACAAGTTACATTTTGAACGCATCGTTTTCTTTGTCTTTTTCTTTTAAATTAATTAATTTATTTATTTTTGGCTGTGTTGGGTCTTCGTTGCTGCGCGCGGGCTTTCTCTAGTTGTGGCGAGCGGGGGCTACTCTTTGTTGCGGTGCACGGGCTTCTCATTGCGGTGGTTCCTCTTGTTGCGGAGCGTGGGCTCGAGGTGCGCGGGCCTCAGTAGTTGTGGCTCACGGGCTCTAGAGCACAGGCTCAGTAGTTGAGGAGCACGGGCTTAGTTGCTCCGCGGCATGTGGGATCTGCCCGGACCAGGGCTCGAACCTGTGTCCCCTGCAATAGCAGACAGATTCTTAACCACTGTGCCACCAGGGAAGCCCCCTATTCTTTCTATGTTGACTCCACACCCCTAGACAAAGGCACCCTCTCTCCTGGATCCTGTATTAGCTTCTTAAATCCAATCTTAGATTCTTCAATCCTATATGCCCCTCTGCTTAAAACCCTTGCAAGGAAACTTATTGCCGTTGAGATACAATTCACATTTCCCACTGTGGTCTTCTGGCACACCCTGCCCTATCTAGCCCTTTCCCACATTCCTGTCCTCACCTCCTACGCTTCTTCTCTTGTATCCAATCCTCAGCTGACCAGCCTACCTGTTCCTGGTTCTCTCTGTCTGGGTGTGCTTCTCCCCCATCTTTACCTGGTGGCGCCTTCTCATCATTTTGCATCAGGGTCTCCTCTCAAAGGTCTTCTCCTTAGTGAAGTCCATGTTGATCACACCAGGCACCTCTCTCCCCCACTCCAAGCAGGTCTATCCAGTTTTGTTTTTCTCATCGCACATATTGCTGTCAGACATTGTCGGGTTCCTTTGTTCACTTGTGTTGTGTCTGTCTTCCTCACTGGAATGAGGGCTCCAGCAGAGCAAGCGCCTGTCTGTTTGGCTACTGCTGCATTGCTGCAACTCTGCACATAGAGTGTGCTTAAATATCTGTGTTGTGCAAACACATGAGTGAGTAAATGAACAAAAGAATGAATAGCGGGCTTCCCTGGTGGCGCAGTGGTTGAGAGTCCACCTGCTGATGCAGGGGACATGGGTTCGTGCCCCGGTCCGGTAGGATCCCACATGCCGTGGAGCAGCTAGGCCCGTGAGCCATGGCCGCTGAGCCTGTGCGTCCGGAGCCTGTGCTCCGCAGAGGGAGAGGCCACAACAGTGAGAGGCCCGCGTACCGCAAAAAAAAAAAAAAAAAAAAGAATGAATAGCACATATCTCAGTGTTTTGCACGTGCCATCTCTCCTGCTACTCTGAGCTCCTTGAGGACAAGGACTGGGTCTGTTTTTAATCTCAGTATCCCCAGCACCCTCTAGATAGCTGGCACACAGTAGGTATTCAATGAATGTGTGTTAAAAGGATGCAGAAGTAAATGGCATTTGTAGCAGAGGAAACAGGATAGGGAAAAATGTGGAAGCTTAATTTATGTTAAGCAGATTTACATACTCTGTTCTTGGAGAAGCAGTGAGCACAGCTATTTATGGTGCAGGAGTGTGCATGAACACATATGCAGTATTTCGGGGAATAGGTGAAGCAATGGAGTTCCATCTGATAAAACCTTTAACATGAACCCTCCCCTCCCATCTAAAGCAGTCCAACAGAAATGATTTCCAAGGATCAGAGTTCACAGGGAAAAAAGGTGGGAGTCAGGAATTCCCCTGAGAAGGGAAGTGGTGGGAGGGATGTTGAGAATTTGATAAACATCCAGACTTTGTAAGATTGCGGGGTTAAAAGGAGTTTGATAGTCTTCTAGGCCAGAAGTTCTCAAACATTAGCAAACATTAGAATGGAGATTTTTTTTTTGGTAATAACTAAATTTCTTTCTTTCTTTTTTTTCTTTTCTTTTCTCTCTTTATTTCTTTCTTTCACTGAAGTATAGTTGATTTACAATGTTGTGTTAGTTTCAGGTGATTCAGCAAAGTGATTCAGTTATACATATATATGCACATATATATCAGCTTATTTTCCATTATAGATTATTGCAAGATATTAAATATAGTTCCCTGTGCTATACAGTTTGTCCTTGTTGCTTGCCTATTTTATGTATCGTAGTGTGCATCTGTTAATCCCAAACTCCTAATTTATCCCTCCCATACTTTGGCAAGTATAAGTTTGTTTTCTGTGTCTGTGAGTCTATTTCTGTTTTGTAAATAAGTTCATTTGTATCATTTTTTTAGATTCCACATATGATTGATATCATATGATATTTGTCTTTCTCTGTTTGACTAACTTCACTCAGTATTATAATCTCTAGGTCCAACCATGTTGCTGCAAATGGCATTATTTCATCTTTTTATATATATACAATAGAATATTACTCAGCCATGTAGATAGATAGATAGATACATAGATAGATAGACAGATAGTTAGATACCATATCTTCCTTATCCCTAGAATAGAGATCTTGAGAAAGGGGAAGATTCCTGGGGCCCATCCCCAGAGATTCTGGTTCTGTAGGTCTGGGCTAAAGTTTTGATCTGTGAATCTATATTTTGACAATCACCCCCTGGTGACTTTGACATAGGTAAGTCATCAACCCCCAGGCTGGAGAAACCCTGAGCTGAAGCAAACCCTATTTGATGTCTTGAATTCTTTCTGTAACATCCCCTCTGAATGCTCTTCTTTCTGCCTGTGATACCCTGTGA
Organism: Mesoplodon mirus; assembly: GCF_964341445.2. Classification (NCBI taxonomy): domain Eukaryota; kingdom Metazoa; phylum Chordata; class Mammalia; order Artiodactyla; family Ziphiidae; genus Mesoplodon; species Mesoplodon mirus. The sequence continues at coordinate 18,581,131 of NC_138980.1, read as the reverse complement.
CATCTAAGACTATTAGGAAGCTTTATTCTGTGTGCATGTCTGTGTGTAAAGAATGCCATTTGAAGCAGAAGGTACAGCATATACAAAAGTTTTTAAGAAGAAGGAAAATTGCTGGTTTGCTGCTGAAGGGTGAGTGGTGTAAAGCAGATGGAACATTGGATGACAGGCAGATGTGCAGAGCCTGGAAGCTGAAATTGCAGATTGAAGCCAGATCAGGAAGGCCTTGGATGCCAAAGGGTGGAGTTTGGACATTGTTACCAGACACTGGGGACCTGCTGAAGAGTTTTTAGCCGAGAACATCTTACCTAAACCAGCACAGATGGGGTATGATTACTGGTTGGCGTGACTTGATCTGGTACCCAGTTTCTTTCTCTCCCCTTCTCTTGGCTATGCTTTATTACCAGGCCTCATGTCATAAGAAGGCTACAGCAGTTCCAGCTCTTCTACCTTCTCTCTAATTCCTCTCTAGGCAGGAAGAGCCACAGCGTATTTCTTAAGTTCACAGAAATGAGCTAAGTGCATCTCATTGGCTCTAAGTGGATCAGGTACCCATCTCTGACCTAATCACCATGATTAAGGGAATACAACATTCTGATTGGCCTGGCTTAAGTCACATGTCTATGGAAGGGGTAGGGTCAACTCTACTGGAAATAAAGCGATTGCCTGTGGAGGATGGATGGTCCCCCAGAAGGAGATGTGATGACTCAATTTAGAATGATTTATTCAATGAGTACAGAGAACTTCTCTACTCTTAACAGTGTGTTGGGTGGAGAAGTGTGTTCCCCCTCTGTGGCTCAGGGAACCAGGTCCAGGGAACAAGAGGGTGTGAGGTGGAGACAGTGGAGTGGCAAAGGAGGAAAGTTTTGGAGGAAACAAACCAGAGTGCGTGACACTTAGCAGGTCAAGTCCTGGCTCAGCCATTTACTTCCTGGGTGGCCTTGGACATATTATGCATTTCTCTGAGCCTCATTCTTCATCGCTAAAGTATTACATGAAATGTTTCCTTTAGAGAGCTGCTGTAGGGAGCTGATGAACTTATGTATAGTCCCTGGCACAAAATAACTGCTCAAATAACAATCAGCAATTACAGTATTTCCTTGGTTCTGTGGAAGCAGTGATTATAGATGAATCATTGATTTAATAGGCTTTTCGAGAGAAAAAAAGCTGTCATATCAATGGTATGAAATTTCAGAAATGTTGAAATTTGAAAAACGAAGTGTCTTTGAATTGGGGAAATGGACAGCAATGATGGTGATGATGATGATGATGACAGTGATGATGATTTGGGGGGGGCAGGTGATCAATGGGTAAGAGCACAGATCTGGAGCACAGAAACCCTGGTTTGGGCACCCACTAGCTGCCTGATGTTGAGATATGTAAATCATAAAAAAGGACTCAACAAGTGGTAACTTCCTCTCCTTGCCCACTCGGTGCCTCAGTTTCCCTTTTCACTCTCCTGTCCCATGACATCAAACTTCATGATTTTTATCTGCCTTATACATAGTTGCATTCACCTACTTTTCTACAATTTTTTAAAAAAAATCAAATTGTTTTGATAATTTAGGAAAATTTCTTCTAGAAAATTATAAAGAAAAAATCATCCTATTTCATTCCTGCCCCCTGGAGAAGGTTCTTTACTATTTTATTGGATTCCCTTCTATGGTATTTTTCTGAGTATAAGGTTTTGTTGTTGTCGAAGTCATAATCATCCTGTAATTTCAATTTTGTATCCAATTCCCCTCCCGGTTATTACCATCTCTCCCTAAATAGAATTTTAATGACCATAATATTTTTCATCATGTGTCTGGAATTGGTTGACTTAATCATTTCTATATTTGAATGCTAAGTAATTTCCAAGTTTTCACTGGTGTTGATAACATAGCGATGAACAATTTTCTGCAAATATTTATTTCATATGTCAGATAATATCATGAGGAAACAATCTTGGGTGTAGAAATATTGGGTAAAAGTTGGGACATTTCAGTTCTTGGGTGCCAAAGTGTTTTTCAAGATAATTTCAACACTATATGATCTGGTAGCTATCTGAAAGGCCTGTTTCAAATGCTTGGTGTGTACACAAATGTGAGTGCATGCAGAAACACACACGTGTGCACACATGTTTAGAAACAGAGGCTTGGGACAGTCAGGAACCTTGACAACAAGGGCACACTCCTGGTAAGTGGCAGATGCGCGACAATTTGTTTATTCATTCAACACATACAATTGAGATCTTACTACATGCCAGGTACTGTGCTAGATTCATGCAGAGATCTGTGGGAACAGGAATCTTGACAGAGGGAATAGCCAGCTAAAGACCGCAAAATAGGAACAAGCCTGGGGCTTGAGGACCACAGAGAAGGCCAGTGTGTCCAGAGCATGGTGATGAGGGGGAAGTGGAGTGAGGGTGAGGTCAGGGCAGGCAGGGGAAAAATCATGCAGGACCCTGTAGGCCACAGGAAGACTAGATTTGATTCCAATGCAATGAGAGCGCTTTACCTAGGGCAGGGACAAGACGTTATTTGCACTTTAAAAGTAGCACTCTGGGTGCTCAGTGGAGCAAGAGAGGAAGCACCAGGGCTAGTCCCAGGGCCACAACTTCAATTCAGGGTGGAGCTGGCATTAGAGTGTGGGCAGAGGAAGTATAGACAGGCTAGGGCAGAGAGAGAACCCTGTAACTCCCAGGGTTCTTTTTTTAAAATTAAGGTATAATTTACATCCCATAAAATTTACCCTTTCTGAGTGTACAGTTCAGTGATTTTTAGCAGACTCACAAGGTTGTGCAACCATCACCACTATCTAATTCCAGAATCTTTCATCATCCCCAAAAGACATCCCATTCCCATTAGCAGTCACTCCCCATTTCCTCCTTCCCCCACCACCTGGAAGTCAGTAATCTCTAGCGATCAGTCTAGTCTGGACATTTCATGTAAATGAAATCATATAGTAAATGGTCTTTTGTGTCTGGCTTCTTTCACTTACCATAAAGTTTTTAATTCACCCATATTGTACCATAAATCAGAACTTCATTTCTTCTTATTGCCAAATAATGTCCCATTGTACGGATATACCACATTTTGTTTATCCATCAATCAGTTGATGGACTTTTGGATTGTTTCCACTTCTTAGTTACTATGCATAAGTTATTCCTATGAACATGTATGTTCAAGTTTTTGTGTGGACATATGTTTTCAATTCTCCTGAGTATATTCCTAGGAGTGGAATTTCTGGGTCATGTGGTGACTTTATACTTAACTTTTTGAGGAACTGCCAGATTGTTTGCCAAAGCAGCTGCACCATTTTACATTTTTATCAACAGTGTTATGAGAGTTCCAAACTTCCACCTCCTCATGAGCCAACACTTACTGTCCATCTTTTTTATTCTAGCCAACCTAGTGGTTGTGAAGTGGTATCTCATTGTGATTTTAACTTACATTTCTCTGATAACTAATGATGTTGAACATCCTTTCATGTGCTTATTGGCCACTTGTATATCTTCTTTGAACAAATGTCTATTTAAGTTCTTTGTCCATTTTTTAATTGGGTTATTCATACTTTTATTACTGAGTTGTAAGTGTTCTTTATATATTCTAGATATAAGCCTTTTATCAGATATAAGATCTGCAAATACTTTATCCTATTCTGTGGATTGGCTTTTCACTTTCTTGATAGTGTTCTTTGAAGCACAAAAGTTTATAATTTTGATAAAGTCCAACTTATTTATTTTTGTTATTGTTATTGACTGTGCCTTTGGTGTCATGCCTAAGACATCTTTGGCTAGTCCAAGATCACAAATATTTACCCCTATGTAAATATAAGAGTTCTATAGTTCTATCACTTACATGTAGGTCTTTGGTCCACTTTGAGTTAATTTTTGTATATGGTGTGAGGTAGGGGTCCAACTTCATTCCTTTCCATGTGGATATCTAGTTGTCCCAGCAAAATTTGTTGAAAAGACTATTCTTTCCCCATGTCCCAGGGTCCTTGAGAGGACTTGATGAAAAACAAGAGAGGAAGATGCTGCACAGATGAAGTTTTCCCCACAATAACCTATCCATGAAATTCCATCTAGTCCTGGTCTCTCCATGTCTCCCTCAGTTCCTGGGGCTAGAGAAATGAGCTCAGAATTCAATGGGCAGTTCCTTGATGCCCCACAGACTCAGAATGATGTCCCCAGAGGCTGGGACAGGAAGATCTGCTGAGTCCAACAGCCTCACTTTGCTGAGGAAGCATCCAAGGCTCAGAGAGAGGTGACTTGCCCAGGGTCACAGCCAGTTAGCTGTAGCTGGGCCCAGAGCAACCTCAGGAACCCTCAGGATGTGATCTCTAAGCGAGCACAGAAAAGGCCCTTCCTCCCCTGCAGGCCTGGAGAGTCCCCGGGGCACAGGGCTACCTTTGAGGACTCTGGGGGAATTAGCTGCTTTTTTGGCATAGACTCAGCAGAAAATAAAATAATTATCACTCATTGCAGCATGGAAAACCACTTATGGCTTTTAAAAACGCAAATGTTGAAGTCCTCTCTCTAGGAATCTCTTCACTGCCGGTGCTGCTGGGCCATCACCAACAATCCTCCAGGTGGGGGGGGTGCCAATGGTTGGTGGGAGCAAAAGTTTCTTAGAAGAGAGGGCTTGGGAGGGGGCCTTCAAGGACAAGTCTGTCCTTGCCTGGAGGATATAGTGTCAGGGAGAAGTAGGCACGTCAGTGGAGAGAATAGCAAGGGGGAAGGCAGAGATGGTTCTTCGGCGACATCATTCATCAGAGACTCGGTTTCCTCTTCTGTAAAATGAGGTGTATCCATTGAGATGCTTTTGGCTGTGTGAACAAAATACCTAACAAAATGCCTAAACATTGGGGTTTTTAATGTCCTCGTTTGACAGGAAGTCTGGAGGTTGACAGTTCCAGGCTGGATGCCCCAGCTCTGTTTGTCAGGACTTCCAGGCGGTCTCTCTGAGAATCTCTTTCCTTCTCATGCTTGCAAGATGGCAGACCTGGTTCTCCAGTTTAGTAGAGCAAGGCAGGTCATAATCTATCAATAGAATGCAAGCACATGCGTGAATGTGACATGTGATAAGTGCCATGAAAATGGACAGAGCATGGTGGCAGAGAATAACAGGTGGGCTCGACATATATAGGGTGTCAGAGGAGAAGCCTCTGAAGGCTCATACTTAGGCTAAGACCCAAAGTAAGAGAAGGAGCCAGATGCCAGAATGACTCAGGGAAGAGAGATCCACGCAAGGGCCCCGATCCAGGCAGAACTCAGCTTCTCACCTTCTTAGCTTGTGACAACTAAAGTGGTACCCCTGGGGGCCATCATGGACAACACACAATCAGGAGCTCTGAAGTTTGGTGCAGGTACCCAGTTCTAAACGGGTCATTCAGGGCCTTCGGAATACACTGGCATTCACTTCCCAGTGATAACCACAGACATTTTTAGAGTGCAATAAACAGTCCAGGTGAGAGCAAGGAATCTCTGAGAATAGGGTCTCATGGGAATGCTAGTTCACTGATCTCCTTGTTTCTTGTCCTCCTACAGTTTATTCTCCAACAAGAAACCTGAGAGATATGACATAAATGTCCATTGAGATAATGTCATTCCTTTGCCCAAGGCCCTCCAATGGCCTCCAACTGCACTAGAACTAAACCCAGAGCCTCTCCCATGACTGCTAAGATCCTGCAGCATCCAGCTCCTTGCTACTTCTCTAGTCCCTTCTCTCACCATCCCCTCTCACTCACTCAGTTCCAGCCTTCCTGACCTACTTTCGGTTCACTGCTGCCTCGGGGCCTTTGTACATGCTGTTTCCTCTGCCTGGAATCCTCTTCCCCAAATATCCACACGGCTGACTCCCCACTTCGTCCAGGGGTCTGCTCCAAAGTCACCTGCTCAAAGTCACTCTCTATCACCTTGCCCTGCTAATATATCATAGAGTTGTCTTTATATTGTCAGCTGCATCAGAGCAAAGTCTTGTTCTCAAGTCCCCAGTGCCCAGACAGTGCCTGGCACATGGTAGGCATTCAATAAGTGTTTGTTAAATGAATAAATGAAAAAAACATAGACCCACATTTGAAATCATACAGGTATTTGATATCCCAAGTTATGGTTTCTGAGCATGGCAGCACTGTTCACAGCGACTTCAGGAGAGGGGAGTGGCAGGAAAAGAAAGATGGTGTGCCTGGTCGGAACACTGTGAGGTTGAGATGTCACTGAGGTGTCTTGGAGGTCATCAGGAGGGTGGGCTGGAGAGGGAAACTTAGGAGTCATGGGAATGATGAGGGTAACACAAATCACAGGGTCTGCCCATGAGAGTGTGCAAGATGAAATGGGAGCCCTCTCTTGTGTGGACTGGGGGAACAAAGAGGAGGGAGGAAAGAGCATTAAAAGGGGGATGAGGAAAGGCAAAAGAAATAAAAGCAAAAATAAACAAATGAGACCTAATCAAACGTGTAAACTTTTGCACAGCAAAGGAAACCATAAACAAAACGAAAAGACAGCATATGGACTGGGAGAAAATATTTGCAAATGACGTAACCAACAAGGGTCCATCATTTTGTATTTGTAATTTCCAAAATATACAAATAGCTCATATAGCTTAATATGAAAAAACAAAACAACCCGATCAAAAGATGAGTAAAAGACTTAAATAGACATTTCTCCAAAGAAGACATACAGATGGCCAACAGGTACATGGAAAGATGTTCAACATCACTAATTATTAGAGAAATGCAAATCAAAACTACAATGAGGTACCACCTCACACTGGTCAGAATGGCCATCATCAAAAAGTCTACAAATGATAAATCCTGGAGAGGTTGTGGAGAAAAGGGAACACTCTTACACCATTGGTGGGACTGTAAATTGGAGCAGCATTATGGAGAACACTATGGAGGTTCCTTAAAAAACTAAAAATAGAGCTACCATATAATCCAGCAATCCGACTCCTGGGCATATATTTAGAGAAAACTCTAATTTGAAAAGATACATGCACCCCAATGTTCATAGCCAAGCAACATAAGTGCCCATCAACAGATGAATGGAGAAAGAAGATGTGGTATATAGTCAACGGAATATTTCTCAGCTATAGAAAAGAATGAAATATTGCCATTTGCAGCAACATGGATGGATCTAGAGATTACCATACTGAGTGAAGTAAGTCAGACAGAGAAAGACAAATATATGATATCACTTATACGTGGAGTTTAAACAAAATGATACAAATGAACTTATTTACAAAACAGAAATAGACTCAGAGACATAGAAAACAAACTTACAGTTTTAAAGAGGAAAGTGACGGCAGGGAGGGAAGGACAAAGTAGGAGTTTGGGATTAACAGATACACACTACTATATATAAAATAAATAAACAACAAGGTCCTACTGTATAGCACAGGGAACTATATTCAATACCTTGTAATAACCTACAATGGAAAAGAATATGAAAAACATATATCTATAAATGAATTATTTTGCTGTACACATGAAACTAACACAACGTTGTAAATTAACTATACTTCAATTTAAAAAAAAGTTGCAGGGTGGGGATGGGGGTGGAGGAGAGCCAAGGAGGCCCAGGGGACAGCGGCAGTGTCGCAGGGAAATTAAGAAAGGGAGGACTGAGCAGCGGTAGTGCTTTCAGGCACAGTGGGAAAATGGGACCTGGAAATGCATTTTTAAGATCAATTGTTTCAGTTGGCCTTTGGAAAATAAAGCGACATTTCAAAAATAACCATGAGGTTTAAAACTAGAAGCAGACAAGTTATTCCCAGTGTGGAAAGGACTACTTTTAATCAGAGCAATGAGGTTTGGCTTTTTTTCCCTAAGTCCCAGATGAAGGGCTCACAAGTTACATTGGATCCACAATGGGGCTGTTCAGGGATCTTTAAAAATGCAGAATTTGCTGCTAACACTTAAAAATAGGGAGAGTTTCCATGAAAACCCAATTTCAAGCTTTTTGAAAAATGAGAATATTTGAAAGCGCTGGTCTCTAATTCCCATGAAGTATCAGTTAGCTGTCCTCTTTATTTTATATTTAGTTTTGAATGTTTCAGTTAAGCAAATCACAATTTTTAAAAAGACCTTTTTATTATGAAAGCTTTCTAACATACTAAGAAGTAGAGATGAGAATAATATAAGGGCACCTCCCTGTATCATCACACAAATTGACAATTTTTAACATCTGCTTTTCTTGCTTCCTCAATTTCTTTTTTTAAATTTTTTTTTATAATTTATTTTTATTATTTAGTTAGTTAGTTTTGGGTGCATTGGGTCTTCGTTGCTGCAGGTGGGCTTTCTCTAGTTGCCATGAGTGGGGGCTACTCTTTGTTGGGGTGAGCGGTCTTCTCATTGTGGTGGCTTCTCTTGCTGTGGAGCACGGGCTCTAGGCGCACAGTCTTCAGTAGCTGTGGCGTGTGGGCTTCAGTAGTTGTGGCGTGTGGGCTCTAGAGCACAGGCTCAGTAGTTGTGGCACACGGGCTTAGTTGCTCCGAGGCATGTGGGATCTTCCCGGACCAGGGCTTGAACCCATGTCCCCTGCATTGGCAGGTAGACTCTTAACCACTGGACCACCAGGGAAGTCCCATGTTTCCTCAATTTACATCCCAAACTTTCTTTTGTTTTTTGGCAGGGGGAGGGGAGGGCTGAAATAGTTTAAGTCAAATTCAAGACATCATATGATTCCACCCATAAATACAATAGTATTACTTTCTAAGAGATGAAGACCTTTAAAAATCATAACCACAATGCATTATGACACTCAACAAAATTAGTAACAATTCCTTAATATCATCTAATGTCTAAATTATGTTCAATGCCACATACTGCATTTGGTTGACATGTCTCCTAAATTTCTTTATCTACAAGAGTTCTTTCTCCCTCTTTTCTTTTTCATTTTTTCCATTTATTGAAGAAATTGGGTCATTTCTCCTGTAAAACTTTGCATATTCTAGGTTTAACTAATTGTTTCCTCCTGCTGTATTTAACATGCTTGTCTATCTTTGTATTTCCTCTAAACCAGTTAGCGTTAAAGGCTTGGTTAGAATCAAATTTATTATTTTCTTTTTGTTTGCAAGTGTTACTTATTGGTAGTGCTGTTTATTTCCTATTGCTTTGTATCATGTCTGCTGTTCCACACTTTTAAGAATGATTAGCACATTCAGATGGTGTCAATGGATCTCACTGCAGTAAAGTTCACCATCACACCATCGATGATTATTGTCTAGATCACACATTCTTAGTGGGGTGATGATGCCTCCAAGGAGGCAAAAAATTGTTCTTGGATAGGGGTAGAAAAAATCTTGTTTTTTCCTATGCATAAAGCATAGGAGAACATATACTACATAGGTAGGTATACAGTATATTTGTGGTATTAAAATTTCATGGGAGGAGGGTGTGATTAGGGAGAAAAAAGTCTAAAAAGACTCCTTAGGGAGGTAATAATGAAAAGTAAGTTGAGAAACACTGACATGGACATACTATTTCATTAGGGACTGCAAATTGGTGAACTTCTAATGCTATCATTCCTTCACTATGATTCTTCTATATAGAAGAAATTTTCCATGCTATTTTATTTCCCTGAAATCTAATCCATGCAGGTAAGGCAAGTAAATGCTTACATCTTATTCTTTATCAGCTTTCAGCATAATGAGTTGAAAGAAACCAATGAGATTTTAAAAATATCATTTTGAACTTAGAGATGTCATATATTTTGTGTGATTTCTTTCAATCTATTTCAGTGAATATTCTTAATGCTCAAATGAATCTTGCTTTGGCCAACGAGAGCCCCTTCAGATAGGCTCTTATGTCCATTGACATGCTCCCAATAGTCTGATAGATTCTTGGTTTCACAGTCATGACAAGATGCCCCGGATTTGTCTTTGACATTTCTTTTGCCAGATCTTCAAATACCTATTTCTCTGAGGAGCACTGGTTCATTTTAGAGAGAAGTGATATTTAGAGACCACAGTGAGTGCTAAGGATGCTCATTGCCACTTGTTTGTCAGGGCTTCAGTAGTTGTGGCGTGTGGGCTCAGTAGTTGTGGCTTGTGGGCTCTAGAGCACAGGCTCAGTAGTTGTGGTGCACGGGCTTAGTTGCTCCGCAGCATGTGGGATCTTCCCAGACCAGGGATCAAACCCGTGTCCCCTGCACTGGCAGGTAGATTCTTTTTTCTTCTTTTTTTTGTTACTTCTGTCTTTTTCCTTAAACATCTTTATTGGAGTATAATTGCTTTACAATGGTGTGTTAGTTTCTGCATTATAACAAAGTAAATCAGATATACATATACATATGTCCCTATATCTCTTCCCTCTTGCGTCTCCCTCCCTCCCACCCTCCCTATCCCACCCCTCCAGGCGGTCACAAAGCACTGATCTGATCTCCCTGTGCTATGCAGCTGCTTCACACTAGCTAGCTACCTTATGTTTGGTAGTGTATATATGTCCACGCCACTCTCTCACTTTGTCCCAGCTTACTCTTCCCCCTCCCCGTATCCTCAAGTCCATTCTCTAGTAGGTCTGTGTCTTTATTCCCATCTTGCCCATAGGTTCTTCATGACCATGTTCTTTTATTTTAGATTCCATATATATGTGTTAGCATATGGTATTTGTTTTTCTTTTTCTGACTTACTTCACTCTGTATGACACACTCTAGGTCCATCCACCTCACTACAAATAACTCAATTTCCTTTCTTTTTATGGCTGAGTAATATTCCATTGTGTATATATGCCACATCTTCTTTATCCATTCATCTGTTGATGGACACTTAGGTTGCTTCCATGTCCTGGCTATTGTAAATAGAGCTGCAATGAACATCTTGGTACATGACTCCTTTTGAATTATGGTTTTCTCAGGGTATATGCCCAGTAGTGGGATTGCTGGGTCATATGGTAGTTCTATTTTTAGTTTTTTAAGGAACCTCCATACTGTTCTCCATAGTGGCTGTATCAATTTATGTTCCCACCAACAATGCAACAGGGTTCCCTTTTCTCCACACCCTCTCCAACATTTATTTTTTGTAGGTTTTTTGATGATGGCCATTCTGACAGGTGTGAGATGATATCTCATTGTAGTTTTGATTTGCATTTCTCTAATGATTAATGATGTTGAGCATTCTGTCATGTGTTTGTTGGCAATCTGTATGTCTTCTTTGGAGAAATGTCTATTTAGGTCTTCTGCCCAATTTTGGGTTGGGTTGTTTGTTTTTTTGATATTGAGCTGCATAAGTTGCTTGTAAAATTTGGAGATGAATCCTTTGTCAGTTGCTTCAGTTGAAAATATTTTCTCTCATTCTGAGGGCTGTCTTTTCGTCTTGTTTATCATTTCCTTTGCTGTGCAAAAGCTTTTAAGTTTCATGAGGTCTCATTTGTTTATTTTTGTTTTTATTTCCATTTCTCTAGGAGGTGGGTCAAAAAGGATCTTGCTGTGATTTATGTCATAGAGTGTTCTGCCTATGTTTTCCTCTAAGAGTTTGATAGTGTCTCGCCTTACATTTAGGTCTTTAATCCATTTTGAGTTTATTTTTGTATATGGTGGTAGGGAGTGTTCTAATTTCATTCCTTTGCATATAGCTGTCCAGTTTTCCCAGCACCACTTATTGAAGAGGCTGTCTTTTCTCCACTGTATATTCTTGTCTCCTTTATCACAGATAAGGTGACCATATGTGTGTGGGTTTATCTCTGGGCTTTCTATTCTGTTCCATTGACCTATATTTCTGTTTTTGTGCCAGTACCATACTGTCTTAATTACTGTAGCTTTGTAGTATAGTCTGAAGTCAGGAAGCCTGATTTCTCCACCTCCATTTTTCTTTCTCAAGATTGCTTTGGCTATTTGGGGTCTTTTGTGTTTCCATACAAATTGTGAAATTTTTTGTTCTAGTTCTGTGAAAAATGCCATTGTTAGTTTGATAGGGATTGTATTGAATCTGTTGATTGCTTTGGGTAGTATAGTCATTTTCACAATGTTGATTCTTCCAATCCAAGAGCATGGTATAACTCTCCATCTATTTGTATCATCTTTAATTTCTTTCATCAGTGTCTTATAATTTTCTGCATATAGGTCTTTTGTCTCCTTAGGTAGGTTTATTCCTGGATATTTTATTCTTTTTGTTGCAGTGGTAAATGGGAGTGTTTTCTTAATTTTCATTTCAGATTTTTCATCATTAGTGTATAGAAATGAAAGAGATCTATATGCATTAATTTTGTATCCTGCTACTTTACCAAATTCATTAATTAGCTCTAGTAGTTTTCTGGTAACATCTTTAGGATTCTCTATGTATAGTATCATGTCATCTGCAAACAGAGACAGCTTTACTTCTTCGTTTCCGATTTGGATTCCTTTTATTTCTTTTTCTTCTCTGATTGCTGTGGCTAAAACTTCCAAAACTATGTTGAATAATAGTGGTGAGAGTGGGCAACCCTGTCTTGTTCCTGATCTTAATGGAAATGTTTCATTTTTTCACCACTGAGGATGCTGTTGGCTATGGGTTTGTCATATATGGCCTTTAATATGTTGAGGAAAGTTCCCTCTATGCCTACTTTCTGGAGGGTTTTTATCATAAATGGGCATTGAATTTTGTCAAAAGCTTTCTCTGCATCGATTGAGATGATCATATGTTTTTTCTCCTTCAATTTGTTAATATGGTGTATCACATTGATTGATTTGCACATATTGAAGAATCCTTGCATTCCTGGGATAAACCCCACTTGATCATGGTGTATGATCCTTTTCATGTGCTGTTGGATTCTGTTTGTTAGTATTTTGTTGAGGATGTTTGCATCTATGTTCATCAGTGACCTTGGCCTGTAGTTTTCTTTCTTTGTGACATCTTTGTCTGGTTTTGGTATCAGGGTGATGGTGGCCTCGTAGAATGAGTTTGGGAGTGTTCCTCCCTCTGCTATATTTTGGAAGAGTTTGAGAAGGATAGGTGTTAACTATTATCTAAATATTTGATAGAATTCACCTATGAAGCCATCTGGTCCTGGTCTTTTGTTTGTTGGAAGATATTTAATCACAGTTTCAATTTCATTACTTGTGATTGGTCTGTTCATATTTTCTATTTCTTCCTGGTTCAGTCTCGGAGGGTTGTGCACTTCTAAGAATTTGTCCATTTCTTCCAGTTTGTCCATTTTATTGCCATAGAGTTGCTTGTAGTAATCTCTCATGATCCTTTGTATTTCTGCAGTGTCAGTTGTTACTTTCCTTTTTCATTTCTAATTCTATTGATTTGAGACTTCTCCTTGTTTTCCTTGATGAGTCTGGCCAATGGTTTATCAATTTTGTTTATCTTCTTAAAGAACCAGGTTTTAGTTTTATTGATCTTTGCTATCGTTTCCTTCATTTCTTTTTCATTTATTTCTGTTCTGATCTTTATGATTTCTTTCCTTCTGCTAACTTTGGGGTTTTTTTGTTCTTCTTTCTCTCATTGCTTTAGGTGTAAGTTTAGGTTGTGTGTTTGAGATGTTTCTTGTTTCTTGAGGTAGGATTGTATTGCTATAAACTTCCCTCTGAGAACTGCTTTTGCTGCATCCCATAGGTTTTGGGTGGTTGTGTTTTCATTCTCATTTGTTTCTAGGTACCTTTTGATTTCCTGTTTGATTTCTTCAGTGATCTCTTGGTTATTAAATAGTGTATTATTTAGCCTCCATGTGTTTTTTTTTATGGATTTTTTTCCTATAATTGGTATCTAGTCTCATAGCATTGTGGTCAGAAGAGATACTTGATATGATTTCAATTTTCTCAGATTTACCAAGGCTTGATTTGTGACCCAAGATATGATCTATCCTGGAGAATGTTCCATGAGCACTTGAGAAGAATGTGTATTCTGTTGTTTACGGATGGAATGTCCTAAATATCAATTAAGTCCATCTTGTTTAATGTGTCATTTAAAGTTTGTGTTTCCTTATTTATTTCCATTTTGGATGATCTGTCCATTGGTGAAAGTGGGGTGTTAAAGTCCCCTACTATGATTGTGTTACTGTCGATTTCCCCTTTTATGGCTGTTAGCATTTGCCTTATGTATTGAGGTGCTCCTATGTTGGGTGCATAAATACTGACAATTGTTGTATCTTCTTGGATTGATCCCTTGATCGTTATGTAGTGTCCTTCTTTTTCCCTTTTAATAGTCTTTGTTTTAAAGTCTATTTTGTCTGATATGAGAATTGCTACTCCAGCTTTCTTCTGATTTCGATTTGCATGGAATATCTTTTTCCATCCCCTCACTTTCAGTCTGTATGTGTCCCTAGGTCTGAAGTGGGTCTCCTGTAGACAGCATATATATGGGTCTTGTTTTTGTATCCATTCAGCCAATCTATGTCTTTTGGTTGGAGCATTTAATCCATTTACATTTAGGGTAATTATCGATATGTGTGTTCCTATTACCATTTTCTTGATTGTTTGTGTTTGTTATTGTAGGTCTTTTCCTTCTCTTGTGTTTCCTGCCTAGAGAAGTTCCTTTAGCATTTGCTGTAAAGCTGGTTTGGTGGCACTGAATTCTCTTAGCTTTTGCTTGTCTGTAAAGATTTTCATTTTTCAATGAAAGATCAGCTGTTACCCTTATGGGGATTCCCTTGTGTGTTATTTGTTTTTTTTCCCTTGCTGCTTTTAATATTTCTTCTTTGTATTTATTTTTTGATAGTTTGATTAATGTGTGTCTTGACGTGTTTCTCCTTGGATTTATCCTGTGTGGGACTCTCTGTGCTTCCTGGACTTGATTAACTATTTCCTTTCCCATATTAGGTAAGTTTTCAACTATCATCTCTTCAGATATTTTCTCAGTCCCTTTCTTTTCCTCTTCTTCTTCTGGGACCCCTGTAATTCGAATGTTGTTGTGTTGAATGTTGTCCCGGTGGTCTCTGAGACTGTCTTCAATTATTTTCATTCTTTTTCTTTATTCTGCTCTGCAGTAGTTATTTCCACTATTTTATCTTCCAGGTGACTTATCTGTTCTTCTGCCTCAGTTATTCTGCTATTGATCCCTTCTAGAGAATTTTTAATTTCATTTATTGTGTTGTTCATCACTGTTTGTTTGCTCTTTAGTTCTTCTAGGTCCTTGTTAAACATTTCTTATATTTTCTCCATTCTATTTCCAAGATTCTGGGTCATCTTTACTATCATTATTCTGAATCTTTTTCAGGTAGACTGCTTATTTCATCTTCATTTGTTAGGTATGTTGGGTTTGTGCCTTGCTCCTTCATCTGCTGTGTGTTTCTCTGTCTTCTCATTTTACTTAACTTACTGTGTTTGGGGTCTCCTTTTCACAGGCTGCATGTTCGTAGTCCGCATTGTTTTTGGTGTCTGTCCCAGTGGCTAAGGTTTGTTCAGTGGGTTGTGTAGGATTCCTGGTGGAGGGGACTAGTGGCAGGCAGGTTCTTAACCACTGTGCCAACAGGGAAGTCACAAATCTTTTCTTTTTAACTTCCTCATTTCTCTTTCATTGTTTTTTTTTTCTCTTTTCACTCTATACTTCTCTAACAGTAATTTTCTATTGTGCCTATTAATTTTATCTCTAATTCATTCTTGGGATTTTCTAATTCTGTTTTATATGGTTCTTTCTTAACTGCTATTTTTTTTTCAGTTTTCTTGCTCATTTTGAAATATTAGGTAATAGTTTTCCTCTCACTGGGGCTACATATTTCTAATGTGTTATTGCTTTTCATAGATATATTACTCTGATAATTATCTGGTTTTTCTTATTCTTTGACCATAGTCTTCCTCTGTTTACTCATATTTAAGCAGGATGGGTTTTCATACATTTTGGAGGAAGTGCTGATGTTAAAAGATGATTTTCAGAAACAAGTAAAATCATGACTCTCATGCAGATGTAAATATGCACACACATTAAAAATTTTATTCTATTTGTTAATCAACAAGGGAATCAGGTGGATGTTATAACCCATTCAAAGGAAAACTCAGAAAAGCACTAATGTATGCAGAGTAAAGGAGCGTTGAAATGAATTGCAAATGAAGACAAACATTTTGCACTTGTGTCGATGGGTATAAGACAGGACAGAATCCATGTGTCCATCATTTACAAACTACTTATGGAGTTGTAAAATGCCTCCCACAGAATCAGTCTAATAAGGCAAAGGGTGTGCTATAGAATATGCATAATTTTCCACTAAAGTATGAGATTTTTTTCTACCCTGTGCAGGAGATGGGGTGGGCCAGCTCTCCCAGCTACTGTGAGCCATGGACTCCCCTATAGCACAAAGGATTTGCCCACACCATGGTAAGAGACTTGGCTAAGCATTAACCCGTCTTCCACCTGCACTAGGCCATGTCTCAACAGGTGACCCTAAGCCACTGTGCTGAATCTTTGCTCATGTCGACTGAAAAAAATTGCACAATGTGAGAGTTGTGAGTTAAGTTTTATTTGGGGGCAAAATGAGGACTATAGCCCGGGAGACAACATTTCAGATAGCTCTGAGAAACTGCTCCAGAGAGGTAGGGGGGAAGGTCAGTATATATGTGATTTTGGTGAAGGGGGAGTACATGCAATCAAGCATATATATTTTGCAGAAGGTTTTAGCTAGTCATGAGGAGCAGACATCACCATAAAAGATTTTAGTACTTTTCTAGATAAAAGGAAATGCAAGAATTGGCTCATAAAATCTTCTCCTGAAAATATTTAACTATCTGAAGACCTGTTCTGCCATTTTTTTCCCAGAGCACAGAGCGCCTCATTCCTGATCTCCACCCTGATCTCCTTTCAGGGGGTGTTGAAGGACAGGAGCTGCAGCAGCTCATGATTTAATCCTTATAGAGTTAGATGGCAAGTGCCAATTTGTAGTTGGCACTCAAAAAAACATAATACAGCCAAACCACAAAATGTGCCTTGTCCCAACCCACGTGCTCAAACTATTTTCAGTAATTCTTCATTGAACTCCCTTCTGTGATTTTCCATTTCCTAATAGCCCCTTTCTGTTCTCCCTTTAAAAACTTCAGTCACCTTTGTCCCAGTCAGAGTTGAGCTCAGTTTGTACCTGGGTTTCTGCCCATACTGCTCTGGTCTGAATAAAATCTGTCTTGCTGCCTTTAACATGTGTCTGGTACTGTTTTTCTTTGACACTCTACACTTTTCTCTCTCTTTTCTGTTGCTTCCACAAAGTATTAAAAATTATTATCTTTCAGTACAGCCAGCTCCCTTTTTATTTGCAGAGATCTGTATCTTCTGGTCACTTCCCTCACAAATAATTAAACCTTTTTTCACTTTTACTCACAAACTTTCTACCCTGGTTGTATTGCATACTATTCTCAGCAGTTTCCCCCATGAGTGACTGTCTCTTTCCTGAGCATTTTGGAGAGCTTCGAGGTCCCAGGTTATCCCAGCACCAAGACCCCTTCTGTCCCTGTGCATCCACCTGCAAAGCAGAGCCTTGTAGGCCTCTCCCAGTTCTGTGTACGCCAGACTGTTTCCGGTGAAAGTGAGGTTCTTGTCTCATCACAGAAAGAATTCAGAAATGAGACGGGGAGATCAAGAAAGTAAAGTGAGGATTTATTTAAGCAAGAATGCATTCTCAGAGGGACAGCAGGCAGACAAGCGAGCAGCTGCTGCCCTGAGTTTCTTTGGCAAGCTGGTTATAAGGGGCGTACAAATGAAGGGGCAGAATAGTCATTACGGAGGAAGAGGTTTGGGGGTCAAATTCCCTAATTTTCATCCCAGCTCCACCTTCCCGAGAGGAAGAGGATTTTTGTCCTTATTTAGCTTTGAGTGATAATATCATGGCATGGGTGCATGATGGGTACTTTTAGCTGCAAGGCTAATTTTTTTTTTTTTTTTTTTTTTTGCGGTATGCGGGCCTCTCACTGTTGTGGCCTCTCCCGTTGTGGAGCACAGGCTCCGGATGCGCAGGCTCAGGGGCCATGGCTCACGGGCCCAACCGCTCCATGGCATGTGGGATCTTCCCGGACGGGGGCACGAACCCGTGTCCCCTGCATCGGCAGGCGGACTCTCAACCACTGCGCCACCAGTGAAGCCCTGCAAGGCTAATGTTATTGTAATGAGAGCATAATGAGCAAAATGTTACATTTGGACACTGGAGATTGCCGCCTTTTCCCACCATTCTTAGTCTGTCTCTAGGACACTTATCACCCCCCAAATGTGTGGTTTCCTGTCAGGCTGGAGGTTCCTGCTTTTCTTCGTCTGCCCATAGACCCCCGCTGTTCACAAGATGTGTGGTTTCCTGCCACCTGGATGGTGCACCCCCCCACCCCCTTTCTCTGCTCATATCTAGCTACATGCCCACTGTAACAAGACCACCTCTCAAGGACTCACTGTTGTCAGCCTCTGCAGTGCCTGTCTCTTAGGACGTCTGGAAGTCTTTGTTTTCCCTCCATCTGCTCCCACACAGCTGAGACCCAGGTGACCTTGTTGCCAACAGTGGTGTCACTGCAGCCTCCTGTATTCTGGGATCCTTGGTCACCTGGTTTTATTAAATATGTTGCCTGTGGCTACGTTTCTTTTCCTCTCCTAGTTATTCTGTGCATGTGTGTAAGAGGAGGAAACTACACGGCCACTATCTCTTCCATCCTTGACTGTGCCCTTTTAGACAGGACACGTGCAATCCACGGTGCCAAGGTCCCCACCAAGTGGCTTCACTTCCTTACTCAGGACATATTACCCTGCTGGCCTCCAGAGGTCTCCACATAGCCTCTATTTTTCTCGGTCTATTTCTGATGCTCAGTGTGTGTTTCAGAATCTATCTGCTTATATTTTCTTTATATTTTTTTCTCTTTATAATAGCTAAGGAGTCACCCTCCCCCTCTTTTTTGTTCATGTGTTCTTTTTGGGGGGAGGCAGGTATCTGTTTTTGTT
The DNA here is from genome assembly GCF_964341445.2 of Mesoplodon mirus. Classification (NCBI taxonomy): domain Eukaryota; kingdom Metazoa; phylum Chordata; class Mammalia; order Artiodactyla; family Ziphiidae; genus Mesoplodon; species Mesoplodon mirus. Next base: position 18,562,334 of record NC_138980.1, on the reverse strand, counting down.
TTTTTTTTCTATATTGCTTTGTTTGTAGGAAAAACAATGAGATTCAATCCCTTCCTCAAGCACTTTCCTGGGACTTTCTTGAACCACCTACACCTCATTTCCTCATCTGTAAAATGAAAATAATATAAACAGATCAAAGACTTGGAGAAGATTAAGAATATGGTAGGTCCTCAAGTAGTGCCTTTCTGCCTCTTCAACTGGTCGTAATGTTGAAACTCAACTACATTTCCCAGTGTTTTGTTTGCATTTATCAAGCAGTTTTACATCTTGTTTTTTTTTTTTTAAAGGATGTGAATTCAGACGTTTTAAAATTCCACTTTGAAGAAATACCCTTCTCTCACCCCCTGCTGGGGAAGAAGAAGAAGAAGAAGAAGAAGAAGAAAAGGAAAAGAAACTAGGAAATCAGTTCCTTTTCCTTCTGCGGCTTGTCAGTCACGGCTGTCCCCATCTGGGTCAGGGCCCCTCACAACAACAAAAAAAAAAAAAAGAGAGAGAGAAAGAAAAAAGGCTTCCTGCCCAGGATTCAAATTAACTCCTTTTATGACGAATTTTTTCCCCTCCTGAATTGATATCTCCCTGTGACACAAGCTTTAGCCTTTGAAAAAACTGCCAGAAATGATTAGAATGGAGAACAAAAGGACTGCAGTCTCTGAAAGGTAAAGACTGTACACGTTTGAATTCAACCACCTCTTTTATTATGCAAATACTCCCCCTTGGATTCCACCTTTCCGTGTGATTAACTGGAGACTCTCTTAGGATAAACAGAGCACAGATGCTTAAATAAAGGACCCACATTTCTCAAGTCCCCTTTCCTCAGAAGCCAAATAACTCTCCTCTCCATAGTCCCAGTTGTTTCTTTGGAAAGTTGTCCATGTTCCCTGGGGGAAGATAAATTTTGAATGACTGTTCCTGGCCATGGGCTAAAGACAAAAACAAAACCCCAATTCTCTGGTTTCCTAGAGACTCCATCATCCAGGTTGAGATCTGGGTGGTGTTTCCTGCCTGATAGAGGAAATAATGGCTCACATTTTTTCCCCCGAGCACTTCCTGTTTGCCAGGCACAGTGCCAAGCCCTCTCTCCATCCAGTACCTCCTTTCCTCCCCCCAACAGCTGCATGAGGTGGGCACTGGTTTGGATTATCTGATTTTGCACATGGAGGGCCCAAGACTTACCCAGGTGGAGTCACTCAGCTCATAAGCACCAAAACCAGGATTGAAACCCACAGGCAGAGTCACAGAGGTGACACCATGTGCAATGCACAGAATCTCATGGGCTTTAGGGCAGGGATGCAAGCCTGGATTTTGTGTCCTTCTGGACCCTGAGCTTCTGGAAGCAGAGCCAAACATGAGGACTGGCATCATGTGCTCAAAAGGAAAAGAAAGAAAGAATGAAAGAATAAACAAACAAATGAATGGATACAAATCTAAGAAAAATGCAGGATGATAGAGCAGAAAGAACATGGGCTTTGGGGTTGGGCATCTGGGTGCCAGTCTCAGATATGCCAGGGGCTTGCTGTGTGGCCTTGTGCAAATTATCTTTCCTCTCTGGGTCTCTCTTTGCTCTCTCAAGGTTGTGGGGAAGATAAAATAAAATTATCCACAGGAAGCTCTTTGTTAACTAGCATTTTGTAGAGGGGGACAATATATTGCCCGAACCAGGATGATTTGGAAAGGGGTGCTATTACCAATGACATCCAGTCAACCTGAATGCAGGACCAGTCTCCTTCTCAAAGTGCAAATTATCTCCTGGCTTCCCTGAGAATAGAAGAGCAATCCTGCAGGAGGAGACCCTTGGGAAGTGTTTTGAAGGTCAGTAACTCAGCCCTCAGGCACCTGGCTTTGAATACCTTGCTCTGTCTTACTCACTCACTAGATCTCTGGGTCACTTCATAGAATGGAGCCATTTTTGGTTTAACTCAGCAGTGGTCGGGATGATCGATGCCAGAGTCTTTTTTTTTTTTTTTTTTTTAACATCTTTATGGGAGTATAATTGCTTTACAATGTTGTGTTTGTTTCTGCTGTATAACAAAGTGAATCAGCTATATGTGTACCTATATCCCCATATCCCCTCCTTTTTGTGTCTCCCTCCCACTCTCCCATCCCCACCCCTCTAGGTGGTCACAAAGCACCGAGCTGACCTCCCTGTGCTATGCAGCTGCTTCCCACTCGCTATCTATTTTACGTTTGGTAGTGTGTCTATGTCAGTGTTACTCTCTCACTTTGTCCCAGCTTACCCTTCCCCCTCCCCATATCCTCAAGTCCATTCTCTACATCTGCAATGCCAGTCTTATTTTGAATATTTGAATCTCTTACAAGCTGTGTGATCTGGGACAAGATACATAACCTCTCTAGGCCTCACTTATTTCCTGCAAAATGGGGCTGTGAATCCCCAAGTGCACAAGTTGTGTGAGGATTGGGTGCTTAGCATGGTCCCTGGCACACGGAAGCCCTCCATAACTGGTTGTTTCCCTTCTTTCCTTTGCATGGACCCTGGAGGCTGTTCAAGTATTTATTGAAATCCAAGCATCACAGAGGACAAGGAAAATCAGACTGAGTTGGTCATAGCAGTCTGTTATATTTAAGTGGGTAGTGAAAGAAAAAATACCCTACTATGCATACTTGTTGTTACTAGTAATAATAATGGTAACTGTAACAGAAGTGATTGAAGCCCTGCTGTACATGCCCCTGGACCTCCGGGGTTGACCCGAAAGCTGAGCACCTCCCTTCTTGAGCTTCTGCATCTCTCTTCTCTGCCAAGGGCTTCTCTCCTCGTGCAGCTGTGCCCAGATGCACAGTGGGGCTGGTCACTGTCTCCCAGGGCAGACCCCTACGTCATGGGGGTGAGAGTCTGGGTAAACGTCCCAGCCTCCTTCCCATCCTCTGGGGGGATGACACTGACATGATTCCACGCTCTTTCTCAGAGGCTCGCATGAGGGCCTGAGCCCCGGGTGCCCCCAGCAAGAACCCGCTCAAAACAACACCCAGTACTGGCCTGGCTTCTGTCACCACTCCCTGGTCCCCCCTGTGCTTCCTGGCATCATCTCATAAAAAAAACACGAGCCCAAATTTTACTCTTTGAGGACCCCCAGATGAGATGGTAACTGTTGTAGTCTGAATGTTTGTGCCCCCAAGCCCCCAAATTCATCTTTGAAATTAACCCCCAAGGTGATAGTATTAGGAGGTGGGGCCTTTGGGAGGAGATTAGGCCTCGAGGGCGGAACCCTCCTGATTAGGATAAATTCTCTTATAAAAGAGATGCTGGACGGGCTTCCCTGGTGGCGCAGTGGTTGAGAGTCCGCCTGCCGATGCAGGGGACACGGGTTCGTGCCCCGGTCCGGGAAGATCCCACATGCCGCTGAGCGGCGGCCCGTGAGCCATGGCCGCTGAGGCTGCACGTCCGGAGCCTGTGCTCCGCAACGGGAGAGGCCACAGCAGTGAGAGGCCCGCGTACCGCAAAAAAAAGAAAAAAAAAGAGAGAGAGAGATGCTGGACAGCCAGCTCGTCCCTTCCACACTGAGAGGTTATAGTGAGGAGGTGGCCCTCAATGAGGAAGCCAGTCCCCACTAGACGCTGAATATGCCAGCACCCTGATTTCCACTCCCCAGCCCCCAGAACTGTGAGAACTAAATTTCCATTGTTTATAAGCCACCCAGTCTATAGTATTTTTGTTACAGCAGCCCTAGCGGATCAAGATAGTACCTAACACTTAAATGCTGGCTGTGTGCGGGTGCTGTGCTTAGCACTCCATAACCATCATTGAACGTGACCCTCCTAAAAACCCCATGAGACAGGTCCTATTATTAGCCCTATTTTACAAATGAGAAAACCAAAGCTCAAGAGGGAAGTGATTTATGCCAGTTCACACAGTGACTTAGTAATTTTCTAGGACAGAGATCCTGGGCCAGAAGCCAAGGTTGCACTGGTTGATTCTGTTCTATGTCTATTTCATTGATTTGATGTGAAGAGCCTCCTTCAGTGGGAACTTTAGAGACCACCTCCAAGGGTATGGGGGAGGAATATCTAGGCTCTAGAGATCTGGGTCATGAGATATTGATGAAAGTGGGGTTCTGAGCCATAGAAGAGCTCAATCGAGCCCTGGGAAGAGGCCATCAGTGTGTTTTGATGATATTACTAGAGGCACAAAGGAGTTAAGTTCTCTCAGCCATTCTCTGTCTGCTTGACTCCTGGGAAGGAGGTGGGCCTCCTGGAACAAGAGGGCAGCTAATGCATCACGTCTGTGGTGGGGCAGTTACCACACTGGGAACCACCCGTGTCATTCTTTGAGGCACATTTCTTTCCTTTCTTCCCTCCTCCCTCCCTCCCTCCCTCCCTCCCTCCTTCCTTCCTTCCTTCCCTCTCTCCCTCCCTCCTTCCCTTCCTTCCTTCCTTCCCTCCCTCCCTCCCTCCTTCCCTCCTTCCTTCCTTCCTTCCCTCTCTCCCTCCCTCCCTCCCTCCCTTCCTTCCTTCCCTCCTTCCTTCTTTTTTTGTGAGTCTGCTTCTTTTCTGTTGTACTCACTAGTTTGTTGTATTTTTTAGATTCCACATATAAGTGAGATCTTACAGTATTTGTCTTTCTCTGCCTGATTTATTTCACTTGCACAGTACCCTCCAAGTCCATCCATGTTGCTGCAAACGGCAAAATTTCATTCTTTTTTATGGCTGAGTAGTGTTCTATTGTAGATATACACCACATCTTCCTTATCCATTCACCTGTTGATGGGCACTTAGGTTGCTTCCATATCTTGGCAATTGTAAATAATGCTGCTATGAACACTGCGGTGCATGCATCTTTTTGAATTAGAGTTTTTGTTTGTTCCGGATATATGCCCAGGAGTGGAACTGCTGGGTCATACGGTAGTTCTATTTTTAGTTTTTTGAGAACCCTCCATGCTGTTTTCTAAATTGGCTGCACCAATTTACATTCCCACCAACAATGTAGGTTGGAGGTGCATTTCTGATGCAAGGGGTCAGCCCCTGCTCTTCCTCTAACCTACAGCATCTCCAGAACTTGGGTCTCTGGCCTTTGAGGGGTGCCAACCATGGGGAGACCGAGGCAGATCCTCCTCCACTCTGTGCACACCGACCGTTCTCCTTCCCACATTCTGACTCTCGTCTCCAAGGTGGGACTTCTGATGCAACTTTACCAAGGAGAAGCCTTTCATTTCAGTTCTTGCTAAGGAATTTATGACCAGATTACCAGTAAACGTCATTTCCTAATTGGACAAATTCCAAGAAGGAAAGTGTATTTTTAAAAATCTGGAGTTAATGAGAGTCTGGAAAACATCCAGGTGAGAGGGTGGAGCAATGAGAATGCTGGAAAGCTGCTCGGCATCCTCCCTTTGGGAGGGATGCAGACACCGTCTCCGAGTCCAAGCCTGGTTCCTCCTCCCATTGGCTTTGGCCCCCGGGGGAGCCACATAATCTTTCCACTCCTCGGTTTCCTCATCTATAAAAGGGGGCTGATATCATTTCCTACAGCCGAGGATTCCTGTGGGGACTAAATAGCAGTGCACGGAGAACATCAGTGCCTGATGTGTGCTAAAGGCTTGGTAAAAATTAGCAGAGCAACGAGGTTAATGGGCATAATGCCCATGAAAGATAAAAGGGAGAAGAGGCAGGGAAAGTTTCAGACGGTGGTGCAGCTCTGACGTTCAGCCAAGGCAGCATTAAATTCTAGAACAAAGGTTGCTTTTAGAAGAATCTGCATTGGACAGAAATAGCCAGACCTGAGTACCCCTGACCCTCTTCTCCATCCCTCTGCTCTTTTTTTTTTTAAAATAAATTTATTTATTTTATTATTTTTTACTTTATTTTTTTTGGCTGAGTTGGGTCTTCATTGCTGCACGCAGGCTTTCCCTAGTTGCGGGAGCGGGGACTACCCTTCGTTGCAGTGTGTGGGTTTCTCACTGTGGTGGTTTCTCTTGTTGTGGATCACGGGCTCTAGGTGCGTGGGCTTCAGTAGTTGTGGCATGTGGGCTCAGTAGTTGTGGCTCACGGGCACTAGAGTGCAGGCTCAGTAGTGGCGCACAGGTTTAGTTGCTCCGTGGCATGTGGGATCTTCCCAGACCAGGGCTCGAACCTGTGTCCCCTGCATTGGCAGGTAGATTCTTAACCACTGCACCACCAGGGAAGTCCCAATGCCTCTGCTCTTAAACTGTGTCTCCCAGCTTTGGGGAATGAGACAGCGGTCCAACACTGAGCCAAATATGTAACGTCTGCTCTCTTAGCTGCCGAAGACCCAGAGGAACCCAGAAGCAATCATATGTAGGGACTTTCTTGAGGGCATGTCTGTCCTTGTGTCTGGGGGAGAGGAGCCCAGGAAGGAATCTTCTTTTGAATACATGAGAAGCTTATGCTTTTGAAGTCAGCCAAGGTGTGTGTGTGGACTTGAATTTTTGTTAGTTAGTTAGTTAATTAATTAATGTATTTAGCAGCCACTTATTGAGTGTCACCTATGTGCCAGGCACCTGGAAATTCTCTCAGAGGAAAAAGACACCTACTTGGACCCAAATATGAACAAAGAGGCAAGGCCAAGTTTCCTCTCAGAGAGTAATTTAGAATTATCTAGGTCAGGGCCCTAAAGTACTACTTTAGAAAGCACAGACTAAGACATTTCAACTGAAAAATGCTCAAAGATTAAAGTTATTTTAGTTTTTTCTAATTATGAAATAGTTACTCATGTCGAAACATTTAGAAAGCACAAAAAAGTATAAAACATAAATAAATATCAGTCTCACTTCAATATTAATATTTTGGTGTTCTTCTTGGTTTTACCCTGGTCTCAAGAGGGACCATTTTAACTGGGCTTTGAAGGATGAGTAGGAGTTCATCAGGCATATCAAAGATAGGAAAGCTTTCCAGGAAGAGGAAATGGCATGTGCACAGGCCTGGAGATGTGAAAGTACATGGATATGGTTTGCAAAAGCCAACGGGAAAAGGACAGGAGGGCCAGAGAGAGGATATTCATTTGGATAGTCTGGTAGGGAGGAAGTCATGGGGCGTCTCACATGTCAGACCGAGGAGCCAGGACTTTGTCAAATGGCTTCAGGGGAGGGTGTGCCTGCTCAGGCAAGTATGGAGGATGAGCTAAAAGAGGGAAGCCTGGCAGCAGGAGCCAGTGGAGGCTCTGGTCCAAGTAGGGGAGACAATGGTCCAAAAGAGAATGGTAACAGTGGAGGTTCAAAAGATTTACCCCAAGGGATGAGAAGTAAATTTTTAAAAAGTGACCTTTAGATAGTTCGTTCTTAACAAAGATAACTATATCCTATCTTGGGGAGGGTGTGGGCCCTGTTGCTAGAGTGAAATACCTTTTTGGAGGACAGTCCATTTACTCCTTGGGTGATTCGGGGCAAGGGTTTCAACCTCTGTAGGCCTCAATTTATTGTGTGAAAAATGAGGCTAATAAGAGAATTTATCTTATAGAGTTGATGAGAGGCTCAAATGGGATAGTGAATAAATTCATGTGTGAAGTGGGAGCAACTAGAGTCGCAGTTACTTGACAGGGTGTTGTGACAGTAAATGAGGCGGCGATAGGGTAAAATAATTGCTCAGTGCCTGTTAGCCATCACTGTCTGTAATGGAGGCTCGACGGTGGTCGAGTGCAAATAAACGATAACACAGGTCTGCACTCCCAGTGTCCACACTCCTAGTTCACTGCGGGACGTCCACCACCGCAGAGCACTAACCACTGCTCGCCAGCACCTCCAAAGCTGTGCAATCACTTTAACGTACTCTTCGGTCTTGAGAACAACAGTTCTCAACCCTGGCTGCATTTAGAACCTGAGCCCTGGGGAGCCTAAAATGCCGATTCCCAGGCCACCTCCGCATATTGGGATGTGATTGGTTTGGATGGGACCTGAGCAATGAGACTTGAGAAAGACTCCTCAGGTGATTCTGGAGTGAAGCCAAGGGGGAGAAACCCTACCCTACACCCAAACGGGGGTGCCCTTTTAATGCCCAGCATCAAGGATGGGGGCTCCCCATTGCTGCCTCTTTGTGTCCCCTCCCCCCAAACCCTGTCTTCCCTGCTCTCAACTCCCAGACTTGAGAGCTGCTGTCTGCATCTGGTGCAAGCAGCTTTTCTGTCCAGCCTTCTCCTCTTCCTCTCTCCATTTTTTATTGTCAGCCTCTACTTGGGAGTCCTTTGCTTTGTTTTCTTTTGTTTCCCCGTTGTCCAGATTTTTCCTTGCAAAGGGGCCCTGGGAAGCTGGAGGTGCACTGCAGAAGTGGAATCCAGTCCCGGCTTCTCTTTCGGTGACAGCATCCTCTTCCTCCTCATCGGGTCATCCTCACTAGATTTGCCGACGTGACTCACCCTGCCCAGTGAGAAGACCGTTGGAAGAAAACTTTCTGCTTCTTTCCTATGTCAGCCGTCCAGTGGGTAAGCCACCCGGCTGCACGTGAGGCCGCTCCCCTGGGGAACAGCGTTCCCGGCATCCCCACTCCTAGTTCTGGACAGAAATGATTATGCAGGGATTGTATCAGGAGGTGGCATCCTTTGGAATTTCAATAGCATCGTCATCTTTGTCTCTATTTTTAGCTTTTCGTTATTAAAAACCTTGTTCTCTCCTGCTACCATCTTTCTTGGAGATTGCACATGATTAAAATACATTTTCATCATAAATGAGAATACGAGGAAAGAACTTGTTCTTGATTGCAATCACACAAGATGAATCGATTTCCTGGCCCCTGGAAACTTCACATTTGCCAAACCGACACTGTGACATCCTGGAAATGGCCTGCTTGTCTGTCTTTTCCATTTGGTTTATTGCAGAGAAATAAAAGGACAAGGGAAGGAAAGTCACGACTTCAGGTTCTCCGTTTACCCATTTTAAGCTTCACAGCAAGACTGTAATGTAGGTTTTATTGTCTCCATTTTACAGATGAGTACACTGAGGATCGGAGAGGGGGAACTGGCTGGTCCCATATGACAAAAACAGTAAGTGACAGAGTTAGGATTTGACTGCTGTTCCTCCCCGGGACAAAAGCCTCTAGAAGGAGTCCCTGCTTTCAGGATGAAGCCCACATTCCTTCCCTGGACACTGAAGGGCCCTCACGACACTGAGATCCTGGTGGCATCTTCCCCAAAGTTCCCTCCTTTGCACACACCATTTAGCCACACTCTCCCTGGTTTCCAGATCTTTCCATGGAAAGGGAAGCCCTTTCCGGTACAGAGAAGCCCTAGTTTTCTTCCTGCCCCTTTTCTCCTCCCAGTGAGAAATTTCTACTCCTCTTCCCGGTATCAGTTGAGATGCCATTCTTTAAAGCCCTCACTGATTCCCATCTCCCTTTCCCTGAGCCGGCTTCAGGTGTGATTGGGCTGTGTCGCAGCACTGATGGCCCTGAGGGCAGGGACTGGGTCTGGTCTACAATTGTTCTGTGTTCCGCACTGCCCCCCTCCTACCGGGAGTCAGGTGCCCTGTACAATAAGCCCCATTCCTGCTTGTTGGCATCTTTTCAGCTTCCTGAAGCTGGAGAGATCATGTCCTTCTCCTGGCTTCCTGCACCATCTTCCCGACCTGGCCTTGGAAATCCAGAGATGCACGTTCGAGGGCCGCAGTCTGTTGCCTTGCGCCACCTGCCGGCAGCTCTGGGGATCGGTGGGCTCCAGCCGCGCGATCTTGCAGGCAATGCTGCTCCCCGGTGGCGTCTCTTGGCGCTGCGGATCTCTCCGGCCTGGAGCTCCAAAACCACAGGTTCAGGCCTGTCTATAAGGTAGATACTGTTTCCATCATTTCCAGGAGAGAGATGGAATCAAGGGGAGGGTCAATGATTGGCTCGGTAATCCCAGGGCTTGGGAGCTGAGAGGCACCCGCTTCCAAGCCTGAGCTGGGGTCACTCAACAGCCTGAACTTGACGTGTTTCTGATTTTAGAACCAATACAGGTACATTCCAGAAAATCTAAGAAACAGAAAGCTATAAAGAAAATAAAGATTACCTGTAAATCCAGAGATACCAACTGTTAACCACTGTGGTATATATTCCTCTAATATGTCTTTTTATACATATCAGTGCATATATTATTATAAAATTGGGACTATAACCTACAGGTTTTTATTTTTAAGTACCATTTAATATGTCCTGAGTTCAGAAACAAGAAAATCTGTAAAACTAGAAAAGCATAAAGGAGAAAATTTTAAAATCACTTAAAATCCCACCATCCAGAGATAGCCTTTCTTCCCAAATTAGCTTATATTTGTGACAATCAACTGTTATTTATCCTTCTATCTTGCAAAAATCCAATTCAGAAATTAAAAAATTCTTTTTCCCAAGAGAAAATTTATTCCTATACTTGGGATTACCCACAATAGTGTACACTTTTTTTTTTCCTACCTGGCAGTTTCTCACCATCTTCTGGAAATATTCTCCAACTTCCCCCTTCCCTCACTTCCCCCGACCATTCCATTCATATGGTTCCCTCCCAGGAGTAGCCAGGTCTCCTGTGAACCCAAGTGTATCCATCTGTGGGATTAATTCTTAGACGTGAAATTGCTTTAAGGAGGGTACGTGCTTTTATAAGTTTTGATAGATACATCCAAACTGTCTTGCAGGAAAACTGCAGCAACTTGGATGTCTACCAGCAGTCACGAGACTGCCTGTTTCCCTGTAGGATCCCCAACAGTGTTGTCAAACTTCTGGCCCTGGGGATCACATAAATTTAGCTACAATGCATTGAGTGTGCCCCATGCCAGGCTAAGTGCTGTCCATTTATTCTCATTGAATCCTCCCAATAACCCAATGATGGAAGTGGTATTAACATCATTTTACAGATGAGGAAACAGGTTTAGAGAGATTAGCCTGCCTCAGTTCATAGAACGGAGCTGAACGCGACTCTAGCATGCATCCTAACATCCATCCAGTGGTTCTCCAGTTTGAATGGACTGTGTCAGAATCACTCAGAGGGCTTGTTAGAAGTTGGCCGGGTCCCACCTTCAAGTTTTTGATTCAGTACGAGAGGGCCTGAGAACATGCATTTCTAGTTCCCAGTGATGCTGATGCTGCTGGACCAGGTACCACACTTTGAAAACCATTGTTCCTATTACTCTAATAGGGGATCCTATCTGGAAATGACCTTGCTGATCTGCCTTTGACCTTGGTTGGGTCCTTATTGGAATTCTGTGTGTTCCATAAACCTTTTGTTTGTGGGTGTGTGTGTGGGAACGTGAACACATCTTTTATAATCCTTTGAATCCACCAAGTTAGGTTGGTGGTAAGTGATTTCACTTCTTCAAGACTGTTTCTCCACTTTTTTAATGGAGATGATGCTCAGAGGAACTGTTGGGGGTATTACAAGGAGTAATGTATGCAGAAATAAAAACATGTTGAAGATTGTAAAACGCTGTACCGAAGCTAGTTCTAATTATTCCTATTGATGGAGAAGTTGTGAAGTACAGTGGAAGACACTGAAGTTTGACAGGCCTGGACTGAGATAGCAGTTGGGCCACCGCATGACATTAGACAAATCAGCCCACATCTCTGAGCCTCAAATTCCTTCTCTTTAAAAGTGGGCATAGGGCTTCCCTGGTGGCGCAGTGGTTGAGAGTCTGCATGCCAATGCAGGAGATACAGGTTCGTGCCCCGGTCCGGGAGGATCCCACATGCCGCGGAGCGGCTGGGCCCGTGAGCCATGGCCGCTGAGCCTGTGCGTCCAGAGCCTGTGCTCCGCAACGGGAGAGGCCACAACGGTAAGAGGCCTGCGTACCGCAAAAAAATCCCCCCCAAAACAAAAAAACTTTAAAACTGGGCATATCGTGGTCTCCTTGAGGTTCAACAAACCCCTATGTGTATTGTCTCAAGTGCTCCTTCTTCTCCAAAAGCTACAGGGGCAGTGGTGTCCTCTGTGACAGTTGGGCTGGCTCCAGAACAATGGTTACAACTTGGATGCTCATTTTGCTTCTCGGTTCCCAAGGATAACATTCATGGCCAGCTCTGGTCCCAGAAACCCTCAGATTCCCTGTTCTTTCCACATCTTGGTGATGACCTCTCCGTGACACCAAGTGGATTCCTTTCCACAACTGGAAATCGGAAATGTGAAGACCCTTCTTCAGATTCCCAGAAAGAGCCCAGGATGAACCCGATGACCATGGGGACCCTTGGCTGGTGCCAGTTGTTCTAGGTGATGGAGCTACGGCCGTGGACAAAACAGAAATCCCTGCCCTCGTAAGCTTGTTGATCCTATGTCCCTAAGAACGTCAACATTGAATCTGGAAGCTTCCTTGGAATCTGCTGAGGGGTAAATATGCAAATTCACAGAGTATTAGAAGTTGATCTGAAATTGACCCAGTGGAGCTCGGGTCCCTGGGAGCATCGGAGATGTGGCACAGCCAGAACTTCTCCAGCTGTGATGCGTACAGGGATCTCAGGGCTCCTGTTATCTGGCAGATGTTGGCTCAGCAGGTCTGGGCTGGGGCCCAAGAACTTGCATTTCTAACAAACTTGGATGTTGCTGGGCTATGGACCATACTTTGAATATCTAGAGTTTAAGTGATACTTTATAACATCACTAACAAATGTAACCTGATTTTTCTTTGGCTTTTAGTGAAATTCTAAATACACAAGAATACACCAATTTGAAAAACTAATTTTATTGGAGTATTCCAGTTGTTTACACTTTTGGACATGGCTGTAGATTCAGGTGTCAGACCTTGGCTGCCACTATAGTTTTCAAGCGACCAGGAGCAGCCTTGAACTTGTACTACTGAAGCCCCAGCTTTCTCATCTGTGAGCAGAGACTTTCCTACCTCTGTCTCATTTAGGCAAAACCTTAATTGTTGGACGTTTTAAAAGGATGGATTCAAGTGTCTCCCCGTGGCCACTTTAAGCTGCTACTTTTAGTGAGATTGTGGGTTATCTCTGGGGAAGCTGCCAAGATTCTGAAATCTTACCAGTATATTGATATACTGGCATTTTGAATGCATGGCCAGCATCTGTAGACAAATATACAATTGGCAATCATCCACTGAATGTTTACTCTGTGCCAGGCACTACGTAAACCGCTGTGCTGGAATTATCTTGTTTACAACCATTCTATGAGGTAGATTCAATTATTCTCTCCAAACAAACCAAACTAATAAAACTGAAGGTCACAGAAAATGTCAGCAGCCCATATACGTTTATTTTAAAAGTGGGTACAACCAAGAGTGTACTGGCTCTGTCTGACTCCTAGACCCAAGCTCTTGAATATATTTCAATAATTTAAGTGATGAACAGAGGTCCTGTAGCAAAACAGAGCAGAGACGTGACCAAGGTGGGTAAAGTGCTCAGTTCCTTTTTACGTCTGTTAATAAGGCACTCCCCAATTCTGGGTTACATTTAGATTTTCTCTGTGAACTATGGTAAACGCTAGTTCCAGATTAGAACCTGACAAACAATATAAAAGCAAATTGACCTCACCACCATGTGTAAGGGTGTCAGTCATCAGGGTCTAAGGCAGAATCTCATTCCCCCTGTGTCATAATGAACGTACCTGGAATTACGCTGTGTGGGGCTGCCGGGGGTGGTGGTGGGTGGGAGCCTCTGTGGTGTTCAAGAAGGTGGAAAACTGGTAGCCAAAACTAGAAATCTATTTCCTGCTAAAGGTATGATACAAAAATATCTCTTCATCAGGAGTTACTGATGGTACCCAGATATTAAGTTAGAATGAAAGGTACCATTGACTATAACATATAAACTGTATCATCCTTTACATACAAATAAAAGAGAGAATTTTTTTTCATTCTGAGTTTATTTAACATTTCATCCAGTTGAACTGAAATAATACATTGACTCCAACACTGGCCAGACACTGTGCTAATACTGAAAAAAAGCTGCCAGTCAGTTAATACTTACAGTCATAATTCTTTATATCATGTTACTAGAAATATTAATAACTATTTATCTTTACAAGCATATTGCACTTCATGTGAACTTTTCTCCAGAAGAGGTATTCCTAAGAGATCAGCAATGATCGCCAATCTTGGTTCATTTTGTTCCTTTTCATAAACCATGATTCAACTATACAGTTCATAGTTCTCTATAAAAGCATCAAGAGTCAGAAGCTTCAACAGATAATGTTTAAAAAGACACATCTCCAGGCTCATTATCCCTTTTATAATGATCCTTTGGTCATCTTATCCTGGTGTGTATTAAAATTTTGGTTAGTTTGTCAATTTGGTTAGTTTGTCAATCTTCCAACCAGGCATTCATTAATTTTTCAACGAAGGTTAAGATTTTGACATGGAGCTGCCACTTGACTGGGGGTAAGAATTCTGAGATTAGCTGGGGCGAGTGGGGTAGGCCTCACTGAGATAGCAGTGGGGTAGTGCTTTAGTTTCTTGTTAAAAGTGCCCTTTAAGCACCTCGTGGAGCTCTGCCTTGAATTTCCTGCTTTTACCCATTCTTAAAGAGAAGCATCTATGGCAACAAAAGACATCCAAGGCCAGAATGTCATGGGGAAGCTCTTTTGCTTCAAATGGCTTAAGACAGAAAATCTAAATGAGAACATTCTGGCAGTATAAAGGAAGGCTCAGAGTGGCCCAAAAGCTTCAGGTCCATTCATCGTTTTAGAGAAAAGAGAAACACAGACACGAGGCACACAATTTTTTCTTTATGAGGAAATTCAGTCTGGTCACATTGTCAGGAAAAATTTGCCCAAACTAGTTTCTACATTTTTTTTTCCACTTATAAGTCTCTGAATTACAAATTGAAATGAGTGGTCTACACTCAGTGAAATGACCACCTCACATATGCCTTTGAACCTCTACAGAATTGAAACATAATCTGTTAACATTAAATATATTATATGTGAAGCTACTACAGATGATGTAAACAGTGGTCCACGGGTTCATTATTTTCAAACAGGGTGGAATGTAATATACAACATTCAAGTAAAACTCATTGAGTCATTGATTCACATACACATTATTTCCGTATCTTTCTGAAAGCCAAAGAGATCTACGAGGATGACAAGAAAAGACATGTAGGCAGATGGAACTGTTCTCTCGCTTCTAAAAAAAAAAAAAATCAGGCTTCCCTGGTGGCACAGTGGTTGAGAGTCCGCCTGCCAATGTAGGGGACACGGGTTCGTGCCCGGTCCGGGAAGATCCCACACGCCGCAGAGCAGCTGGGCCCGTGAGCCATGGCTGCTGAGCCTGCGTGTCCAGAGCCCGTGCTCCGCAACGGGAGAGGCCACAACAGTGAGAGGCCCATGTACCGCAAAAAAAAAGGAAAAATATAAAAATCAAACACGCCAGATTCAACCCAGTCATACAGCGTTGGTTTCGAATATACTTCCAAAATTTGACATTTGTGCATTTCCGTTATTTGATTAGTTGATTCAAATGATTGAATATAAAGTCAACAAGTGCAAGGTAAGATTGATATCTTCATAAGAATGTAAAATAGAATAAATTTCAAACTCAACCGAAGAAATCCACCAGCAATACGAAAGCACACAGCTGTTGACAGCAGGGACCTTTCACAATTGTCTATCACTCTGACTTCCGGGAGGTGTATGAAGGAGCTTTTATCCTACAATGCAAAGAGTTCATCATCTACTTCAGGTCGCCTCCAGCCCGAACTGGGCAGGAAAGTAAACTGTCCTTAATATTTAGGAGTCATTTTCTTTTACAGTTTAGCTTCAGAGCTTTTGTGTTTTCTCAACTCACTACTGAGCTCTCCTTGATTTGAAACAAGAGTAGGATAAAAATTCAGTATTTTAAACAGATTTCCTTTTCAATGACTGACAGTCAATATACTGAACATCTACTCTATGCCTAGCGGTGCTTTTGAAAACTCTGGGTGAGGGTTGGGATATTGTCTTTGAAAAAACAGTGACTATAAAAGCTACAGGAAGGGTGTTTCTGTAAATTATACCATGATTCAAATGTAAGGGGAGGCCACCCCAGGTGCTGTGCTATAAGTAGCAGCTTGACTCTAAAAGGCTAATGTGCATCGTTAAAAGGTTTCTGTCACCGGTCGACCAGGACCAGGATATTCCTTACCAACTTGGCTACACCACACTTGCAGTTGGTAGGATCCTCTGAAGATGTTTCTTTCCCTACTTTATAATCCCTTGTTAAAGTACACGCGCCGTAATTCAGGATGGGTCTCTCGGATCCTGGCTTGCAGCTCGGCCTCCAAGCTTGTCACAGACATGGAACTGGGAGAAGAGAGAAATGACAGACAGGGTCATTCCACGGGCAGAGGTGGGAATTAGAACCTGGAGAGAGGAGAGAGAGTAGCCCCACCCACCCCCATGACTGGGGCAACAGAGTCCTGTTTGAAAAATGCTTCACGTGCCCAGAAAACGAGTATCCTGTTCCTCTCAGAAAACTGTCACTAAGTATCAAAGAAAGGCACCATCAGAACCCAACACTGAGATACCCTTTTTACCTCTCATCTTATTAAAAGCCTTAAAAACCACTTTTGCCAGCAAGGAGGTATGGTGATGACACTCTTAGACCCTGATGGTATTGGAAAACAACCTGTGGTCACACCACTTCCCAAGGAAAACAACATAAATGTTCACCGTTAAAGAAAAAAAGATATATGCACTCAGTGGAATTTTTTAGCACTAAAAGTTCACTTGCGTTAATCTGCTTTTGTCCATTGTATAGTAAAACATACTTATTCTAAAACTTTCAGAAAATACTAAAATGTATGAGAAAAAACATCTCTTGTTGTCACACTACTGAGATGACCACTGTTAGTGTTTGCTTTATGCATTTAAAAATGTACTTGAATGTTTTATATGCGCATATATATTAAGGATGAAGAAAAACTGTCCAGAAAAACTGTGGACGTTTTGTTATTGAAAGCAACGCGTTTGCCCCTTTCCTGTTCGCCCATTTCTGTTCCCCTCTAATCTTAAAAGAACCTAATTACAGGGATGAGATCACTAGGCAATTAACCTAACTCCTGACTTGTGCTGTCCTGAATGCACACCATGCCTTGTCTAACCTGTTGATCCTTTTCCTAGATAAAAAGAAGAATGAAGAAGTAAGCAGTTAAAAAAATGACTAGCTCTCTACCCCCCATGAATCCCCCTAAGCAATCCCGCAGGCAGGTCATGTGTGGGCAAGATAACATCTGAAGAGAGAGTCAGCCAGTCTGCATGCAACAGAGAATGATGCAGAATCCAACCTCCTGCCTCGATCGCTGAGATTCTTCCCCCTCCATTTTTCCCTTTAAAAACTGTCATGGCTGAGCAGAATCATCATAGCTGGTCTCTGGGCACAAGTCCACCAGCTCCCCAGATGGCCAGCTTTTATGATTAAAGCATCTTTCCTTTCTACTGACACTTGCCTCTTGAATTATTGGCTTCTGAGCGGTGAGCAGCTGAACCTGGGTTTGGTAACACTATATAATTAGTCTTTTAAAAAGATTTGTTCTTTAATATAGTTGAGATGTGGTAAACTACGAGGTAAAAAAGGTAGGATATAGATTTATAAACATATGCAAAAAAGAGAAAAATTATGAATATAGAAAAAAACTAGAAAAAACCACAATGGCTATTTTTTTTCATATAGTGGGAACTTGGGTAATTTTAAAATGATGTTGATGATGATAATGATAATGGGTATGACTTAGTACTCAGTTTTTGGGTCAGACATTATGCAGTTTAACCCTTATAAAAACCTGGCGAGTCAGGTATTATCCTAATTTTACAGATAAAGAAACTGGAGGTGTAACTGAGATTTGAAGTCAGATCTTTCTCAACCCAAATGCCATGTTCCTACGTCAGTGCAAGGTCAAGGGCTAAACACATATTCCAATGCGATATACTAATGAAATAAACATTTCTTATCTTAAGCCCTGAGATTCTGGGATTTGTACAATTAAATAGGTATGAGTGCTCCTCTTTAGGAAATTCATCTGTATTGGGCTTCAGCAGAGGTTCTGAAGGTCCCGCCCTCTTCAAGGGGGGCTTAGCTATAGGCATCAAGGTGATAAAGGTTCCCTCTCCTTGAAATTTAAATCCCCAACTAAGAACAGTGGGGGTCAAAGGCAGAAGTGAAAGACCAGATAAAAGATGGATTTTTCTATCAGGTAGAGGGACCTGATGAAGTTAGTTCTAGAACAGAATACCTCATTCCAAACCCACTGTGAAAGCCTAGGGCATTAAAGGCCATATGTTTGGGGCCTGCTGGCCCACGAAGGATATTACAAGGGCAGGAGTCTGGTAACACAAACCACAGCAAAACAACAAAATGCTGCTCCTCTGTGCCTTGATGTTAGAATAGAAAAAAGCTGAAGCCTTAGATTTATGTGATGCTGATTTAATGTCTGTCAGTACAGTTCTTACATCAAAGGCAGGATTCAAGGGCAGCTTGTGATGAAAGACACATGCACAATCAAGCTTTTAAGGCAAAAAAAGAAAAAAAAAAACCCAAGTGGGAAAAAGGGAAGCAAATATACCAACCACCAAAGCTAAGTGCATATAACTG
This sequence comes from Mesoplodon mirus, assembly GCF_964341445.2. Taxonomy (NCBI): domain Eukaryota; kingdom Metazoa; phylum Chordata; class Mammalia; order Artiodactyla; family Ziphiidae; genus Mesoplodon; species Mesoplodon mirus. Next base: position 18,543,909 of record NC_138980.1, on the reverse strand, counting down.
CTGTCCCTGGGGGTGGAACTTAAATTCGAATATATCTGCATTATAGATGCATTTGCCAATGGATTGGACAACGAGCCATATTTAAATTTTTATAAGAGCAAATTGGCACCAGAGTTAACCTGAGTCTTACACAAGAATAAAGAATTTTCAAATGTAACAGTAGCAGGTAGAAAAGAGCTGGGCAAAGAGAATTTTGATATTAAACAGACACGCATTTGATTTCTGCCTCTTATCTCTTCCTTTTAATTAGAGGCTTGGCTTCATTATCTTTTTGAGACTCAACTTTCCTACTAGTGAAATGGACCTGTGTCTTCAACTGGTTTTTAGGATTAAAACGCATGATCACGCTGAAGAATAACAAATACATACCTTTTCTGAGGAAACAGAGCACAGCACAGAGGTGTAGCAAATACCAAACTTAAAAAAAAAAAGAAAAAAATCAGAGCATTTTTGAAATGGTCGACTTTTCAGATTCTTTTTCTATTATTTTACTTTGATAACAATCCCCTTTCTTTCTTTCGAGTATTATGCTGCCTCACAAAAATATGTCCTGTTTGTAAAATTTTACGACCAAGGACTGCCAAAATATATATTTTTTAAATCAAAGAGATAAAAGGAGTTTAAAAAAGAATCATACAAATAGCCCCAAATGTTGTAGGTTTCTCTAAAGACAGCTTATGTCTAGCTAATGACTGGGACCACAAGTTCCAGATGTTCTGGGATGGTCTCATTTTCAAAATGTGTGTCCCATATTATCCCTCACATTTCATATGCTGTATATTTATCTTAAAAAAAGAAATTAATGACATCAAAGTAATTCTACTCACCAGAAGCCAACTAATCCAACTTGAATAGGCGCGCTCATCCATGGGAACCTCTGTGTTGAGAAATAAATTATTTTGAGTACTTTTTATACAGGCTCTTAGAAACATTTCTTCTGCTGGTTAACTGGGACAGGAACCTCGCCACATTACAAGATCCAGCTGGAATGTAATTAGTGAAATGCAGGGGTAACACTATAACAGCGTTACAGTTAGTCCTGACTTCCCTCTTCGATCTGTCCATGAATGCACATGCAAAGATTGAGCGGCTTCTCATTTTTCTCCCTTGCACATATAATCTGAGAGATGCCTGGTTATACGGGAGCTGGAGAAATCGTTACCACTTAGCTATAATTTCTCTCCTGGCTGGGGGTCTGTATAGCGTGGTTCCAAGGCTGGAAGACAAACAAAGCTGCAATCAAATCTCTGCCCTACCAGTTCATCCCCACTGTGGGAAAAGGGCACGGTCTCCAACCTTTGGTTCCTTCTCTGTAGAATGAGGATCACAACAGCTTCCTAAAACCGTGTGGGTGAAGACATGCCAGATAACATTCATAAAGCACCTAGTACCGTGGCCGGAACGTAGCAGAAACCCAACAAGGATGCCCCCTCCTCCTCTGCACCTTTCCTTTCTTGGTTTTAGTTGCTGTCGGTATGGCTAAAACTATTGCTGGCATAACAAATTTTTGCCTGTCACTTTTTTGTTAATGGAAATGAATGAGTTGGTTGGTCTTCTAGAGAATAAGTGCTATTAGATTTTTAGTTTTCAAAAGGGAGTTTTAAAAAAGCATAATTTGCAATATAAAGAGCAACGGAATATATAGATTATATAAATAAGGCCACTGAAACAGCTGCAACCAAGTTGTGAACTGGTTGTAATGAAATCAGCCAACTTAGTTAAGTGTCAACACAAGCTGTTAAAAGATCATGACCCCAAGGAGGCTTGCGTGACAGGCATACCCTGGTCCCCGAGCAGACTCCTCTGGCGAAGAGGTACATCACATGGGTGAACGTGAAGGGAGAGAGATGTGGACTGGAGAGGAAGGGAGAGATGTCATCAAGCAGAGACAGACCATGGAGCTCGCACAGAGGGGCCCCACCCCTCAGAGGAAAGCAGGAAAAGGGAATATTGTATCTGGGGCAACTGGCTCTGTCTGATGATGAACGATTTTCATAAGGAGATGGTAAATCCTCTTCCTAGCACTCCCCAGATGTGTGTCATCTGTGCGGGTACACAGACTTGGCGATGGGGAGGCAAGCTAAGCCCTGAATGAGATCTTGAGGGAAGATGAACCCATGAGAGCCCATCCTCACGTCAGGTGGACTCTTGAACAGCTGCGTGTAATCTCAACAATGGATGTGTACAAACCAAAGGCTGATGGTGGCTTGTGCAGAGGGTTTTGTTGGAAAGGCTCTCGGTAACGACAAGGATCCTGGAGAATTCTGCTCTCTCCCATGAAACCCAACCTGGATGTCATCCCTCCTCCCGACTCCTTCCCAGCATCCCATCCTGCCTCGTTCATCCCTACTTCTTACATAGAACTTAGTCTGAGATTAAATAAGTGAGCTGAGGATGTTTGGTTTTCCCCTAGATAATCACAGAACTCCGTGAGGGAGGGACACACCTTATTTAGCACAGAATTGTGCAAACAGGATATTGTAAATGAAAAGTTTAAACGAATTAAACACAGTAATCACAAGTTTAAAAGATATATATTCAATGAAGTAAAAGCTCAAAAAGTTAATATGAGTAAATTCTTTCTCCTCCCAATGATTTTTCCTCCAATAGCTTTATGAAATACAGTAAATTGCACGTGCGTACTGTGTATGCTAAAAGCTCTGATATAAGTATTCAGCTGTGAAGCCATCACCACAATCAAAATAATTAACACAGCCATCATCCTTATGTCTTCCTTGTTCCTTGTGCCCTTGGCAATTCCACAACCTTCCCTAAACCCTGTACCCACTCCCTGGCAACCTCTGATCTACTTTCTGTCATTATATATTAGGTTATAATTTCTAGGATTTTATAGACAGTATCTACTTTTTTGTGTAATTGTTTTGAGATTCATTCATGCTGTTGTATGTATCCATAGTTCAGGACTTCTTATTGCTGGGTTAGGTATTCCACTGCATGGAATGTATTCCTTTGATAATCCATTCATTCTCCTGTTGATGAACATTTGGATTGTTTCCAGTTTTGGGCTATTACAAATACAGCTGCTTTGAACATTTGTCTTTTATGGACATATGTTTTCATTTCTTCTAGGTAAATACCTAGCAGTGAAATGGCTGGGTCACATGGTAAGCATATGTTTAACTTTTTAAGAAACTGCCAAACTATTCTCCAAAGTGGTTGTATCGTTTTACATTCCCACCACCAGGGAATGAGAGTTTCAGGTCCTCCACATCCTTGTCAACACTTGTTATGGTCAGTCTTTTTGATTTTAGCCAAATAGGCGTTTAATGGTAGCTAATGTGGTTTTAAACTTGAATTTCCCCAATGACTAAAGATACTGAGCATCTTTACACGTGATATTATTTTATATCTATATATACTTGGTGAAATGTCTGTTCAAACCTTTTGCCCTTTTTTAAAAAAAAACTGGGTTGTTTTCTTTAACAAGTATTGAGGACTCTTTATATATTCTGGATACAAGTCCTTTATCAGACACTTGTTTTGCATAAATTTTCTCCCAGTCTGTTTCTTGTCTTTTCAATCTCTTTAGAGTTTTCAAAAAACAGAACTTTAACATTTTGTTGAAGCCCAACTTGTCAATTTTTTCTTTTGTGGACTGTGCTTTTGGTGTTATGTCTAAGAAATCTTTGCCCAAGTCTAGATCTCAAAGATGTTCTGCTATATTTTCTTCTAGAAGTTTGACAATTGTAGATTTTTACATTTAGATTCCATGAACTATTGGGAGTTGATTTCTATATATGGTACAGTCAGTTCCCTACACATAGCCCACATCCCAGGCAACCTGACCATCTACAAGTCTCCCAACAAGCCATGCTCTGTGTCTTCTCTGAACTTCTGCAAAGCAGATGTCCCTGGCCAATTGTCTTCAAGCCTCTGCCCACCTATGGCAGTTGGGGGCGAAATCTCTTCTATGCTCCCTTTGTGCCTCACGCTGTACTCACCATGTATTGGAACCATTTGCCCTGTGCCTCTCCCCACCACCATGCTATATGGTCCCTGAGAGCAGGGCCCAAGCCCTATTTCTCTGATGCTAGGACCTAGCACATTGCTTGGCATGCAACAGGCATTCAACAAAGGGCTGCTGAATAAAATAAATGAATGAACAAATAAACACTACATTCACACTCCATTAGCAGACAATCCTGAAAATCAACTGAGTAGACAGAGCCGTCCACTTTTATTAAAGAAAATATAAATGAACTAGAACTTAAGGAATGAGCAGCTCTTATCTGACCCAAACCGTATCAACTTTATTCCCAATGAAAGTGCCAGCAAAGTAAAGAAACCACAGGAGCTATTCTTCAAGAACACTGTTGGGAAAAGCACCAGATTTTAAGCAGTGAACTTTTTGGTTTACTGCAAAGATTTCTGTGAGTCACCTGCCCACAGCTGATGCTTTTTGCCAGCGCTCCATTTGGGAAAAGATAAAGCGTGGGGGGAAGGATGAGTCGTGCCAAAGGCTCCCCAAGCTCACGGTTTAAAAAAGCCAAGAACATTCAATTCATTTCATGTTTGCAGAGGAGTCTGGTCATATTCAAGGTAAAAGCCCAGATAAGTACATCCTTGCAGAGAGGCACATCTGGCCGCTGGAGCTGCGGGAACAATCAGAGGGCTAACCGACCCAGGCAGATGCCACCCACGTGGACATGATGAACGGCTGAGGAAATGACCTCTAAGCCTTTGTAAAAGGGCTCAGAAAAGCCTGCCCTTCCAAATAGCATGTGAAAGTGCTTTGCAGATGGAAACATATGGATAGGAAGATAAGCTGCTCTGCCTATGCTTCTGGAATGGCCATAGGTATCAGTGAAGTCCTACAGTCCTCACTACATGGGCAAAATGCAGTATTTCAGTGTAACAGCAACCCTGAACGTGGGAATGGGATGTTACGTCTGAGGAGCTCAACGTTTAGCCATTGCTTTTTCAAAGCATCATCCTCCACAGAGGTCTGAACGAGTTCAGCTGCAGCCAGACCCTTCGTAGCTAGTGAGGCGCTCGGACTGACCCATGAGCTACTCTGACCGCCTCCCCCAACCCTGCCCCATGGCTTCTGATGCCAGCGGCCCCTTCCAGTTCCACATGAGGCCCTTAAGTGGTGGAGTGGGGTGGGCAGAGGGGAATCGAGGTGGCACACCTGTATATGATTATTGAAGGGTATGGTACCAAGCAAAGCTGAAAACCACAAACAAAAACAAGGGAGGAAAACAAAATATTTATTAATGTATTGTTGTGAAAAGCCTAGGGCAGTGTGGCAACAGTGGCTAACTGCTTGTATCATTTGCTGGTTGCTTCATGGAAGAAAATGCCAGGCTGTATCTACAGCAATTTCTGTCTGTCCCAGCAAGAAAATGATGCAATATGCCCAGCCATGTCTCCTGCCCAGTGTTTGTCACCAAGATATTAGAGTAACCGTGGCAACTTTTCCAACAACACTGAGACCCCAGGAGTTCAAAGGCATGACAGTTGGGAGAGTAAAGGACCAAGTTCATTTCACATGTCTTCCCTGGTGACCTAACTCTTTAGCATGAATGTAGGGTCGAATGCAGACTTTCCTACAGAATTTCTGGAATCCCACACCACGATCAGCTCACATGTAAGCAGCCATGTGTGCTCAATATCCACAGCCTGGAGGGAGACTCTGGGGAATAATGTCCCACCAGCAGTGGCAGCTGGCAAGATTAGGAGCCTCCACTCCAGAGCCGGGCTGCTGACATACCTCTGCTTACTGGGTGCTGGGTGACGTTTGAGAGGCAGAGAGAAGGGGATGGGAAAGCTTCAATGGTGGGGACACTGCCACTGAAGGTGGCCTCCCAACTGCTCTCACAGTCACCTGCAAATTCATGACAATCATATATTATTGATGGAATGAGCCACACCTGCAAAAGTATTCCTCTCTTGCAAAAGTTCACTTTTATGCCAGACAAACTAACATGATGAGATGACAGTTTCCAAGACTTGTATCTACCCAGAAATCTGGTCTTGCTTTAAAAACCTGATTTTGCTTAAATTCCATGGGAGGGGGAAGTTGGGTTTATTAAACATGGTTTTTGTTTTCTTTTTTTTTTTTTTCTTTTTTTTTTTAAATTATGTTAACCCCTATGTTCTTTTTTTTTAAAAATTATTTATTTATTTATTTATGGCTGTGTTGGGTCTTCGTTTCTGCGCGAGGGCTTTCTCTAGTTGTGGCAAGTGGGGGCCACTCTTCATCGCGGTGCGCAGGCCTCTCACTATCGTGGCCTCTCTTGTTGCGGAGCACAGGCTCCAGACGCGCAGGCTCAGTAATTGTGGCTCACGGGGCCAATTGCTCCGCGGCATGTGGGCTCTTCCCAGACCAGGGCTCGAACCCGTGTCCTCTGCATTGGCAGGCAGATTCTCAACCACTGCGCCACCAGGGAAGCCCCTTAAACATGGTTTTTGATTCTCCATTGCTCCCAAAGTTGGCATGCCAATACCTTAAGAAATTAACAACCAGGCAAATCCAAAGGTTGCCTGGGTCAACATATGCCCTTGCAGAAAGACTATAATCCTAATGACTTATCAGATCAAGAGCCAGCGGAGAAGAACCCAGGGCATCAATTCCATGTCTGCAAAGTTATGGATCCACTGGATGGGTCACTTCCTATTAGCATCCTGGAGAATTATGTTGATGGCCCCCTTTCTAAGTTCATTGATAGGTTTTCTCCCTCAAAGCCTAAATTACTTCCCATAAGGAAAGCAGGGGTGGAGAGAGGAAGGAGCATTAATTTTTTTATTTTTAGATTATTTGAAAATCACTGAAATGTCAACGTTGGTGAGTTTTAGATGTTTATGTAATTTAGTAGTTTTAAGATCTAGTCACTGTTCAAGCACATAAACTAATTCCTTGGCAGCTTTAAAGAGTTCATCTGTTTACATAATTTGGTAATTTCAAGAGCTAGTCCCTGTTCTAGTACATAAACTAATCCCTGAGCAGCTTTAAAGAATTCATCTTTTCTAAATTTTGCAGCAGAAACAGACTTCAGCAAAGCCTTTTCATGAATTCTCAAAATAAGGGCTTATCGAAGTAGGTAAATTATGTCAAATGAGGTCACATTTACATTTTGGTCATCACTAATAGCTTTACTGATTAAATCAGTGTAACTGTTTTATATTTTTGTTTAATCTTACACTTAAGGCTGTAGAAACCCTCACAGGAGATGGACGGGGACTCAGAGTGCATTTGAGGATGCAGCCTCCTGGAGTGGCCCCGGGGTCTGTGGATCCCCCCCTGGGAACGTTCCCGGGAGCAATGGGATAGTTCAATCACTACAGAGCCACTGTGACACCCTATCTTGCAATTCACATTGACATGTAAGATTGCCAGAGGAAGAAGCTCAGGGAATATAATCTGCTCACGTACCCAAATCTCCCAAGGAAGACTGTGAGGGGGCTGCTGAAGAGAGGGTCCCCTTTCCCTCACATGGGGTTGGTGCATCGACATGCCAGTCAAATGAGGCACGCAACACTACTATTTTTTCAAAGCATACTTTCTTGGCTTATTTTTCTAAGAATGTGATTGTATTGAAAGTATTTAGTATTGGCCTTAATTTTCCTCCTGGAGCCCACAGGGTGAATATAGGTCAATGAACATTTACCTGTTGGACACTTAGAATTCTCCTAATCACAGAAATCATTCAGGAAGTGTTTGGTCTGTGAACCATGTCCTTTTTTCAAAGTCCGATACTGTCCTCTCAGTGTGAGAGTTCTGTCGCTAAGACCCAAAACAATTCACCCCAAGAGGGCTGCAGTGTTTACAACACACCTGCTCCTCCAGCAAGGAACTGGACCCATTCCTCCCCGCAGGTGTAATGGTGTCAGTTTCTAAACACAGCAGGAGCCAAATGAGTCACCCTATCCCACTCTTTCCTACTTGTTATAAGAACTGGAAAGCTAAGATGAAGCATAAATATGATTGCATTAAATCATGGAAGTTACAAAAAGAATGAAGACAATGCACAGAGATTTCTCAGTGACAATTTCATCCTATAATATTTTCAGACCCTGAGGGGAGGCGGCTGACAGATTAATAGATTATTAGATATGATCATCAAAGAAAAATACATCAGGGCACTAAATTCAGTGTTCTGTGAAGCTACTACTCCAGATTATTTTTTCCTTTCTGATAGTATGTATCGGGACTTACAAACAAAGCATTCCAAATTCACACCATCTCCTCATTATTACCTAGCTAGGGATCCGACTGATGACTACAGTGAATGTGTACCTGGGTTATAACCTCTCAAGAGGAGTGGGCAGCATTCAATAAGTGAAGATTTATGAGAGCTTTTTCAAATATCTGATATTAGAAATAAAATATTCCCTGAAGTGCCCAATTGCCACTGGCCTCACTATTCATGTGGGAAATATTTCAGTTTGAAGTCTGAAAACAAATTGAAAGGATTGAGATAAGGATACGTAGAACTGGGGCTTACCTTGAGAAAGGCTTTCTTTTCCAAAGTGTTCATGATAAATGGAGGGATGGCTGGAAGTAAAGACAGATCCACTTAAATCTTCATGTCTATTTTCAGCTCACTATTTTTTTGTTTCCCCCAACAATTTCACAAAAGGCTTATGTTACTTTTAGGCTATTTTCACACTGGCAGAGTAAAAGTAATTGCAATAATTCTTTAAAATACCTTAGTGTTTTTTAAAAAATCCATTGTTTCCATTCTCTAGATTTTTGAAAACTAACACAATGCTCTTTGCCAGCCAGAAAATTTTATGATCTTGAAGAGAACTTTATATCTAACATTAAATATGCAACAGTACAACAGTACAAACATCAGGAACTTTTCCCTCCTATACCAATGAAACAAATGCAGCCCTCCCGGGGTGTCCATCCCACGTAGAGTCCAGTATAAAGATTCCTGCTTTGAGTCACGCAGACCACTTGCTAGCTGGGTGATCCTGGAAAACACTTCTCTGAGCCTCAGTTTTCTGTTTTCCTCATCTATATAATAGGGACAATTGTATCAAACTAGCCAGGATGATTAGATGCAATGATGCACGTAAAACATTGGATAGCGTTAGTTCATTTATTCATGATTTTTATCAGACTAAACTGTCACATCAATTTCAATATATCAATTACCTTTAGAGATTTCACTGGATAGAAAGATTGTGTTCCTTCTCCAGGCACTAAATAATGTTTAAAGTAACCAAGCCACTGGAAACAAATTTGTTGGGCTGGCTGAACTCCAAAGAGGAGCGTCATATTTCAAAATGGGAAAGAACAAAACCAAAAGCCCACACAGGGTAGAAGCCAGAATGGCCACCTTGATTTCGGCAAACTGGAAATCTGGGCTCAGCAGGTGTTCTGGGGTGGCCTCCCCAGCCTCCTCATAGGTTAGTGATAATGTGCTGGTCCTGGACTCAGGGGACTCTTGGCCTACAGTTCACGACTGTGGTTTCCACCATTCACTCACCCCTACGGTGCACACAACTGTCTCATGAGGGCACTGAGGTGCTTCTTTGTTAAATCACTTAATGGTGGTTAAATCAGATAACCAAATAGCTGGAGTGCAATTAGCTGGAATGTGCCTCAAAGTTTTCTTTCATGCCCTTTCCTTCAACTTTCCTTTGCCCACTCCTACTTGTCTGCTGATGAGCTTTCCCAGTGACAAAAGGAATTTAAAGACAACAAAAAATATTAGTGAGAAAACCTGACAGCACTTGATTAAGTATGCTTCTTTTGAGAGTTTAGTTAATAGCCAAGTGCTGTTTGCATTTGATTTAGACAAGGAAAGTAAACATACTCATTTCTCTCTGTAAAATATATATTTATATTTTTCTGCAAAGAGTTATGTACTCCCGGGCCCTCTGGTTTCTGAGTAAGTCTGAGAACCTTCTCGAGAGCCCTGGTCTGAGGGTAGCTGAAGAAGCCTTAGGAGTGGACCAGAGATTCTCAGAGGAACTAAATCACAATGGAGATTTTCTGCTTTTGGTCATGTTGAGTCCAAGCCCTATGGACAAAACTGAGTCACATATTAATATCTGCTATAACTAACCCAACTTGGTTCATGCTCTAAGGGTTTCCAACTGATACAAATAAATCTTCAGTAGAAGTTATTCCTATTCAAGAACTTTTGGAAGTTTCTTTTCAAGATTTACAAAGATCAAATTCTTTTCCTTCAAATTGTCATCACCTTCACTGTCACTGCCCTGGTCCAACTACCATAATCTCTTGCCTGCAGTAGTCAACAGCTTCCTGAACAGTCTCCAACCACCATTCTTGGTCCCTCTTCAGCCTACTCTCAACGCAGGACCCTGAGTCACTCAGTTAAAACCTAAGCCGGATTATTATTACCGCTCCTGTGCTCGAAACCCTCCACGGCCTCCTACCCCTCAGACTAAAAGCCAGGGCTCCAAACCCTTGCAGGGCCATCTGCGTTCTGCCCACTGGGGCCTCTTCTACTCCTTTCTACTGTTCCCACCCCCTTCTCTCTCTTCCCGCCGCACCTGCCTCCTGTGATGCTTCCATCACACCGGGCACAGCTCCCTGCTCTCCTGCTGTTCCATCTGCCCAGAATATTCGACTCTGGAACCACTTGGCTCCCTCCCTCCAATCTGTCTAGTCTACTTCTGTAACCAAGCAGGAACCCACGGGGTCTTCCTGGGACAGACCCCTTCCCCATATCCTCTGCTGCATCTCCTCTCTGAAGTACCCAGCTAACAGTACCTCATGGATATTTCCCGAGTTTTTCAGATGCTAAAAACCACCACCAAATGGAAGAAATTAACTACTTGATGATCATGAGCACGTAGCCCCCAGACCTTCTGGTGCCTAAGGATTGATAATGTTAACTGTCCTGTTACCTCGCCATCAACCAGTCAGAGAATTGTGCATGAGTTGAGCACACACCCTGTGCCCCCGCTCCCTCACCTGGCCTTTCAACATGCTTTGCTGAAACCCTTCGGGGGTTTCTGGGGGCATGAGCCACCCGTTGCCCTTGCATGGCCCTGCCATAAACCTTTCTCTGCTCCAAACTCCAACATTTTGGCATCGTTTGGCCTCACTATATGTCGGGCACACGGACTTACGTTCGATAGCACTTCCACCCCAAGATCCCCAACCCTCTTTTCCCCCCCTTAGCTCTATAACCATCTCACATATTCATATTTTACTTATTTTTGTTAGTTTTCTGCTTCCCCCGCCAGAAAGTAATTTCCACTAAGGGAAGGGATCCTTTGCGGTTATTGCTCACTGGTGCACCAACGCTTGTTTGATTGAAACGTACCGAATAAATCAGTGGATGGCAAAGTTCTACTCACCCATGCCGGGGGCTGCCATAAGGATCCTGGAGACGACTACTTGCATGATGGCTTGTTTGGCAGCGTTTGCCGACTCGCCCAGGCGGTTCCCGTTTTCATCTGTGACAGGAATGCCAAGTTTGAGTTCTCTAGAGAGCAAGACACGGGCAAAGAAGTTCAAAGGTGCCTTCGTGGAATGGCTGGAAACAGTTCTGAAGCTGTGAAAGCCCAAGTCCCTACTTAATCCAAAAATCCACTCCAGTGTCGTTTTTGGCACTAATAAGTCTATTTTTAAAACCACAAACATGCTTAATCCTCGTGTGATAGACACACAAGTAAAATAATGCTAGTAAACTTTGTAAAAAAAAAAAGGTGTAGCATTTTGAATAACAATAGGACTCAACAGGTGAATACGCTAACTTAGAGATAAGGCTGATTTCTAAGCTCATGTGCAAATTTGAGCAACTTTCCAAATGAGAGATAGATATAATTATTAAAACATAGGGCTTCCCTGGTGGCGCAGTGGTTGAGAGTCCACCTGCCGATGCAGGGGACATGGGTTCATGCCCCGGTCTGGGAAGATCCCACATGCCGCGGAGCGGCTGGGCCCGTGAGCCATGGCCGCTGAGCCTGCGCGTCCGGAGCCTGTGCTCCGCAACGGGAGAGGCCACAACAGTGAGAGGCCCGCGTACCGCAAAAAAAAAAGTAAAATAAAATAAAAAATAAAAAATAAACTAACTATAGGGACACAGGAGTCACAAGTACACGGAACTATTGGACATTTAACTATGGTCACTACTGCTACAATTATAGCTCCTACTGTTACCCTGTTTTTCGGTATCCATTCCAAAATGCTTTTTTCTCATTTTCTCTTCTCCTTTAATTTTTGCCAGCACTAAAAAATACTTCCAGAGATATAGATTAATATTATTTGAAACCCCAAGAGAAAATTTGGGGGAAGGGGGGAAGAACCTATTGTATAGAAGAAGTTTTCTAGGCATAGACGTAAGTTTGAGATCTATTTTTAAACTTTTTATTATACAGAGGTAGAAAGACTATTCTAAACCCCATAAGGCCATCAGCCTGCTTTAATAATCAGCAACTCAGAGCTGACCTTGTTTCATCAATGGACCCACCCTCGCCCCCAAAACCAGATTATTTGGAAGCAGATCCCAGATCTCATAAAACTTCATCTGTATATATTAAAATAAAACAAATTTATTTAAGTTTCAACAAAGCAGATTATTATAAGACCCTACTGTCAAGCACAAGTCCTCTCTAAGAGGGCATATTAACCTTACCTTTGCCTCATTAATGGAATATTAATGCAGTTAGCAGCAGCTACCGCAGCGAAGGGAACAAACCGTCCTATGAGCGGAGAGACATGCTGCAGAAAAGATAATTCCAAAAGCAAGATCTTATTTTTCCTGTAGTACTGAATGCAAGTACTTATTTCTTCTTGAAAACCTCTACAAATGCAGAGTCCTATTTGTATAGAAACTTGGGCCAAGAGTACGTTCAAAACTTGGTTCCCTAGAGGTACTTTTCTATTTCCAGCCTGGGCATACTGGGACAAGGCAGACTGCCAAGATATTTTGATGGCTTTATGTGGCTGATGGAGCAGGGGCTTTGGAGTCCCCCAGTCTTGGGTTCAGATGCCGACTCCTCTACCTCTTCAGGGGAGTGCCTGGAGGTACCCAGCCCGGCACCCAGCCTCTGGTGGGATGTGTGGGTGGGTGAGCATTTAGCATTGAATACACAGTGCCAGGTACAGACCAGGGTCTTGGCAGCTGTTATTAGTGACACTCCTTCCCAAACGTATTGAAAGATATACTTTAAGAAAGCAGTCGAAGATACTGACTGCAATAAGAGAGTCATAGGACTTGAACTATTTTGAGAAATTAACAGAGAGACTTAGAGCCAGGCAGGTGAGAACAAAGTAAGAAGCTCTACTGCTATGGAAATAAAACTCTGAGTACCTTGGTTAATGCATTGAGTCCTAGAGCTGTTGCTACAGCACCTGTTGTTGCAGAAGCATAAGCTGTTCCCAATTCACTGAAAGGAAGGACAACAGTACATAAACAACAAGCGTATGTCAGAAAACGCAAGCCCGACACGTTTGGAAGAAATAAGGATTAAGAACAGATTCCATAAAACATGACACAAATGAACTCGTCGAAGAAACAGAAACAGGCTCACAGACGTAGAGAACAGACTTGTGGTTGCCAAGGGGGAGCGGGGTTGGGGAGGGACGGACTGGGAGTTTGGAGTTGGCAGATGCAAACTATTATATAGAGGATGGATAAACAACCAGGTCCTACTGTACAGCACAGGGAACTATACTCAGCATCCTGTGATAAGCCATGATGGAAAAGAATATGAAAAAGAACGTATATATGTGTAACTGAATCACTTTGCTGTACAGCAGAAACTAACGCAACATTGTAAATCAACTATAGTTCAATAAAATAAATTTTAAAAAGGAGATCCCACGAAACAACATTCGTCACCACTCTACAAGTAGAGATATTCAGAGAAAAAGCAAGCAGACCCATATACAAAAATGGCATTCTTCACATAGAACCTAACTACCACGCCAAATGAGTAGACATAGAGAATATGTATGCGTGGTGGGGTGGGGGGAGAAGGAAGCAGGGACTGTGCAGGGAGTTACAAATGTGGGAAGATGCATATTAGGTTAAATATTTGTAGCATATTTGCTTAAATAAAAAAAGACTTCTCAAAATATCACTATACATACTGAAAGTAAAAATGCAGTGCTGCCATTCTAAAAATGACATCTTATGGTATAAAAATACTATAAGTCTCATCCTCAAAATACAATTAAGCCCAATCAGTTCTCTTTTATTTTAAAATAAATTTTAATTCAAGGATTGGATGAAATGAAGGTGTGATCAGCACTGCTGGGTTGCAGATTTCAATCTTCTTTGTTCCCTAGGATGATAATAGAAGACTACAGATGGTCAAAAGCAATTTGAGAGTTAAAACAAAAAAGAAAATGCTTTGAAGTGTTATTAAGTTAGGCTCAAAGTTTTGGTTAACTAATCACTTTAGCCTATCTGAACATCTTTTCACAGGAGGCAAAATTTTAAATCCATTCACTTTCTTTTGGGTTCCGGAGGCGTCCTATTTTAAAGACAAATCAGATATAAAATTCCCCTGGATTTCTGCAGAGATCACACTGTTGATTCTGCTACTTTTGATGTTGGTATCTGTCTACACCCACAGGGTGGATGGGGGTACAGTGTGTCATTTCACACAAGCCAGCCCTGAGCCGCCTGCTGTGTGTTCTGCGGGGGTGAGGTGGGGGATGCGCCCTAGGGTGTGGGAGCCATGTCCTCCTACGAGAGCCACTAACAGCATGGATAATGTCTGAAAAGGCAGGCTGCAAAAAACCGTTACCTACATAGAAAGGGAGGAAAAGAAACACTACTGAAAAACATGCTCCCTAGGATTCCAAACCATATAAACAATTTGTACGAATATACTTTTTTAACCAGGAGAGCAACACCAGCGAATCAAATGAACCCCAGAGAAGTGCAGAGGACAGTTAAATCTTCCAGTCTTACTTTACAGTGAGGGGAGCATCTCCACTTCTGTTGGTGTAATTGACCACGGCATTGAAGGACTGGTTGATCCACTGCCAGAACAGCACTGCCGGTGTGGTCCTGAAACAGAACGATCCATCACATACCCACCAGCGCTTGTGAACTAGCCGCATGCAGAATGGACAACGTGAGCATCAGTAACCAGAGAGGAGATGGACTGGAGAAGGGAGAACGCTGGGTCCAGGACTGTGTGTTCTGGGTCAAAGGCCGAGGACCGGTGTGGCTGGGCAGATTTTTATCTTGTCTGATTCTCAGTTTCCTCATTCGTTAGATATGGATAGCAACGAACTCAGAGGGTTAGGGTGAGGATGGAGCTAACTTATTTAAATTTTATCTTAAATTTCTAAGGAAGCCCAGCAAAGAGTAGGCACTCAATTAATGTGATTAATGTTAGGTCCCTTCTCTTAGGGAAAAAAGCCATTTGTAGGCTATTTCTGGTCCCTCCTCACTACATGTATAATGTATAAGCCTATCTGTCTACACCTACACCTATACTTATACCTATATCATATGAATGGATTAAACAGAATCTGCTTAGAGGATCTTTTTATTTTCTTTCTCATTTTCTTTTGGGTCTAAGATTTAGGGAGAAATTCAACCTCCTTTTGGGCAAGAAGGAGAGTTCTATTCAACAGAGGGAAAAGGTAAAACAACCCCCTAGAATCGCAACATTTATACAAAATGAAACTCCACATGAAATGACATTTATTTCGATAAAAACCACTCACATAAAAAAATGTACTTTAAGCTTCTGGAATATAAAGCAAACAAACTGTCGTTACATTGCCAGAACTCACCTATAGAATGTCATCATACAACCTGTGATGGTCATGTTCATTGGAACCTGAGCTGACATCCTTCCTATCAAGATCATCTTTTCACCAGTGTCGGGATGAAAAGCTGAATCATAGATGTACTTTGCTCTCCATAACTCATTTTCTGTGAGACCCGGAGCAACAATTCCTTGCCTAGGAAAACAGCAACAAATAACATGGCAATTATTCATTCCAAATATCTCACCAGTGCTCTAAAGACATGTAGCTAGAATATTCTGAAGTTTATGTTTACCTAGAACATCTGTGTCTGGAGTGACAAATCTAACTATTACAGAGTCAGGGAAATTCTAATAATACAAAAGACAATAAACACTTAAAATGAGCATGTCAAACCCATAAACCTCAAATTGCCCATAATTTGGAAAAACAAAAGCATCTTGTATAATAGGGAAGTATTCAACTTTGAAATACTCTTTGTTTAAATGACATTTAAAAATGTACTTTGAACTCTGTAAATGCTAAGATATTTTTAACTCATTAGACAAAAGCTGTAGCAATCAGAATGTGAATTCATTTTTAAACCTATAGTTTGAAAACCTAGATAAGAAAGGCTCACTATTTTTCCTCTGTATCAAAGAAACACATATTCATTGCAAGAAATTTAGAAAATGCAGGAATTCATTAACACAATTAAAATCATTCAAGCCTTTCCCAACTTAGCACCACTGGTAAACGCCCTTTCAGGCTTTTATTGGATCTATTATACATGATTGTTTAATTTAAAGGCATTGTATCAAATCACCTTTTTTATTCAATAATATTTTGTAAACATTTCTCTGTATCTTTAGATATTCTTCTATATCATCTGTACTGGGTTGAATAGTGTCCCCCCTAAAATTCTTGTCCACCTGGAACCTCAAAATGTGACCTTATTTATAAATAGGGTCTTTGCAGATGTAATTGCATAGTTAAGATGAGGTCATGCTGGATCGGCGGGGGCGGGAGGGAGCAAATCAAATGATTGATGCCTTTGTACGACCAAGTGCAGACACACAAAGAAGGACATGTGATGACAGAGGCAGAGATTTGAGTGACGTAGTTACAAGCCTAGGGCCACCAGAAACTGGAAGAGGAAAGGAGGGATTCTGCCCTAGAGCCGTCAGAGGGAGCAGGGCCCTGCCAACACCTTGATTTCAGACTTCTAGAGTCTGCAACTGTGAGAGAATAAATTTCTGTTGTATTAAGCCACTCAGTTTGTGGTAATGTGTTATGGCAGCCTTAGAAATTATACCAATCCCCTACTGTTGGACACTTTAATTGCTTTCAACCTTTTCCATTGGTACGGGATAAGGAAGTAAATATCCTTATAAATAAAACTTTTCCCACATCCAAGATTATTTAGAAAGAAATGAGTACATTTGCTGAGACAAAAGCTATGTAAAATATTAAAACTGTAAATATATCTTTTTTTCCTTTTTCTCTACTTGAGTATGTTTTTTTCAATCCTCAGCAGCAGTAGCATTATTATTATTATTATTATTATTATTATTATTATTTTGCGGTACGCGGGCCTCTCACCGCTGTAGCCTCTTCTGTTGCGGAGCACAGGCTCCGGACGCGCGGGCTCAGTGGCCATGGCTCACGGGCCCAGCCGCTCCGCGGCATGTGGGATCTTACCGGACCGGGGCACGAACCCGGGTCCCCCGCATCGGCAGGCGGACTCTCAACCACTGCGCCACCAGGGAAGCCCCATCATTATTATCTAGGTAACCTGTTGTATTCTTTATACAATGTGGATAATTTTGTTTAGTTATGTTATCTGCCACCTTGAAAATTTTTATTATTATGCAGTCAGGTAGGAACAAATGAAGTTTCTGCCTAGAAAGGCGTGACCCACTTCAGGATTATAGGTATGTTCACCTATATACTTCTTTGCATTTTCCTAATAGTTTTTTTTTTTTTTTTTGGTCACAGTTTTAATCTATTGGAAATTTATCTTAAGATATGAATATGTGAAATTGCTTAATTTTAGATTCCAGTTGGCTGGTCTGCCCTTCCAATACCAAGATTTCAATGCTATATTTACCATCATGAACTTTTGTGAATGTTAGGCTTGATTTCTGGACTTTCTACAGTGTGCCCATCATCTACACCTCCTGCTGCCAAGCCCACCATTTTAACTGAGGGTCCATTTTAATATCTGGTAGAGCGATGATCCTTCACTCCACTACTCTTCGTCTGCTTCCTCAAAAGTGCCTTAGTTACACCCAGTAATTTGTTCTTCCAGATAACTCTTAGAATTATTTTGTTAATTTTATAGGGGATAGCAATTGTATTTTGACCAAAACTATATTAAGCTGAAGAGAACTGCTATCTCTACAGCAATAAGACTTTCTATCCAGGCCTACCACATATTTCTCCAGTTACTCAAAGGCATCTTTTAATGTCGCCCAGTGGTCTGTACTTGCCTCCTACTTCTGGGTAAGTTAATTCCCAGGTATTTTATTTATTTATATATATTAAAAATATATATATATATATATATATATACATAATTGTTCTTAGGAATGAAATTGAAAAATACTGTCAGAAAACAAACCTACGGTTACCAAAGGGGAAAGCATCTCTTTTTGTTTTCTACGTTCCCATAACATTAAAAGAAATTAAATCTCTTTATTAAGGTATCATTTAAATATTATAAAAGTCATTCATTTAAGTATACAATTTGATGAGTTTTGAAAAATGTACACGGTGGTGTAACCACCTTCAGAATCATGGTATAGAATATTTTCATCTACCCAAAAGTTCCCTCAGGCCCCTTAGGAGTCATTCCCCCACTTCCTGGCAACCACAGATCTGCTTTCTACCACTACAGTATTGCCTCTTTGAGAATTTCACATGAATGGAATCATATGAGTGAGTAGTATTATGTGTCTGGCTTCTGCAACTTTGCATAGTGCTTTCAGATCCATCTTTGCTGTATCAGTGACCGGTTAATTGCTGAGTGGTGGTACTCCATTCAGTGAATGAACCACAGGTATTTATCAATTCTCTTTTTAGCCATTCTAGTAGGTATAAAATGGTATCTCATTGTGGTTTTTGTTTTGTTTTTCATTTTTAGACTTTACAATGTATACTCTTTTCTTTCAGTTTTGTTGAGATATAGTTGACATACAGCACTGTCTAAGTTGAACGCATCCAGCATAATGACTTGACTTACATACATCATGAAATGATCAGCACAATAGTTTAGTGAACATTCATCATCTCATACAGATACAAAATTAAAGACATAGAAAAAAATATTTGTCATGCTGATGAGAACTCAGACTTTACTCTCGTAACAACTTTCATATATAACGTACAGCAGTGTTAATTCTATTTACCATGTTGTACATCACATCCCAAGTGCTTATTTATTTTATAACTGGAAGTTTATACCTTCTGACTGCCTTCAGCCAATTCCCCCTCTCCCAACCCCCGCCTCTGGTAACCACAAATCTGATCTCTTTTTCTATGAGTTTGTCTGTCTGTCTGTTTGTTTTTGAAGTACAATTGACCTACAACACTATGTTAGTTCCTGGTACACAACATAGTGATTCAGTACTTCTGTACATTTCAAAATGATCACCATGATAAGTCTAGTTACCATGTGTCATCTTACAAAGATATTAAAATTATAGTTATTGACACATCCCCACACTGTACTGTGCCTCATGTATACCTGTGACTCATTTATTTTGTAATTGGGAGTTTGAATCTCTTAATCTTCCTCACCAATTTCTCTCCTCCCCCCAACCCCCTTTCCTATGGCAACCACCTGTTTGTTCTCCGTATCTATGAGTTTGTTTTTGTTTTATGTTCATTTGTTTTATTTTTTAGATTCTACATATAAGTAAAATCATACAGTATTTGTCTTTCGCTATCTGACTTATTTTCACTTAGTATAATACACGCAAGTCCATCTGTGTTGCTGGAAATGACAAGATTTCATTCTTTTTTATGGCTGAGTAAGAGATGTTTTACATATCTATATATACCACATCTTCTTATCCATTCATCTATTGATTGGCACTTACGTTGCTTCTATATCTTGGCTATTGTAAATAATGCTGTAATAAACACATGGGTACATATATCTTTCTCTAATTAGTGTTTTTGTTTTCTTTGAATAAATACCCAGGAATGGAATTGCTGGATCATACGGTAGTTCTATTTTTAATTTTTAAAGAAACCTCCATACTATTTTCCATAGGTGGCTGCACCAATTTACATTCCCACTAAAAGGGCAGAAGGGTTCCCTTTTCTCCACATCCTCACCAACAGTTGTTATTTGTTGTCTTTTTGTTTCTGACAGGTGTGAGGTGATATTTCATTGTAGTTTTAATTTGCATTTCCCTAGCAACTAATGATGCTCAGCATCTTTCCATATGCTTACTTGATATTTCTATATTTTCTTTGGTTTAGTGTCATCAGCCTATTCAAATCTTTTCACCATTTAAACAAATTGGGTTGGAATGAAAAGAATTCTTTATCTATTCTGGACATAAGTCCTTTATGAGCTATACGTTTTGCAAATATTTTCTTCCAGTCTGTGAATTGCATTTTTGTTTTCTAAACAGTGTCTTACGAAGTGGAGAGACATATCTTTTCCCTTATTGTTCATGCTTATGTCTTATCTAAGAAACCTTTGCCTATCCCAAAGTCATACAGATTTTTTTTTCTTTTTTTTTTTTTTTTGCTGTACGCGGGCCTCTCACTGTTGTGGCCTCTCCCGTTGCAGAGCACAGGCTCCATACGCGCAGGCTCAGCGGCCATGGCTCACAGGCCCAGCCGCTCTGCGGCATGTGGGATCTTCCCAGACCGGGGCACGAACCCACGTCCCCGGCATCGGCAGGCGGACTCTCAACCACTGCGCCACCAGGGGAGCCCAGTCATACAGATTTTATCTTGTTTTCTTCTAGAAGTTTTACAGTGTTAGCTTGTATATTTAGGTCTATCATCCATTTCAAGTTATGTTTATGATTTTGTTTAAAGATTGATACTCTTTTTTAATGTGGAAATCCATTTTTTCCAGAACCACTCATTGAACAGAATATTCTTTCTCTATTGAATTATCCAGACATCTTTATTTAAAAATCAATTGACTATATATGTTTGAGTCTATTTCAGGATCCTCTATACTGTTCCACTGATCTATATATCTATACTGTTTTGATTACTTGAGCTTTACAGTAAGTCTTGAAATCAGGCATTTAATATTTTTGTTGCTACTGAAAATATGATTTTTAAAATCTCAATTTCCAGTTGTTAATTATTACTATACAGAAACCCAATTGATTTTTGTATATTGATCTTATATCTTGTGACTGTGCTAAACACACTCTATTTGCATTTTTGGTAGATTCTTTCTATATAGATGATCATGTTTTCTGTGAATGAAGAGAGTTTTAGTTCCTTTCCTATCTGTACATCTTTTATTTTTGTTGCTCTTTTTTTCTTATTGGACTAGCTATACTAGTCCAATGCTGAATAAAAGTAGTGAAAGCTGAACTCCCTGCCTTGTTCCTGATCTCAGGGGGAAAGTTTTCATTCTTTCATCATTAAGTTTGATGTTATAGGCTTTTCTTAGATGTACTTTATTCCTTCTATTTCTAGTTTGCTGAGAGTTTTATCATGAAGGG
Source organism: Mesoplodon mirus (assembly GCF_964341445.2). Classification (NCBI taxonomy): domain Eukaryota; kingdom Metazoa; phylum Chordata; class Mammalia; order Artiodactyla; family Ziphiidae; genus Mesoplodon; species Mesoplodon mirus. The sequence goes on along the minus strand of NC_138980.1, from coordinate 18,522,534 downwards.
ATGTTGGATTTTGTCTGCTTTTTCTGCACCTATTGAGAAGGTTGTATGTTTTTCTGTCATAGTCTACTGATACAGTGATTTCCAAATGTTAAAATGAACTTGCAATCTTGTGATGAACCATATTTGGGTTCTGCTTATTTTGGGTATTATTCCTTTTAAAGATGGCTAGATTTAAGTTGTAAATTTTGTTGAGGATTTTTTTTGCGGTACACGGGCCTCTCACTGTTGTGGCCTCTCCCGTTGAGGAGCACAGGCTCCGGACGCACAGGCTCACCAGCCATGGCTCACAGGCCTAGCCGCTCCGCAGCATGTGGGATCTTCCCGGACCAAGGCACGAACCCGTGTCTCCTGCATCGGCAGGCGGACTCTCAACCACTGCTCCACCAGGGAAGCCATGTTGAGGACTTTTTGTGTCTATGTTTATGAGGGATATTGATCTGTAATTTTTGTCTTGTAATCCCTTTGGTTTTGCTATCAGTGGTCTCATAAAATGGATGAAGAAGTCTTCCCCCCTCTTCTATTTTCTGAGAGAGTTTGTGATGGAATTGATATAGTTTCTTTCTGTGAAGAAATAATTTCTTTCACCTGTGATGCTAATTAGCCTTGGAGATTTTTGTGGGAAAGTTTTATTTTTATTTATTTATTTTGCCATCTTGTTCTTTGTTTTCTGTTTGTCTCATCTCTTCCTTGTTCCTTTTTTTTTCCCTCTTTCCTTGCCTTATTTTGGATTGAGTCAATTTTGGTAATTTATATATTCATAGAAGGCTAGACATTTCACTAATATTTCTAAAAGTTTTAGCAAAGAGCTACATAGTAGGCTTCATTTAAAAAAAATTATTTATTTAACTTATTTATTTTTGGCTGCGTTGGGTCTTTGTTGCTGCACATGGGCTTTCTCTAAGTTGTGTTGAGCAGGGGCTACTCTTCATTGCGGTACACGGGCTTCTCATTGCGGTGGCTTCTCTTGTTGCAGAGCACGGGCTCTAGGTAGTTGTGGCTCGCGGGCTCTAGAGTGCAGGCTCAGTAGCTGTGGCACACAGGCTTAGCTGCTCTGCTGCATGTGGGATCTTCCCGGACCAGGGATCGAACCCATGTCCCCTGCACTGGCAGGAGGATTCTTAACCACTGTGCCACCAGGGAATCCCCTTCATTTTTATATTTCTATTTCTCACAGGCAACTTTCTTATCCTCCTGTTACATATTTTGAGCTTTATTTATTTTATATTGACTAGACGTGCCAGAGGCTTATCTTTCTCTGGGCTTATCAGAGAACGAGTTTTTCATGTATATTTCAGTTCTGTTAATTTCTGACCTTAAAAAAATGACCTTCTGTTTTCTTTGAAAAACAGTCTATATAGTGGTTAACAGCATGAACTCTGGAGTCAGACTGTCTGAGTTTCTATGCTGGCTCTGCCACTTAACAGTGGCAGGATTTTGACTTTTCTGCCTTAGTTCTTTCATCTGAAAAATGGGCATAACGAGAGCACCTACCTTCAAGGGTTGTTGAGGCTTAAATGAATGCACATGAAGTGATTCAGGCAGTATCATTACACAGCATGTGCTATTGTTATTTTCTTTTTATTATTTTGTGCTGTTCTTTAATCTCTTAAGCTGAAGTCTCAGTTCATTTGTTGTAAGCCTTTAAGGTTTGATCAGAGAGACATGTAAAACAATAAACTTCCACTCAGAGTACAATTCTGGCACAATCCCTTACGTTTTCATATTAAATTTTCTCATTATTTTTACTTTGTAATTTTACTTTTGGTTTTTCTTTTTGTACAGTTAAAGGAAAGTACTGAACAATTATGACGTGATTAATCAAGTTCTGTCTGTATTTCTAACAGTCTTTTCTTTGTATATTTTGATGTATCATTAACTAGTTCATGAATACCGAACTTGGTCATTTTATAAATATCAAATTTTTCTGATCTATTCGCTCTGAACTGAATTTTGTCCGATTTTCATACAGCTTCCTTTTTATTTGAAGTTACCTTCGTCCTGCTTTGTAATGTCAGCCATTTTTATTACTTCCCTTTGGATTTATACTAAAATAGCACGTTGGTATCCCATGAGGACTATAGATTATTGGTATTCATAATCCTTGAAGGTACACTGTACATGATACTTCCTTGACTCCAACTAACCGTTTGAGCTATTCTCCTCTGAGAGTTCACAGCTAATTTGTTTCTTAGTGGGTAGGAGGAGAACTCTGGGGTATTTCTTATCCATTAATTCACCAATTGGTTTTACTGATGAATATATAAAGATATATATAGATATAGATATATAGATATAGATATATAATGAATATAAGAGCAGACATGATAAAAGCAGCATTACCCCTAATCCCCAGTGGAGCAATTTATGACACAGACTTTAAGGGTTTTATATTCCCTAAAAGGTGAAGAGAAAAGAAGGTGAGGTGCTCAATGATTCTTGAAGGAATTTTTCCATGCACAATGACCTCATACATTACATTAGTCATGTAGCTAGCAACCCTCATGCATTCTGATTGAGATGCCATGTCACTGTTGAGCTTTTTAAGTGTTTTTACACAATTGTAAAGTCTCTGATTTTAATAGAGGGTTTTAATCCCTTTTACACATACTGTTATTACTAAGTTGTCTGGCCTCCTCCATCTCGTTTTACGTTATTTTAAAAGCTTCTATGACAGTTTTTTCGTTTTACCTTTAGTTATACTTATTACACTGTCTTTGTTTTTATGCCTTTGAGGTTTTAGAAGATATATACTAAGATTTAACTTAACTAGTGGTTACCATTAAGATTCTCAAAACTGGGCTTCCCTGGTGGCGCAGTGGTTGAGAGTCCGCCTGCCGATGCAGGGGACACGGGTTCGTGCCCCAGTCCGGGAAGATCCCACATGCTGCAGAGCGGCTAGGCCCGTGAGCCATGGCCGCTGAGCCTGCGTGTCCGGAGCCTGTGCTCCGCAGCGGGAGTAGGCCACAACAGTGAGAGGCCCACGTACAGCAAAAAAAAAAAAAAAAAGATTCTCAAAACCATTCTACAATACGTTTCTCTAACATGGTAAAGACCCAAACCATACATACTTTTGAGTCCACCTCCTATTTAAGATAAATATTTGGTATACTTTTAATTCCTCTTCCTTTTTTTTTAATTAAAAAATTTTTTTTTGATACTACAATCTAGGGCTTTAGATTCAGATAGCTATTACTATTTTTTACAAAACACTTAAAATTTCTTTTTGCCTATACATTGCTTTATAACTAGAAATGCAACAACTATTTCTATTTTAACAGTTTTGACATTCGTCACTAGTCTATTTATATTACACCTTCCTTTTTTTTTTTTACTCTAATACAATATATAACAAAGTTTACCATCTCAACCATTTTTAACTGTACAGTTTTGTGGTACTAAGCATATTCATGTTATTGTCCAAATACTGCCACCATCCATCTATCTCCAGAATGTTTTCATCGTCCTCAACTGAGACTGTATTCATTAAACAATAACTCCTGATTCCCCGGCCCCCTAGGCCCTGGCAACCACCATTCTATTTTCCGTCTCTATGAATTTGGCTACTCCAGGCACATTATATAAGTAGTATTGTACAATAATTTGTCCTCTTGTGACTGGCTTATTTCACTTAGCATAATGTCTTCAAGGTTAATCCATGTTGTAGCACGTGTTAGGATTTCCTTTTTTTTTTTAAGGCTGAATAGTATTCTATTGTGTGAATATACGTTTTATTTTGCCATTCATCCATCCATGGACACTTGGGTTGCTTCCACCTTTGGCTATTATGAGTAATGCCACTGTGAACATGGGTGTGCGAATATCTGTTCAAGACCCTGCTTCCAATTCTTTTGGGTATATACTCAGAAGTAGAATGGCTGGATCATATGGTAATTCTATTTTGAACTGTTTGAGGAATCACAATATACTATGGATTTCTTATTTTTGAACTCAATTTTGCTTCATCTCCTGACCTCTCAAGAAGGATTTATGAGGAGTTTATTTCTGATGTTGTTATGTATTTTTCTGTTGCCTCTGTAAACAGAGACACTCTGGTATAAAATTCCTGGGTTACATGCTTTCTCCTGGAAACTCGGCACATGTTCCTTTACTGTCCTCTGGCACTCAGTGCATAGATAAGAAGATTGAGACTTCTCTGTCATTTGTTCTTTTTTAATAACTTTTTTTCCCTGTTTGAATGTTTATGAAATTTTTAAAAGTTGCTTTGTAGAAAAAAGAAAAAAAAAATCTCCATATGTGGGTCTCTTTGCCTGAAACAGGGTGAGCCTAATTTGTGGATGTTTGACCTCATTACAGGAAAATTCTTTTACCTACTTACTATGACATCTTTCACATTTTTCTAGTTTCTCCTTGAGAAGCATCAATAAATTATATCAATAAATTATCAATATTATAATGTATATATCAATAAATTATATCTCCATCCTCTAGCCCCCTGAAATATAATCCTTTCCACACTCTCACCTTTTCATCTATATCAGGAGTTGACAAACTACAGCCCACGCCTATTTCTGAATGGCTGGTGTGCTAAGAATGGTTCTTCCATTTTTAAAGGGTGGTGAACAAGCAAAACAACACAGAATGAGACTGTAGGGCCTGCACTGCTGAAAATATTTATCATCTGGCCCTTTGCAGAAAAAGTGTGCCGACCTCAGATCTTCATCCTTGGAGAGTGACTCAGGTTTATCCCCAGCATCTCTGTTTCCACTTTTTCTCGGTACCATTGATGTCATTACTGACCACCTTGGTGGAGACCACTGCCTCCAGTGAAGATTTTAATTTTGCTCTTACAAGTTTAGGGGCTTTGCAATCTCTTTTATGGCTTCTTTTCAACTCCTCTAGCTGTCTTTACATCTCCACCTCTCCTCTTTTTATGGCTTTTGTTCCAGAATCATGGAACATTGACTTGCCGGAATTCTGAAATGCGCTTCTGCTGCCTTCCTCTGCCTTGCTCCTCAGGACTTGCTCGTAGGGCTCCATGATCTGCTTCTCAGGAGCCCTCTTTCTGCACAGCTGCACATGCTAAGACCTGGCCAGACTCAGTGTTTGGTAACAAAGTTTATAGACCGCCCTTGGTGGCCTCACTGACATGTGACAGTTAAATACGTACCTTACATGGATTATTCTCGGCACGTTTAGGCTCATAGCTCCCACTAATCCAAATCTCAGCTTCTGGCTGACTTTCCCTGAGAGCAGGAGTCAGCAAACTACTGTCTGTGGTCTGTATGGCTGGCTAGCTAAGAGTGATTTTTACATCTTTTAAAGGATTGTAAAACAACTAAACAAACAAAAAGCCCTAGAGGGCTTCCCTGGTGGCGTAGTGGTTGAGAGTCCGCCTGCTGATGCAGGGGACACGGGTTCGTGCCCCAGTCCGGGAAGATCCCACATGCCGCGGAGCGGCTGGGCCCGTGAGCCATGGCCGCTGGGCCTGCGCGTCCGGAGCCTGTGCTCCACAACGGGAGAGGCCACAGCAGTGAGAGGCCCGCGTACTGAAAAAAAAAAAAAAAAAAAAGAGCCCTAGAAAACAAACAAACAAGCAAACAAACCCCCAAGACACTAAGAATAGGCAGAACATGCAGAATAAGACAGAAATCCTCTGTGGTCCACGAAGGCTGAAATATTTCTTATATGGTCTTTTATCAAGAAAGCTGCATGTCCATCAACAGATGAATGGCTAAAGAAGATGTGGCATACACACACACACACACACACACACACACACACACAGTGGAATACTACTCAGCCATAAAAAGGAATGAAATTCTGCCATTTGCAGCAACATGGATGGACTTGGAGGGCATTATGCTAAGTGAAATAAGTCAGACAAAGAAAGCCAAATACTGTATGATATCATTTATATGTGGAACATATACATACATATACAACAAACTAGTAAATGTAACAAAAAAGACGCAGGCTCACAGATATAGAGAACAAACTAGCAGTTATAGTGTGGCGGGGCAACATAGGGGTGGGGGAGTGGGAGGCACAAACTATTGGATATAAGATAGGCTCAAGGATGTATTGTACAACACAGGGAATATAGCCGATATTTTGTAGTAACTGTAAACGGAGTGTAACCTTTAAAAATTGTATTAAAAGATTAAATAAATAATAAAAAAAAAGAAAGTTGTGACCATTGCCTTAGAGCATGTCTCTTCTCTCACCTCATGCCTGGCTCTCTGAACTGACGGAGTCCATCCCAAACCTACAGACTGTGCCACCAGCATCCTTCCCATCTGAGCTACTATATGTGGGGTTTATACACTGGGGCTTAATCTGAGAAGAAGCAAACAACCTACCCTAATTCTTGACAACTTGCTTTTTGTAAGATTCAGTCTCCATCTGGTGACAGAAAGTTGTGGATGCAGGTGTGGTTGTATTGGCAAGTAGAAGGCAGGGCTCTAGAAAGGGGACCTCATGGATTGGCACCTGTGAGTTGGAGGGATGGCTGGCTTATTTTCAGGTTACTACGAACCCTGGCTATCTGTGTTAAGGGTCAACAGTGGGGAATGAAACACGTCTTCCTATTTCTTACATTTTTTTTTTAAAAGGATTCAATTGCAAAAAAAAAATGTTGAAAAATCACTAAGGGAAGGTTTAAAGACAATAGGCTAACATGATGATCTATTAATATATTAAGCCCCAAAGCATACTTGTTAATGTTACCTGTAATCATGCACTACTTTCCTTGCATCCTCTAGTTGTTCGTTGGTTAACAGAATATTCCTGGGATCAGTTACAGTGAAGAAATGATTGGCTCGTCCAATGAAAGTGCTTTGATCCCATCGAGGTTCCTTGATGTTAATGTTTGGTGGAAGTTCTCCAGACATTGTCCTGGACTGTAGAGGGTCAAAAGGACAGGCCTAGTTAAGACTTACAAAGTCACTACACATTTAGAAACTTTGTAGTCACACTAATCTTCAAATAAAGAATTATGTACATTCCTATTTATGAAAATAATTTTGCTATAAATGGCAGAAAGGCTATTTAAATCCAAAGCTAAATTTGTCTGTAAATCTTAATTTATCTTAACCAAATTTCAATAATTTCCCACATAGTTCTTTTTATAAGGACATAGTATTTCATCATCCCTTACTCTGGAAATCTATTCTTCAGAAAAAAATAAAAATATAAAAAGTTAAAAATAACATCAACAATAATAGGGTCTGAAGTGTGAAACACTTTTCCTGGATGAAAGAACCAACGTCAAACTACTGCGGCATTCTGGTTTACTAAATTGGTTTTTCCTACAAGTAGAAGTGACTAATTATGCAAAAAGGCTTACATGCTAAAAATTCTACAATTAAAAAAAGATTCAGATTCATTCAGCCTTATTCAGAGTATAAACCACCAATCAAAAATGAAAAATTATCCTCCTCAATCTAACAGAGTCATAGTGGGAAAAACACATTTTGACAACCCCATAAATAGTAATAACATAGAGCGTATTATTTTCCTCATAAAATACTTATTTTCTGGCTAAGAACCATTACTTTTTTCCAAAGTAACTAGTTTCTTTCGCTGAGTAATATATGCTTATTTTTAGAGCGGCTTTGTATTGCTATAATACATGCTTATTGTAGTATTTTGAATAATATAAGCTTATTGTGGAAAATAAAGAATAAAGAAACAAAATCTGCTATAATTTAGCCCTGCTGAAATAACCATTGTTGATGTTTTGATATATTTCCTTGCAGACATTTTCTATACATATTATCCTCTAACTAAAAAAATAAAGTTGATATCATACTCTATATTTTAATATCCTGATTGTTTCCTGCTGTACTTATTTCACGAGCACTCCGTATGGCACTAAATATTCATTTCAGGTATTTAGCAACACCTTCAACCTTTATGTTATTTTCAGTTTTTCCCCATGAAAAATAATGCTGTATCCTTGCCTATTAATTTTTTTCCTCATAACTGGTGACTTCCTTAAACTAGATCTATGTGATATTAGCAGGTCAAAGAATCTTATCACTATTAAGACTTCAAACAATTGCTTTCTCATACCTCTTTCCTCTTTCTATATTTCTAATATTGGTTCTTTTTTTTTTTTTTTTTTTTTTTTTTTTTGCGGTACACGGGCCTCTCACTGTTGTGGCCTCTCCCGTTGCGGAGCACAGACTCCGGACGCGCAGGCTCAGCGGCCATGGCTCACGGGCCCAGCTGCTCCGCGGCATGTGGGATCTTCCCGGACCGGGGCATGAACCCGTGTCCCCTGCATCGGCAGGTGGACTCTCAACCACTGCACCACCATGGAAGCCCTCTAATATTGGTTCTTATAGTGGCTTTCTTTTCCAGGTATTTTTCATTAAGTTATTTTTCAGTGCTTCACTAGATCATTGGTCTGTTAAGATGTCAGGTGCGGTCACCTGTCATTTGAACTTTATCAGAATCTCAGATTAACACATTTCACGGCCCACTGGATCAAAATCAAGCATGTTAGGCCCAGAGATGTGAGGAATCTAGTATATGTAAAACGGCTGGTCAGTGAGAGTAAGAAAGTAAAAATCAGCCCCATCAGGCTGGGATGACAAACACAGATAAAGTCAGCTGCAAAGCTGACAGGAAACCATATTTCTCCCAAGGTCACACTGAAGCTAAAAGGTGTCCTAACAACCCCCTTCTCTGGGTGACCACTGCTTTCTTATCTCATTGAGAAACCTTGTTCTCCACAATCACAGACTGTCAGAAACTTTGTTGTTTGAAATCATACTAGGAAGAATGAATCATCCCACTTTGACACAGAAAAGGAGCATGGATTTCCAGCCCAGATGCAGAGTTTCAGATTAGGGAGTTTCTGGACACAACATTCCATGTCTTTTTCTTTTTTTAAAAAATTAATTTATTATTATTATTTTTTTGGCTGCGTTGGGTTTTCGTTGCTGCACGCGGGCTTTCTCTAGTTGTGGCGAGCAGGGGCTTCTCTTCCTTGTGGTGCGTGGGCTTCTCATTGCAGTGGCTTCTCTTTGTTGTGGAGCACGGGTTCTACATACATGGGCTTCAGTAGTTGTGGCAGGCAGGCTCAGCAGTTGTGCCTTGCGGGCTCTAGAGCACAGGCTCAGTAGTTGTGGTGCACAGGCTTAGTTGCTCCACAGTATGTGGGATCTTCCCGGACCAGGGCTTGAACTTGTGTCCCCTGCATTGGCAGGAGGATTCTTAACCACTGTGCCACCAGGGAAGCCCCTTCCATGTCTTTCTTAACTCTGTAGTTTCCAAGGAAACTTTGTAGTTTCCAGGTCATGGGCTACTTCACAGTTCAGATCTTTACACCCAGCCCTGCTTTGAGCCAATCAAAATATTGCTTCATTAAACTTCCCTAAGTTCCACCATTCTCCAAGATGCTCTGAAAGACCTATCTTTTCCTTTGTTGGTGAGACACTCCCAGTTCCTCCAGTGTGTGGTCTCCCTCATTGAAATACACATGACTTTGTTTAACTAAGGTTTGTCCCTGCTGGTTTTCAGTCAGCTGGGCTATGATAAGAGAAGTGTCTAAATTTCAAATTAGGACACCTCTAAGTCATGAACGTCAAGTCCAGGGATGTAAGGATATAATGCACTTCAAAGAGCTGTGTCACTGTATGAAGAAATGTCTCAATTTTGAATAAGAATGTATCAAATGTATTATTTATAAAACATACAAAAAGTAGAACAAAAACTCGAATTCACATCCAGGAGAACAGTTTTCAGACTTGTGTACAGGGACCTAGGGCTCTGCTGAGGCATGTTAGTGACCTGCAGGGAGTGGAGGGGATTCAAGCAGGTGGGTTCTGAGCCCCTGAGTTCATAGTCAGCTAGAGCAGGTCTGCTTTCATCTGCTCTCTACATCTGGGTTTTATGGCAATGATCATTTAAAGGGAGGGTTCTAATGCTTGGTGGGGGGGGGGAAGAAAAAGCAAAAAAGGAAAAAGTTGAAAATCACTATAGGAGAGGACAATCTGAAGATCTATGAGATGATTCATAAAGGTCCAGAAGGTTTCAAGCCTTTTTTTTTTACTCCAGCTTCCTAAGTCAGCCCTGGCATCCATTTGATTAGTGCCTCTTCAACTATGTGAGGTGAAGGACCTGCTTTGGTTGTTCTAATTTCCAGTCCCATCATGAACCAATACTTTTGTAAACTATATTAAAAATAAATTTTGAAAAAATGAAATAAAAGTGGGACACGTATAAAAGCCCCCATTTTTTATTATTAGGTTCAGCAGATATACTAGAACTCTATCATATTGTTATGAAAGTTCCTAAATGCTTACCCCCAATTTCTGTATTTTCCCCAATATGAGGACACTGGCCTCGTCCAAGGGTCATAATTTGAATTTACACTTAGGCGTATAGATCACAATTTGTTTCTATACTTAAACGTCACCAAATAAATGCTACATATAATCATGTAACTAGAAAAGACAGATAATCTGGTCTAACTCACTTCTGTTTTTGAATGGACCACTAGAAGGTATAATTCCTACCCTCTAGTAGATCACAGATTAAATACAGAACAGATGAAATTCTGACCAGGACACAACTTTTAGCTTTGTTTTTCCTTTAAGGTCTAGAAAGTGCTCCTACCTTTAGTGTTCACTGACTGGGCACCCACCATGTGACAGATTCTTGGGCTAAATCAGTGAACAAAAGACAAAAATTCCTGCCTTGGTGGAGCTGATGTTGGGTGTTGGCAATGGAAGGGTAGACAGACAATAAACAAGGTAAGCCAAGTATCCACTATATTAGTAGGTAATAAATGGTTTGGGGAAAAATCACAATGGGAAGCATCATGAGGACAGACTGCACTTTTAAACAGGGAAGTTGGGGTAGGCCTCATTGAGAAAATAACAATGGAGCAAGATCTAAAAGAAGTGAGGAACTGAATCATGTGCGTATCCAGGGGAGCAGCATTCCAGGGAGAAGGAACAGACATTGCAAAGACCCTGAAGCAGGTGTCTTCAAAGAACAGCAAGAAGGCATGCAACTGGTGTGGAGAGAGGAAGAGGGAGGGAGACAGGAGATGAGGGGTCAGAGAGGCATGGGGAGGCGTTTAGTTGGAATCACACTGTTTGGCGCCTTGTGGCCAGTGTGAGGCCTTTGCATTTTACCCTGAGGGAAATGGGAGTCATTGGTGGGTCCCAATCAGAGGACTAAAATGATCTGACTTACAACTTTAAAGGATGTCTCTGGCTGCTGTGTGGAGAATGCAGTGGGGCTATAAGAGTGGATACAGGAAGAGCAATTGTAAAGCTCCTGCAGGCATCAAGGAGAGGGCTGATGGTGGCGCAGGTGGTAGCAAGGAAGGGCAAGAAGTGCTGACGTTCTGGATATTTTGTTGATGGAGCCAACAAGATTTCCTGAAATCTTGGATGTGGGGAGTGAGAGAAAGAAAAGCCATGGCTCCTAAGATGTTTGACTGGAGGAGGAGCAGGGGTCAGGGATCAAACAGCAAGTTCAGGTTTGGATGGATGGAGTTTGTGATGCCTAGGGAACTTCCAAGTGGAGATGTCCAGGAGGCAGTTGCATACAAGAGTCCAGAGTTCAGAGGAGAGATTTAGTCTGCAGATCATCTGTGAGCAGAGACGACTGAAACTCATGCAATGGGACAGCAACAGGCATGTGAACGTAAACAGAGAAGAGATCCAAGACCTCCAATGTTAAAAGGTCAGGAAAGGCTAAGATATAGCAAAGGAGGCTGAGAAAGAGTGACCAGTGGGTAGGAACTCAGCAGAGTGTGGTGTCCTGGAGGACGGGTGAAGTAAGTCTATCTGTAGTCCCATCGGCCAAAAGGAAGAACACCTTGGTAGTTGGTTACTCCCATCTTGGGCTAGTGAAGAGGGGGATACAACTCCTGAAGGGCCATCTAGGGAATGGGAACGGTGCAAAGATGGTTATCTTGGCAAATTCTAAAACTTCTTAGCAATGGTGATGGCAAGTAGGGAGTGAATGCACAGCACATTAAATGCCCCCTCTCTGGGGCACTGTTTATTCCTGCAAGGCCACCGGCACAGACTGGTGGTCCCTAACCAACAGAGCGCATTGAAATCACCTGGAGAGCTTCTGAAAAAGACAAATACTATCCCCCTTCTAGAGATTCAGACCTAGGAGGTCTTACATAAGGCTGGGCATGTGATTCTGCAGGCGCTCTGGGTCTGGACCTCCAGCTCTCTGGGCACCAGGCTGTGACTCTACATGAAGCTGGGAGCTGTTTCCTTCCCTGCATCTTTCTCTGTGCTGCCTATGCCTTCCCCCAGGCCTGAGCAATCTGCAATGCTTCCCAGCGGATATCTGATACTGATTTTTTCTCATAAGATTAAGTACCAAGCAATATATCTTCCTTTTAAAGTATAATTCTCACTATTTCCCCTTCACACTTTATATAACAATAGCACGAACAAAAAATTAAAATGTAGCTTTCATAGAATTCTAGTTCTTAATAATAAACCATCTCCAATTTGTTAAATATAGGGCAAACTTTAGGTCAAGCTGTTGAAAACATGATCTGGTTTCACAACATGGTGCTTCATAAAATAAAAATGTTCTATTGCATAAGAGCTGGAGAGGATCTTAAGAATAATCCACCCAATGTTCTCATCATATAGGAAACAGAGGCACAGAGGGGGAAATAACTTGTCCAGGGTGTGCTCCTGGTGCTGGTGGCAGAAGGAAGTGGGCGAGGATGCAAAGCCAGACTGGACTCCTGAGCACTGGTCAGCCAGTTCACTCTTTCTACTCTATTACTCTCTTTTAGCTATTCCCCTCCCACCCCACCCCACCCCCGCCAAAGTACAGCAATTAATGTCTGCACAGAATTGGTATCTTTGAAGCCCTCTTTTTTTCCTTTAAATAAAAACAGCTCTACTCACACCACGAAGCTCTGTGCTACGCTAACCCTCTGGTGCCTCCATAGTATATGTGAGAAGAACGCTGTGGAGGCGTCACAAAGTCTCTTTTTTGTTTTTAATTGAAGTACAGTTGATTTACAATGTTGCATTAGGTTCTGGTGTAAAGCAAAGTGATTCAGATATATATATAGACATACCTATGTATGTATGTATGTGTGTGTGTGTGTCTGTATTCTTTTTCAGATTCTTTTCCATTATAGGTTATTATAAGGTATTGAATACAGTTCCCTATGCTATACAGTAGGACCTTGTTATTTATCTATTTTATATAGAGTAGTGTGTACAAAGTTGCTTCTTAAAAAGGCAAAGAAAAAGTAGATGGGGAAAGGAAACCCCACATTTTCGGAGTTGCTATTACATACAAGGAACTGGGCTGGATGCTTGCCTAAGAGTGCAAGCCCCTACTATGTGCCAGTGGCAGAATAGTCTATGTCAGTTTTCACAACGCTGTGCTTTACGCATATTGTGCACATTTCACAGAAGAGGAAAGTAAGATTCTGAGATGTCACTCACAGCTACCCCCTTATCTCCCCGGCAAGGGAGGAAGCAGGCTTATCATCAGGCTACAGGCCAAGCCCACCAGAACTCCAACACTGAACGCTCACACTGATCCACTTCCTATAGACTTGGGGTAGGCAGAATCGTGCCCGCCCGAAGATGTCCACCTCCCAACCTCCACAGACTCTGAATAGATTACCTTACGCAGCAAAGGGGGTTGCTGGTATGATTAAGTTAAGGCTCTTGAGACTAAGAAACCACCTTGGATTATTTAGGGGGGCCTGATAATCACAAGGGTCCTTATAAGAGAAAGAGGGAGGAAGGAGAGGCAGAGAAGTAGATGTGACAAGGGACAAGCAGAGCTTGGAGTGATGCAGGGCCACGAGCCAAGGCAGGTGCACAGCTTCTGGAAGCTGGAAACAGCAGGGAAACAGATTCTCCCTTGGAGCCTCCAGAAGCAATACAGAACCATTTTAGGCTTCTGACTTCAGAACAGTAAGCTAATACATAGTTGTTTTAAGGTACACTTGTGGTAATATGCTAAATAGCAATAGGCTACTAATTCAGCACTCTTTTCCCCTACTTAAAAGGATTTTATTTTGTAAATAAGTTCATTTAGAAAACAAACTTACAGTTACCAAAGGGAAAAGGAGCGGGGGCAGGGGAGGGATAAATTAGGAATTTGGGAGTAACATATATACACTACTATATATCAAATAAACAACAAGGACCTACACCTATAGTTCCCTGTGTGTATAGCACAGGGAACTATACTTGGTCTTTTGTAATAACCTATATGGGAAAAGAATCTGAAAAAGAATATATATATATATATATATATATATATATATATATATATATATATATATATATATATCTGAATCACTTTACTGTACACCTGAAACTAACACAACATTGTAAATCAACTATACTTCAATAAAAATAAATAAATAAATAAATTTAAAAAGGATTTTAGTAGAACTCTATACTGGCGTAAGTAATACCAACTAGACTTGAGAGCCTGTCCTGCCCCCACCAATTTCAAAACCATAAGGCTAATCAGGAATGCCATACGAACATTCTTACAAAAATAGCTGATCTCAAACCAGATAAAATTTTAATTACTGACTAGGACTGCCATGTTCCAATTAGACAAGTATTTTCACACACCAACCTTCAAGCCCAGGAACAGTTTTCACTTTTTTCCCACTCTAAAAAAATAACCAATTTCTATAATTAGGGGTCAAGTTTTCAAAAAAACTATTTCTTATTTTGCACTAAAAAACCAGTGCATCCAGGCGCTGCTGCCCTGGATCACTGGTCTCCCTCCAGTTGTGGACCTGGGAGCAGCTCTGCACATCCGGCCAAGAGGCAGGGGGCCACGGCTGGGGCTCCTGACCCAGTAGCGGCCTCCAGGGCCAAGGCACCCCCATGGCCTTGGCTGCTATGTGGGGGTCCCTGGGGTACATCGCCTTCCTACCTGCCTCATCGCCAGGGCTTGGTGGGCTGGTCACTTGGTCGGCGACCTGCAGCATCCAGGGCGCCCACCGGCTGCCGGGGTCTGTGCTTTGGGGTCATCCACCCCATACACTCGGTACCGAGCAGTGGGCCAGGCTGTGGGGCTGAGGCCACCACGGGCACCTTCGTGGGAAGGAAGCGAAGTCCCAGGGGTGGTAGGGGAAGAAATGGATTTGGTTTCCCCACTGTCTGGTTTATGCATGAAGAGCACAGCCATCCCTGAACTTGGGGCTCCTGGACTTTCCTCTCTGTCTCCTCACCAAGGCTGACATTGGTCAAAGATCAGATACCTTTCCAGAGAGTTCTTAAGCACCACTGACCACGCAGTTCTGACAGTATTTCATGACAATATATGGTGACAGTTTAGAACAAGTGCTTCTCAGCTAAGAATTTCTGCAAAGTAGACTGGGTAAGTCATTCTGCTGTACAGCCCTAGTGATGATACTGGGGACCATACGGATGATTGCGAAGCCACAATGGCTCAAAAGAAAGTTTCAGAGAACAAGGTATATACATGTATATATACATACATATATGTATATATCGTCCAATTTCAGGGGTGGCAGGGATAAGGGAAAATGTCACACCTCCAAGGGACAGACTACACGGGACACCAAACAATGTGTTCAAGGATGTGCGAGTTTATCAGCTTTACAACAAGCCATGCAAGTGAAAGCTGCCATGGATGGACTTAGAAGACATCAGTGGGAGGATCTTCTCTCTGCCACATCTATCTGAGGCTTTGACAGTTATGCAGAAGGGCGGAAATATCTTCAGAAATTTAGGGAGGCTATAGAAGGAGAGACAGGAGACACAGGAAAGGTGGAAATATCACAGCTACAGATAGATTAAGTGAAGAGCTTCCCAAGGAGAAATTTACTAACCAGTGACCAGCTGATTGAATAGCTGCAGATGGTCAACTGTGGAATGTTATGGTTTACACATAATCATATCAGTAGATTTCTGATGTTCAACAAACTCAGTTTCCATGACCTGAAGAAATGATGGAATAGGGGGTGTAGAGAAGCAAAGGAGGCTGGAAGATTCTGGAACAGAGGCGATAACAGGAACCGACCTGTGAAAGGAGGTCTCTGTATATTTAAATAGTTATAATGTTGCTTTTTGACACTTGACCAACTGAGGTGTTAATTCTGACTTAAGAATCTTTTTTTTAAATGAATGATTTCAAAGAAAAATTTGGATTGTAAAGGTATGAAAATATTTTTTTGTATGAGAAAAAAAGTGGGATTCAAAAAAAATTTCTGTAGTGACTGACATCACTTAGGCTAAGAAATAAAGTCAAGGCTTTGTTACCTAAAGACAAAATCAATAAACTAAGAATGACAGCTATCTGGGGCCATTAATAATTATAGCATTAGATTGCATTTAAATGAGTCATTCCTAAAGATATTATTTTACAGATTATATACATTAATACATTAATTAACCCCTCAAAGGGGATAGAAATAATCTCTTAGAGGGGAAAAAAAATCCTGTTAAAATTCAATCTCTTGGCTAAGGGGTTTTGGGTAAATATAGTATCATGAAGCCTCATCAAAACTCATCAAAATGAATTTCCCCAAGTTTTCTTTATTCATTCATTCATAAACAAAATTAATATATGCATTCAATATGCACTGAAGGCCTCTCCTATACCCAGCACTGGCTTGGCCCTGGATTTGGAAAGACCCAACATGCAGTAAATAAACAGAAAAGCAAACACATTCTAATGAATACAGCCTAAATTTCCCCAAATGTACATATAGACACCCTTCTCATATAGAGCTTATTATGGGTGGACATCACCCACCTCTGTCCATGCAGTCTTCAACTGAGTTATCAGATTAGTAACCTGCGTAAACCTTACTGAAGACTGTGATATGAATGGTTCTCATATCCAAATCTGTACACACTTTTCAAAAATATCCATTATTTCAATGAAGTAAACCTGCTTTAACATCCACAATAACTCAGTCACAAAATTTATAAGCTTTTAAAGCCAAAATGAGTGCCATGACAAAGATTCTCTAGTCATAATACTGTATTACACATTATAGGCCTACTGGAAACGTACTTAACTCCATCTTTTTTCAAGTCATTATTTAAGTTATATCACAACCTTCATCACCAATTCTGGGAGGGCAATACTGTCTCCCTTTTAGGTTAGATGTTACACAGTCAGTGCACAGCTGTGCAAGGGTGAGGACAACCCCCTGACTCAGAGGCCCAGGACCACTTCCTACCACATACAAGCCTTCATGGCTGGTAAACAGTCTGCTCCAATTAGATAACGGTGATCAGTTTCACTGCCAAACAAGTTTACCGAACCAGTTGGTTAGTGGAACTTGAATTTCTGGCTCCAAGCCGCATCTCCCTAACTGCCCTATAAACCTGGAATCCCCCGATGGAGGTGATGAGGGAAGGGGTGTTGTGTAGTGGTTAGGGGCTTATGCTTGTGGAGGCAACAGACCTGAGTTCCAATGACAGCTCCACCGACGACTCTGTGACCTTGTACACATTATCCCACTGCCCCAAGTTTCTGCATCTTTATCAGCAAAATTAGGATGTTGCTTAATAATAACACTAATGTTTAATAACCACGTATCATTAAGAGCCCTCCTTATATTACCCCATCTAACCCTCATAAGGGTTTGGTTACAAAGAAGCGGTGCTGCCAGGCTGTGACGTTTTATTAACTGGCTCCAGAATCCCTGCTCCTTGGGGAGGTGGTTCTGACCTGGAAAGCAGCTTCCTGGAAATCCTGATTCAGTAAAGCGGGGGTGGAGCCTAGGAAGGCGATCCTTAAGAAATACACCAGGGGGCGCTTCCCTGGTGGCGCAGTGGTTGAGAGTCCGCCTGCCGATGCAGCGGACACGGGTTCGTGCCCCCGTCCGGGAGGATCCCACATGCCGCAGAGCGGCTGGGCCCGTGAGCCATGGCCGCTGAGTCTGCGCGTCCGGAGCCTGTGCTCCGCAATGGGAGAGGCCACAACAGTGAGAGGCCCGCATACCGCAAAAAAAAAAAAAAAAAAAAAAGAAATACACCAGGGGTATCCTATGATCAGCTAAGTTTGGGAAACACTATGTGGGAAAGAATATAAAACTTATAGATAAACAACCAAATGCCCTACCAGTTAAGGGAAGATTCTTATCCTCTTTCGGGGGCAATATAGACATTTAGATGACTCCATGGCCACTCAGGCTGGTTGCTGGCTGGGTTCTGTCGAGGAAGGCTCCCTGCCCTGTAGCCTGGTCCGCTGAGGACCTACCCTGACAACCCACAGAATTGAGAACTGGACTCGAACCACTGCAATCTGGATTAGAGTCCTGACTCTGTCTCTTCCTGTCTAAGCATGTCACTGGGTGAGTCATCTCACCTCTCTGAACCTCAATTTTCTCATCTGTAAGATGAAGATGAGAGTTGGCTGACACAGTTGGAAGAATTAGAAAACTGAGGTGTGCAAGAGGGCTTTTTTGACCTTTATTAAGTGTAAAGGGCTAAACAAAGGTAGGGTCATTACTAACATGTCATTCTCCATGCAAGGAACCTCCTGCCCTCATTGGCTCTAGTCCTGCCCAGAAACACAGTGGCTGGTAGTATTGGCGGGGTTGGTGGTGGTGGGGGGGGGGTGAGGTGGGGAATGGAATGGCACTTGGCTTCCTGAGCTTCCTGAACATGATGCCTAAGAAAAATGACTTTTCTCTGAGATAAGCTTTATGTCAAACTTCTAGCTACATGACAAGAAAATGCTTAGCTACTGGAAAAAAAGAAGAATTTTCCAAAACTTCACAGAAAACAAACTAGCAGGGAATGTGCTTTCTCAGGGACTTGGTAAGAACGACCTTTAACCCTGGCTAAAGATTAACAATGATAATTAAATTATTAAGCTGGAAACTTATTGTTAGTTATGTTTTAACTAACAATGCAGTGTTTACTGCATTTGAAAGAGTTGAAAAAGAGTCTGGTCGCTCTTGGTTTATTTAGTTAGGGCCAGAGAGGTGTGATATACCCTGTCAAGGTCACTATAGGGGGACATGGCTGAGCGTCCATTGTGTGCCAGACACAGGGTGTTCCATGCGTTACTAGACTGCTAAATTCTCACTTCAGCTCTCTAAGAAATTTCCCCCTATTTTGCAGAGTTACTCAGAGAAATCAAGTGCCATGCCCAAGAAGGCAGTTCGGCCTGACTTTATACCCCACTTCTGACCCTTGCGGGGCCAGAAGTGATGTGTCTGGCAAGGGCAATCACGTTCATTGAAGGAGCACATTTCCTACTTTGGCTTTGTGCTGGTCGTCCACACACAGCATTCCTTTCTTATGGGCATGGCCACACAAGAGATCAAATTATAGATCAGAAAGCTGAATCCTGTGCTAAGAAGTAGATTCTTTCAAAGGGCATTTCCACTCAGCAATGGCTTTCTGTTGCATACCCTCCTCTATTCCAGGGACAGGTCTGCATGGAGACATGGGGCCTGTGTAGAATCAGGAAGCCATGGGGAATGACTGCCTTCTGTCTGTCTCCCTGCCACCATACTCCCTGCCTCCACTCTCCATCCATAAGGCAGATCCCATTCTTCTACGAACTTTAAAACACCCAGGTAACAATACAATCATTGTTCATATTCTGGTGAACCTCAAGATTAACTTTGGGTTTCTTAATCAATTTCTTATGATGAGTGAAGTTCTTATCCATTTTTCTAAAAAAATTCTATTAGTTTTTACTTGAGATGGTGGTATCAGCCTGTAAAAATAATAAACTACTCCCAAACTGTAGTATTTTGAACATATTCAGTTGAATATTTTCCCACCTACTTTAAAGAATCAAGTAACAGATTATATACACTGTATATGAAAATATTTCACAAAGTAATAGCAGTTAACTAAAAACTTAATAACTTTGAACTTTGTATAATTAAGTATAGGTTTGATATGTATTCTGACAATAATTTTTCACTGTCTAGGCAAGAGTCAGCCTTTTAAAAAAAATGACTTAGTGCTGATTTCTTACCTTTAACCTCAAACAAAAGGTTGGTTCTATTCACAATTATACTCTAACAGAATGCATCTAACCACAGCTTGCTTAGTAGGATGTAGATGCCATATTTCATTCTAAAGCATCAGAGAGCAAAGAAGTTGTATGATGGATCTGCTCTAAGGGTCACTGCTGCTCTGGTTGTCTTCTCAGCTTCCTTTGCAGGAAGTGAGGAGGGGGAAGGGGTCCCCTCCCTCTGACAACATCTTTCTATACTCATCCACATGGGATTTCATAAAACTTTTACAGAATATTAAAAGCATTCTAAGTATTTTCCTGATCCTGAATTACATCTACTCCTTGCTATACAGCTTCTTCTCGGACAACTGCAACCACAGATATCCCTTTCCTGAAAGCCCATGGGACTTAAATGTTTGCCTGCTCAAGCAAACCCTTGAATACATATTTAAAGCAATCATATGTTAGAGCTGGATAGAAACCGATATATTCTCCTCTCCAAACACCATCATTTTTTGCAAACTAGACAACTGCAGTCCTGAGGGGAGAAAGGAGCTGCTTGAGGTCCCAGAACCTCCTGGTGGAGCCTCCACTCATCCTCCCAGACTTCCCTCTCAGCTTACAGCTCTTACATGGCAAGTTCAGCACCACAAGAGCTGCAAAGTCTCCTTATTTACCTGTATACCTGCCTTGCACCTATTACAGTGCCTGGAACATGGAAGCAGCTAGCTCAGAAAACTGGGGATGGGCAAAGGAAGAGAAAAGCTAGAGACACGCAAGTAAAAATCTAGAAGATGAGGCAGAAGAGAGATATGACTTTGAGAAAAGTAAAAACAAAATGCCATGGGGGTTCAGAAGGCAGTTGCCCATGGAGTGGTTAAGTGCCCGAGCTCTGAAGTCACTCATACTGAGCTTTTTCATTCAGGCACTCAACAAATATTCAGTGAGGGTCTCCCTGGTGCAGGGAACAGACAGATGAGCAAGACAAACAGAGGCCCTGATCACAAGCAGAGAATCAAACAAGCAAGTAAACAGTTAATTTCAACCGGTGACAAATTCTCTTCAGGAAAAATCACAGGGGTAATCTAACAAAGGATGTGTGCATGAAGGGGCATCAAACAACACAGCCAAGGAAGAGCATCTCTGAGGAAGTAACATGTAAGATGAGACTACAGATGACCAACTGTGTGACTTTAGGCAGGTTACACAACCTCTCTGAGCCCCAGTTTCCTTCCCCATCTGGATCAGAAAGGCAAGGCCAAGTACCTCATGGGGCTGGAGGAATGTAAAAGTAGATGGACCTTTATCACCTACAAACTCTTAGGCATTGTGGCTATTGTCATTCTGAGAAGGTTAGAGACTCGTGACAAGTGGGAAAGCTCAGGCGGTCAGCACGGAAATGCAAGGTCCGGGCAGGATCACTCCTGTTCCCATTACCTGCTTTTCTCTTCCCTACTAGATTGCGAGTTCTAGGGCAGGGGCCAGGTGGTCTCTGATCTCCGAGCCCCCCCTCTGGGCCAGGAGGATTAGCCAGGAGCTAGGAGCTTGAGGGGCGTGGGGGTCGGTGCCACCGGACCACCTAGCAATCGCTCGCGTCAGTTCCCGCCGTGGCCTGTCCCCGCGGCAGCCATCTTGGGTGTCCTCCCCGCGGCGAGTTTCGTCACGCGGCCGCGGGGACAGCGTGGCAGGGCGCGTGTGGGCGTGGATGGGTGAGCCCCCTCCCATGCCGGGAGACCCACTCCACCGCGGGGGCTCAGGGGGAGCTCAGAGGAGGTCAGGCTGTTGGAGGTGGGGAGCTCAGGCATTGGGATGGCAGGGGTCTCCAAGGTGCAGGGATCCCCTGGCCCGGGAAGTCCCGGGCATGGCGAGGGGGCTTCTGACCTCCCAGCCCCGGTGTCTCCCGGCAGCCGGGCCGCGGGAGCGCGCCCCCGCTCCAGCCTGCGCCCCTCCGCCAGGCTCCCTGCACTTTTCCAACCCACAGCACCCGGGTCCGCGGCCCACGACTCACCGCTCCCCCCCGGCCACCGCCCGCGCCGCTCTCAGGACCCGCTCAGCGCCGCCTCCGCCGCCACCGGAAGCGCTTCTCCCGCCACGGCGGCCCTGCGCGCCGCCGCCGTCCGGAGCGCGCCCTCAGAGCGCGTCCCCGTGCGGAGCCCAGAGGCCCGGCTGGGCTGGGCGGCGGCCGCGCGCGGGAGGCCCCGGACGCGCCCTCGCAGTCGCTGCGCTCTGGAAGTAGCCTCCGCCTGGTCCAGGCGCGATCCTCTGTGCCCGCGCTTTTGCTTCTGGCTCCATCATGAACTCCCAAGTTCACCCTCACCATGGTGCGGGGCTCTGCCATGTTTCCCATTTTGGTTTCCCCGAGACCGACCCCTTACTTGATCATTTCTCAATTCCCAGGGTCTTACGTAGAGTCAGCATCCTCTCATTCATTCATTCAAACCATTGTTTCCCAAAGTGTGGAATTTGGCACCACTGGGGCTACAAGGCGATTTTAGGTGGTACAAGGGCCATGACCTGATTTATGTCTAAACAAGAATCATCATCCTGGCTGCTGTGTGAATAGGCTGTAGAGGAGATGACGTGGAGGCAGAGAAGGTAGTAGGGAGGCTACCCGGGGCTAACCAGGGGAGAGATGACAGTGGCTTGGACCAGGTTGGTAACAGGAGAGGCGGTGAGAATTATTGGATTCCGGGTATATCTTGAAGACAGGTGAAATTTAATAAGTAGTGAAATTACATCATGTTCATGGATAGGAAGATTCCATTTTTAAAATCGTAAATTCTCCCCAAATTAACCTAAAAATATAATGCAATACCAAACAAAATTCTGTCAACTTTAGTGGGTATAAGAGTTTGGTGTATAACTTGACAGGGTGACTGTAAAATGTATATGAAAAATAAAGAGCCAGAAATAGCCAAAACTATTTTGAAGAAAAAGAGCAGGATGGAGTGACTCATCCTATGAACACAGAGAGGTTGTGTGTTTCTGCAGGGATCAACAAATTGTGCAGGCAAATAAGAGGTACCAGACACACACCCTGAACATACAGAAACCTTCTATTAGCTGCATCCCAAGTGAACGGGAAGGTTAGATATTCATTAAATGATGCTGGGGCAATTGAACCCCTACCTTAAACCATATAAAAAACTGAACTTCAGGCAGATTAAAGACCCAAATATGAAAAACAAAACTCCCAACTTTTTAGCAGACAATATAGGAGGGTATCTTTATGACTGAGGCTAAGGATGCATTCTTAAATAAACACAAAATGGATGGAATATAAAGGAAAGATTGAAAAGTTAAACCTCATTAAAACTAAAAAAGTCATGCTCACCAATGATAGCATAATAAAAGGGAAAGAGTTCACAGACTGGCAGGAAATATCTTCAATACATGGATCTGGCAAAGAATACATATGGAGAAAATATTAAAATTTTTCAAATTAATAAGAAAAAAGAGAAACAATCCAATAGATAACAAATAAAAAACAAGAAACATGCAACTCATGGAGCAGGAAAAACAAATGACCCTGATACCTAAAAAAAATAATTCAACCTGGCTAGGGATTTGAACACTCAGCATAGGTTTCACAGATAGTTTTTTGGTGGGACTCCTCATCCTCAGAATTCCTTGGAACGTTTAACTGGTTTCTGTTCTTTACTACACTCTGTGCCAAGTGTTGGGCTCAAAAAGATTTAAAACAAATTCCTCCCTCAAAGAGCTTAGTGTCAAGGATATATATATATATATATATATATATATATATATATATATATATATATGCAAGTAGTTACAATAGATGATTACAACTCAGTATAAACATTGCAACAGCATACTTTGGGTTATGTAAGTACGTGAGCACAGGAGGGATGCCCCGCTCTGCCCGCAGAATGGTGATGTGAGAGAGGTCTGGTAGGTACAAAGTGTATCCGTTATCTGTTGCCACAGTGATGCTATAGCAGAACCACTAAAAACCTCAGGAGTATACAAAAAAGAAAAGGTTATTTTTGTTTCTGTGTCTATGGGTTGGCTGGCAGTTCGCCTGATCAGAGCTGGGCTCTGCAAGTCTTCCTCAGTTGGTGGCTTTGTGGGTCTTGGCAGGGTTTTCGCACTGTCTGAGTCTCCAGTTAGGACATGTAGACTGACTTGGCTCTGTTCCAGGTTTCATTTTTCCCAGCAAAGTTACGGAGAGAGAGCACTCAAGGCTGCCTTCACTTCTGCTTTAGCCTATTGGTCAAACCAAGTCACAAGACCAGCCCAGATTCTTTATCTCTTGATGGGATAAGCTGCAAAGTGACATTATAAATAGATGTGATATATAGACAAGTGGAGAATTGGGGGCTTTCTTTTTCAAAAATTCTTCTTGTGTGTATTTTGCCTTCCCAGCATCCCAGTTTCTTTTGGGGATCTCCTCCCTCTCACTTCATTTGATCCTGGTCAGATTGTCAGTCATGGGACTTTTCTCTTCTCATGCCTGCCACTGCCATGGGTATGTGACCCAAGCTCGGCCAAACAGAATCCCGCCCTGAATTTATATGCAGACACTGGGAAAAAGAGGAGTCATCACCCTCCTCTGACCCTATAGGGGTTGCTAAGCTGGGAGGATGTGGATCAGGGGCTGCCAGGGCTGCTCTTTTTGCCTGTTTGCAGAATTGAAAGTAAGCTGAAGGAAGGCAAGAGAGAGAGTTCAGATGACATCACTGCAGGCCCTGGGCTCAGCCAATCCTGAAGCTAGGTCTACCTCCTAGGCTTCCAGTTATAAGAGCCAATAAATCCACCCACATACAGATTTTTTTTTTTTAATCATAAGCTCTTTTGAGTTGGAGTTCTGTCTCTAACTGAGTGGGGGCTTCACAGAAGTGGTGACATTTGAGCTGAATGAAATCAAATTTAAAAGATCAAGGAAAAGAAGGCAGATGAAGGAAGAAGAAATGAGCTAAGTTTTAAAGAATAAAAAGCAGGTGTCCACATGTGTTCCTACCATTGTTTTAAATAAACATCTTTCAGAAAGAGCTTCCAAGGAAGCTAAAGTAGTATTTTTCACCTTTGTTGATAAGGAAACTGAGGGCTTGGGAATTCTTGCTAGTCTAGCATTGACAAAGGTTGCAAAACCCTGGCATTTTAATATGGACTTTGAACTGTTCAGGGCATGGCAAAAACGAAACAACGCTTAAGTCAGCAAAGATAGGGGGACATTTCTGAGCATAGCAAAAGTTCCATGAGCTGAGCAAAGATATTGCAGAATATATCACAAGGTGAAAGTTTCCTCATGGTAGAACAGGGAATTCAGTGAGACTTAATATGTTTCTTTTAAATTAATATTTAAATGAAAACCTTAAGTTCCAGATTCAATTAGCAAATTTATTTGTGATGATAAAAGAAATGCATAATCATATGAATTTGAGAGGTGCGGAAAACTTCATGTTCACACCCCATGCTGTTCCTCAGCTCTCTCCCTGGGAGATTTTTAGTATGTTTCCTTCTAGGATTTTCTTTTCTTTTCTGACCTAATCAAACTTCTGTTCTTCCTGAGGCTTATAGGAGAAGGAACATAGGGGAATAACAGTCATTGAGTGCCCACTGTGAGCTGGGCACATAGTAGGCACCTTCACAAACATCTTTTCTAGTCCTCAGAGAAACACTGAGAGGTTAACTACTTGTATTATTCAGGGTTCACTGAGAGAACAGAACCAATAGGATACATCTCTATCTCTATAGCTATCTATCTATCTACCTATCTATCTATCTATCTATCTATTTTTCTATCTACCTATCTATTTTTGCTAAGGAATTTTTTCACATGATTGTGGGAGCTGGCAAGCCTGAAATTTATAGGACAGACCAGCAGGCTGAAAACTCCTATTGATGCTGCAGTGTTGAAAGGCTGAACTTCTCTGGGCAAATCAATTTTTGCTCTTAAGGCCTTCAACTGCTTAGATGAGGCCCACCCACATTATGGAGGACAATGTTCTTTATGCAAAGTCAACTGATTACAGATGTTAACCATATCTACAAAATGCCTTCACAGCAGCACCTAGATTAGTGCTTAATTGAATAGCTGGGTTTCTAGACTAGCCTAGCTAACACATAAAACTAACCATCATATTACACTTCCCCTGATTTTATATCTCCATTCACTCTTGCCTCTAACAAGTCATCCCCTGATCTTTTGAAAATGTGAATCAGATCAATTCTTGCCCTGCTTTAAAATCCTCAATGGCTTGGGCTTCCCTGGTGGTGCAGTGGTTGAGAGTCCGCCTGCCGATGCAGGGGACACGGGTTCATGCCCCAGTCCGGGAAGATCCCACGTGCCGCGGAGCGGCTGGGCCCGTGAGCCATGGCCGCTGAGCCTGCGCGTCCGGAGCCTGTGCTCCGCAATGGGAGAGGCCACAACAGTGAGAGGCCCGCGTACTGCAAAAAAAAAAAAAAAAAAAAAAAAAAAAAAAAAATCCTCAATGGCTACCAGTTTTATTTACAATTAAATTTGAACTTTCCATCATAGCCTATGGACCTTCATGATCTGTCCTGTACTATTTCTGTGGTTTCATGTTAATATCACTAAACTTCCTGACTTCTGAACAGGCCAACTTATTCCTACCTCAGGTGCTTTGCATATGCTAGTCTAGATGCCTGGAATGCTTTCAGGTCAAATATCACCTCCTCAGAGAAGCCTTCCTTGACCACCTGAGTAGAAGTAGCCCCTCCCACTCCCACTGGAGCTCATCACCCTTTTATTTCTTTTACTGCACTATTACTATCCAAAATCACCTTGTTGACTTATTTGTTGACTTGTTTCTTCTCTGTCTCTTCCACTAGAATGTTCCACCATAAGGGCAGGGATCCTGTGTACCTTATCTGCCACTGTGCTCTCAGCTCCTTGAACAATGCTTGCTTCAGTTACCCTCTCCACTCAAATCACGCCACAGCACCACTGTGGTGAGGACCCTACGGCCTCCACCCCGGATGTCGGACACTGCAGCTTACACAAGGGTTACTCATGCTCCTGGAACTGCTTACTACAGCCACTGCTGGAATGGATGCTCCACCTCCTGGGCACACGTGCCTGATTGGCTGAGCTGTGGTCATGTGCCAGCACCACATCAAAACTTTTCTGTAGATGTCTAGCACTAATTTCTAATTAGTTTTGTCTGTTCTGGAACTTTATCTAAATGGCATCATATAGTATGTGCTTTTTTGCATGTGTGTCTGGTTTCTTTCACTCAGCATGTTTCTGAGATGCATCCATGTTGTTGGATGTAGCTGTAGTTTGTTTTTTCCTAATGTGTAGAATTCCACTTCATGTGAATAGACCACAATTTTTGTGTCCATTTCCCAATTGATGGACATTTACAGTGTTTCCAGTTTGGGGTTATTATGAATAAAGCAGCTGTGATATAAACAGTCATGTACAATCTTTTTATGGATAAAAGAGCAGTTCTTTTTTTGCATTTGGTTCACATGTTTGGGGCATGTGTTTTCACCTAATTTCTGCCTCCAGAGTGATTTTACCAAGATCTGAAGCTCACGTCACTCCCCATGTGAAAGTTGGTTCTTGCCTCCTGATAAAGTCCAACCTCCCTGGTATGGTATTCACGGCTTTTTGATACTGACCTTAACCTCCAATCCGTTACATCTTTTGCCTTACACCCTGATATAGGCCTATCGACCAACTCACTGTTTCTAGAATGTACCAGGTTGTTTTCTTCCTCTTTGCCTTTGTACAGCTTTTGTCTGGAATGCCTTTCCCCAGAGAGTCTTGATTCCTGGACAAACTGTTACACATCCCTCAAAACCCAGGTGAAAGACACCTCCTCTAGGGAGCTGTCCTTCAGTTTGTCAGGCACTTTATTGTACTCTCCACTGGGTACACACTTTGGTATAAATGGTTGGTATTAATGTTGTAGGAGGACTTGTTTCATCACATAAATTTCTATGATCATGGTCTGTCTCCTCTTCTTGTCCGTGAGCTCTGGAAGGCAAAGAAGGACGCTCAGAGCTGTGAAGTAATGTACCTAAACACCACACAGCTTCTATGGCTGCAGGTTTGCCTGATTCCAGGTTAAATGCTCTTAACACCACAGTGCATGGTGGAGTACATGCTAATCGCAAGGTTAAAGGAGACCAGGGGTTGGAGCTCAAAGGGCCTGAGTGTCTTGGTCTTCGTCTTGGTGATGAGAACAGAAGAGAGCATGGAGCTGGGCCGAGTGGTCGGGGCACATCTGTCAGAGAGTGCAGAGTCCTCCCAGTCCAGCACATTGTTGCCATGGTAGTATGAGCTCGGAGGGGCCACATCTACTGATTTGTTTCAAGAAAAACCAGAAATCCACAAAATATGTAGAGTTTCCTAATTCTTGAATGTTGGTAAGTTATTTTAAATACAAGGTAAGACAATCAAAAAACATCTGTGGGATGGATTCAGGACATTTTTCACTCATTTGCTTCTTGTACTTCAAACTTCGTCATGCAACATCTGCATTCTGATCATTCTTACTTTGGAAAGTTAAAAATAGGAATGTTAAATGACTGCTTGTAGCCCAAACAGAGATGCACCTGAAAACCAAGGCAAATGTCCTAGTTTTCTCTGATGTCCCATTTGTTTGTTGGTTTACTCACCACATTCTCTGATGCTGCATCAGGTTAAGGCCCATGAGGGTACAGCAGCCACCGAGGTGAGTTAGACACAGTCCCCCTGCTGGTAAGACACTCAGGGCCCAACACAGGCAGGGCCAGGTGGTCTCAGCAGCAGACATGGAGCCTGGAGGAAGGACCAACTGGCCTTTTCTGTGTACATGTTAGGGAAGGGTTCCTGACAGAGGTAATAGGTGAACCAGGGCTTAAGGGACAAGTAGGAGAAAGCAAGGTAAAGGGGCAGGAAAGGACATTCTTTGCAGGGGGAGCAGTATGTGCAGTAACATAGAGGCCAACTTGTTGGGCATGGGTGGGAGAGCTGTGGCCCATGTGGGGAACGATGGGCATGGGGTGGGCTTGCCTGTAGATCTCAAGGGGTGGGGATAGGTGGAGAAGAGGCACCCAGACAGGAGAGGGGTGCATAGCTAGAGGGCATGTAGGAATCCTCCCGGGGAGGGGTGAGGTCAAAGCTGGAAAGAGTATCCTCATGGGTTCCTTCACTGGAGAGATTAGGGAGAGAATGGGGCCAGGGCCAGGGCCCAGGAAGAAAAAACTAAGGGACCAGCAAAGCAAAATGGACAAATGAGCAGCTTAGGGCATTTATGGAGGCAGAGTGCTGGCAGAGTGGGATTTCATGCTGTTTGCCTAAGTCCTACGAGGAATCTTTTAAAAGGCTGTAGCTTGGAATCACCTGGGGATCTTTAAAAAATTCCCAATTTTATCCAATTTCCTGGGCCACAACCCAGATGAATAACTTCAGGATCTTAAAAGGCAGGACCTGGAATCTGGATTTTTAATGCTTCAGTGTGAAGCCAGGGATGGAGGTCATGGCAGTAAAGGGATGGACCAAACAGCAAACCCACAGATTCATCCTTCAGTTGATTAAAAGGGGCCCCTCCTGTTCTTGAGGTGAGGGGGGTTGGCTACAGGGATCTTTGTGGGTAATTGCAGAGTTGACCTGCCATCTGCCCAAGATGGGGGCTGGCCTGTGGGCAGCAGGCAGACAGGTCTTAGGCTTCTGTACCTCAAATATGCAGACAATAATCCTAAAAGCATTCTTGTTTGGGAGTGAAAACTCAGTGTGTCGCACACAAAGCATCTGAAAAACACATCATGAATTGGCTCTGTTTTAAGATAAAGCAATGCTGAATATCACTTGGAAGCCAATTATGTCTTAAACAGGTTCTGGAGGCTAAACACAATGTTGATTATTCTGAGAAAGCTGAGTCACTCCATTATGCGTTTTAAGAAACTGGTTCATTAGTCAAATTAATCTTAACATAATAGGGCAGAAGTAAGGAAGAAATAATACTTCACATTTCTTTTTGCTCAGGTTAAGGACTTGCCGTTCCTTTTCTGTAACTTTTCTGAGAAGAATATGACATCCTGCTCGTCCTTTAGGTCCAATCCATTCATCCATCCAACGTACATCTACTGAGCATCTATTCTGTGCTGGCACTGGACAGGCACCAGTGAATGAGAATGAGTCCCTTGCTTGGGGGAGCTTACACTCCCATGGGAGACAGACAATAATCCAATACATACAGGATTTCAGGGAGTGAAAAGTGGAATGAAGAAAGCTGGATAAGAGGATAGAGCAAGGTAAGGATGGAGAGGGGGCTGATTTTAGAGGGCATGTTCAGGGAAGGCGTCTTTGTGGAGGTGACATTGGACCAGAGACCCTGATGAAGGAGGGAAGGAGCTAGTCCAGATCGGGGAAGAGTGTTCCAGGCAGAGGGAAAGGCCAGTGAAATAGCCTCAGGACTGTCCTAAAAGCAGAGGCTACAAAGAAACTTTTGAGTTGATATGTGAATTTCTGATAATGTTGATCCGTCTGAGACTCAGGGCCCCAGCTGGCACATATAATACCTTGGTAGAAGTTACAAAAGGTCACTCTGTCTGGCAGACAAATTACCGAAAGGCTCTCCTACCTGTGATTAAAACAGCTCCAGGTTGGCCCAGCTTATAAGCAGAGCCCCTGATGGATTCTAGCTCCCCCTCACTCCCTTGCTCAGGGGCATCTTTGTGCAGTGCACAGACTGTACAACTGCATGTAGCAGCCACTGAGGTTCATTTAAAACAGACTCACCCAAGTCATAGGAAAATGATAAGATGGAATAGACTTTCTTTTTCTGGATATTTTTTTTAATTTACTTTATTGAATCATAGTTGATTTATGATGTGTTCATTTCTGCTGTATAGCAAAGTGATTCAGTTATACATATACATATATATATATATATACACAGACACATGCATTCTTTTTAATATTCTTTTCCATTATGGTTTATCACAGGATATTGAATATAGTTCCCCGTGCTACACAGCAGGACCTTGTTGTTTATCCATTCTCTACATAATAGTTTTTATGGGTTTGAAAATGCTTACCAAGAAGACTGAAACAGTTGCAGTGGGATAATATTTTGAGAGATCAGCTGGTTGGCTGATTAACCGGTCTCCTCCACCAACCCCCTTTCTGGTCCCCTTCAAACGACCAAGCTGTTCTGGGCCAACTTCCTTTATTCTTTTCCTTTATTTCTTCCTTTATTTTTCTTTCCTTATTCTTTTCCATTATGGTTTATCACAGGATATTGAATATAGTTCCCTGTGCTATACAGTAGGACCTTGTTGTTTATCCATTCTATATGTAATAGTTTACATCTGCCAACCCCGAACTCCCAATCCATCCCTCCCCCACCTCCCCTCCCCCTTGGCAACCACAAGTCTGTTCTCTATGTCTGGGAGTCTGTTTCTCTTTCATAGATAAGTTCATTTGTGTCATATTTTAGATTCCACATACAAGTGATATCATATGGCATTTGTCTCTCTCTTTCCTACTCACTTCACTTAGTATGGTAATCTCTAGGTCCATCCATGTGTGCATATCTTTTTTGTTCCTTCTAACTGTGGATACAATTCCTTGGAGTAAAGCCACGATATTTTACTCATCCACTATTGATGATGGGCACCAGGGTGCCTTCTACTTCTCAGTGCCGTAAACAACTCTGTGATAAACGTATGTCCAGTTATGGTCCTATTTAATAAAGACTCTGGGAACGTACGGAGGGGTGAGATTTCTGCACATACAAGCACACTTAATTTAGATATGTACTGCCAGAGAACTCTCCAGAATGGCAGCAATATCTAAACACTCACCAGCAGTGTGCAAAAAGTCTCCTGTTCCTCACATCTCACCAAGAATTACCATTATCCTTCTCTCTGATCTTTGCCAGTCTGATGGGAATAAAGTTCTATATTATTGTTTTGATTTGTAGTTCTTCAGTTATCAGTGATTTTGAGAATCTTCTTATCTACTTAGCACTTGCTTGATCATATTCTTTGTCTTTTTTTTTTTTTTTTTTTTTTTTTGCGGTACGCTGGCCTCTCACTATTGTGGCCCCTCCTGCTGCGGAGCACAGGCTCCGGACGCGCAGGCTCAGCGGCCATGGCTCACAGGCCCAGCTGCTCCGTGACATGTGGGATCTTCCCGGACCAGGGCACAAACCCACGTCCCCTGCATCGGCAGGGGGACTCTCAGTCACTGTGCCACCAGGGAAGCCAGCCTTTTTTTTTTTGAAAGCAGTTTTTCTGTCTTTGTTCCTTTGCATGTGTTCCAAGTCTGTTGTAAACACTGTGAATATCTTCTCCCAACTCGTCATCCTTCTGTTAACTTTGTCTACAGTGTGTTTTGTTGAACAGAATTTTTTTTCTTTGTCTGAAGGTTTTATTTTATTTTTATTAATTTTTCTTGTAGTATAGTTGCTTTACAATGTTGTGTTAGTTTCTGCTGTACAGCAAAGTGAATCAGTTTTACGTATACATATATCCCCTCTTTTTTAGATTTCCTTCCCATTTAGGTCACCACAGAGCTTTGAGCAGAGTTCCCTGTGCTATACAGTAGTTGAACAGAAATCTTTAATGTTAATGTAATTAAAGCCACTTACTTGTTACCTTATGTTTTGAGCTTTTGAGGTCTGGTTTTAGAAGGTCTCCCCCAATGCTAGGTTGTAAAATTACTCTCCAATATTTAATTCTTCAGTTGTGTAATATTATGTTTCACACTTAGGTCTTTAATCAATCTAGAATCTACTTTTGTATATAGTGTGATGTAGGGATTCAACTTCATTTTTCTCTAAAGAATGAGCCTGTTTTCACTACACTGTCTACTAAACGGTGGATCAGGGGATTTAAGGAGTGTAGGATTTACTCCTTCCCCAGATTGGGAATGATTTCATCAAGGTGAAGGAAGAGCAGAGAAGAAGGAAAATGCTGAAAATCCAGATATTAATATGTTCCAGGGAGTGGGAACCTGCCTCTTGCTTCCCTGGCAGACTTTAATGAGTCTAGGGAGATGGAGTCTTAGCTTCATAGAGATTCTCAGGCTCTCAGGTATGGGTTATGGAAACAGAGCTGATAGATCCAAACAGTGCTGGCAGACAGAAATGAGGGATATATAAATTTTGACATTTACATAGGGGTATGTGAATGTGAAAATAGCAACCTCTTTGAATTAACGAAAGATTGATGGGCCCTTCTAACATGCCTTGGGACTTGGATTCAACCCCAAGAAAATGGGAGGGTAGGTGAACTTTTAATTAACTAAGATAAAATTTCAACCACCTCAGTGAAATGGGAGCTTGAGATAGAGATTTAGTTCATTTACAGAAATCGCTCACGTTATTGGCTGAGTGAAGCTGAAATATACATCTTTGTTATTTCACTTTTGTCTTATTGTATCAATCAATATTTTTTTAGAACTAAACTTGCTGATCAGTTGCAATCATAGTTTGGCTAAGAATACAGGAATTTGGTAAAAATCAATGTAATATCTTATGAGAATCAGTTGCCTATGTGATATAATAGAGTATTTTATAATTCATTATAATTTTAAAATTTTGTTCTATACATCCTTTCTATCAGTGTATTTATAATAAAATTATTTTATATATGTATATATATATTTCTCAGAGTACTGGTTGTTAAACATATAACCTACACCTCTGGCTTAAGTCTCAATTTTATTTAACTATCTACTCTCCCCACATGTCACCCAGGAGTAAGTTTTAATTACTCTATGCCATTATTTGCTATTTCAGTTTCTTTTTTTGCTGAGGATTGATTCCATATGGCCATGTAACTCTGTTCTGGCCAATGAGATATAAGAGGAACTCGGCCGGGAGGCTTCTGGGAAAAGTTTCCTTCCACTAAAAAGAGATTTTTTTCACAAAGTACTTTTTTCTATGTCTGGCTCTGTAATGCCTGCCTGTGTGATGTCTGGAATTTTGGCAGTCATCTTGTTGCCATGAGGAAAACTAACTGAAGATAAAGCCACATTCTAAAGAGGGCAGAGTGGGGGCTTCCCTGGTGGCACAGTGATTAAGAATCTGCCTGTCAATGCAAGGGACACGTGTTCGAGCCCTGGCCCAGGAAGATCCTACATGTCACGGAGCAACTAAGCCCATGCACCACAACTACTGAGCCTGAGCTCTAGAGCCCGCAAGCCACAACTACTAAGCCCGCGTGCCACAACTACTGAAGCCTGCGCGCCTAGAGCCCGTGTTCCACAACAAGAGAAGCCATGACAATGAGAAGCCCACGCACCACAATGAAGAGTAGCCCCCGCTCACTGCAACTAGAGAAAGCCTGCACACAGCAATGACCCAACACAGCCAAAAAAAAAAAAAAAAATGATGGCAGAGTGGAAAGATGGAAAGAACTTTATCCCTTATGGCAATATTGAATAGTTGAATTAAGTGATCCTGGAGCTGTTCTTCTTGGGAACTTATATTTTGGTGAGTAAGAAAATTTTGCCATTGTTTAAGCTAATTAAGTTAGTTTTTATCCATTGCTTGCAGCCAAACTGTTCTCCCTGATACCCTGATCTTGTGAATTGTTTGTGTGCTAGCAATTATCTCTCTGTACCAAACCCAATTTCTCTGTACTCTGCTTTGTGATTCTAGGACTCTGCAAGCCACATTTCTGCTTTGCCAGGGTCTGGGGGAAATGAGAGGCTGAACAAGGAAGGAGGGACATGTCCCTTCCTGTTTACTTCCTATTCTTTTTGGCATCACCACAGTCTTGCTTCCTCCTCTCAGAGGCCAAGTGTTTTAGACACTCCCAAACTCAGACTCGTTGCACCTCTTCAGAGATACTGCACTGCAGATGGGGTGCCCCTCCTCAGAGTTCTGGGTCCAAGATCCAAGAGCCATCTCCTCCAAGCTCTGATACACCGGCACTCTCCAAGCTGTGCTCCCTCCCCCAGGTCTCTAAGATTTAATGAACGCAGACCCCTCCCTTCATGCCCCCGCTGCATAGGGCTGAGGCTGATTCCTGCAGTGGCTACATTCTGATGGCTTAGCGTTCCTTTTTCCATTCCAGTGTTCTAATACCCACCCAGTTAAAAATTCTTTAGATTAAATCCTGTTTGTTAAACTAACGTGTGTAGTTTCTGTTTTCCTGAATGAGACCCTGACTGATAGAATGCATTCAGTGGACATTTGATTATTGCCTTTCAATATCCATTGTCCTCCTTCTTCTGACAATATCCATTGTCTACCCTGATTTGGAACAGTTACCTCTATACTGTTTCATAGCAGCCATTTGTTTTAGGTGGGATTGAGTCAGACTTCAGCTCCAGGGTGATTGGCTTATCAGCATAGCACATCTCCTTAGCTAGAGGTCTTGGCTCAGGGATATGCATGGGTCCCAATTTGAAACACAAGAGAGTGCATCCAGGATGCTGTGATGTGAGAATGAGGCCCAAAGAGAGTGGCTGGAGCTGCTGGGAGGGAGTGGACCATGTGGAGACAGATGATGAGGCTGGATGTGGTAGAATACAGAACAGAGAGAGGGAGAGAAGTCCAGGGTGTAGTATGGATGCAAACCCTCTGGATCCAGCCTTCCCTAAAACCAGTGTTCTTCAGCTGTTCAGCCAATATACTCCCCTTTGCTTAAATAAGTTGAGTTGTATTGTCTGCTACTTGCAGTCAAAAGAATCCTCATTGATGGAATGGAGAAATCAAACAAATATATTGAGCACGCGCCATTTGGCCAGCTCCAAGCTGGCTACTTTCAAATAAGCTCTGTTGTATAACTTTCCCTGTAATACTGTTTCTACATTACACATGTGGAAACTGAGTCTCAGGGAAGTGAAGGATCATGCTTGATGTCACACAGAAAGTCAATGGCAGAGCCTACATTTCTTTTTTTCAGAAAAATGTTAACATAGCATTTTGTGGCAAGGATAACTCTCATTCAGATTTAGCTGACAGCAAAACTACCTCTACTCTCAGAAAGGTGAAGGGGTATGTATTTGAGAGGAACAAGTAGCAAGGGGGTTTTAACATAGATTCACACAGATTTCACATAGATGACACCCATCCTGCTAGGAATTTTTTATGGATTTTATTGAGGTATAATTGATACAAAATAAAATGCACAGCTCACTGAAAGTTGTATAGCTTGTTGAGTTTCAATAAATGTATAGACACTAGTGTAGTTACCACAAAAATCAAGATATAGAATGTTTCCATTGCCGCCCAAAATTTCCTTTGTTCTCATTGGCAGTCAAGCCCTCACCCTGACAACCACTTCTCTGCTTTCTTTTTCTTAAAATTTTTTTCTTATTTATTAATCATCAGTTGTACACACATTAGTGTATACATGTCAATCCCAATCACACAATTCATCACACGACAACCCCCACCCCCGGTGCTTTCCCCCGTTGGTGTCCATACGTTTGTTCTCTGCATCTGTGTCTCTATTTCTGCCCTGCAAACAAGTTGATCAGTACCATTTTTCTAGGTTCCACATATATGCCTTAATATACAATATTTGTTTTTCTCTTTCTGACTTACTTCACTCTGTATGACAGTCTCTAGATCCATCTATGTCTCAACAAATGACCCAATTTTGTTCCTTTTTACGGCTGAGTAATATTCCATTGTATATATGTACCACATCTTCTTTAACCATTCATCTGTTGATGGGCATTTAGGTTGCTTCCATGACCTGGCTATTGTAAATAGTGCTGCAATGAACATTGGGGTGCATGTGTCTTTTTGAATTATGGTTTTCTCTGGGTATATGCCCAGTAGTGGGATTACTGGAGCATATGGTACTTCTATTTTTAGTTTTTTAAGGAACCTCCATACTGTTTTCCATAGTAGCTGTATCAATTTACATTCCCACTAATAGTGCAAGAGGGTTCCCTTTTCTCCACACCCTCTCCAGCATTTGTTGTTTGTAGATTTTCTGATGATGCCCATTCTAACTGGTGTGAGGTGATACCTCATTGTAGTTTTGATTCGCATTTCTGTAATAATTATTGTAATAATTTCTGTAATAATTATTGTAATAATTAGTGATGTTGAGCAGCTTTTCATGTGCTTTTTGGCCATCTGTATGTCTTCTTTGGAGAAATGTCTATTTAGGTCTTCAGCCCATTTTTGGATTGGGTTTTTTGTTTCTTTAATATTGAGCTGCATGAGCTGTTTATATATTTTGGAGATTAATCCTTTGTCCGTTGATTCATTTGCAAATAGTTTCTCCCATTCTGAGGGTTGTCTTTTCATCTTGCTTACAGTTTCCACTGCTGTGCAAAAGCTTTGAAGTTTCATGAGGTTCCATTTGTTTATTTTTGTTTTTATTTCCATTACTCTAGGAGGTGGATCAAAAAAGATCTTGCTGTGATTTATGTCAAAGAGTGTTCTTCTTATGTTTTCCTCTAAGAGTTTATAGTGTCCAGTCTTAAATTTAGGTCTCGAATCCATTTTGAGTTTATTTTTGTGTATGGTGTTAGGGAGTGTTCTAATTTCATTCTTTTATATGTAGCTGTCCAGTTTTCCCAGCACCACTTATTGAAGAGACTGTCTTTCCTGCACTGTATACCCTTGCCTCCTTTGTCATAGATTAGTTGACCATAGGTGCATGGGTTTATCTCTGGACTTTGTATCTTGTTCCATTGATCTATGTTTCTGTTTTTGTGCAAGTACCATATTGTCTTGATTACTGTAGCTTTGTAGTATAGTCTGAAGTCAGGGAGTCTAATTCCTCCTGCTCCATTTTTTTCCCTCAAGACTGCTTTGGCTATTTGGGGTTTTTTGTGTTTCCATACAAATTTTAAGATTTTTTGTTCTAGTTCCGTAAAAAATGCCACTGGTAATTTGATAGGGATTGCATTGAATCTGTAGATTGCTTTGGGTAGTATAGTCATTTTCACAATATTGATTCTTCCAATCCAAGAACATGGTATTTCTCTCCATCTGTTTGTGTCATCTATAATTCTTTCATCAGTGTCTTGTAATTTTCTGCATACAGTCTCCCTAGGTAGGTTTATTCCTAGGTATTTTATTCTTTTTGTTGCAATGGTAAATGGGAGTGTTTCCTTAATTTCTCTTTCAGATTTTTCATCATTAGTGTATAGGAATGCAAGAGATTTCTGTGCATTAATTTTGTATCCTGCAACTTTACCAAATTCATTGATTAGCTCTAGTAGTTTTTTGGTGGCATCTTTAGGATTCTCTATGTATAGTATCATGTCATCTGCAAAGAGTGACAGTTTTACTTCTTCTTTTCCAATCTGTATTCCTTTTATTTCTTTTTCTTCTCTGATTGCTGTGGCTAGGACTTCCAAAATTATGTTGAATAATAGTGGTGACAGTGGACATCCTTGCCTTGTTCCTGATCTTAGAGGAAATGCTTTCAGCTTTTCACCATTGAGAATGATGTTTGCTGTGGGTTTGTCATATATGGCCTTTATTATGTTGAGGTAGGTGCCCTCTATGCCCACTTTCTGGAGAGTTTTTATCATAAATAGGTATTGAATTTTGTCAAAACTTTTTCTGCATCTACTGAGATGATCATATGGTTTTTATTCTTCAATTTGTTAATATGGTGTATCACATATTCTTCAATATTCTTTAATTCTTCAATATAATATGGTGTATCACATTGATTGATTTGCATATATTAAAGAATCCTTGCATCCCTGGGACAAATCCCACTTGATCATGGTGTATGATCCTTTTAATGTGCTGTTGGATTCTGTTTGCTAGTATTTTGTTGAGGATTTTTGCATCTATATTCATCAGTGATATTGGTCCGTAATATTCTTTTTTTGTAGAATCTTTGTCTGGTTTTGGTATCAGGGTGATGGTGGCCTCATAGAATGAGTTTGGAAGTGTTCCTTCCTCTGTAATTTTTTGGAAGAGTTTGAGAAGGATGGGTGTTAGCTCCTCTCTAAATGTTTGGTAGAATTCACCTGTGAAGCCATCTGGTCCTGGACTTTTGTTTGTTGGAAGATTTTTAATCACAGTTTCAATTTCATTACTTGTGATTGCTCTGTTCATATTTTCTGTTTCTTCCTGGTTCAGTCTTGGAAGGTTATACTTTTCTAAGAGTTTGTCCATTTCTTCCAGGTTGTCCATTTTATTGGCATAGAGTTGCTTGTAGTAGTCTCTTAGGATGCTTTGTACTTCTGTGGTGTCTGTTGTAACTTCTCCTTTTTCATTTCTAATTTTATTGATTTGAGTCCTCTCCCTCTTTTTCTTGATGAGTCTGGTTACTGGCTTATCATGTTTATTTATCTTCTCAAAGAACCAGCTTTTAGTTTTATTGATCTTTGCTATTGTTTTCTTTGTTTCTATTTCATGTATTTCTGCTATAATCTTTATGATTTCTTTCCTTCTGCTAACTTTGGGTTTTGTTTGTTCTTTTTTCTCTAGTTCCTTTAGGTGTAAGGTTAGATTGTTTATTTGAGATTTTTCTTGTTTCTTGAGGTAGGTTTGTATAGCTATAAACTTCCCTCTTAGAACTGCTTTTGCTGCATCCCATATGTTTTGGATCGTCGTGTTTTCATTGTCATTTGTCTCTAGGTGTTTTTTGATTTCCTCTTTGATTTATTCAGTGATCTCTTCATTATTTAGTAACCTATCGCTTAGCTTCCATGTGTTGTGTTTTTTACAACCTGTAATTGATTTCTAATCTCATAGCGTTGTGTTCAGAAAAGATGCTCAATAGGATTTCAATTTTCTTAAATTTATCGAGGCCTGATTTGTGACCCAAGATGTGATCTATCCTGGAGAACATTCCACGCGCACTTGAGAAGGAAGTGTAATCTGCTGTTTTTGGATGGAATGTCCTATAAATATCAATTAAATCTATCTGGTCTATTGTGTCATTTAAAGCTTCTGCTTCCTTATTCATTTTCATTTTGGATGATCTGTTCATTGGTGTAAGTGAGGTGTTAAAGTCCCCCACTGTTATTGTGTTACTGTTCATTTCCTCTTTTATAGCTGTTAGCAGTTGCCTCATGTATTGAGGTGCTCCTATGTTGAGTGCATATATATTTATAATTGTTATATCTTCTTCTTGGTTTGATCCCTTGTTCATTATGTAGTGTCCTTCCTTGTCTCTTTTAACATTCTTTATTTTAAAGTCTATTTTATGTGATATGAGTATTGCTTCTCCAGTTTTCTTTTGATTTCCATTTGCATGGAATATCTTTTTCCATCCCCTCACTTTCAGTCTGAATGTGTCACTAGGTCTGAAGTGGGTCTCTTTTAGACAACATATATATGGGTCTTGCTTTCGTATCCATTCAGCAAGCCTGTGTCTTTTGGTTGGAGCATTTAACCCATTCACGTTTAAGGTAATTATCGATATGTATGTTCCTATGACCACTTTCTTAATTGTTTTGGGTTTGTTTTTGTAGGTCTTTTCTTCTCTGTGTTTCCCACTTAGAGAAGTTCCTTTAGCATTTGTTGTAGAGCTGGTTTGGTGGTGCTGAATTCTCTTAGCTTTTGCCTGTCTGTAAAGCTTTTGATTTCTCCATCGAATCTGAATGAGATCCTTGCCAAGTAGAGTAATCTTGGCTGTAGGCTCTTCCCTTTCATCACTTTAAGTATATCGTGTCACTCCCTTCCGGCTTGTAGAGCTTCTGCTGAGAAATCAGCTGTTACCCTTATGGGAGTTCTCTTGTATGTTATTTGTCATTTTTCCTTTGCTGCTTTCAATAATTTTTCTTTGTCTTTAATTTTTGCCAATTTGATTACTATGTGTCTCAGCTTGTTTCTCCTTGGGTTTATCCTGTATGGGACTCTCTACGCTTCCTGGACTTGGGTGGCTATTTCTTTTCCCATGTTAGGGAAGTTTTCGACTGTAATGTCTTCAAATAGTTTCTCTGGTCCTTTCTCTCTCTCTTCTCCTTCTGGGACCCCTATATTGAGAATGTTGTTGCGTTTAATGTTGTCCCAGAGGTCTCTTAGGCTGTCTTCATTTCTTTTCATTCTTTTTTCTGTATTCTGTTCCACAGCAGTGAATTCCACCATTCTGTCTTCCAGGTCACTTATCTGTTCTTCTGCCTCAGTTATTCTACTATTGCTTCCTTCTAGTGTAGTTTTCATTTCAATTATTGTATTGTTCATCTCTGTTTGTTTGTTCTTTAATTCTTCTAAGTCTTTGTTAAACATTTCTTGCATCTTCTCGATCTTTGCCTCCATTCATTTTCCGTGGTCTTGGATCATCTCCACTATCATTATTCTGAATTCTTTTTCTGGAAGGTTGCCTATCTCCACTTCATTTAATTGTTTTTCTGGGGTTTTATCTTGTTCCTTCATCTGGTACATAGCCCTCTGACTTTTCATCTTGTCTATCTTTCTGTGAATGTGGTTTTTGTTCTACAGGCTGCAGGTTTGTAGTTCTTCTTGCTTCTGCTGTTTGCCCTCTCCTCTGCTTTCTTTAACTAGATATTAGTTAAGCTTCCTGTAGGGTGTCAAATGAATGGAATAATATACTACTAGCCTTTTGTGTCTGGCTTCTTTGGCTCAGCATGACTGTGGATCCATCCACAGTGTTGCATGTATCAGTACTTCATCCCTTTTTATTGCAGAGTAGTGTTCCATTGTGCCAATATACTACAGTTTTTTAATCCAATGAACAGGATTTTTGAGACCAGTTTCTTGGGAGACAGGAAATGCTATATCTTCAGGCATACTGGAATAGGGGCTTTTGATCAAGAGGCCTTGAGGGTAGCACCATTGTGTCTGAGATGTCCTGGGGGTGGTGTGGTCCTGGTGTTCTGGGCATGGTTCTGCTCAGATGGTTCCTTCAGGGAGGGGTGGCCTCTGAGCCTGCTCTTTGTCTCAATTCAGTGGCCTTTCAGATCACCTCGTCTTAGCTTCCTAGTTGTCAGTTTTTTCAGTGAATTCCTGACATTGACCCTGTGAGGTGGGAGAGGAGGAGACAAAGGCTTGGGGAGGAGTGGCAGGGCCACTTTCTCCCCCTTGGAGCATGCCTTTCCCTCTCATTAATTTATTACTCTTCTGTACAACATCTGCACCAGCACAGGAAGAGGTCCTTACTATGATGGGCTTGCAGGTCAGCCCTTGGTATTCTTAGCTGTTGCACAGTATGGAAAAATCACTTGAAGAAAATTGCCTAGGATTTTCTTGTGGTGGACCAATAGGGAGAGATGACCATATTTGTTCTCTGACTTATATTAAAGGCTGAAAAGAGATGTTTTCAAAAGTGCTCATGAATAAAAAAATCTTGTGAGCAGGTTTTCTGTGTTGTAGCTAAGTCCACCTTTTCAGCACTATTATTTTGCTTTGTTGAGAGATGCTGAAGTTAATTTACATCTAGCTGGAAAGAAATTCTGGCTCTTGCAAGGAAATTTCTAGCAGACCTGAAAGTATCTAGACTCTTAACCAAAACACTATGAGGTGTATATCTGATTTTTAAAATATTGTTTATACAATGCAAAGACCAAATTGTGTGTGATTCAGTTAGGAGGAACGCCACTCTGAAATGTGCCAGAGCTTGGAAAGTGCCTTTGGATCTAAGTTCCATTTCCCTGCTGAATGGTGCATGTGTGCCCTTACAGTCTAGTGTAGTTTACCCAGTACCATCTCTCTGAGGATTCTCAGTTGCAGACAACAGAGGCCCCTCCTCCTATTTTAAACAGAAGGGCATTTGTTAAGGGATGTTAGAAAGTTTGCCTGCCTCCAGGGTGTTTGAAGAATCAGCCTTGGGAAGGCACGTCTAGGAAAAAAACACAGATGGGAGAAACAGATCAAGGACTGTTCTAGAAAAAACCCTGTGGTGCTGGGTACTGACAACCTCTGCCACAGGGCTCACCAGGTGATCCTCTCAACTGCTGGCAGCTCACCTTCCCTTGCTCACTGCAACATCCATGTCTAGGGATATATCAGGCAGGCTGAAACGAGGTCACATACCTTTACCCTATCAGCAAAGGATTTGGGGAAATGTAGTTTTTAGTTCTTCATCTGCTACAGCCCAGAGAGAGGAGCTATAGGAGGGGCTTGGGATGGGTGCTGGCAGTGGTTGCTATAAGTACTAACCAGAACTTGACAGACACCAGGCCATTAGAGGATGGCAGCCAAACTCTATGTACTCTCATTGAAAGAAAAGTTTCAAAGTATGATTTTTGAGCCTCTATTTCCTAATTTGTAAGATATGGCTAAAAATCCAACCTTACAGGGCACGGTGCCCTTCTTGGGTCTCCCTTCAAAAAGAATTTGTTATTTTACTGCAAGGAGTGAATGCAGTTGACAGCCTCTAGTTAGAGCCTTTAGGATCTGCCTTCATGTTCAAGCCGAGGTCACACTCTTTGTGGGAAGATGACCAAGCACAGTGGGAACACTAGGGCCTGTCTATTTCTGCCCAGTGAAGGAATCCTGTGATGGGAAGTCTTTGTTCTGTGGCTCCCCATTGGGTTGAGTTGGCTGCAACTTTGTCAGATCTGCATCACAGTCCTTACTCTGTCCAATTCTGCTTCCTTCCCTTTTTATCTTCCACAGGCATTTCCTCTATTGTATTCCTAATCCCAACTCAGTGTCTGCTTCCCAGGGGACCCGATTGACACACAGGACCACAGGACTGTTGTGAAGAAAGCAATTCTTCATGATAGCATTGGATGGAGTGCTTGATATACAATTTCAATAATTTCCTCTTTAATTCTTCCCTTTCCATTTTTAAAATTTTATTTTATTTATTTTTTTGGCTGCACTGGGTCTTAGTTTCAGCATGCAGGATCTTGGTTGAGGCATGCAGGCTCTTCATTGTGGTGCGTGGGTTTCTCTCTAGTTGTGGTGTGAGGGTTTTCTCTCTCTAGTTGTGGCGCACAGGCTCCAGAGCACATGGGCTGTGTAGTTTGTGGCATGCAGGCTCTAGCTGAGGTGCGTGAGCTCAGTAGTTTTGGCATGCAGGCTTAGTTGCCCTGCAGCATGTGGGATCTTAATTCCCTGACTGGGGATCGAACCCACGTTCCCCTGCATTGCAAGGTGGATTCTTTACCACTGAACCATCAGGGAAGTCCCCTCCCTTTCCATTTTAATCTATGTCTAACCCAATAAAAAATAATGTCCTTTCCACCTTCAAAATGAATCTTGAACATGGAAACAACCCGAGTGTCCATCAACAGATGAATGGATAAAGAAGATGCGGTACACACACACACACACACACACACTGGAATATTACTCAACCATAAAAAGGAATGAAATAATGCCATTTATAGAAACATGGATGGACCTAGAGAACATTATACTTAGTGAAGGGAGAAAGACAAATACTCTATGATCTCACTTATATGTGGACTCTAAAAAATAATGCAAAAGATTCTATATATAAAACAGAAACAAACTCACAAACATAGAAAACAAACTTATGGTTACCAAAGGGGGGGGGAAAGACATATTAGGAGTATGGGATTAACATATACAAACTACTACACATAAAATTGATAAGCAACAAGGATTTACTGTATAACACAGGGATTATATTCAATATCTTGTAATAATGGAATATAATAATAAGAATTTGACAAAAAAATTACAAAGTGTATCTTGAATTTATCTGCTTTTTATACCATT
This sequence comes from Mesoplodon mirus, assembly GCF_964341445.2. Classification (NCBI taxonomy): domain Eukaryota; kingdom Metazoa; phylum Chordata; class Mammalia; order Artiodactyla; family Ziphiidae; genus Mesoplodon; species Mesoplodon mirus. Next base: position 18,478,099 of record NC_138980.1, on the reverse strand, counting down.
CCCAAAGCTATCACTCCAGCCCAAGATACCACTGTCTCTGTCCTTATATTAGTTTTCTGAGGCTGCATAGCATCATACCACTGACTGGGTGGCTTAAGCAACAGAAACTTACTGTCTCAAAGTTCTGGAAACTAGAAGTCTGGGATCAAGGTGTTGGCATGGCTGGTTTCTTCTGAGGGCTGTAAGGTAGAATCTGTTCCATGCCTCTCCCCTAGTTCATGGTGATTTTCTGGCAGTCTTTGTCATTCCCTTACTTGTAAAAACATCATTCCAACATCTGCCTTCCTCACATGGTGTTCTCCTTGTGTACATGTCAATATCCACATTTTCCTGTTTTATAAGGATAACAGTCATATTGGACTAGGGCCCACTCTACTCCTGTATGACCTCATCTAAACTTAACTAATTACATTTGCAATGACCCTATTTCTATATAAGGTCACATTCTGAGGTACTGGGATTAGGACTTCAACATATAATTTTGGGGGGAACACAATTCAGAAAGAACACACCTTTAACAAGACAACACAATAGCCTCATACTTGGTGTCCTTGCTTCCTTTCCTGCTTTATAGATTATAGGGAAATATGTTAAACACTTGAATCTGATCACTTCATTCCCCTGCTTGGAATCCTTCAGCAGCTTCACACATGGAATGCAATCCAGCCTCCTCCCTTGGCTCCCACTTCCTTACGCTCAGCTCAGACATCTCTTCAGCCTCATCTCTCACCACTCTCATCAACTCCTGACACGGAGGCCATGCCAAGTTCTTTCCCACTTTAGGGCATGTGCACTGCCTGTTTTATCCTTGCTGGGAAGCTCTCCTCTCCTGCTCTTTACCTAGCAGGATCCTGCATTCAGGCCTCATCTCAAATGTCACTTCCTCAAAGAGGTCTTCACTGACCACCCTCTAAGAGGGTATATAAGTCAGGGTAAGGTATGCTATGTTGCACTAACAAATGAGCCCCAGATCTCAGCGACTTACCACAAAGCCATGTCTACCAAGGGTCAGCTGCAGCTCCGATCCACCATGGCTTCACTCTGGGACAGATTGATCACAGTCTCTACCTGGGACACTGCTGGACTCAGGGGAGAGAGAAGAGAGATGGTGAACACTGAACTGGTTTTAAGGCATCTGCCTTACAAAAACACACATGGCTTCCAGCCACATTCTATTGGCCAAAATAAGTTGCATGGACACTCCTGAGTATAACAGGGTGGAGATGTATAATGCTGCCCTAGGGAAGCACCATAAGTCCCAGGGCAAGCCTAAAGTCAGTGAGCTGGGGAAGTGTAATATTCTTCCAGGGAAAGGCAGCAAGTATTTGGAACAACAATATAATCTACCAAAAAGTTCATTCCCAATCTGCATTCTCTTTTATTTCCTCTTTTTGTTTTCTTTCACAGCAATTACTACAGCTGTAAATTGTAAATAAATCCACATTTATCTAAAAACAGTGTGTGTGTGTGTGTGTGTCTGTATGTGTGTGTCTGTATGTGTGTATCACAGAGGCCTGGCCCATGATAGATTTTTGATAAATCATTATTGGATGAATGACCACATAAACATGAAAAAACATAGAAAGAACCCATGCTTTTCAATTATATAGAATGAGGTGTATGTGAATCTCAGCCTGCCTTTTATTAATACGTGATATTACTGTGCTCCACTTTCTTCATATTTAAAATAAGGCTGATGAAACTTTCACCAGAATTGGCCCATAGATGGCACTAAAAAACATTAGTTTCTTTCCCACTTTGTTGCTTTACTGGTTCTCATTCTTTTGGTGTGTGTTTCATTTTAGCACGTATGAGTATGAACCTGACATTTATTGTATTGCAGCAAATACAAAACAACATTTTTATACTGGTGTTGATTCAGAAACCTTCATTTGGCATTGGCTGTGTTTTGTGATTTTTAACCCAAGAGGACCTTAGTGATCTCTGGCTCTGCTACTGTGTCTCATATTCTTTAATTAACTTGCTAAATCTGGCTTTTAAAAAATGACATCTGTTGATATATTGACTGTTTTGTTTCACTTGATGAATTTGCTTTTATGTTTTAAGGAAAGAAATCCAATTTTTAAAATAATGAGTCCTAGTCCCAAGCCAATGAATGTGATTTCAGAGAATTAGCCCTGACTCCTTTGTATTTGATGCAGTAATTACCCCTGATATACAGAACATCATCCATCCTCTATCCAACATAGAGAGATTATGGTCTTTGGAGTCAGACAGGGTTTGCAAGACTCTAGCTCTACCATCTCGTTCATTAGGTGGATTTGGACAAATCACTTTCCCTCTCTGGGCTCCCATTTATCTTGGGTAAAATAGGGATCATGTTTGAATAGTTTCTTTTTTTTCTTAACATCTTTATTAGAGTATAATTGCTTTACAATGGTGTGTTAGTTTCTACTGTATAACAAAATGAATCAGCTATAGATAAACATATATCTCCTCCCTCTTGCGTCTCCCTCCTACCCACCCTATCCCACCCCTCTAGGTGGACACAAAGCACCGAGCTGATCTCCCTGTGCTATGCAGCTGCTTCCCACTAGCTATCTATTTTACGATGGGTAGTGTATATATGTCCATGCCACTCTCTCACTTCATCCCAGCTTACCCTTCCCTCTCTGCACGTCCTCAAGTCCATTCTCTACTCTACGTCTGTGTCTTTATTCCTGTTCTACCCCTACGTTCTTCAGAAACTTTTTTTTTTTTTTAGATTCCATATATATGTGTTAGCATACGGTATTTGTTTTTCTCTTTCTGACTTACTTCACTCTGTATGACAGTCTCTAGGTCCATGGGTGTTGACTATTATGTCATTTCCAAGAATTAGGACCAGTGCAAGTTGGTATTTTTTTCTGGCCCATGGACTGTGGTGCCTGTCATCTAGGGAGGTGAAGAGGGGAAAGAATATTGGAGAGAAACCAATACAAAAACATGAGTGTACTGTCAAAGAAATCTTCAGTTTGAAGACCCTGGACATGCAAGGTGACCCTGGGTTGTAGTGTCAGGTACAGGTGAAAACAGAGTGAATAAAGGATGCTCATCAAATGGCAGATATTCTTTGTTCCATAGAATAAATTAGCAATGCTACCTCACAGGCAAATAACTGCAGCTGTTTTTTTGCAGAATGTCAGCATTTCAGTTAATATCTATTGGCCAAAAGAAAACTATCCTGGATGCCTTAGGACAAAAGAGGACTTCAGAATGAGGATAATGGGAGTTCAGAGACTGGAAAAGAGAGCTCTGGTCCACCTTTCCATGGAAGGTCCAGGGAAGCACTGAGCTTCAACAACAGGAACTCACAGACCGCCCTCTGGAGGCTGCCATCTAAGGGCTCAGTTCTGATCTCCCGTGCTCATTATTGCGGTAAAGTGTACATAATATAAAATACACAATTTTAAGGATTCTTCAGTGTATAGTTCAGTGACATTATGCACATTCACATTGTTGTGCACCCATTACCACCATCCATCTCCAGAACTCTTCCCCTCTTCCTCACCTGAAATTCTGTCCCCATTAAGCAACGACTCCCCATTTACCCTCCCCCAGCCCCTGACAACCACCATTTTACTTTCTGTCTCTATGAATTTGACTAGCCTAAGTAGCTCATATAAGTGGAATCATGCAATAATTTTCCTTTTGTTAACTGGCTTATTTCACTTAGCATAATGTCCTCTCTGCTGTAGTATGTGTCAGAATCTTTCCTTTTCAAGACTGAATAATATTCCGTTGTATATATACACTATATTTTGTTTATCTATTCATCTGTCAATGGACACGGGTTACTTTCTTTTTTTTAAAATTTATTTATTTATTTTTGGCTGAGTTGGGTCTTCGTGGCTGCATGCGGGCTTTCTCTAGTTGCGGCAAGCAGGGCTACTCTTTGGTGTGGTGCACAGGCTTCTCACTGCAGTGGCTTCTCCTGTTGCAGAGCATGGGTTCTAGGCCCACAGGCTTCAGTAGTTGTGGCATGTGCGCTCAGTAGTTGTGGCTCGCGGGCTCTAGAGCACAGGCTCAGTAGTTGTGGCGCACGGGCTTAGTTGCTCCACGGCATGTGGGATCTTCCTGAACCAGGGCACGAACCCGTGTCCCCTGCATTTGTAGGCTGATTCTTAACCACTGTGCCACCTGGGAAGTCCTACTTTCATCTCTTAGCTATTGTGAATAATGTTACTAAGAACAGGGGTGTGAAAATATCTGTTTGAGTAAATTTTTAGGGGGCGTGTAAGTATCTGTTCTCAATTTTGGGTGGGGTATATGCCCAGAGGTGGAATTGTTGGATCACATGGTAATTCTATTTTTAACTTATTGAGGAACTGCCACAATATTTTCCATACTGGCTGCACTATTTTTGTTCCCATCAGCAATGCAATGCACAAAGGATCTAATTTCTCCATATCCTTGCTAACACTTGATATTTTCTGCTTTTTGATGATAGCAGTATCTCATTGTGATTTTGTTTTGCACTTCCCTAAAGATTAGTGTTGAACATCTCTTCATTTACTTACCGGCCATTTGTATCCCTTCGTCACAGTACTGTCTAATTAAGTCTTTGTCTATTTTAAAATTTGAGTTGTAGGAGTTCCTTATAGATTCTAGATATTAATTCCTTACCAAATATGATTTGTGGATAGTTTCTTCTATTCCGTGGGTTGCCTTTATAATCTGCTGATAATGTCCTTTGATGCACATGTTTTTACTTTTGATGTATTTAAATTTATCTAGTTTTTCTTTTGTTGCCTGTGCTTTTGATGTCCATTGCCAATCCACTGTCATGTGTTTTCACCCTATATTTTCTTCTAAGCGTTTTATAGTTTTAGTTTTTCCTTTTAGAGTTTTGATGAAGTTGGAGTTAATTTTTCTATATGGTGCTAGGTGAGGGTTCAACTTTATCATTTCACATGTAGATATCCAGATTTCCCAAAAACATTTGTTGAAAAGACAGCTCTGACCTCTTTTTGTTCCTCTGTGTCTCCAACTCAAATTTCGGATGCCTGAGAAGAGTCTGAACATAGTAATGTAGGTCCTGTGCTCGTCCCGTGTGGTCAGGGGAATTGAGTGCCATGATAGGCAGGGGAGGAAAGTGCTGAGTGAACAAAAACTAGAGGTGTCACTACACCCAGAGACAGAACCCTAATCATGAGCATTCACTGTTTGAAGAAAAGAAATCCCTCCGATCCATTCAATTATTTACCTTTGTAACAAAGAGACAGGGTTGAATTTTCTGGTTGAATGTTCTTTCTGGTAAAGAGCATTGGCAGTTTATGAACCTGACAGGAATAATAGATACCAATTTGAAGAGTGTGCCTGATGATGGCCAATCACTATGAAAATCCTTGAGAGATTAAAAGCGCATTCAACAGGAAAGACCCTGAGTCCAGGTACCTCCAAAGAGACTTTTATGGACAATTGAGGGCCCTTGCTGTTTTCTAAACAGAGAACTGGGTTTTATTCTTTTTAAATGTTTTCTGCCTCCAAATTTATCTAAACTTTTTTCCCAAAAGGCTGTACTGTTTAGGATTTTATCTCCAAGTGCCACTACACCAACTTTTTTTGTTGTTGTTCCTTTGCTTGTAATTAGGAGGGCTTCTTTTGAAAAGCGGCAAATAGAATTCCTTTTGCTAGAATTGAATCCAATAAGGTGATGCTTAAAGAAATCTAAGAGCCAATAGAACATATACAGAAATAATATATTTTAAAGAAAAGGACAAGTAATGTATACTATTTGCTACCATATCCAGTAGCATCAGGTAGGAACATGGGAGGAGCAATTAAAGGTTCTTCTCATCCCTACTAATTCCATTTCACAAGGTGTCTCTGAAGACTAGAGACATAAACCCATGACCTAACAACTCATTAAGGCATATACTGGGATGATTATTGGGAGGCTGGTTGCATTAACCAAGTCAGAAATATTGAGACCTGGATTAGAACAGTAGTTTTGGAAACAAAGAGAAAGGAGCAGATGTTGCCATGGATCTCAGAAGAAGAATAAAAAAGAGTGTATGATTTTAAATGGGAAGAAGAAGGGAATAAAGACATCAGGTAATGTGTTGGCTTCCATTGTTGTATCTGGGAGAGGAGAGGTGTCTGTCACCAAGAGAAGAATCACAAGAGGAGCAGCAAGGAGGAAGATGATGAGTTTAATAAAGGACACAATTATGATGACCTGGTGGAGATGTTGAGTAAGCAGTTGGTGATACAGTAGTTCCAGAGAAGTGGGTGGCTGGAGACTGGGGCCACACAACTTATAGGTGGTATGGAGAGGAAACTTTTTAAAGAGGCCCCCAGGATTCCATCTGCAAGGTTGTTGACCATTCTCTGGACCCTTCTCCATGTTCCCTATCTCTTCCAAATTGGAGCCACTGAGATACGGGGGGCTTCTGCCTCTAGTTTCTCTGCCCCATGAACACAAGCCCTGTTGGTTATATTTGAGACCCCCCCCCAATAAGCCTCTAAATAAAAGGATATTGACCTTAAAATTGCTTGAGTTTCCAAAGCAGAGGTGGGCCCTCCTCTTTATATTTCTTCCAATCTTCCAACTTCATCTCTCATCATTCCCCGCCCCCTCTCCCATCACCATCACTCACATATATTGTCCCCTCTGTCAAACATACCTTTCCCTCCTTCCTCATCTGGATTATTTCCTTCCTTTCTTTTAAGATCAGATTAGGTGTTGTCTCTTCTGGGAAGTCACCCTTGGTCCCCCTATCTACATTCCTGAAGCTGGGAAAGGTGCTTTACTCTTTGGAGAAGTAGCCAATCAGGTAAATCCCAGTGTCCAAAATGTGGGCATTGAGTGCATGCTGGCCCCAAGGATGCCACGTGGAGGTGGCCAGAGCAACTCTAGAGATCAGGGGCAGGGTGTTTCCCACTAGAAGCAGGTAATGCATTGTATTGTTCATTTAATCTGTTGAATATCTTGGTTATAGGGAATGAAGGCTATAAATGAAATAAGTCATTGGGAGGACTCATCACTCTACAAATTAAATAGGCTCTTTCGTTAGTTAGGAAAAATCCTGAGACCTCTATGTATAATTTGTCTCCTTGCTGGCTAGGCAAGTAAAAATGGTGGCTCTAGTTGATTTGAATCCAAATAAAACATGAAACATGTTTTTTTTTTTCCTTTTTATTCTGCCGATCAAATAGAGCTATCTGGTTGTAAGCAGAAATTCACTATGGCTAACCTAAGCAAAAGGAAATTCCCTGGAAAGGATACAGTGTGTGAAGGGGAGGCCATAGAAACAGGCTTGGGAATCGACAGAGAGCAGAGCACCCAGGGTCCTGGAAGGAAGAGTTATAGGGATAGTCTCACAACAGAAGCAATCTGGTCAAGGTGATGCTGATGGGATGAGTGACAGCCAAATGTTTTCAGTCTCTTTGTCACTCTGTGTAAGATTCAAGTCTCAGGGGGGAAACATCCTCAGGTCATGTGTCCATCCTCTTAGCTACAGAGGGGCAGTCTACCTTATCAGACCACTAGAATGTAGTCAGTAAGGAACAGGTAACCAGCCCCCCTGCCCCAACTCTCCCAAATCTTGGATGTTTTTACCAGGAGAAGGTGAAATCGGTGCTGGGCTGGTAAACCCAACAAAAGATGCATGACGAACAGCCTTTGCTAGGACAGAATGTAAAGCGAGGTAACATTTCCTGATCTTTGTCTACGTACCTGATATTTCATAGACAGAATCTCATTTAATCTTCTTAACAGCCTTGCATGGTAAATAGTAGTATTTGCATTTTCAAAGGGTAGAAAAAAGAGGTCAGAGAGGTGAAGAAACTTAACTAAGTTCCCACAGCTAGCTATTATAATAGTAGAGTCAATGTTCAAATCCAGGTCTGTCTGACTCAATTTCTTTCCACTGCAGCCCCATGCGACCTTCTCGCAGAATTGGGACACGTGAAGCTGGGGGTTTAGATTGACCAGTGATTACGTTGTCAAGAGGGACAGTAACTTAACCAATGGCAGAGATAGGCTGGGAGGAAAGGCCTCAGCTCATGAATTCTTTTGTGAATTGAAGGATGCTCTCTGGGGTCCTCTAATCATAAATTATCCCATAGGCCCAACAGACGAATTAGCATCTTTTGTGTCTTCACAGAATATTGATTTACAGCCTCAAGAGCCTGCTTCAGCATTTTTTTCTGCAAAGTCTCTCCCCTGGGCTTTGTGTTTTCTGTAAATGGCCTAAAGAAGACTCTCCAAGGTGACTTAAATAGATTCTATATTTACACAGTGTAAACAATTTTTCTGAATGAGCCCATAGTTTATCTTAGCTTAGGTTATGATTTTGCCAGTAAAAGCATTCATTTTTTTTCAACAAAATTGAAACTCATGGCAATTCTATATTGTGTTGTACAAAAGACATTTATCATTTAGCACAGGAATATAAATGCTACGAGGACAGGAATGTTTGTTTTGTACAGTGTTGTGGTTCCAGCACCTAGAAAAGTACCTGGCCAATAATAGGCACTCAAGAAATATTTATGGAATGCATGATGGCATTTGTAACCATTCCATCTCTTCTCAGAGAATTGACTCTGTCCACAACCCCAGAAGGCCAGGTTGGGCCAAACTGACTCCATATACCTCTCAAGACTGAGGGATTTAGATGGAGGAAGAGGGAGGACACTGGAGTCATAATATAGGTGGGCCAGGGCTAGATTTGGTTCCTGTGGCAGTCCAGAGCCATGGGCCAGTAGCAGTTTGGAGATGTTAAAAGAAAAAAAAAAAAAAAACAGAAGAAAATCAGTATTGCTGAATCAATCTTCATTTCCAACTCCAATTTCCCTTTCTGGCTTGATTCCTTTGCCTTTTTAGACTTAAAATTTTAAAAGTTGAGACTTAAAAAAAAAAAAAAAGATAAAGGGGCTTCCCTGGTGGTGCAGTGGTTGAGAGTCCACCTGTCGATGCAGCGGACATGGGTTAGTGCCCTGGTCCAGGAAGATCCCACATGCCGCGGAGCGGCTGGACCTGTGAGCCATGGCTACTGAGCCTGTGCGTCCGGAGGCTGTACTCCGCAGCGGGAGAGGCCACGGCATTGGGAGGCCCACGTACCGCAAATAAATAAATAAATAAATAAATAAAAATAAAAGTTGAGACTTCTATTTCCAGACAGGATGGAGTAATAGGGACTGGATTGATCTGAAACAAGCAACAAAATGGGCAGAATATATGAAACGATGGTTTCCAATATACTGGACATCATACAATAAAGGACGGTGATCCCTCAGAGCAGGGAACCAAGTGAGGTGAGCCTTACAACTGCCCCAGCTTACTGACTCAAGAGAATTTCCAGGTCATGGTGTGGGGAAGGGTAGCAGAGGTGGAGTCTGGTGGACTCCTGGAGTTGAGGAGACAGAATTGAGAGTCCAGAGACACCAAGGCAGCTAGAGGTCACAGAACAGAGTACTGGAAAGGAGAGACCTGGGGCGGGGGGTAGAAAGAGAGAGAGGGAGAGAGAGAGAGAGAGAGAGAGAGAGAGAGAGCTCCAGAGATTTTCAGAGTCCCTTAGAGTATTCAGCAGGAAACTAATCAGTATATGATGTGAGGAAATGGGAGTTGAAGATTATAGGAACAGTGCTTGTTGCCTCCAGCCAGACTGGAAAACCTCATAATTCACAGGGCATTGGGTAGAGTACACAGAAGAATCTTGCCCCAGTCATGGAAAATAATTAGTCCCAGACTAAACACTGCTCTTGTTCTACATAACAAGTCTTCAAAGCAAACACCTGATAGGATAAAATTGTTTTTAAGTAATTTAAATGTGTTCTTGAACAAAGCTCAAGAATATTTGTAGGAATATAAAAAGATCCAGTACCCAACAAGATAAAATTCACAATATATGGCATCCAGTCAAAAACTACCATGGATGAAAAGAATTGGATAAATGCAACCCATCATAAGTAAAAGCAATCAATTGAACTGACACAGAGGTTGGAATTAGCAAAGAGGGACAGTGAAACTCTTATTATAACTATATTTCATACATTCAGAATGTTAAATAGAAACATGGGAGATGTAAAAAAGACACAAAATGAACTTCTAGAGAAGAAAACTACAAAACTTGAGATAGAAAATTCACTGGATGTGATTAACAACAGATTAGACAGTGAAAAAGAAAAAATATTAGTGAACTCAAGGATATAGCAACAGAAACTATCCGAAATGAAAATGCAGAGAAAAGAGAGGAAATAAAATAGAATAAGCATCAGTGAGTTGTAGACCAACCCCAAGTAGTCTGATATACATATAATTGAAGAACCTGAAGAAAATGAGAAAAGGGGAGACAGAAAAAAATAATTGTCAATTTTTTCAAATTTGACAAAAACTGTAAAACCACATATCTAAGAATCTCAACAAATCCCTAGAACATCAAGGATTTGAAGAAAACTACACTAAAGTACATCATGATTAAATTGATCAAAATCAATGATAAAAAAAAATCTTAAAAGTAGCCAGAGGAAAAAAGATGTGTTCCATATAGAAGGACAAAGATGAAGGTGACATCAAATTTCCCACTGGAAACAATGCAAGTAAGGCAACTGTGGTCCAAGCTTTTAAAACACTAAAAGGAAAAATCCATCAATCCAGTATTCTATCCCTAGTAAAAATATCTTTAAAAAACGAAGGCAAATTAAAGACTTTTCAGAGATATAAAAGCTGAAAGAATCATCCCCAGCAGATCTGTACTACAGGAAAAGTTAAAGATCATCCTTCAAGCAGAAAGATGATACCAGATGAAAATATGGATCTAGTTACAGAAGAATGAAGATCATCAGAAGTGGTACATAGGTAACTATACAGGTCAATATATAATAGTTCTTTCTTATTATTTAAATATCTTTACAAGATAATTGGCCATTTATTTATTTAAAATTTATTTTATTGAAGTATAGTTGATTTACAATATTGTGTTAATTTCTGCTGTACAGCAAAGTGATTCAGTTATACACGTATATATATATTCTTTTTCATATTCTTTTCCATTATAGTTTATCACAGGATATTGAATACAGTTCCCTGTGCTATATAGTAGAACATTGTTGTTTATCCATTCTATGTACAATAGCTTGCATCTGCTAATCCCAAACTTTCAGTCTGCCCCCACCCCCCTTGGCAACCACAAGTCTGTTCTCTATGTCTGTGAGTCTGTTTCTGTTTCATAGATAAGTTCATTTGTGTCATATTTTAGATTCCACATATAAGTGATATCATATGGTATTTGTCTTTCTCTAGATAATCTCTAGGTCCATCCATATTGCTGTAAATGGTATTTTTTATAATTAAGTAGTATTCTATTGGGTATATATATATATATATATATATATATATATATATATATTTATACCACATCTTCTTTATCCATTCATCTGTTGATGGACATTTAGGTTGTTTCCATGTCTTGGATATTGTAAATAGTGCTGCAGATAACTGACTATTTAAAGAAAAATTATAACAATGTATTCTGGAATTTATATCATGTATAGAAGTAAAATGTATGACAAAAACAGCATAAAGATTGAGAGGGCAGACGTGGAAAAATACTATTGTAAGGTTCTTAACTATACACAAAATGGTATCAAATCACTTGAAGATAGTCTGTGAGAAAGTTGTATAAGATATGACATAATCTATACCTTACATAGATCTATAATATATATCATACATATGTCTGATATAAGATGTATAGAGGCATACTCAGAGTTATTGTGGGTTTAGTGGGTTTAGTTCCAGACCACCACAATAAAGTGAATATTGCCATAAAATGCGTCACATGAATTTTTGGTTTCCCAGTGCATATGAAAGTTACGTTTACACTATACTGTAGTCTGTTAAGTGTGCAATAGCATTATGTCTAAAACAGCACCGCACATACCTTAATTAAAAAATACTTTATTGCTAAAAAATGGTAACCCTCATCTGAGCCTTCACTGATCACACATACCATAACAAATATAATCATAATGAAAAACCTTGAAACATTACAAGAATTACCAAAATCTGACACAGAGACACAAAGTGATCAAACACTGTTAGAAGAATGGCACCGACAGACTTGCTGGAACTGAGTTGCCACAAACCTTCAGTTTGTAAAACATGCAATATCTGTGAAATGCAGCAAAACGCTGTATATCTGTACCTATATCTTATATATCTTCACATGTATACTATGTAAACACTAAAGCAACCATGAAAATAGCAAAACGAAGAATTATAGAAACTAAGGCAATGAAGGAGATAAAAAGAAATCATAAAAAACTACTCAGGTAAATCTACAGAAGTCAGAAAATGAGGAAAAGGAAAAAACGAACCAAGAACAGGCACAACAATAACAAACACACATTATGCATGCTGGACTACCTCTCAACCTCTACTCAAAGTGATATTTGTAGATTTAAAAAATTTTAATAGTGTTGATTTTTGAATCATATAATAAGCTTACAGGAGAAGAAAATCCAACATGGGATCAGGAATTTCAGAGGTTATATTTATGGTCTAAAACAAGCATTCTAGTTACTCAGTCAAGGTCAGCCAAGCTTTATCTCTTTTCACTAACATTATAAGCAATCATTTTGGGTATAAAATTAGCTTTAAAAATCCTAAAGCCTCCCAAATATTTCATTTGTTATTCTTGACAGGTCAGTTGTTTTATTTAGTCTTTTATGAGCTTAAGCTCCCCTGTGTGCCTTCTGTATTCATTTACTTTTACAAACTCCAATAAAAATTTGTTGAAAAGCATCAGTTTAACTTCCCCCTCCCTGCAGTGCATAAATCACCATACAGCTTAAAAGACCTGCCAATTTGGGAAACAAATGTGCTTTTGTGTTAGTGTTTACATTCCCAGCATGATCTAATGCTAATACCTGCTTGCATTTATATTCGGTTCCTGATGTTTGTGGGGGAGATTTTTACAGAACAAAATGGAAAGTTTTGTTTCACCTGGGCTTCAAGAGAGAAAATATGGAAAAAACCCCAAACCTCTAGCCAAACTGTTAAGTTCGTCTGAAATTCACACTCTGCAACGTGAAGAAAACCCTGAGATTTAAGCTACATTTTACTTTTTCCTGTTCGCTCAGCAATGACGTTCAAAAATCAGTGACCTAAGTTTGCCAGAAAGAGAACTCAAGGGTCTGTCTTGGAATCGTAAGAAATTGTCCCACTCTTTTGTTTTTTAAGTGACAGGAAACAAAATTATCCTGTTAGGTGTTCACAGAGACTTCCCTCCTTCTGTAGCTGCATTCCTGAGCTTTTTTCTTTTTTTTAATGTTATGGGTAAGGAGGAAATTGGATGCTCTAAAAGTAAAAATGGCAGAAATTTACTTGTACAAGAAATACCTCTCAACCAGTACAAAAGTGATATATGCTGATTTGATCACCTAGACCTATCAGGTGAATGAGTTGAGAGAAAAAAACACAGGTCAGTGTGGGATAGTTTGGAAAGAATTTAGGGAATTTTTCAAGCAAAGAAAAAAGTCTTTTTTTTTTTTTTTTTTTTTTTGGAGCAGCTGCTGAGCTTGAGAGAAACAAGGATACAAAATGTGTTATGAACGTCATTTCCCGCCAACGAGGTTTCGGTTCATATTTAAATTTCATGTCAAATATTTTTTGGCTGTTGAACTGTGTTTCATTGAATGTGATGCCACCTGAGATCAGACCGGTTGTCACGGGGCTTTAATATAAAGAGCAGTGGGCAGGGCAGTGCCAGGATTATTGACTCTGGGAGGACTCGGGCATTGGTGGTATTTCTCAGGGGAATCATTAGACAGACATTTTACCCCTCAAATTGGCCTTGTTCTGGCCTTCAGGCCCTGTTACCCCCATCTTGTAGTGTGTACTTTTGGGGTTTCTTTCCAGATGAAAAATCCCAGGGAGACCTCCCTCCTTCAGTTCAGTCCTATCTGCCTTTTATCCTGGAGAAAGGACCCCCATCCCTAATCTTTCCTGCCTTCCAGGGTTAATGCTGAATTTCCGCTACCTGTGTATTTCTGGGTAATTGCAGTGGAAACACTCCAGGATGGGTGGGTAGAATGTGCGGAGTTAAACATTAAGGCTGACATGACTGTCTTGAACCAGAAGCATATTCTTTCACTTGTGTTTGTTAGTAAAAGGGAGAGAAAAATGCAATAAAGCCAGGAAGCTTGGGGAATGACTACCTTAAGGAAAATGATCTGGAAGTATTATGTTAAGCATGGCTTTAAGACTCTCTAAGCATGTGGTTCTTTGGGCAGGTTTGTGGCAAAAATTGTATCTGTGACCATGACTCATGCATGACCCATGGTGTCAATATGTGTGACAGTAGGGCTGAGGGTGGAAGAACAGAGCTGGTAACAGAGGCACAGGAGGGTCTGCTGTCTGTAATGCAGTTCTTTCATTTAAAATCAAGGTGCAGTTTGAACTGGCTAATTGAATGGAATTATTACTTAGGGTCAGGGTTTTTACAGAGAAAATTGTGGCTTCCAGTGCGGTGCGAGGTTCTCAAGGAGATAAGACTATGTAGGTTTTCTAACGAGCCCTCAGGGGTGCCTACCTGGAAAGGGCTGACTGGGTCCTAGGCTCCGCGCCAAGCCCTGTATAAACATCATCTCATTTAATACTTATAACAATCCTGTTATGTCATCACCATTTACAGGGGAAGAAACCAAGCTCAGAGAGGATAGGGGGCACATGCAGCCAGCAGCGGCAGGGTAGGGACAGGAAGCCTGGCAGTCTGACATGGAAACTGCTTGCTTATCTTCCCCACGCCTAGGAAGGCACGGCAAGGCGCGGTGATCGCGCCATTTACAGCTGTGAAGTCTGTCCTGTGGGGCATTGCCCAGGGCAGCAGGGGAGGGGCTCAGGGACAATCATCTCCACCGGGCCTTCTTGCTTCCATCTTGTCCTTTCCTCTATTTTAGCTCTGTGGGTAATTAGTTCGCCGGATCCCGCACTAGACTCAGAGTTCCCAGTAGGCAGTGGCGTGTAGGTGAAAAGAACACGCAGGTGGGAGTCAGGCAGCTGGCACCCTCATTAACTCTGCAACTTTGGGTAGTTTTTTGAACCTGATTTTCCACTCTGGCAAAGTGAAGATGAGGAGGCTTATGAGGAGGGATTCTTTAAAGAGTGGACGGCATAAGGCGTGTGCCTGGGACCCAGACGCCGCTCAGTAACTGCCAGTTCTCTCTGGTTTACTCTTTGAGAGTAAGGCTTGCATCTTGCTTACCCTGTCGCTCTTGGTACGTAGTGAGGCTCAGGAAAATACAGTGGCTCAATGAATGCAGTGCTAGCAAAAGAAAAATTTTCACCTTTGTCGGTTTTTAGGGGATTTCAAGCAGAGGAGTCCTCTTTCCCAGGTTCTGGCGGTCATAGTCAGGGAAGACTGGGTCCAGGCGCGGGTCCCGCGTGGATGCTGGAGCCCATACCGGTGAGATTGGTGCCTGAAAGAGCGCAGTAGGGGCGCTGGAAGCCAAAACCGCCGGCAGAGGGCGCCCCGGGCCCGCTGAGCTCCTGGCTCTGGGGTTGGGGCGCTCGCCGGGCGCTGGGCACTGGCTGCAGTCCGGCCTTGACCGCAGCCGTGGACGAGCCCGCTACCCCAGCTGAGCGCGAAGTGAGCGCCTTCTGGGCGCAGCGGAGCGCACCGGCCAGGCGCGCTGTTGCGCGGAGCCCTCCCGGCGAGCGGTGAGTAGAGGCGCCCTCAGGGCACATCTCACCCTAGTTGGGGGGCACTTGGAGGCAGCGCCTGTCGGACCTGGGCGCGCTGTTCTAGTGGTTGGTGTCCGTGGGAGAGTGAGCGCGGTCCCTGCTTCCGTTTGGTCTTTGGGAAGGTCTTCGGGTTGACCCCAGGAGGCGCTGAGTGTCGGGCGGAGCTTTGCTTTCCGGAGACTCGGGCTCACTTGAGGTTTTAACATCGGGTCTTTTCTCGCGGGCCCCTGTCGGGTGCTGTCCCGAGTGCCGGGGGCCCGGGGTTCGGCGGGGTAACCCGGTTGCGGGCGAGCGCTCACCTGGGCGTCCCCCACCCCTTTCGCCCGCGGCACCAACCGGGGGAACCACGTGGGGCTGTCGCCTGTAACTCTGCCTGTCAAACGAAGTCCGCCTCCAGGGCAGGGGAGGGGACGCAGGGGGGTGGGCTGTGCCCCGAGGGAACCTGGCCAGCCCGTGCGCCCGCCGGTGCCAGCTCGGCTTTCCCTGCCTCGTGTTCCCACGGGCTCCTTGGGAGGTAGCGGGCAGTTCCGCGGGAAGGCGCAGGGCTCTTCCCCGAGGGACCAGAGGCCACTCGAGGGGCGCCCGGGCGCTCGTTTTCCGGAGAAGGGAAGCAAAGAAGCTGCCCAGGTGACTAATACTGGGGGTGTCCTCTCTCAAGGAGGCTCCAAGCGTCCGGGAGCATTTTTCCGGGGTCTCGTCCGCTTTGAACAATCTCCAGTCATCTCCAGTCATTGGAGACAGTGGGGGCAGCGCCAGCTCTCTGTGGACCTGGCCCAGGATCCTTTTCCCAAACCCGCTCCGGCGACTTTTGCGCATCGGGAGCAGAACCCCGGCTGCGCGCGCAGGGTAGGACTGAGGCGTGCCTCCCGGGCGCCTCGAGAAGCCCGCTCTCCCCGAGCTCCTGGGGGCTTGGAGAGAGACAACCCCAAGGCAAGGTAGGTGGCTCAGAGGGGGTTGGATTGGGCTTGACAGTAAAAATGCGATCTGCTTATCTTGGCAAACGTCCTTTGCTTTCTCTTTGCTTTCTAGAGCTTTGGGGGAGCTGGTGTAGAGCCAGGGGCTTGGAGGAGCAAGGCATGTATTTTCAGCTGCGCCTCAGAAGGGGAGAATTCTCTGTCACCACCAGAAATACAACAGCCCTGAAATGTGATGACAATTGACTAGCTCGTCAGAAGACTGGGAGTCTCTGGATTGATAGCTTAGAATATGCTAAAAAGCCAGTGCTTTCCATGGGGCATTGAAGGGCCAACTGGTCCCCGTGACAGTGAATTGGAGCAAGGGAGTCAGAAGACAGTTGTAGAGAGCAAGAGGGACCTTCCAAGGGGCTGATTTGGACTGCCAAGGGCAGGCTCCTGCCACACAATTGCTGCAGCCCTCTAATGGAATGCTGGTGAGATCCTCCACCCAGGGGAGCAAGTGGGGCTGTGCAAGGGGCTGCCTGACCAGCGAGGACTCCTGTAGGTCTGACCAACCCCTAATCCCTGCTTGAGGGGTGTCCGAGCCCCCTCTGCACTCTCCCTCAGGAAGATGAGGACTCTGAACACCTCTACCATGGATGGCGCCGGGATGGTGGTGGAGAGGGACTTCTCCTTCCGCATCCTTACAGCCTGTTTCCTGTCACTGCTCATCCTGTCCACACTCCTGGGGAACACGCTGGTCTGTGCTGCTGTCATCAGGTTCCGACACCTGCGGTCCAAGGTGACCAACTTCTTTGTTATCTCCTTGGCCGTGTCGGATCTCTTGGTGGCTGTCTTGGTCATGCCCTGGAAGGCGGTGGCTGAGATCGCTGGCTTCTGGCCCTTTGGGTCCTTCTGTAACATCTGGGTGGCCTTTGACATCATGTGCTCCACTGCGTCCATCCTCAACCTCTGTGTGATCAGCGTGGACAGGTATTGGGCCATCTCTAGCCCCTTCCGGTATGAGAGGAAGATGACCCCCAAGGCAGCCTTCATTCTGATCAGCGTGGCATGGACTTTGTCTGTTCTCATCTCCTTCATTCCAGTGCAGCTCAGCTGGCACAAGGCGAAACCCACAAGCCCCTCTGATGGGAATGCCACTTCCCTGGGTAAGACCATCAACAACTGTGACTCCAGCTTGAGCAGGACATATGCTATTTCATCCTCCCTAATAAGCTTTTACATCCCTGTGGCCATCATGATTGTCACCTACACCAGGATCTACAGGATCGCCCAGAAACAAATACGGCGCATCTCGGCCTTGGAGAGGGCAGCCGTCCATGCCAAGAACTGCCAGACCACTACAGGTAACGGAAACCCCGTGGAGTGTTCTCAACCGGAAAGCTCCTTTAAGATGTCCTTCAAAAGAGAGACTAAAGTTCTGAAGACTCTGTCTGTGATCATGGGGGTGTTTGTGTGCTGTTGGCTTCCTTTCTTCATCTTGAACTGCATGGTGCCCTTCTGTGGGTCTGGGGAGACCAAGCCCTTCTGCATCGATTCCATCACCTTTGACGTGTTTGTGTGGTTTGGGTGGGCTAATTCCTCCTTGAACCCCATCATTTATGCCTTTAATGCTGATTTTCGGAAGGCATTTTCCACCCTCTTAGGATGCTACAGACTTTGCCCGGCGACGAATAATGCCATAGAGACAGTTAGCATCAATAACAATGGGGCTGTGGTGTTTTCCAGCCATCACGAGCCTCGAGGTTCCATCTCCAAGGACTGCAATCTGGTGTATCTGATCCCACATGCCGTGGGCTCCTCTGAGGACCTGAAGAAGGCAGAGGCGGGTGGAATAGCCGAGCCCTTGGAGAAGCTCTCCCCAGCCCTATCTGTCATTTTGGACTATGACACTGATGTCTCCCTAGAGAAGATCCAGCCCATCACACAAAACGGACAGCACCCAACCTGAACTCCAAGATGAATCCTAGCAGACATGCTCATCCCAGAAGCTAGAGGAGACTTCTCTGGGGCTTGCTGTGAAGAAACTAAGGTGTGGTGAGACTCAGATGTCGGGCGAGCCCTCCTCTGCTGCTTCGCCTCAACACACAACTAACTACATTTTAATCTACATTCCAGTGTGTTTTCTGTGTTGTTCATAGCGAATCAAGAGGGGCACAAGTGAAGCGAATGCTCATAAGGGACGTGTCTTTGGCTCCAAAGTTATTTTTAGAAACTGAGCCTTATCTTAGAACTTAAGAAATAGGGCAAAGACTCAACAATGAACAGCTTCACTTAAATATTAAATCTTTCCCAGAAGGAAGTGAGAAGGGTTGAGTTTGCTGTGTACAAACAGGTGCTAACACTGGTCCAAGCAAAGTTTTCAGATTGTAAAGGTAGGTGCATGCCTTCATAAATTATTCCTAAAAAATAATTGAGCCTTACAGTAGGAATGAGATTTTTTTTTCCAGAGTTGATGCTTTGTTGATATTGGTTTATTTAGTTATTGTATTATATGGATATTTTTAATTTATTATAATAAATCTATATTTATCATATTTAATAGGGTAAATGAATGAGTTATCGGAAATCTTACAATAACATTTTTGTCCATTTGACAAGCACTTTATAAGCCGATGAAACAAACACATAGACTCTCTGAGAGTCTAAGTGCTCATGTATAACTTCCAGAAACACAGCAAAGTCTAATAGAAAAAAAAAAAAGAAGTTGTGATGATTCCTTAAAATTCATGGGAACAAATAAATATGAGGTGAGAATTGACAAATGCTGTTATTGCTTTTTTTTTCCTCCTAAAAATATTTTGAAAGATTTAAAAAAGCATAGCTACTCTTGTGTTCAAAATTTCTTAAGTGACAAGGACTTTTCCAGGAGAATGATTTGCAGTTCTGTAAATATTTGAAATAAAAGTTAGCTTAAGAAGAATCCAACTTGAAATATATGATCTTAGGTGGTAATAAAAAGTGTATGCCACTTTGTATTTATGTAAAATAATTGGCCCTCTTTGTCTTTTCTCATTTCCTGTGTCAGATAGCTTTTCTGAGCCAAATAAATGACTGTCCTGGTTAGAGATGTGTAATGGAGACAGTGAGTTTCCTCTTAACTCGTGTGTCACAACAGTCTCACCCATGGACAAAGGTCAAATCCTGCATCTCCATCTTACCAGCCAAGCTACTCAGTGGGGTTACTTTTTGTAGTGCTTTAATCTGAACTTAGAATTGATTTTTTAAAAAAGTCTAAATGTTAATGGTATACTAACTAACAGAGAGTGCTTCATTATCATCCTTGAGCAAGACTCTTCTGTTGGTAGATAAGACAGGAGACCCCTTCTCTTTGCGTATGTTAAGCACACCAAAGCCATCAGTATCTCTTTTGACAAATGTTAGCCCTTTCTCTGTGCTTTGCCATCAAGCTCCTGTGTCATCACCTGGACTGTAAAAAGTATCCTAAGGCTCCATTGCCAGATACTAATTCATGTGGGGCATTTCAAGAGAATTTTTTGGAAATGTTTACAAAGTATTCTTGTTGATAAGCAATTGACTTAACATTTAGATGAAATGGGTAATAAGAAAGATATCTACTGAAAACTATCTCCTGCATCAGGTCTGTGTTATTTATGCATTGTGAATGTTTTCTTAATTTTATTGCCTGTATGCTTTCTTACATATAATAAAATTATTTTGTGAACTCAAATCAACCCTGAATGAGTTGTGTTGCATTTGTTAAATGTGTTTTAAAAACTAGGATAATTCAGATCTACACGTAAGAAAACATGGGCATTTTCAAGGTTAGGTTACTTTTCTTTTTTCCTTTTTAGTGGCAATCTCTCATATTATGTATGCCATGTGCTGCCTTTGAATATTTAAATAAGAAGTTGATTTGGGCTATATACTCTTGTTTTCCTTCTGTCTCAAAAAAAATTTTTTTTTTCAAAAAGAAATCCTTTTCTCAAGGAATTACTCTTCATTTCACAGATTTGAAAGATTTCTAAAATCTCTGTTTTTACTTTCTAAGAGCCCAGAGGTTTTCAATAACTTACAGATTATAGAAAATAATGTGGCTGGCTATGCGTGATCGTGGACCCTCAGCTTAATGGCAACCACTGTATGTGTAGTGTTTAAGAGTAAAATCTAACAAGTATTACTTTTTGGAAAAAACATACAGGTTGTGATGCTGGGCTTAGCAAAAAGTCTTACAGGTCACTTCCATCGACCCTGCTAAACCTACTTAGTTCATGTGCTAACCACCCCCTTTTTCTTTCAACCCAAGGAAGGAGAATGACTGAACAGCAGGTGATGTAGAAATTAAGGGTTAAGTTTATAATCTGGAACATCACGCAACAGATGGTGTCTTTTTAAATTCCATATTTGCCTTCCCCAGGCTTTGGCAGATAATGAACATATCTAGAATGAACACGCATAAAGCATGATGCCATTTCTTTCTGCTTCCTAACTTTCTGCACATCTTGATTCTTTGCAGTTTAGTTTTGTTCTGTAATTAGTGGTCCGGCAGCATCAGCTAAGATGCTCAGGGTTGTCATTGTCCAACCAGTGAAACATGGGACAAAAGCCTTCACCATGTATTCCACTGGCAGAGTGAAAAATAAAGACACATGTAGAAATTATATTAAATAATTGTAAAATTCAGGACACTGTGGATGAGACTGTATTTTGGGTTTCTGGCATGTTGGATGGATAAAGGGTATCTTATGAAATGTTGATTTGACTGACAGCATCTTTCAGAGAATTTAATTTACAACCATAAAACCAAAATTCAAGTATGACATTTCATTTCATTTAACTATCATGATAAGCCTTCATAATGCTAAATATATGTAAGACACTTTAGCAAGACAGAGACAATTTAAAAGAGGTGTTCTTTTTCCCTTTCAAGCTAAGAAGATGCTTTTCCTGGTCAAATAAATATAGAGCTCTTACTGGTGATAGAATAACAAGAAGTCTTAAGGAAGGGATGCTGAGCCCTGGGCTCCAAATGGTAGATTTGGAATTTATGTAGGAGAGTCGTGGCTTTTTCTTGGGATCTAAGCAAGTCATGGTCTGTGAGCCTCAGTTGTCTTGATCCATTAAACGGGAAGAACAAAACCTCTGCATTAACTTCTTCAGTGGAGGGGGTCACTCCAAATAGAAACTGGTATGTAGTCTAATCTCAGGGACTTTCTGAACTCTGTACTCTCTGGGGGCTCCATCATGATTTCCTCCCAGGTTTGCACCAGCGGCATTTCAGCCTGATCCTTCCACCTGCTAGGAGCCAGTCCACATGCGGGGGCCTGGAACACAGAAAGCCCAGGATTTGTTTCAGACGGATATGGGTTCACATTGTAGCTACCACTGTCAAGCTGTGTGAGAGTTAAACAAATGTCTGTACCCCTCTGAGCCTGTTTGCCCATTTGTGAAATGGAAATAAACATGCAGGTTCTTGTGAGGGTTGAAATGAAGCTAATGTTTATAAGGGTCCTGAGCCCTGAGATCTTTGCGCTCACCAATTCTTTGCAGGATCTCTACTTGGAAGGGGTTGATGACAATATTTACTGCATTACTAGTAATGGAGCTGCTATGCATTTGAATTCTTGCATGTTTGCTTGAAGCAAATGGCCATGACTTTTAGAGTGCATGTGGTTTGGAATTCTCCCAGGCACCATTCTCTTTTGCTGTGGTTATCTGGTATTCCAGAAGCAAGTAGATTTTTATATCTGCATGGCTAAGACAGTTGCCTTAATTTTTTTTCCACTAGATATCGACTAAATATGTCTTGTCTACGATGTTTTAGTCTATGAAATCTACTTACCTTGCAGAATTTGTTTCAGGAATGATGAGTTGACGGCAGCCTAGCTCTGGGCTGTTAAAACTGGGACCTGCTGCTCTGCACAATATGCTTACCATGGTCATTTGAAGGAACCAACCCAGTGGATCATGAGATTGTAGCATTATATAGATTAGATGCACCTCTGTGGATTTCTCTGAGATTTCCTGGGTAGAAACATGACACAATCAACCTGTTTATTTTTATGGAGGATTGAGGGGATGGGAAGCATTACAGCACAGAGAACCCCTCTAAGATCTTGTTACCAGGCCGATCTAGTCATGTTGCCTTCTGTCATGTTAAGTAACTACCATGTGATGTACTGAATTAAAAAAAGCAGCATTTGGACTTGAGTATGTTACATCATTCAAGATTTGGGAGTTGTAATTTAAATAGTATTAGAAGCTCAAAGAATAATCTGTGGTTTAGAAGGGTTTAACTTTTTAATCACTATGAGAAAATGGACAAAACCAGTTAAAATTTTTCTCATGCTCATAGAATATATATTCTACCAGCTCTCAAAATGGGTAAATATTTTCAGTCATTGAAGAGGATCTGCCCTGAGCTATGTCCATAGAAATGAGCCCACCTAGCAGAAATGCCAGCAAAGTGGCAGGTGGTAGTGAGACCTAGAAGAGCTGAATTGTAAGTCAGAGTTTTTAATTTCATTAAATATTTTTTTAAAAGATAAGTAGTTTGGATAAACTACCTTATAACCCTTGAAAATAAGTTTTTTCATCTCTACAATAAGTGGGTTAGAAGAGATGATTTCTAAGATTTTTTTTTTTTTTTTTTTTTTTTGGCTTGACAATACTAGATGTGAGATCCATTACTGGTAAAAATATGAGTCTGATAGATTTTCCAAGTCTATTCTCTTTGCTGCTAGAAAGCTAACAAAGTGATATTTCCAAAATGCAATTATTAGGTTATGCCCTTGCTTAGCATTCTTCAATGACTCCCAGTTATTTTCAGGAAAAACAAACCAACAAACAAACTCATGTAAGGCCCTTCATGAGCAGACCCCTGGTGGTCTATGCAGGCACATCTATGGCCACTACCCCACTAGCACTCTCTCTACAGAGGTTCTGAACTTCATACAGCTTGTGGAGTGTACGAGGTCCTTTCTTGTCTTTATGCTCTGCGCATGCTGTCCCCTCTGCCTGGAACACCCTTCCCTGTTGCCTTTGTTTGCTTGTTCCTACTGATCTTTTAAGATTCAGTAGGGCATAATTGCAGAAGGCCTTCCTTGGCAATTTCTTCTTGCTTCTACTACTTCTCATTTCTTTCAAAGAGTTTACTGTGCTGGAATGAAATAATCTCCTAACTTCCTTATCTCTTTCCCTAGATTATGAGTCTCTTTTTTTTTTTTTTTTTTTTTGCGGTATGCGGGCCTCTCACAGCTGTGGCCTCTCCCGTTGTGGAGCACAGGCTCCGGACGCGCAGGCTCAGCGGCCATGGCTCATGGGCCCAACCTCTCCGCGGCACGTGGGATCTTCCCAGACTGGGGCACGAACCCGTGTCCCCTGCATCGGCAGGCGGACTCTCAACCACTGCGCCACCAGGGAAGCCCTATGAGTCTCTTGAGAGCAAGAGACTGCCTTACTTTGTTTCCCTTTCTCTATATATTCCTAAGCATCCAACACACTGCTTGGCTTATAGGAATTGCTTGTTAGAACTTTGTTGAATGAATGAAAGAACAAGCAAGTCAAAACAGGGAAGACTGGAGCCACAGTTTTAGTGAAATTTATTTCTGGAGTGCTTGGTGTATGTGTGCAGGTCTTCTAGGCTCTCTTTAACATCTTTGGGTAGAATCCCCATGTGGTTTCAGAGGCCTGCAGTTCCCTGGGGTCTGAATGGTTTTATAGAGGTCATTGCATACACACAAACACTGCGCCCCCATTCTTATGTGTGTTTATGTATATAATTGATGCTATTTACAATCAGTAACCTTTGTGAGTACCTTTTGTGATTCAGGCCATGTGCCCAATGCTGGAAATGAATCAGACACTATCCCAGTGTTCGAGGAGCTTAAAGTAGAAACATGTATGCAAATAAACCATCATCAAAGAGTGTTTTAAAAGTAAAATATAAGAAGAAGGAAAATGTTTTCTTCCAGGTGATGCCAATAGCACCATTCTATTGAGCCCCACCTGGCATCATGCCATGTGCCATTCATTTCTTATCTTATTCCATTCTCACACCCATCCTATGAGGTGGGCACCATCATCAACATCCCCAATTTACAGATCAAAATAATGAAGATTTAGAAAGGGCACGTAATGCATCCAAGATCACACAGCTGGTAAATGATGGGGTAGGTTTAAATCTAGGGCTGTCTGACTTTAAAGCATATTCTTTTGATCTGGAACCTGTTCTGTTTACCAGGAACTATCCCTAACCAAGCAAGTAACTTGTTAAGGGGCTTCCACATCACCTCAAATATTGGTGGGTTAAGAAATACTTTTTATTATTCACATTTTCAATCACGTACAAAAAATAGAGAGGATTGTATGATAAACCCCTGAGCACCCATCCTGTTACCCAGATTGAAACATTCGCAAGACTATAGTTGCTGATCTTTAAGGAATAACAGGGGCTCCATGTCTTTGGATAGAGCACAAGGTGGAAGTCAAGAGGACATTGCAATTTCAAAAATGTCACCTTGTGGAGCTCAAAGATAACAGAATGGGGAGATGGTTTATTCAAATGTCGAAACACTCCATGTTCAGGCATCAGTTTGATCAGGACACCCTTACTCAGTTTAATTCAGCAAACATTTATCTATACCTTCCTGGTCCTCAGTGCTGCTTTGAGAGGGGGAGTGAGGAGGGAAGGATGAGAGAACAGGGTGGGGAGGGGGAAGATGCTTAGTGAGGGAGACAGTGCTGCTGGAGGGGCATGGGGATGGGGTAGGGTTGGGAAAGACATGGCACTGGATGTGGGCTTGTGGGATGGACAGGACAGGACTCAACCGGCAGGGAGCGAGAACAGTTGAGGTTGGAACTCCAGTACCTGCAAACATAGGGCTGAGGAATGGGCACTGGGTGGATTTTCTGTATACAGGACTTGGAGCAGAGATGAGCTGAAACGCACTAGAAGGTTTGATCCAAATGAGGTCCCACAGGCTGTCAAAGTAACTGCTTTGGGGTGGTCTCCATGCCCTGCAGGGGCGAATTCAGTGCATCTGGATGACTAACAAGTTGGTCAGGTGATCATGGCTCAACCCTCCCTTCCTCACACCCTCCCTGCAGCCTTGCTCACATCTTATCTGCTCTCAGATAGACTCTGCTGACACCCCTTTCCTCTCTTCCAACTGGGACTCCCTTCCTCCTGTCTTCTGTTTGAGCCTCATCTCAGGTGTCAGCTTCACTGGAGCCCTTCTCTGGCCCTTCTTCCCCCGGGCTGGTGGCCCACTGCAGGGCACGCATCCTGTTGTGTGCTGTTTGTGTCCCCTGTTTCTCGGGGGAGCTCCCAGAGGCACAGAAGGTGTCCTTTTCAACACTCTTTTCCCAGTGCCCAGCATAGCCTGGCACACAGGAGTACCCACCTTAATATATTTTTTAAATGAATGGGTGAATTAATCACTTTATGAAAATGAATAACTGATTATACACATACCTTAATTTTCACCATGGGGTTGACTCTGCTGAGCTTATAAGGGCTGATCTCTGCTAAGTGTGGTTCTCCAACACTGATATAATCGCAGGAAAATAATTGGAATAGGATTTAAATGGCAAACTAGGGCTCTCTCTCCTATCACTGTGCATGGATAGTGAGTGATCAACCCTTTCACAAGGGAGGGAGAGGAAATGTCAACCAAATGCCAGCAGTGTGTTCTGAGATTAGCTGCATGCATGCTGTTTTGAGGCTGAGTTTTTAGGTCAGAAGTATTTAGCATTATAAACATGTTGACTAATTTAGATAAAGTCCAGCCCCATTTGTAAGATGCTGCTTTAACACACACTGCTGTTTACTGTTAAACTGGGAGGAAGGAAGGAGCTCCATGCTAATTCTGCCCAAACTGCTGTGGGTTTCTCCTTGCTTGATGGTGGGGTCCCTATAAAACCGCATGTTCTTGACTGTTACAGGGGAGGATTAAAGAGGATCCACTCTGAGAGGGGACCAGGGGCAAGAAGGTGACAGTTAGTTTAAATAGCCTGGTTGTAATATCAAGGCAAAAGTAAATTTTAATGCCATTTTTAGAAAGCATCCATTGCACCCATATTGAAATTAAAACTTATTTGCTTCTCACAAGACCGTGCAATTTAGAATGTCACCCTTTTCTTTTCCTTTTAGTTTGCCTTTATTTGGTACCCAGTTCTATATATAGAAGTTTGTATTTGAGTGTTTTTTAAAAATTTATTTTATTGAAGTATAGTCGATTTACAATGTTATATTAATTTCTGCTGTACACCAGAGTGATTCAGTTATATATATATATATATATATATATATATATATATATATATATATTTCATATTCTTTTCTATTATGGTTTATCACAAGGTATTGAATATAGTTCCCTGTGCTATACAGTAGGAAATTGTTGTTTATCCGTCCTATATATAAGAGTTTGGATCTGCTAATCCCAAACTCCCAATCCATCCCTCTCCCACCCCCCTTTTCCTTGGCAACCACAAGTTTGTAGAATGTCACACTTGGATGTGGCTCTGTCAAAGGACAGAAGCAGAACCTCTGGGTTAAGGATGGGAAATAGCCACTCTCCTGCCTGCTCACAGGAATGTAACTGACATTGTGCATACAATTCGACCCAGCAACTCCACTTCCAGGAATCTGGCTTACGTACATCCTTACCTGTATGCTCAGAGATGCCTGTGTAAAGGCTGCAGCCTTGCTTTAAAAGTCCGCTAAGTGAAATGAATAACTAAAATGTAGGATGTCCATGGTGTGTGGTGGTCAAAAAGAAAGGCGGATCAATATGCACTATTATGGAAAGATATTCATGAAACGAAAAAGCAAGTTAAAAAACAATATGGACGGTATGATCCCTTTTATTTAAAACAGTGTAAGAAGTATATATTTCTTATATCTATACATAGAAAAAGGTGTAGGAAAATGCCCACCTATCTGAAAACAGTAGTATCTCTGGGGAGAGCAAAGGGGGGCGGCTTTCCCTTTTTCCTTTTTATGTTTCTCGGGTTTTACAAGAAGCTTGTGTTTATATAGATCAGGTGTGTAGTTAAAATATTTTTTTAGAAGCATGCTGAACCAGGGGTGAGGAAAGTAGAATTCTAGTTGTGGTTGCTGGGTGTGTCCTTGGAGGAAGGTCAGTGGGAACAGGAACTTCTGGTTTGCCTGCTCCAAAGGCCCTCCCTTTCCTCCAGGACAAGACCTTTCTCCACCCCATGGTGGGGGGGTCTTAGTTTCCCACACAGAAGGTCCTTCCACAGAGCCCATATTTGGAATAATTTTGTTGATCGAAAGCATCTCATTTAGAGAATCATAGTCTGTGTGGCCCTTTGATAGGTTCAAGCATTTTCTCTGTTCAGCTTTTGAGAAATGATAGAAAGCACTCATGGTGGGGCCCTTGGGGACCCCAGGTTGGGGGTCACTAGCGAGAGGCCCTCTGAAGTCCTCTTTTCAAGAACCAACTCCTCTCAGGGGTCTGGGCTATTTTACAACCTTTATGGACCCTAAAGGGTCTTATTTGTGGTATCCCAGTGCAAATCACCTCAAACATATTAAAATGCTTCTTAAATATAATTTTATTACTGCAAAAAAGTAGGATTTTTAAATGTCTTGAAATTATTTTGATTTCAGTTTTGCAGTTACTTGGTCATATTTTGGAACCAATGCATTTTCCCCCTCTGGTCTCAAACATTTTGGGGTGCTTTTGAAATGCTCAGAGCCTTAGGGACCTCTAGTCCCTCTGCCCTGAACAAGCTACAGCCAGAATTTTCTCCAAGTTTTGAGAGCAGAAATGCCGTGTGCTTTTAGGCACAGCAAGAGAGGAGGCCACTGCTGTTTTCCCTGTTGAAATCTCTCTTGTTCTCTAGCTAGGTTATTACTGCTCAAATATTTAAGGGTCTTGTCTACGACAGTGATACAAACCACTTTGGATTACTTTGAAACTGAAAAACACCCTAGCATTTGTGCTTAGGTTTAACCTTTTGGGAGGTTTTCAAATTCTATTTTTCTCATCATTGACATAGATATTAAATGTTTTAGTGATATTTTTATGTTAAATGCTCCCACACGCTCATTTTAGATGGTAAATTCAAAGTGTGAGGATAAAAGCAATGAGGGCTGGATTGAAGGAAAAGACAGGCTTCCTTATTTGATCTTTTATTCTAAAAGGAGGAAGAAATTTAAGTGTGAAGGCTTGGATTCTATAACCTGTAAGAGACTTGAACAACGAGTCACAGGCAGAGGAGATGCTGAGGCCAGATACTGGTCAGGGAGAGTGGCTAATCGTCACATGCAGACTGAGGTTGTTAAACTGGGACACTTAGTTATTTCAGACAAACTTTGTATAGGAAAGGATCTTTGGGGATCTGGTCAGAGCATCAGTTCGCATTAATGGCTGATTCCTTTGGGGAGAGGAAGGTTACATGCCGTATGACCTCTGCTCAGACTCCCTCTGGCTTCACAGTAAAGAGCAGTGAGGAGTAGGTAGTTAGCTTTATTTCTCCTGTTTTTCACCCTGACAGTTATTAAATTACAGATGTGTATTTGACAGAGATTCCAGATTCAATAGAGAGAGGGGTGGAGGGAGAGAGGGTACAGCAGGAGGGAAGAGCTTGAGGTTTCTCAAGAAATTAAACTCTGGCATCTCACTTTTTTAAAATAAAAATTTTATTTTAGAAGAGTTTTAGATTTATAGAGAAATTGCAAAGATAGAACAGAGAGTTCTTATATACCCTACATGCAGTTTCCCCTATGGTTAACCTCTTTCATTAGTATGGTCATAATTAATGAACGAATATTGATATAGTCTTATTTACTAAATCCATAGTTAATTCATATTTCTTTAGTTTTTACCTAATATTCATTTTCTCTTTCAGGGCTCCATCCAGGGTACCATGTTACATTTAGTCATTATGTCTCTTTAGGCTCCTTTTGGCTTTGGCATCCCCTCACACTTTCGTTGTTTCTGATGACCTTGACAGTTTCTTTTTTCGGTACACGGGCCTCTCACTGTTGTGGACTCTTCCATTGCGGAGCACAGGCTCCGGACGCGCAGGCTCAGCGGCCATGGCTCACGGGCCCAGCCGCTCCGTGGCATGTGGGATCTTCCCGGACTGGGGCACGAACCTGTGTCCCCTGCATCAGCAGGCGGACTCTCAGCCACTGCGTCACCAGGGAAGCCCGACCTTGACAGTTTTAAGGAGTATTGGTCAGGTATTTTGTAGACCGTCCCTCGGTGGGGATTTGTCTGCTTTTCTTATATTTAGGCTGGGGTTATGGGGCTTTGGGAGGAAGACCACAGAGGTAAAGTGCCATTTTTATCACATCGTATCAAGGGTATATACCATCAACATGACTCATCACTCTGATCACCTGACTAAAGTAGTGTTTTTTGGGTCTCTCTACTGTCACATTCATCTTTCCCCCCTTTCATACTGTACTCTTTGGAGGGATGTCATTATGTGCAACCTGCCCCTAAGGAGGGGGGATATCTACATAAATTATTTGGAATTCTTCTGTATGGAAACTTGTCCATTCTCCCATGTTTGTTTGTTTATTCATTCATTCATTCATCTCAGTATGGCTCATGGGTATCTATATTTTACTTTGGGTTATAACCCATAAGTACTTTGTTTATTTTGTTGCTCTGGGAGCTCTTTCAGTTGGCTTCTGTGTCCCTTTGACATATCTCTATTCTTGTGAGATTTTTTTTTTCTGTACTTCCTTAGTTTCTGGAATTACAAGATGCTCTAGACTCATCACATATATTTCCTGACCCAACTATAGAATTAGGTATTTTTCAGGGAGCCTGTTGAATAGGAATGGTGAAAGAGGAAATCTCCTTGTCCCCTATCTTAGGGGAAAAAAGTCCAGTGTCTCACTATTAAATATGATGCTAGCTGGAGGATTTTTGAAGGTATTCATTATTAAGTTGAGGAAGTTCACCTCTATTCCTAGTTTGCTAAGAGTTTTTAAAACCATGGATGGCTCCTAGATTTTATTAAATGCTTTTATTGCATTAATTGATAGCATGATTTTTCTTCTTTAGCCTGTTAACATGATGGATTACATTGATTTTTGAATGTTGAACCAGGGTTACATCCTGGAATAAATCCCATGTGACTATAGTGTATTTTTGTTTAAATTATTGATTTGATTTGTTGATATTTTGTTGAGCATTTTTGTGCCTATGTTCATGAGAGATATTAGTCTCAAGTTTTCCTTTCTTGGACTGTCTTTATCTGGTTTTGGTTTTGGAGTGATGCTGGTCTCATAGAATGAGTTAGGAATTGTTTTCCCTGCTTCTATTTTCTGAAAGAGATCACAGGGAATTGGCATTATTTCTTAAATGTTTGATAGAATTCACTAGTGAAATTATTTGGGCCTAGTAGTTTTTTTTTTTGGAAGGCTATTAATTATTGATTTGATTTAATAGAGGGATATTCAGGTTATCTCTTTTTGTGTGTCTGTGAGTTTGTATCTTTCAAGAAACTGGTTCATTTCATCTAGGCTCTCCAATTTGAGGCATAGAATTGTTCACAATATCCCTTTATTAACCTTTTAATGCCCATGGATCAGTAGTGATGACCTTTCTTTCATTTCTAATATTATAATTTGTGTCTTCTGTTGTCTTGGCTTATCAAAATTTTAATCAATTTTATTGATTCTTTCCAAGAAGCAACTTTTGGTTTTGTTAATTTTCTTTAATGTTTTTCTGTTTCAATTTCATGACACTGACTTCCGTTCTTTAAAAAAATATATGTTTTCTTTTGTTTCCTTTAGGCTCAAGTTACTCTTAGTTCTCTAGTTTTTCAAGGAAGCTTAGGTTATTGATTTTAGATTTCTTTTAAAAAAGATATATGCATTTAATGTTATAAATTTCCCTTGAAGAACTGGTTTTGCTGCATCCTATGTATTTTGATAATTGTATTTTCATTTAGCTCGAAATATTTTTTAACTTCACCTGAGACTTCTTTTTGACCCATGTGTTATTTAGAAATGTGTTATTTAATTTATGAATATTTGTTGAGTTATCTTTCTGTGATTGATTTCTAGTTTATTCCATTGTGGTCTGAGAACATATTTTGTATGTTTCTACGCTTTAACATTTAAAAAAATTGTGTCCTATGGCCCAGAATGTAGTCTATCTTGGTGAATATTCCATGTGAGGAGAATGTGAATTCTGCCGTTGTCTGATGGAGTGTTCTGTACTTCCTATACATAAAAATTGGCTAAGTGGCATACCAGAACCAGGTATGCCTGTCTAGGTGCAGTAAGTTCATGTTCTGTTGCACCTATATGCCAGGCATCGCCTTAGAGATTCCTCTTAGGTTATTTGCAAATGTCTCAACAACCTTATGTGTTAAGGTACCAGAGATGAGCAAATTGAGGCTTATCAGAGTAAAGTCACTTGCCTAAGCTCTTTCTGCTCTTAAACGCTATGTCCCAGGTCTGACAGCAACATTTCTACAAAATATCAAGGCACGAAGTTGCTCTGGTTCTAGGATGATTGATTAATTGGAGCTTTATGGAGGAGGAGCTAGTCCTCTTTTTCAATCTAGCTGAATTAATCAGTGTAGGAGGCAACAAGACTTACACAGGTGAAAAGAAAAGTCATCTTTAACATGAACAAAAGGAATGTAGGAGGACCTAGGCAAGAATGGATTAGTAATAGGGTATGGGCTAAAGAATGTGACATTTGAAGTCAAGGGCAATTAGAAAATAAGTTTTAGTTTCAAAGAAAATTAAGTAGTTTGAGGAAGGGGGAAGAGAGCTCAAGTTTCCTGGTGCTTCTAAGCTAGGCACTGCCCTGGGCACTTTTGCATCCATGTCATTTAATACTCAGAACAAGCCTATGAAATGTCTCCACAGCCTGTAGATTCCCCCTCTCCCCTGGCCCACTGCATAATGATACTTCCTAGGGAAGAAAAGAAGGATCCCAGAAAATAAAGTGGTGGAAATAAAGTGGAAAGGAATATAGGATGGTGACTGGATATCCCAGACAGAGGGAAATATGCTATTATCTGTCTTTAGGAAGACATAAAGTGAGAGAATGGGCATTCTGACTAGCAATCATGATGGGGCAAGATGTGGGTGGGTCCTGGAAATGGGGGAAGAAGGGACTTCCTCTAGACCAGGCAGGTGTGTGTGTGGAGGCCCAGCCAGGGTTCTGGTGGTAGGAACCAGAACCCTAATCCTAACCCTAACCCTTGGCCTCATGAGGCACCATTGAGCTCACTGCTCTGACCCACCTACTTCCTTGTATAAATACCCCAAGAACTTAGGGGAGGACTAGTTCTAGGCAAAACTGAATTCTTTCTAACAGAGACTCCCTGGATCATGGATAATGCAAGAAAGTGTGCACCTGTGTGGTGTGTATTGAGAGAATTGAGTCCCCAAGGAGCTTCGCTCTGGAAGGCAGAGGGGTTGGTGCAGCAACCATAGCTGAGTAAAACACTTGTGAACAGGGGATTTTTTTATCCCCAAAAGCTCCTTGACCTCCTTATTCTGCATCTGGAAAAAATAGTACAGTATCAACAGTGGGGATGCATGTCCCAGGTAGAGATGGCCTTGACGTTACGAACCCTCAGAGATACAGTCGTGGGGCCCCATCAGCCACAAAAGCTAGAGAGACCAAGCCACCTTGGCCAGCTGTTGAGCCAAACAGGGATATTTGTGTCCTGATCTTTTGACGATGATTAACAGACCTGTCTCCTGAGATTGAATCAACAGCTTGTAGGTACATGGTATTGCTCTGGGAGAGAAGAAAGACATTCCCTGATAGGTAGAGTAGCAGGTTGGAGTTGTTTCACTTGAATATTAAGAAAAATATGTATCTCAAGCTAGTGAGGTTAGATGTGTCAGCTCTATACATAACTAGTCAAGTTACCTGGTGTGCGGATTGAGAAATGTCTCTGTGGTGGTGGTGAGGACTGGTAAGCATAGAGGGTAAGTGGAAAATGTATTCTGGATACCAAAGGTAAAGAATGTATATTTGTGTTAAGGCCTGTCGGATAATCCTTTTATGCCTCTCTAGCACCTGGTACAGAATTCAGTCTGCAATTCAATGTAGTGCTATTTTGAAGATTTTGGCAGCTTCACCAGGAAGAGGCAAAGAGAATGATCTCTGTAAATATTTGCTAATGGGTGGGTGAATGATGAATGGGTGAGTTAGTGTCTAGAATGATGGAAGGAACAATGTCATTAGAATTTCTGAGACTCAGTGTCAGTTGCAGAATGGAACATGACCAGGCTATTGTGTGTCTGGTTGTCAGTAGCTTGGCAATACTGTCCTTTGGTGATGGGCACTTCTGAGTTTCTAATGTGGGGCATTATTCAACTGGACTAGGAATCTTTTTTATTTATTTATTTTATTTAACAAATTTAATCAGTTATACATATACATATGTTCCCATATCCCCTCCCTTTTGCGTCTCCCTCCCGCCCTCCCTATCTCACCCCTCCAGGCGGTCACAAAGCACCGAGCTGATCTCCCTGTGCTATGCGGCTGCTTCCCACTAGCTATCTACCTTACGTTTGGTAGTGTATATATGTCCATGTCGCACTTTCGCTTTGTCACAGCTTACCCTTCCCCCTCCCCATATCCTCAAGTCCATTCTCTAGTAGATCTGTGTCTTTATTCCTGTCTTACCCCTATGTTCTTCATGACATTTTTTTTCTTAAATTCCATATATATGTGTCAGCATACAGTATTTGTCTTTCTCTTTCTGACTTAATTCACTCTGTATGACAGACTCTAGGTCCATCCACCTCATTACAAATAGCTCAATTTCGTTTCTTTTTATGGCTGAGTAATATTCCATTGTATATATGTGCCACATCTTCTTTATCCATTCATCCGATGATGGACACTTAGGTTGTTTCCATCTGCGGGCTATTGTAAATAGGGCTGCTATGAACATTTTGGTACATGTCTCTTTTTGAATTATGGTTTTCTCAGGGTATATGCCCAGTAGTGGGATTGCTGGGTCATATGGTAGTTCTATTTGTAGTTTTTTAAGGAACCTCCATACTGTTCTCCATAGTGGCTGTACCAATTCACATTCCCACCAGCAGTGCAAGAGTGTTCCCTTTTTTCCACACCCTCTCCAGCATTTATTGTTTCTAGATTTTTTGATGATGGCCATTCTGACTGGTGTGAGATGATATCTCATTGTAGTTTTGATTTGCATTTCTCTAATGAGTAAAGATGTTGAGCATTCTTTCATGTGTTTGTTGGCAGTCTGTATATCTTCTTTGGAGAAATGTCTATTTAGGTCTTCTGCCCATTTTTGGATTGGGTTGTTTTTTTGTTATTGAGCTGCATGAGCTGCTTATAAATTTTGGAGATTAATCCTTTGTCAGTTGCTTCATTTGCAAATATTTTCTCCCATTCTGAGGGTTGTCTTTTGGTCTTGTTTATGGTTTCCTTTGCTGTGCAAAAGCTGTTAAGTTTCATTAGGTCCCATGTGTTTATTTTTGTCTTTATTTCCATTACTCTAGGAGGTGGGTCAAAAAGGATCTTGCTGTGATTTATGTCATAGAGTGTTCTGCCTATGTTTTCCTCTAAGAGTTTGTTTTGAGCTTATTTTTGTGTATGGTGTTAGGGAGTGATCTAATCTCATACTTTTACATGTCCCTGTCCAGTTTTCCCAGCACCACTTATTGAAGAGACTGTCCTTTCTCCACTGTACATTCCTGCCTCCTTTATCAAAGATAAGGTGACCATATGTCCATGGGTTTATCTCTGGGCTTTCTATCCTGTTCCATTGATCTATCTTTCTGTTTTTGTGCCAGTACCACACTGTCTTGATTACTGTAGCTTTGTAGTATAGTCTGAAGTCAGGGAGCCTGATTCCTCCAGCTCCCTTTTTCGTTCTCAAGATTGCTTTGGCTATTTGGGGTCTTTTGTGTTTCCATACAAATTGTGAAATTTTTTTGTTCTAGTTCTGTGAAAAATGCCAGTGGTAGTTTGATAGGGATTGCATTGAATCTGTAGATTGCTTTGGGTAGTAGAGTCATTTTCACAATGTTGATTCTTCCAATCCAAGAACATGGTACATCTCTCCATCTATTTGTATCATCTTTCATTTCTTTCATCAGTGTCTTATAATTTTCTGCATACAGGTCTTTTGTCTCCTTAGGTAGGTTTATTCCTAGATATTTTATTCTTTTTGTTGCAATGGTAAATGGGAGTGTTTCCTTGATTTCACTTTCAGATTTTTCATCATTAGTATATAGGAATGCAAGAGATTTCTGTGCATTAATTTTGTATCCTGCTACTTTACCAAATTCATTGATTAGCTCTAGTAGTTTTCTGGTAGCATCTTTAGGATTCTCTATGTATAGTATCATGTCATTTGCAAACAGTGACAGCTTTACTTCTTCTTTTCCGATTTGGATTCCTCTTATTTCCTTTTCTTCTCTGATTGCTGTGGCTAAAACTTCCAAAACTATGTTGAATAAGAGTGGTGAGAGTGGGCAACCTTGTCTTGTTCCTGATCTTAGTGGAAATGGTTTCAGTTTTTCACCATTGAGGATGATGCTGGCTGTGGGTTTGTCATATATGGCCTTTATTATGTTGAGGAAAGTTCCCTCTATGCCTACTTTCTGCAGGGTTTTTATCATAAATGGGTGTTGGATTTTGTCGAAAGCTTTCTCTGCATCTATTGAGATGATCATATGGTTTTTCTCCTTCAATTTGTTAATATGGTGTATCACGTTGATTGATTTGCGTATATTGAAGAATCCTTGCATTCCTGGAATAAACCCCACTTGATCATGGTGTATGATCCTTTTAATGTGCTGTTGGATTCTGTTTGCTAGTATTTTGTTAAGGAATTTTGCACCTATGTTTATCAGTGATATTGGCCTGTAGTTTTCTTTCTTTGTGACATCCTTGTCTGGTTTTGGTATCAAGGTGATGGTGGCCTCGTAGAATGAGTTTGGGAGTGTTCCTCCCTCTGCTATATTTTGGAAGAGTTTGAGAAGGATAGGTGTTAGCTCTTCTCTAAATGCTTGATAGAATTCGCCTGTGAAGCCATCTGGTCCTGGGCTTTTGTTTGTTGGAAGATTTTAAATCACAGTTTCAATTTCAGTGCTTGTGATTGGTCTGTTCATATTTTCTATTTCTTCCTGATTCAGTCTTGGCAGGTTGTGCATTTCTAAGAATTTGTCCATTTCTTCCAGGTTGTCCATTTTATTGGCATAGAGTTGCTTGTAATACTCTCTCATGATCTTTTGTATTTCTGCAGTGTCAGTTGTTACTTCTCCTTTTTCATTTCTAATTCTATTGATTTGAGTCTTCTCCCTGTTTTTCTTGATGAGTCTGGCTAATGGTTTATCAATTTTGTTTATCTTCTCAAAGAACCAGCTTTTAGTTTTATTGATCTTTGCTATCATTTCCTTCATTTCTTTTTCATTTATTTCCAATCTGATTTTTATGATTTCTTTCCTTCCGCTAACTTTGGGATGTTTTTGTTCTTCTTTCTCTAAATGCTTTAGGTGCAAGGTTAGGTTGTTTATTCGAGATGTTTCCTGTTTCTTAAGGTAGGATTGTATTGCTATAAACTTCCCCCTTAGAACTGCTTTTGCTGCATCCCATAGGTTTTGGGTCATCGTGTCTCCATTGTCATTTGTTTCTAGGTATTTTTTAATTTCCTCTTTGATTTCTTCAGTGATCACTTCGTTATTAAGTAGTGTATTGTTTAGCCTCCATGTGTTTGTATTTTTTACAGATCTTTTCCTGTAATTGATGTCTGGTCTCATAGCATTGTGGTCAGAAAAGATACTTGATACAATTTCAATTTTCTTAAATTTACCAAGGCTTGATTTGTGACCCAAGATATGATCTATCCTGGAGAATGTTCCATGAGCACTTGAGAAAAATGTGTATTCTGTTGTTTTTGGATGGAATGTCCTATAAATATCAATTAAGTCTGTCTTGTTTAATGTATCATTTAAAGCTTGTGTTTCCTTATTTATTTTCATTTTGGATGATCTGTCCATTGGTGAAAGTGGGGTGTTAAAGTCCCCTACTATGATTGTGTTACTGTCGATTTCTCCTTTTATGGCTGTTAGTATTTGCCTTATGTATTGAGGTGCTCCTATGTTGGGTGCATAAATATTTACAATTGTTATATCTTCTTCTTGGATCGATCCCTTGATCATTATGTAGTGTCCTTCTTTGTCTCTTCTAATAGTCTTTATTTTAAAGTCTATTTTGTCTGATATGAGAATTGCTACTCCAGCTTTCTTTTGGTTTCCAGTTGCATGGAATATCTTTTTCCATCCCCTTACTTTCAGTCTGTATGTGTTTCTAGGTCTGAAGTGGGTCTCTTGTAGACAGCATATATATGGGTCTTGTTTTTGTATCCATTCAGCCACTCTGTGTCTTTTGGTGGGAGCATTTAGTCCATTTACATTTAAGGTAATTATCGATATGTATGTTCCTATTCCCATTTTCTTAATTGTTTTGGGTTCGTTATTGTAGGTCTTTTCCTTCTGTTGTGTTTCTTGCCTAGAAAAGTTCCTTTAGCATTTGTTGTAAAACTGGTTTGGTGGTGCTGAACTCTCTCAGCTTTTGCTTGTCTGTAAACGTTTTAATTTCTCCATCAAATCTGAATGAGATCCTTGCTGGGTAGAGTAATCTTGGTTGCAGGTTTTTCTCCTTCATCACTTTAATTATGTCCTGCCACTCCCTTCTGGCTTGTAGAGTTTCTGCTGAGAGATCACCTGTTATCCTGATGGGGATTCTCTTGTGTGTTATTTGTTATTTTTGCCTTGCTGCTTTTAATATGATTTCTTTGTGTTTAATTTTTGACAGTTTGATTAATATGTGTCTTGGTGTATTTCTCCTTGGATTTATTCTGTATGGGACTCTCTGTGCCTCCTGGACTTGATTAACTATTTCCTTTCCCATATTAGGGAAGTTTTCAACTATAATCTCTTCAAATATTTTCTCAGTCCCTTTCTTTTTCTCTTCTTTTTCTGGAACCCCTATAATTCGAATGTTGGTGCGTTTAATGTTGTCCCAGAGGTCTCTGAGACTGTCCTCTGTTCTTTTCATTCTTTTTCTTTATTTTGCTCTGCAGCCGTTATTTCCACTATTTTATCTTCCACCTCACTTATCCGTTCTTCTGCCTCAGTTATTCTGCTATTGATCCCATCTAGAGTATTTTTCATTTCATTTATTGTGTTTTTAATCGATGCTTGATTCATCTTTAGTTCTTCTAGGTCCTTGTTAACTGTTTCTTGCATTTTGTCTATTCTATTTCCAAGATTTTGGATCTTGGAAATAGAATCTTGGATCATCTTTACTATCATTATTCTGAATTCTTTTTCAGGTAGACTGCCTATTATCTCTTCATTTGTTAGGTCTGGTGGGTTTTTATCTTGCTCCTTCTGCTGTGTGTTTTTCTGTCTTCTCATTTTGCTTATGCTACTGTGTTTGGGGTCTCCTTTTTGCAGCCTGCAGGTTTGTAGTTCCCGTTGTTTTTGGTGTCTGTCCCCAGTGGCTAAGGTTGGTTTAGTGGGTTGTGTAGGCTTCCTGGTGGAGGGGACTAGTGCCTGTGTTCTGGTGGATGAGGCTGGATCTTGTCTTTCTGGTGGGCAGGTCCACGTCTGGTGGTGTGTTTTGGGGTGCCTGCGGACTTTTTATGATTTTAGGCAGCCTCTCTGCTAATGGGTGGCATTGTGTTCCTGTCTTGCTAGTTGTTTGGCATAGGGTG
Organism: Mesoplodon mirus; assembly: GCF_964341445.2. Taxonomy (NCBI): domain Eukaryota; kingdom Metazoa; phylum Chordata; class Mammalia; order Artiodactyla; family Ziphiidae; genus Mesoplodon; species Mesoplodon mirus. The sequence continues at coordinate 18,438,796 of NC_138980.1, read as the reverse complement.
TCCAGCACTGTAGCTTGCTGGTCGTTGAGTGAAGCTGGGTGCTGGTGTTGAGATGGAGATCTCTGGAAGATTTTTGCCGTTTGATATTATGTGGAGCTGGGAGGTCTCTTGTGGACCAGTGTCCTGAATTTGGCTCTCCCACCTCAGAGGCACAGCACTGACTCCTGGCTCCTCAATTTGGGATGATTTGTTGTCTATTCATGTATTCCACAGATGCAGGGTACATCACGTTGATTGTGGAGCTTTAATCCGCTGCTTCTGAGGCTGCTGGGAGAGATCTCCCTTTCTCTTCTTTGTTCCCACAGCTCCCGGGTCTCAGCTTTGGATTTGGCCCCGCCTCTGCGTGTAGGTCGCCGGAGGGTGTCTGTTCTTCGCTCAGACAGGACAGGGTTAAAGGAGCAGCCGCTTCGGGGACTCTGGCTCACTCAGGCCGCGGGGGAGGGAGGGGCACGGAGTGCGGGGCGAGCCTGCAGTGGCAGAGGCCGGCGTGACGTTGCACCAGCCCGAGGCTCGCCATGCGTTCTCCCAGGGAAGCCGTCTCTGGATCCTGGGACCCCGGCAGTGACGGGCTGTACAGGCTCCCGGAAGGGCGGCGTGGACAGTGACCTGCGCTCGCACACAGGCCTCTTGGCGGTAGCAGCAGCAGCCCCAGCGTCCCACGTCCGTCTCTGGGCTCTGCGCTTTCAGTCGCGACTCGCGCCCGTCTGTGGAGCCCCTTTAAGCAGCGCTCTTAATCCCCTCTCCTCGCGCACCAGGAAACCAAGAGGGAAGAAAAAGTCTCTTGCCTCTTCGGCAGCTCCAGAGTTTTCCTGGACTCCCTCCCAGCTAGCTGTGGCGCATTAGCCCCCTTCAGGCTGAGTTCTCGCCGCCAACCCCAGTCCTCTCCCTGCGCTCTGACCGAAGCCCGAGCCTCAGCTTCCAGCGCCGCCCGCCCCGGCGGGTGAGCAGACAAGCCTCTCGGGCTGGTGAGTGCCGGTCGGCACCGATCCTCTGTGCGGGAATCTCTCCGCTTTGCCCTTCCCAGGTACGTGGGGAGTTTCTTGCCTCTTGGGAGGTCTGAGGTCTTCTGCCAGCGTTCAGTAGGTATTCTGTAGGAGTTGTTCCACGTGTAGCTATATTTCTGGTGTATCTGTGGGGAGGAAGGTGATCTCCGCGTCTTAATCTTCCGCCATCTTCCCCGGAAGTCCTGGACTATGAATCTTGAAGGCAAATGTGGGCACAGAGCCTGCCAGCTGGAAGTGAATGCAGCTGGGCTAAATCCATCTTTTCCAGACCTTTCCCAGCCACAGTCACTTCATCACTCTGAGCCTAAGTTTCCTCATCTTTCAGAAGAGGATAAGAACCTCGATCTCACAGGATGGGTGTGAGGATTAAACAAGACAGTAGTAATAACTCTGGTTGATACTTACAGAGAGAGCTCTTACTATGTGCCAGGAACTGTTTTTAGTGCTCAACATAAACCAACTCACAACAATCCAATGTGGTAGGTACTATTACAGTCCTCGTGTTACAGAGGAGAGACTGAGGCAGAGAGGTTGAGAGATTTGACAAAGGCCTTCAGCTAGTAAGGCAGATCTGGGCTTCAAACCCAGAAAGGCTGGTTCCAGAGCATGTACATTTAGCCCTTTGCTGTGCATCCTTAGCACAGCCCCTGGCATGTGGTGGGTCTTCCATAAAGGGGTAATTCCTTTCCTCTTGGTTCACTAGTTGCTCTGGGATGGTGATGGTGGCCTGTCCCCTGTGGTCAGAGCTGTCAGGAGACTGGAGAGACAGCTGGTGAATTCAGTCTTGACCAGGCATGCAAAGCCCCACAACTCTGACTTTTCTTTTTATGCTTTTAGCCTGATTCTTAATAAGTGAAAGATATAGATGTCAAGATCCTTAAGGGTAAAATCAATGTTCCTTACCTAAGTCCAGGTCTTGTTAAACAAAAGAAACACATCTCTTTCCAAATGCATTTGAAGACAGTTCTGTAAACTGTTTTGCAGTTTTAGTGCTCAGGCACTTTAGAACAAAGTAATAAGAAAATTGTTTTTTGAAATCATGCTAAGGGCAATGTCCACTGTTATGATAATTCTGATTATTGTTATTATTTTCTGTGTGTGCATGGGAGAGATACATGGGGTAGTGATCAACTTTAGATTCTTTTCTACTATAATTTAGGTTGATATCATGAGAAGATTGCTCGGTCAATGAGAATCAGAAAATAGAAGATGCATATTTAATGCAGACAGGAGCAGAATCCCATGAATGAGGCAGGAAGTGTATCTCAATGGTTAGGACCATTGTCTTGGGAGGCTGGGTGCCAACTTTGCTTCCACTCCTTGATGTGTGACCCTAGGTTAGTCATTGTCCCTCTCCAAACCTCACCTGAAAAATGGGAATGGTTTTGGGAAGAGCTGCTATGATGATCAAACAAGATAATGTTAGTAATAATGATATTGTAAATTTGAAGGACTGGATAAATGTAAGGGAGAGTGATCATTTGTGGAAGTCATGGTGTCCAGAGTCGGGCAGAGCTGGTTTCAGTCTCTGCTCAGGCACTCTCTTGCTAAGCCTTAGTTTTCTCATCTTCAAAAGTGGGATAGTAATACATAACAGGTTTTTTTGTTTGTTTGTTTTAGAATTCGATGAGGTTAATGTGCATAAAATGTTTGGTATAGTGCCTGGTACACAGTTAGTGCTCAATAAGTGTTAGTAATTATAATTTGATTATGACCCCTGGCTCAGAAGTGATGCCACAAAAGATAGGACATGAAAAATGAAGAAATGGTTCAAACCAGTGATTGCTCAATTGAGCATTCTTTTAATTTCCTGTGTGTGTGTGTTTACATTTGTGTGTGTACTTTAGCATGTTTAATGATGAATTTCCACGGTGAGAATTGGATGAATCACAGAATCAATTTAGTCTTTACAACAGTTGAAAACAGCATGAAATGTTTTTCCCTTCTGGAGGCCATGCCCTGCTCTTGCTTGACTCTGGCTGTATTCTCTGCTATCCAACTACTGTAAGTGCCTGCTGGGCAGCTCAGCAGGTCTCCTAGAGAGTGGAGTTCCTTCTTGGTTAGAGGGACATGACTCCTGTGTAATGGGGCGCTTTACTAATGTGGGATGTGTTGCCAACACCTGGAGTTTTCATGGGCTACAGGTCCTGTGCAGAATGTGGGCTTATAGGGGAATCTGGGAGAAGCGTGTTACACTCCTCTTTCTATCTCTCAGGGAACAGTCATGTGAATGCTCTTCTGTACCTCACCTGGAGTACTGCACACCTTCTTCACAGTCTGCTTGGCTCCAGTCTCATTCTGGTCAGTCATCTTCACATCAGAGTCACATCCACAGTTTACACACCCCTGTCTACTCACATCTCTCCCCTGATGAAAACCTTGCACTGGCAGGGTGGAGTCCTGGTTGCTTAGCACAATGGTCAGACTTTTCCTGAGTTGGCTTCAACTTGCCTCTTTAGCCCCTGCTGGCGAGTGCCCTGCCGTGCTGTAATTATCTGTGCACACATTTGCATATCCCACCAGACTGTGTGCAACTCATGAGTAAAAACTGTCTGATTCCATGTACCTCTCATAACTGGCATATGGACGGTGCTCAATAAATTTTTTTTAACAGGGAGTTCAGCCTAGTGTTTAAAAATTTGACTCTGGAGTCAGAGAGGCCTGCCTTTGACTCTTGGACTCTCCACTTTATTGATATGTAATGTAGGTCAAGTAGGTAAGATGGCTAAGTCTTAGTTTCATCCTCTGTACAGCAGAGGCAATGGTGCTTACCTATAAGGATGTTTTGAGGATGGCACAAGGCCTGGTGTGCAGTAAGAACTTAAAAGGTGTTAGCTTTTATTATTATTAAATCTTTGTTGAACACACACCATAGCATAGTCTATGGAAAAGAGGGATCATAAACGGGATACTGAGTAATAATCTTTTGATGCTGGAAACCACCAGGGACACATGACAGAAGATTGTCTTCATCTGAGAAGGTATGCCAATGATGGCAATGGAAATTGTTGGGAAGCTTTGACATCTGACAGTGTGGTAGTGTGTGTTCAGTTGCTAGTAACTGAAAATCTAACTCAAATGGGCTTGACTAGTTTTTTTAAAAAATGGTTAATTGCTTATATAACTAGACAGCAACAAGGTTGGGTGGGCTTCAGGGTTGGTTTTTTTCAGCTGCTCAAACATATCATCAAGGATCCAGGGTCTTTTTCTCTATGCTGTGCCAGCCTTATCCTAAGACCATCCTCTTTCTTGGTGTAGCTGTAAGAGGGCTGCCAAAATCTGGGATTTGATGACCATATTCAGGGAGAAGGATAGAATTGCTTCTAGAAACTCTCTTAGAAGACTGAAACCTTGCTTTCCTGAAGCCACCAGCAAATAACTACAATCTTCTTGGTCCTGAATTAATCACATATCCATCAGTGAACCACTGGATGGTGTTCAGGGAGTGAGGTTGTGCTAGCTGGTTTGGCTTGAGTCACCTGCTCCATACCTAGAATCAAGGCATGTATTCTGCAGTAGTGGAGTAAGAAAATCCAAGTATTGAAAAGGGGAAGAGGGTGCTAGGAAAGAAACTGTTTTCTGAGCTTCTGAAAGAATCTTCAGCTCTCATGGCTGCTATACAAGTTTCAGAGAATGGGAGGCATATCTCCATACTTTTATTGCTTCATCACTTAGGTGCTTTTAAAAGTCCTTTCCTACATCATTCATTTGACAATCACCACCAGTACAACAAAAAAGTACAATAATGACATTTCTCATTTTTGCTGTGTCTACTATTTGCAGTACTGTCTTTTAGCTTTGATTCCTGGTTCTCTGAAGATGTTTTTTCCCCAGTAAATAACTCTCTGATATAAGTGTCATTAGATTGTCTTTATAGATGAGAAAACAAGCTGAAGCTCAGGGAGGTTGATGTAAGTGTTTCAAATTCACAAAGAAAATTAGCAGAGCCAGGATTTGATCCAGGTCTGTCTGGTTCCAAAGCTCATATTCTTTCCAAGACTCCATGCTACCTTCTTATTCTTATTCTAGAAACGAGGTGGAGACTTCCATTTGAAAATGGATGTGCCAACTTGATATTCTTTCCATCTCCTCCTGGAAACCATCCAAAACAATAAGGAGGATAGAAAACAAAATTCCAAACTCCATTTTTAGTGAAGCTAGGAGACAGGCTGAAAAATATTATGTAGGGGTTGTCAAGAGCACACAGTAGCTGTGAGAGAGGCAGTAGCCAAAAGCAGAGATGAGAGTTCAGTAAAGTATTTGACCAAAAAACAAAGACAAAGACAAAATTTCTTGATACTGGGGGAACTAGTCTAAAGGAGAAAATCTCTATCCTTTGGTTGAAAAAGAGGATGGGGACATAGGATAAGCTGAGAAGAAGAGATTCCCCCAAACTTGGTTAGCTTCAGAGAAGTAAGAAGGCTGAAAGTATCAGTCATTTTTTGCTACATAACAAACACCTCCAAATTCAATAAACATTTTTTTCCTGTTCATGTGTCTTCAGGGTGGCTGGGGTTAATGTATCTAGGCTGTTCTAAGCTGGGTTTGACTACAGTCTGAGGGCTGGGTGCTGGTCTGCTCCATGTGTATCTCAACCTTTTAATCCAGTGGCAACCTGAGGCATATTCTTCTCGTGATGAAAAGCAAGAGTCAAGAAGGTAAATCTAACTACGCAAGCACATTTCATGCTTTGCTCATGGCATACACACTAATAGCCCATTAGCCAAAGCAAGTTGCATGGTCAAATCTGAAACCAAGAGATAAGGAAGTACAATCCATCACCATAAGACCATGACAAGAGTGTACATGCATAGTACTTTGGGAGATGAACAAGTGAGGATAGAAATTTAATCCTCCACACCAGGTTATGTGTAGAAGCACTCTGACTTTGTAGCAAATGAGAAGAGAGACCCTGAGCTGTGAAAAGCAACTTTATTATAATTCTACCCTGGCCTCTCCCCACCTACAGAAAACTTTGTCCAATGTTTGCTCCAGAAAGTCCTAATTCAGTCAACAATGAGCAATAACAAACAAACCAGTGCTGTATTTTAACAAAGATACTATATAAAAAAGGGAGAAAGGAGCAGTAAAAGTTATGAACAAAGAACACTCACTAGTAAAATGGCCCTGGAACAGACTAAAATTGTGAGCAAAACTTCCACCTTACAGAAAATATCATATAGGAGCAATTACCTCTGAGAACAACCACCATGCAATAACTCAGGGGTGGGATTGCAAGGCAGCACTGGATGAGATGTGATCTGGCAAAACTCAGAAAATAAATAGAAGAAAAAATGAAACCATTATTAAAATAAAGACAAAATTTGACAGAGCACAGGGTTAATAAACTCTATGAAAATACAAGAAAGGACATAGAAAATAGAAGTGAGAAGAACAAACAAAGTGAAATGTAGATTAAAAGAATAGCTAAAGAGGACTGTATAGATGTAGAAGAGAGTCAAAAGAGATCAAATATATGCATAATTGGACTTCATCAAAAAGAAAACCAAAATAATGAAACAGAGCAAATGACAAAGGTATAAAGAAGAGTTTCCTAAAAAAATTTTTTTGAATCTACATATTGCAACGAACAAATTATGTGCCTGACAAAGATGACCCCAAATGGTCAACACCGAGACATTGTCTCATAATATTAGTGGACTTCAAATATGAAGATCCCTGATTTTCCCCCTTATATAGGACTTTATTTCTTCTCTCCTCCAGCTGGCTTCAGATTTCTCCAGAGCAACATTCAGTTCCAGATGAAAATAGAGCAACATTTAAGCAATATCTAATAAAAGAGAATATGAATCAATGGTTTTATACCTTTATATCCTTTACATATAGAAGCCAGAGAAACACAATTTTAAAAACCCAAGAGCTCAGAGAATGTGCTCCTATGAGCCCTCCTTGATGAAAATAAAAATGACAAACTTCAGCAAACCAAGACATTTTTTGAGAAACTATGTATAAGTTTAACAGTGACTGAGAGTGAGCACTGTACATATTTGACAGTAGAACCAAGACTAATTTACGTATATATTTTAATTGAAATATAGTTGATTTACAATGTTATATTAGTTTGAGGTGTACAACAAACTGATTTGATATTTTTATAGATTATACTCCATTTAAAATTATTAAAAATGTTGGTTATAGTCCCTGTGCTATATATTATATCCCTGTATCTTAATTGTTTTATTCCTGGTAGTTTGTACCTCTTAATACCCTTCCTCTGTCTTGCCTACCCCTCTACGTCTCTTGTACTGGTAACCCTAATGTGTTCTCTGTATCTATTAGTCTCTTTCTGCTTTCTTATATTCATTCATTTGTTTTATTATTTTTTAGATTTCACATATAAGTGAAAACATAGAGTATTTGGAACCAAGACTAATATTAATGTGGGTATTAAAGTGGTAGAATACAATAAGAATGTTACATATTGTAGAACATCATAGAAATAATAAAACTTACAAAAACCAGGGAGGAAAAGGTAAAGAAAATAGAAGGAAAAGAAAGTATATTGATTGTTTCATATAATGGCTGGGAGTAAAATCATATCATTTAAAGCTGACAAAGTAGTAGAAATAAAAATATAATAGCCAGCTTTTGCTATATAATAATCAATCCCCCACAGTCAGAATTTACAAGAACAACAACAAGAGCATTTATTCTCACATTCATCTGTTACCAGTTTGACTGAGGTTTGGGCTGATCCAAAGTAAAATTGTCAGGAGGACCTGCTTCAGGCTGTGAGTCATCTTGGTTTGGCTGCAAGCTGTGGGTTGGGTTCAGATATTCAGATGTATTAGCTCTGGACCCAGGCTAAAGGGGCAGCAGCTCCCAGAGGGAGGTCTTCTAATAGCACACCACGAGAGTATAAGAGGCCAAGCCAACTAATGAAGCACGTTTCAGGACTGCTCATTTCCTATCTGTTAACAATACATTGGCCAAAGCAAGTCACGTGTCCAAGCCCATTATCAATGGTGGTGAGAAGAATATATTGCTCTTGAGTGAAGAACTTAGGACAATAAGTCAATCTATTATGGCATATTTAAGAGTACAAATATAAACACTAAAGAAGGATACTATTAACTAAAATTTGATGATAGGGAACTAATAGATAAGTAAAAAATTAATGACTAAGAGTATCATATACTATTATAATTTAAAACTAATCACTAGACTAAAGTAAAAACCTTTCTAAATATCAGAAGAACTGCCTATAGGAAATGAACCAAAGAAAATTGATCACCAAGCAAAGAAAGTACAAAAATATGTCAGAATTTAGACCAAAGTATTGGTCATACTATTAAATGTAAAAGGACTAAACTCACTGTGGTAGGAAGAATAATGCTCCCTCTCCAGGTCCCCAAAGATGTTTACATCTTAATCCCTGGAACCTGTGATTAAGTTATGTTACATGGCAAGGGTTGTGGATGGAACTAAGGTTACAGCTCAGTTGAGTTTAAGGAGATATTTAATTAAACTGGATTTTCTAGGTAGGCCTGATATAATCACAAGCATTCTTTAAAGAGGCAGAGGGAAACTTGAGTATAGAAGAGAAGTGGTCCAATCTGAATAAGACTCAACCTATAATTCTGGTTTAGAAGATGGATGAAGGGGACATAAGCTAAGGAAGTTCAGGCAGCCTCTGGAACCTGGACGAAGCAAGGAAAGAATTCTCCCCTAGAACCTCCAGAAGAAATACAGCTGGGTCAGCATCTTGCTTTTAGCCCAGTGAGACCCATTTCAGACTTCTGATCTCTAGAACTGTAAGGTAACAAATTTGTGTTGTTTTAGGCTACTAAATTTGTGACAATTTGTTACAGCAGCAATGAGAAACTAATATGCTCATCTATTAATGGAAAAATAAATTCAGATTGGGTCAGAAATGAAAAACCAATATTATAATGTTTACAGGACACATCTCTAAAATTAAGGGATTCAATAAGCCAAGAAAAAAAAAAACGGGCAAAGAGTGTGATTCACAATGATGCATCAGCACTGATTAAGGTGAAAACTACAAGAATTACTCGGAGGAAAAATAATACATGATAGAAACATAACAATATTAAGGGACATTAAATCTCTTAGTCAATAACAGGTCAGGTATATTTAAATTGAATAAGTAATTAATAAGGTAGATATATTTAGCATATGGGAAACTTATTACCTCGTAAAGAATAAAGAGAAATTCTTTATATGTACTTTTTGTAGCAGCTTCTTTAGCAGCTTTATTCATAATCACTCCAAAGTGGAAACAACCCAAATGTCCTTCCATGGGTTAATGGATAAACAAACTTTTGTCCATTCATACAACAGAATATTATTCAACCATAAAAAGGATCAGATTATCAATACATTCAACAACATAGATGAATTTCAACGGCATTAGGCTGAGTGAAAGAAGCCAATCTCAAACGTCTACTTCCTGTATGATTCCTTTTACATGACATTCTATACAAGGCAAACTAGAGAGACAGAGAACAGATCAGATCAATGGTTGTCCAGGGTTAGGGACTAGGGGATGGAGTGACTACAAAGGGTCAGCATGAAGAAATTTTGGGAGGAATGGAACTATTCTGTTTTCCTAATATTAGTGGTGGTTACATGAAACTATTCCTGTGTTAAAACTCATAGAACTATATCACAAAAGTCAATTTTATTGTATGTTAATTTAAAAATTAAAAAAATGAAAGCAGAGATTAACAAATTAGGCAACAAAAGTCTTAGAAGTAATAAACAAATGAAACCAAAAGCAAATTCTTGGAAAAATATATAAAATACCCACTAGCTAACTAATGAAGCAAAATAAAAAGAAACTTCAAATATGCAAAATAAGAAATGACAAGGGGTCGAGTGGTTTGATGGGAAAGATTTTCAAGGGAGCAAACTTAAAGTTTCTCTTGCTCGGAAGAAGCCTCCAATGAACAGCATGCGGGGAGGAATGCCCCCCCGTGAGGGCAGAGGGATGCCGCCGCCACTCCGAGGAGGTCCAGGAGGCCCAGGAGGTCCTGGAGGACCCATGGGTCGCACGGGAGGCCGTGGAGGAGACAGAGGAGGCTTCCCACCAAGAGGGCCCCGCGGTTCCCGAGGGAACCCTTCTGGAGGAGGAAATGTCCAGCACTGAGCTGGAGACTGGCAGTGCCCCAATCCGGGGTGTGGAAACCAGAACTTTGTGTGGAGAACAGAGTGCAACCAGTGTAAGGCCCCAAAGCCTGAAGGCTTCCTCCCACCACCTTTCCCACCCCCGGGCGGTGACCGTGGCAGAGGTGGCCCTGGTGGCATGCGGGGAGGAAGAGGTGGCCTCATGGATCGAGGTGGTCCTGGTGGAATGTTCAGAGGTGGCCGTGGTGGAGACAGAGGTGGCTTCCGTGGCACCCGGGGCATGGACCGCGGTGGCTTTGGTGGAGGAAGACGAGGTGGCCCTGGGGGACCCCCTGGACCTTTGATGGAACAGATGGGAGGAAGAAGAGGTGGGCGTGGAGGACCTGGAAAAATGGATAAAGGCGAGCACCGTCAGGAAGGCAGAGACCGGCCCTACTAGACGCAGAGACCCCGCAGAGCTGCATTGAGTACCAGATTTATTTTTTAAACCAGAAAATGTTTTAAATTTATAATTCCATATTTATAATGTTGGCCACAACATTATGATTATTCCTGTCTGTACTTTAGTATTTTTCACCATTTGTGAAGAAACATTAAAACAAGTTAAATGGTAGTGTGCCGAGTTTTTTTTTTTCCTTCTTTTAAAGATGGTTGTTTAACTAAGACTAAACAATGGGAATCCCTTGTGAGCATGCTCAGTATCATTGTGGAGAACCAAGAGGGCCTCTCTAACTGTAACAATGTTCATGGTTGTGATGTTTTTTTTAAAATAAAATTCCAAATGTTTATAAACCGTCAAAAAAAAAAAAAAAAAAAGAAATGACAAGGGGGAAACACTATCAAACAGGAGTTTAAAAAAATGAGATCAGTTCCTATAAATCCCTAAAAATAAAATTTAAAATCTAGACGAAATAAACAATTTTCTAGGCAAATGTAATTTATCAAGCCTGATCTTAGAAGAGATTAATGTCTAAATAAACCAGTTATAAAGAAAGTCTTGAAAAAGCTACCATCCCCTCCATGAAGAAAAAAAAATGTTATAAAGTTTCTAGGGGAATTTTAACCAAACTATTAAAGCACAGATATTCCTTATAGCAGAGAATCTGGTAGATACACATTAACTGAATGATCAAAGTGAACATCATTTATAGCAGGACAAACATATGTGTGTCTCCTGATATAATGCACTAAGAAGGACATGATCTCATTTTTGTGGCATTTCTGACAAAAAATTATAACTTAAATCCAGTCATAAAGAAACACCAGAAAACTCCAGTTGAGGGATATTACACAAAATAAATAACCTGCACTCTTCAAAAATATCAAGATTTTTAAAGACAAAGACTGAGGAATAGCTCCAGATTAAAGGAGACTGGAGAGACATGATAAATACACATGTGATGCTGTATTGGGTCCTAACTAGAGAAAAAAATTTTATGAAAGACATTTTTGGGAAAACTGATAAAATTTAATAAGGTCTATAGATTAGATGATAGGACTGTATCGATGTTAATTTCCTGATTTTGATAATTGTCTTGTGGTTTTTTAAGAGTACATCCTTGTGTTCAGAAAATCCCCACTTAAGTATTTAGGGCTAAAGGGATATATGTATAACTTACTCTTAAATGACTCAGAAAAAATGACATATAGATTTAGGGAATCTGGGGTATGGTAAATTTGTACTTTGTTAAAAAACAACTTTTCTCTAAATCTGTAATTCTTCAAGGCAAAATGTTAAATAACTGATAATTCCAATTTTATTTAAACTAAGCTAGAACAAAGAAAAAGGAAAAGAAACATGTTTTTTTTAAAAAAAACAGTGACATTAACATTAGTAAAACCTGATAAAGATTGAGATGAAAAGAAATCTGAAAGACCAAAGTTACCTATGAATATCAATACAAAAATCTAAATAAAGTATTAGAGACCACAGTGTAGCATCACAATAAAAGACTTGAAAAGAACTCTCACAAATGAAAGAAAATGTAACAGAAATAATATTATAGGGCCAAGTATTATTTCAGGAATTCAAGGACGATTTCATATTAGGAAATTGATTAAATTAATGATTTAAAGAGAAAAATCACCAGATTACCTCTATGATTGCTGAAACAATCAAACACAACTCAACACAAAATTTGACACAACTCAACGATTATTTATAAAATAGAAATCAATTGATTCTTCCTTAACATAATAAAATATACTTAGCTCCAAAGCCAGGATTATGCCGAATGGGGAAACACTAGCAGTATTCCAACTAAAGTGAAAGACGGCTACTCATTCCTTGCGGTTGTTACACACTAGATGCTTTCCATGTAAGATTTCATAAGTCTCCATTTTATTTAATTAATTTCTACACTTTATCATTTCCTTTATTCAACTTCATCTGGGCTTAATTTGCTCCTCTTTCTCTAACTTCTTGTGATAGATTCTTAGATTATTCATTTTCAGACTTTCTTTTCTCTAGATACATGCAGTTAAAGTTATACTTGATATATATTTCCTCATAAGCACTGTTTTAGCTGTGGCCCACAACCATGTAATATTTTCCTTAGCATTTAGTGCAAGATGATTTCTTATTTCTATTTTTGACTTCTTCATTGACTAGTGGGTTATTTAGAAGCATGTTGCTTAATTTCCAAATATTTCCAAATGTTGAAAATATTCTTGTTATTGATAACTAGATTAATCCCATTACAGTCAGAGAATATACTCAGTATAATTTCAGTCCTTTGGAATTTGTGGACCTTTGCTTCATGACCCAGCAATGTGGCTAGTTTTGGTAAATCCATGTGCACTTAAAAAATGTATTTTTCTATGGTTGTGTGCAGTGTTCTATATATGTCAATTGGGTCAGATTTGTTAATCATGTTGTTTAGATAGCCTACATCTTTACAATGTTTTTTTTGGGTGTTGCTTATTCTATCAGTTGTTGAGAGGTGTTTAAGTTTCCTTTCTTATTCAAAGCAACAGGGAAATTGTTAATTTAAATAGGTAATTGATCATTTAAAACAAGATTATACCAACATATCTTAAGCATTTTATTTTACTCTATAAAATAGCAGTATACATTTTGTTGCTAATCTTTAGATGTGGGGCAAAGATCTTTCTCCTTTAAAGTCTTGCGTTGTCTTGCCTTTGGCAAGATGCTTAAGCCCAGGTACTTTCATGGGTCCACCTGATCCATGAGGAATTCATTCATCTCTTCCCTGCCAAGTGATGAGAGTACAGGCTCTCCACCCTGATATACATGCAGTTAAATTTATACTTGATATATATATTGCTGACTTTCCAATTAGCCTCTCTCATGCTCAGGTAGCCACCTGCAGGACAGGTAAGTCCACAGGGATGCATGTTTATTAGTCTAATCCAGGTGGTTAGTTTCAAAACTTCAGGGTGCATCTGAATCACCTGGAGGGCTCCCTAAACCATGGATTGCTGGGTCCCACCCCTAAAGTTACTGATTCAGTTGGCCTGGGCTGGGGTTGGTGATTTTCATTTCTAAGCAGCTCCTAGGTGATGCTGATGTTGCTGATCCAGGGACTGCACTCTGAGAATCACTGGTTTGGCCAATCAAGTTAATTCCATTCTTCTTGCCTGGGGCTGCTATGGACAAGGATCTATGATAAATCCATTACCTCTGAGATGTGTGCTGAGGACTCGGGGTTCGGGTGAGAATCTGTGAAAGTTTTCTTCACTCTTTTACACAACAGCCACTCACACTTTTTCTGCCTCTAGATGTGGCTGTAACTGTGGTAGCCCCTGGGAACCCCGGAAGGGAGACATGGCCCACATGACAAGGATGGCAGGGGAAAGATGGAAGATGCCATGATGATAATGTTAGGACTGAATGAACCAACCCTGATATGTCCTCCCTCTGAACATTTTATTCCTGATATAATACTTCCTGGTTGCTTAACTTTCTGCTGGGTCTTCTGTGGCTTGCACGTTTATGGGAGCTGATACAGAAAGCAATCCTTGGCCATCTTCCTGGGCCTCCCTGGACCTGGAAATTTGAGTGGGATCATCTCATGCTCCCAGTTATGTTGTCTTGGAAATGAGACACCTCCAGAATTTTTCTATTCCTGGGCTCACCTGCTTGGGTTCTGCCTGCTGCACCTTCATGCATTCACCTTCCTTTGCCTTCCTCTCTGGTGAAAATCCCAGCCCCTTCACATCTTCCCACAAGAAATGTGCTCATGTGGGACATCTTGGGTGTGCTTGTTGCATTCCTTGAAGATTTACAGGCTGAGGGAAGGGATCCATGTGTTTCAGGTGGCCTTCCTGTCTTGCTGGGTCTGCCCTAGCTTCTCTTTCCACCCCATCCTGTTCTCCAGAACAGTAAATGCTTTCTACACCCCTCTCCAGTAATACCTACACCAAGGCTCTCATCTTCTACCCAAAGCACTTCTTTAGGTGTTTTCTCCACACCGAATTAGGATCCTCTTCTTAAGGGGAGTTATGGTGCCAATTGTGAATATCCTTTTTCTTTTTTTTTTTAAAATCACCTTGTGACTGTGGGTGAAAAGCCAAGTGAAAATCTGGGGCAAAGTAATCCCAGAAGGTTGAGAAGGTTGAGAAGGTAACAAAAGCCCTGGAAGGTGGCATTGCCCTGCTGTGTTGTAACACGGTCTTCCTTTGGACATCTCGAGGTTCTGGCCATGCCCCCTCGAAGGCCATGGATAGGCAGGAGATAGAGTCACCTCTCCTATATCTAGACCATGCATTCTTGACAGGGGCTAACTTGCTCCCAAGGGGATGAAAATTGTCTCTTGTGGGTAGGGAAAAAACCTCTTACTCTCTTTATGTATAAAGCAGAGATATATATCAGTGCACAAATATATATAGTACATTGGTGGTATTAGAATTTTCTGGGGGGTTGTTAAGAAAATAATGTCTAAAAAGGCTCCAGATGAGAGGTGATAATTTTAAAAAAGGTTGAGAGACACTGATTTGGATGACCTTCCCCTTGGGGCAGCCTCAGTAAGGGCTACCACCCAGTTGCCCAGGCCAGAAACCTAGGCATCATCCTTAATGACTCTTCTCCCCAATAAGTCTCAAAAGTTCCCCAATATTTAATCATCTCTCTTAGTTTTGTGCCTAAATTCCAGCACAAGCCACTGTTCCCTCTTGCCTTCATCTCTGTCTTGGGACAATTAAAAACCTTGTATTTATTTGCCTGTGGCATCCTCTGCCTCTAGAGCAGGGGTGGGCAAACTAGGGCTGCTTGTCAAGGGTTATTGGAACATAGCTCCACCTATTCATATACCCTGTGTCTCTAGATGCTTTCGTGCTATGATGGCTGGGATGAGTAGCTGCGACAGAAACCATGCGGCCTGCAAAGTCTAAATGATTTACTTTTATCTGGTCCTTTATTAAAACAGTTCAGGACACTAGCTGTGGATTATGAGCTACTTAGGGTGAAGGACAGGTCTTATTTCACACTGTTCCTGGTGCCCAGCCTCAAAACTGGTGCAGAGTGTAGTCAGTGAGTGTTGGGAGATGAATAACTGGGTGGATGACTAAAGGGATGAAATGCAAGCTCATGTGGTAGAGGGTGGGCCCATCCAGTGTGAAAACCAGCAGGTCACTGACTTTTCTCTACAAGTGCAGGCCATAGCTCAAGTTCAGATCCAGCAAAACCCCTTTTCCCTTTTGCTTTTGCCCTCATTTCTGCTTTTTCATCTTTTGATAAGAAGGAAATTTTCTTGTGTGGCTCAGATGATTAAAAATGAATTATCTAAGTACTGTTTCCCTCTGAGAATCCTGAGCAGAGTCTAATGGTGGTATGGAAAAAAATTTAAAAAAAAACCTGGGTTAATGTTGATCTTCAGAAAGTGGAAGCATTTGCTCCTTAATGAAAAATTCCACAGGCTGCAGACACATCTGGGGCCTATCCTGCTGGCTTTAGTTATGAACTTGTTGTGAGGAACTCATGGCTGGGCTTTTTTAGATCTCTAAATTTTACAGTGCCATGAGTAACAGTAATAGCAACTCACAGGAGTTGAGCACTTCGGGGACTTGACTGGTAGCTGTCACATATTCCAAAATCCTGATTGATCCCCATTTTACAGCTCTGGAAACTGATGCTCTGAGGGGGAAGCGACTTGTTCAAGTTCATACAGCTGCCAAGTGGCAAAGCAGGGATTTGACAGGGTCTATTGGACTGCTAATCCCATTACCTTCCTCTTCAATCAGGAGATTAATAATGATAATAATAATAAAATTGGCTTTTTTTTTTTTGGAAGCCAGATTTCAAAGACCAGGTTGCTTTTGAAGGAACAAAGAGAAGGAAGTTTTCCTAAACTTGGAAACGTGATTCTAGGATTTTATCAAAGTCGAATGGAAATGGATAGGCTTCTAGGGTAGTACCCATGCATGAGAGATCCTCTCGAAGTACTGGTATTCATGTCACCTGTCCAGTCCACATTGTCACTTGGCCGTCTTGCTTGCCTTGCTCTTTGTTCTCTGTCATTACCCAGCGCAGCCTGGCCATTACCCTGTGTCTCTCAGTCTCCCTCCTTTTATCTTTCCACTCCCTCCCTTCCTTCCATTTCCACTGTTACCCCCACCCCCTCAAGAACTTTGGAAGTTTTCTCATAGAAATCCATCAACTCCACTCTTGACTCTATCATCACTTTATTTTGATCAGATGCTGTTCTGCCATCCAGCAAAACCATTCCCTCCTCTGGGGACAGCACCTTCATGTCCTTTTGGAGCGTGGCATCTCTTCCACTCTTATCCATGGTGTACAGGGGGCTCTGATACTGCCCCAAATTCCAGGGGTGAACCATGGCCCAGGCCTATATGATCATCTGCCTTACTACAATGATTGGTTCAGAGATGGGCACATGACCCGAGACAGACCAGTGGGATTCAGTTCTGAGACTTTTGTTGGAGCTGTTGGAAAACTGTACTTTTGTTCACTGGAGCTTCTAGAAGTATCAGTGAGGTAAATCTGAATCTGAAAAGTCAACCCAAAGGAACACTGAGAAGTGGAAAGAGCCCACAGATCCAGCTATTCCTGAAGCTGATATACTCTCTGGACTTTCAAAGACCAGAGCCAATAAATTCTCTGAACTTAGTTTGAATGGGGTTTCTGTCCATTTATAAGTTGTGAATGGAAGAGAATAACTTTCCTTTTTTCTGTTTCAGTTTCTTCAGTAAGAACAAAAAATTAGGGTTCTTTGGCCAAAAAAGGGAGATGCTAAAACTATAAAATTAAAACCAAAATTATTACAAAATTACTTTATCAAAATTCACGTTCTATATACTCTTATACAACTGTACATAATGCCTACTCTTTTATATACTGACCCAGTTATATATGTATTTATATATTAACTAATTTATTTATGTATTAATGTAGTAGGTTTCCTTCCTCTCTTGCTCCCTCTCTTCCTCCATTGGGTGCCCAATATGTGCCAAGCACTGTGTCAGGCCCTGGACTTAGCCAGATGAGTAGGCATGAGTCTGTCCACAAGGAGCTGTTATTCAATGTGGTAATATAGACCAGAAAATCAGCAACTACCCAGCAGTGGAGTATGATGGGTGCTGTGATGGAGAAGGGCGGAGGACAGGTATCAGAAACAGACTAGGGTGATGATAAAGGAAGGGAATACATGGCTGCCTAGAGGTTTTTTTTTGAAGGATAAAGATGAGAAATCTAGCTCATGGGAATAGTATGTACTAAAGCAAGGCACAATTGAACAAGAGCAAGTTCCTTTATGTAACACCACCTCTGTTACAGCAGTTACCATGTGGCCCCCTCTCCTGCCAAGAATATCCCCAGACCCACTTCCTGAGCTACAAAAAGACCAATGGATTTGCTTTAACAGTTTACTATTATCAAAATGATGTTCTGTTTGCCACAACGGATTCTAAAAGTATCTACCTCTAATGGCATAAATTTACCAAAACACAGCCTATGAATCTATGCCTGACACATGGATGATTCACAAATATTTGTTGAGTGATGAAAGCTAAGAATATGTTCAGCAAACTGTTCTAAAATTAAATTTCACTAAACATCATACCATGTAGCTAATAACTCTTTTACACTATTCCTATATTTCTTTTTACCTGAAATGTGCACATCCATGAGATTTGAAAGTAATCGTGGATAGTTATTCAGGTCTTAAACTCCTTCTCTGAATATCTTACTATAGGGCAGATGAAGAATGTTGGATAAAATAAGGAAAAGGAAGAAATCTTATCCTGATTGAGCATTTCTGTGTGTCAGTCTAGGGACAGGATTTCATTTAAATCTCATCACAGCCCTGGCTGCAGGGAGCATTCATTCTCCTGGGTTTACAGATTGAGAAATAAAGGAGGCTCAGGGTAACAGCTGGAAAGGGGCTGGGCTCGTATTTAAACTCTGACTCATCTGACTCCAAAGCTCCTTTCCCCTAACCCTTGGGAATTAAAATCTCACCTCAGACTCTCCAAATAGGCACTTACAAATAGGATCAGCATTCGACTCTAATCACCTTTTCTCACTGTTTTTCTGTTTTTATTCACTCCCTAAAGTTGATGTGTCTTGGGATACAAACTTTAGTTTTCTAAGATGTTCTCCTCCGCTCCTTTCTTTCTCTCTTGATGACGCCTCACTTTGTCAGGTCACCGCTCCATTTGTGAAGTTGGACCTGACACCATGCCACAGGGTGTGGGGACCTGGGACCTGGCTTCCTGAGCAGTCCCCAAGGTGACGCATCGGGAAGTGTGGGTATGCGGTTATGTCCTTGTGGAGTCAATCTTGGCCAATGGGAAGCAGGAGAAGGGGTGAGTCAGACAGATGAATATCTCCTTCTCTCTCCTTGGTACCACTTTGAGACAGTCTCTCTCTTCTTGGCCCATCTGTGTACAGTACTGGGTGAGAAAGCCTTCTGAGTGATATGCTGAGGCTCTTAGCTCACTGTGAAGTGATGACCCACAGGGTAATACACTGCCCCACAAGGCATCATGTTTTCCCTTTCTTCACTTCCCATTTTCCTTCATTGTCAGAGCCCTGGGCTTGCCCTTCCATATAAGTTGTAAGCAACTAAACTCTGCCTCAGGCTCTTCTTTCTAGAAGACCTGGGCAAAGAAAGAAAGAAAGAAAAAATCTCCAACTCATTTATGACAATAATGTTGGGAAAACTTTTTAACTTCCCCTAGTCCAGGAGCACTGGGGAGAGGCATGTTTACCCCCATAATGTCCTATATTCTTGATATAAGGTTAATCTTTCCCCCTATTATGGTTAATTTTGTGTGTCAACTTGGCTAGGCCATGGTGCCCAGTTGCTGGGTGAGAAACTAGTTTAGATATTTCTGTAAAGGCATTTTGTTTTAAGATAGATGAACATTTAAATCAGCGGACTTTGAGTAAAGCAGATTATCCTCCATATGTGGGTGGCCCTCATCCAATCAGTTCAAAGTCTTAAGAGGAAAAGGCAGGCTTTCTGAAGAAGAAGGAATTCTCCTCAAGACAACAAGGAATTCCAGAATTCTGCCCTGTGAAATTTGGACTAAACACTGTACCATCAACTCTTCCCTGGGTCTCCAGAATGCTGGCCTGCTCTATGGATTTTGGCTTTGCCAGCCTCCCAAATCATATGAGTCAATTTTGTAAAATCAATCAATCAATCTGTCTATTACCTCTCTCTCTCTCTCTCTCTCTCTCTCTCTCTATCTGCCTACCTATCTCTCTGTCTACCTATATTTTGGGTTCTGTTTCTCTTATATACCCTCTAAAAACATCAGAGAAGATTTAACACAAAATATTTAATATGGAGTGCTCTCAGAATTACTTTAAACAACAATAAAATGCTATTTTGGAAAAAACATAGTGCCCTGAAATAACCTCAAACAATGCTGTTTTGGATACCTAAAGAGGTCATTGCCAGAACTTGTTAAATAAAGGAAACAGATAAATTGTTTCCCAATCTCTCTCAAGATGTGAGAAATTCAAATAAGTTACTGAAGGTATCACATGGAAATAAGATGATTTTCCTAGCTCATCCACCATTTCTTTAGGTAGTGTGATCAGTGGGGAGAGAATCTGATAAACTCTTACTAACTATGTGCCAAGTGTTGTACTAAGTATTGGGAATATTGTGGTGACAAACCCTAGGCCCTGTCCTAGAGCACAGGCCTAGTCAGCCAGACAGACATCTATAAATAAAACCTGTGTGTTCAACCAGTATGTTAAACAAGTACAGCTCATGACATATTAAAACATGACTTAAAAAAAAAATTCTGTTCCTCCCTTGAGTGTTTTCTTCAGTGGAAATTATTTCCCCTGTCTCTGCATAGGAATTCTGGCAGGTGCCATGGCTTTTCTGCTCACTCCTAAGTACAAGAAGTGTTACCAAACCAAGCTTGTGTCTGCTTGCCCACATACAGTAAAGCCAATCTAGTGACACCGGGTTGTGAAGGAATGTACAGCATTTATGGCAGGGTGCCAAGCAAAGAGAATGGGCAGCTCATGCTCAAAAGACCTGAACTCTCCGATGACTTTTAGGCAAGAGGTTTTAAAGGCAGAGTGAGGGAGGGGGCTGCAGCATGAATGATCATCTTGTACACAATTCTGGGATTGATTGGCATCAAGGTGAAGTTCCAAGGATCATCAACCTTCTGGTTTCGACCAGTCTAGGGTCCATGTTCTTTTGGTCAGCAGTTTTCATCTGGTGGGTGTCTGCTTCCTGTAAAAACAATTTAGGAATATGTATCAGGCCTTTATCTATATCTTTCAGGGAACTGGGAGTTATGTGATTCTGCTATTCGGCAGATTTATAGTCTAAATTTTTACCTGTTCCTCAGCCCAACAGCTATTCTTTGTTTCTACATCTTCACGTTTCCCAATCATTAACTCTTGAGTCAGCCTTTTACTTAAAAAAATAAGGACACAGGGGCTTGTACACAGTTTCAACAGTTTGACAGTCACTTTTGGTTGAAAATGCAGTCTTTCTTTTAAAATTTTTTTTAATTAAATTAAATTAAAATTTTTTTTTGTCTGTGTCAGATCTTAGTTGCGGCATGCGGGATCTTTTGTTGTGGTATGCGGGCTTCTCTCTAGTTGTGGCGTGTGGGTTTTCTCTTCTCCAGTAGTGGCACACAGGCTCCAGGGCATGTGGGCTCTGTAGTTGTGGCGTACAGGCTTAGCTGCCCTGCAGCATTCCCTGATCAGGGATCAAACCCGTGTCCCCTGCATTGGAAGGTGGATTCTTTACTACTGGACCACCAGGGCAGTTCCCGAAAATGCAGTCTTAATGCAGTAATTTGAAAGCTTAGTCCAAGATAAAATTTAAGTTCTGAGCTGGATTTGGCTTTAAATCTTCTTCCCTGATGCCAGTGGGAAGCATGATGTGGGGAAGATGGGCTTCATTGGAAACTTCTCTCTCCTCTGTTTTGTTCTTCTCTTACTTCCAGCCTCCTAGCTGCCCTGTGTCTAACCCCGCCAGGCTCCAATGGGGAGAAAGGTGCTAGGGTAAAGGGAGGTCCTTCTTGAACTGGTGCTGTCTTGTGTGTGGCACATGGATTCCTTGGTCCCAGTGGATGCTTATAGCTGTCTCTCTTACTTGTGACTCTTTCTTTTGTGTACTTTTCAGAAGTTTCCTACTGGGCTCTCCTTCCCTGTAAGTCCTTGGATCTATCTTTATTTTGGGTGGTGACTTGTGATTCCTTTCCCCAACCTCTAGGAGTTCCATCTAGCTACTTGCTTCTGGGTGCCTTGGTCCCTCTAAGCTGCCCTGATTGACCAGAACTGAGACAAATCAACTCAGCTTTTGCCACAGGGGACCTCATTTCGTCCCGAGGAAGCAATCAGCATCCCTGGCCCTGACAGTCCCGGAAGTGCACTTGCCAGCCCATTGCCCCTTCTGTTGATTTCCCTGGCAGGAAATGGACCCCAGTCCATCTGCTGAGCTGCTCCCACATGTAGGGGTCACTTCTGAGTAGCTCTGTGAAAGAAACCCTCTAAGCACCTGGGAGAGGGAATGAAACTTCCAGCACAGCTCTCTCCCAAATAAGCCTACTCACAGAAATCTTCTTCCTCTATTTTTCTACCCTTTTATATCATCCAAGTGGGTGAAGGGCCTGGGAAATTGTTCTCAACAATTTACTTTGAAAGTCTATAGTGATTCCTCACTTGGAAATGTCATACCTATTGTATATTAGTGTCTGGATGAAAATTCAGATTTTCATTTTAATGAAATGTTAATTTTAATACCTTGTTCCATATATAAACAAAATTGTGCTATAGAACATATGTGATACATGATGCTAATCGAATCCTGTCTCTGTCACTTATCATGCGGAGTTAGCTGCTACAAACTCTAGGCTTCAATTTGTTTTTCTGAAAATTGGGAGCAATATTATTGACCTCATAGGATTGTTATAAGGATTAGAGATGGCATAAAGTTCTAGCACTGTGCCCAGCCCATCCTAGGCACTCAAGAATCTGAGGTGCAATATCCATTATATGGCAACAGACAGTTAAGCAGTGAACCAATGGGAGAACTCATGCCCCATTATAAAGACAGACAGTGACAACAATAAAGGACCAAAGTGTTTGCATCTGTTTCTTTTCCTATTTAAAAAACTGAACAAACATAAAAATTAGCTTTTCTATTTTGAAAAGACGGCAGTTCAATTAGTAAAATGTAAAAAATACGAAAATGAACAAAAAACATAATCCCAACAATATTATTATTTTGAAGTTCTTCTGTGTATATTTTACATAGTTGTAATTATACCGCATGTAAGATTTTGCACCTTGACTTTTTTCCCCACAGATATTGTATTATAGACATCATTATTGTACTATATATCCTAATAACTATAATTTTTAATGACAGCATAATATTTCCTTGAGTGGCTAAACTACATATTGCTGTTTTCCAATTTTTTTGATGTTTAGATGATTCCTATATTTTTCTACTTTTATAAATCAAGTCAGTTAGGGTTCTTCATTGGCAAGTAACAGGAACCAATTCTGGATAGCTTATGCAGAAAAGGGATTTATGTGAATCATATAGATGAGTTCTCAAAGTTCACAAGGAGATTGAAGAACCAGGTGAACAAAAAACCCAAGAGTTGGGGAAATTCTGGGGATCAGGATCACAGGAACTGCTTGATGATCTGGTTAGAGCTTTGCTGTTAGATTGAATACATGTTAGCTCTGGTTTCCTCTCCTTGAGTTATTCCACTACAGAGGGAGAGAGAGCGAGAAAATGTGACTGACCTATCTTGGGTCACATGCACAGACCTAGGAGAGGTGAAACCTGAATGCCTAGCTGCACAGTAGCACCAAGACTATACACAGAGGAGGTGGGGTATAAACCCCTCAAAGAAAATAAGGGCAGTGGCATTAGGTGAATCATAAACCAAGGTTTTACTATATAAATATTTCATCTTTGCACATATAGCTTTTTCTAGATTTTTGAATCATTTTCTTAGATGAAATTTCCCAAAGTGAGATGAGGAGATGAGAGAGTAGAACTTTTGGGGTGGTTCTTGATGGACATTGTCAAATATGTATATGACAGTACAGGAGAAACCTTATTAGAAGTAGTAGGAAGTGGTAGTTAGTTAAAATGGAGAATCAAGGATTATACAAACACACCTTAAGCATTTTCTTTTACCTATGTCTATGTCTAAATCTATTACATTGCTAATCATTTGATGTAGAGCCAAGATCATGGTGTATGTGTCCCCTGTCTGGGCTTTTGTGTTCTCTTTCCTGCATAAGCATTACACTCAATGCATTGTCTGAAATTTCCCCGTTAGGATTCTGTAAAAGAGAGCAAGAACCAGAGGTCTTTGTGAGACCACCTGAATGCAGCATTCTTCTGGATTTTTAAAATTCTTACCCCCTCTGAATCTTTTACTGTTGGCTCACCCACCCCTAATTCGACATCCATAATTTGGCTCTTTTTTGAGTCTTTCCAAAGCCTTCAATTTCATTTTGAATGAAACAGCCACTTTCCTACTTATCCCACTAATATTTCATTGGTTTTTATTATGTTTATTTTAATTAAGTAATTAGAAAAACAGTTCCAGTGGTCCCAACAGGCTTGAGAACAGATACAACTTACTCTTGGTAAACAGGCAGCTCAACTGGTGAGAGCATTAGAACACAGAGTCCTGGAGAGCAGACTACAGTGGGAGTGATAACGTCTCGGTGGGCAACAGTCTGCTTGCTTTACAGGGGGAATGCCAAACTGGCTAAGTAAAGTTGTTTAGGAGAAATTCCACCGTGCCAGTTGAAATTAACCCTCTCCATATCTTAACATAATAATGATGCAATATCAATACCATGAATTTGACATCGGCACAATGTATGTGTATTTTTCTATGTCATGTGTATTTGTGTAACCACGCCTGAAGTCAATTTCAGAATTATTCGATCACAAACAAGTATCTCCCTAGTGCTATCCCTTTATAGTCACACCTACACCCTTCCCCTCTATGATCCCTGTCCCATGGCAACAACTGATCCATTGCATATCTCTATAATTTTGTCATTTGGAGAATGTTATTTCAATGGAATTATACAGTATTTGCCCTTTTGAGATTGAGCTTTTTCACTCAGCATAATGCCTTTTAGATCCATCCAAATTGTTGCATGTATCAATAATTCACTTCTTTTATTGCTGAATAGTATTTCCTGGTATGGATGAACCAGAGTTTAATCATTCATCTATTGAAGGACATTTTAGTTGTGCACGGTTTGTGTTTTTACAAATAAAGCTTCTATAAACAATCATGTGCATGATTTTATGTGGGCATATACCTTTACTTCTCTGGAATAAATGTCTAAGAGCATAATTCCTGGGGTCGTTTGGTTTGCGTGTGCCAAACTACTTCCCTGAGTGGTTGTACATTTTATATTTTTACCAGTAATAGATAAGATATCCAGTTTCTCCACATTCTCACCAGCATTTAGTATTGTCAATATTTTAAATTTCAGCTCTTCTAATAGGTATATAGTGATATCTCATCATGGTCTTAGTTTGCATTTCCCTAAAGGCTAATGATACAGCACATCTTTCCAAGTGTTTGTTTATGGCTGGGGATTGAGAGAGTTTGGACAGATCAAGAAAAAAGATATGACCAGGAAAGGTAGTAAAACACAACAGGCTTAATTGGCTGGCGCTTGGACAGGGTTGCATGTGGAGGGAAATCTCTCCTAGCAGAAGTCTGTTCTGAAGCTGTGGCTTGAGGGGTTGCTACTCAGAATGAGGGGAGGTCAAGGAAAGAGGAGGATCAGAGAGGAGGCTTATCTGTTTGGGTGATGTAGCAGCACAGCAGGGAGCCTCTGGGTCACAGAACTCCTAAGGGCCATAGTAGCTTGGGGTTTTATAACCATAAGGCTCTAGCTTATAAATGGTCAACAGATGCGGAATGAGGTTTTTCAGGGAATGTAAAGCAAGGAAGCCATAAATGGCTAAAAATCTGCTTAGTTGGTCTATCTTTAAAACAGCTGGATGTGTAAAAATTCAAGTTGGTGCCAGCAGGCTTTTAGGCTAATGCATCTCAGCCTGCAATGAAGAAGTAAGCAACCTAGGGGCCAATACAAAAAGGCCATTTTTGGCTCATTTATATAACAATTTGCCATGTTTGTTCTCTTCTATGTAATGTCTCTTCATGTCTTTTGCCTATTTTCTAATTGAATTGATTAAAAAAATCTTCAGTTTGGGAATTCTTTATATGTTCTAGATATGAGTCCTTTGTCAGATAAGTGGTTTTCAAATATTTTCTCCAAGTCTGTAGCTTGCATTCTCATTGTCTTAACAGGGTCTTTCACAAAGAAAAAGCTTTTAATTTTGGTAAGGTCCAATTTATTGATTTTTTTTTTCTCTTATGGATCATGTTTTCAGTGTTATATCTAAGAACTCTTCACCAATCCCCAGGTCCCAAAGGTTTTTCTTCTGTGTGTGTTTTTTTTTTTTCTGAAAGTGTTATAGTTTTATATTTAACATTTCAATCTATAGCCAGTTTTGAGCTAGTTTTTGTGTAAGAGATGACACTTAGATTGAGGTTTATTTATTTTTGTTATGGATATCCAGTGGTTCTGATAAAATTTTTTGAAAAAACTGTGCTTTCTCCATTGAGTTGCTTTTCACCTTTGTCAAAATCTGTTGTCTGTACTTGTGTCAGGCTATTTCTGGGTTGTCTATTCTGTTCTATTGATCTATGTGTCCTTAATCAATACCACACAGTCCTTTTTAAGATTAATTAGGAGTTTATTTATTTTTTGAGCAGGCACACAGTCTTGATTCCAGAATCAAGAATCTATTTTTCAGAATAGCTTTACTTACTTTAGTCCTTTAAAAATTTTAGAATAGGGCTTCCCTGGTGGTGCAGTGGTTGAGAGTCCGCCTGTCGATGCAGGGGACACAGGTTTGTGCCCCAGTCCGGGAGGATCCCACGTGCCGCGGAGCGGCTGGGCCCGTGAGCCACGGCTGCTGAGCCTGCGCGTCCGGAGCCTGTGCTCCGCAACGGGAGAGGCCACAACAGTGAGAGGCCCGAGTACCACAAAAAAAAAAAAAAAAAAAAAAAAAATTTAGAATAATCTTCTCTTTATTTACAAAATCTTCATAGGAATTGCATTAAACTTGTATATAAATTTAAGAATTGATATCTTTCTCATGTTCAGTCTTTTAATCTAGGAACAAGGCATGCCTTTGCATTTATTTAGATCTTTGATTTTTTTTTCATCAGCGTTTCATAGTTTTCAAAATACAAGTCCTGTACATGTTTTGGAAAATTCATACCTGGTTATTATTATTTTAAATGATCATAAATGTTATTGTATTTTAAAATTTCATTGTCTACATGTTCATTTGTAGTATATACAAAATATAATTGGTTTTTGTATTTTTATCTTGTATCCTGTTTATTGGTATTATATAGATCATTTGCAAAGAGGGATAGTTTTATTCTGATTTGCATGTCTTTTATTTTCTTTTCCAGTGTTATTGTGCTGGCTAAAACTTCCAGTACTATGTTGAATAGCCATGGTGAAAGTGGACATCTTTGCTTTGCTTTCAATCTTAGGGAGAATGCATTCAATCTTTCATCATTAAGTATGATGTTAGCTATAGGTTTTGTTATGTTTTATTTTTGTAGATGTTCTTTATCAAGTTGAGAGTAAAGGATCTATATAGATAGATAGAATAGATAGATGAAGGTCTATCTCTTCCTAATTTTCTGAAAGATTTTTAAAAAATGATGAATGAGTATTGGATTTTGTCAAATGCTTTTTTTTTTTGCATTGTGATATGATTATGTGATTTTTCTTCTTTAGCTTGCTAATATGATGCATTACATTGATTGATTTTCAGATAGTGAAATAGACTTGCATCCCTGGAATAAACCCTGCATGATCTTGGTGTATAATTAATTAATGTATTGATGAATTCTCTTTGCGAATATTTTGTTAAGAATTTTTGCATCTATATTCATGGGGGATATTCTTTGTATTGCCTTTGTCTGGTTTTGGAATTCATGATAAGACTGGCTTTATAGCATAAGTTGGGAAGTATTCCCTTGTCTTCTATTTTCTGGAAAAAATAAACAGAATATGTATTAATTCTTCTTAAACACTTAAATCATCTAGGCCTGTATATTTCTTTTTTGGGAGGAGATTTTTAAATCTATAGATAGATCAATAGATTTTTAAATCTATTGTTCAAATAATCTATTTCAGATTGTGTGTGTTGGAATAGTTTGTACTTGTTGAGTAATTGGTTCGTTTCATCTAAATTGTGAAATTTATGTGTGCAAAATTGTTTATAGTACTTCTTATTATCTTTTTTATGTCTGCAGGGTCTGTAGTGATATCCCCTGCTTTATTTCTGATATTAGTAATTTATATCTTTTCTATTTTTTCTTTGTTAGTCTTATCAGAGATTTGAAATTTTAATTGATCTTTTCAAAGAACCAGCTCTTTATTTCATTGATTTTTTTCTTTACTGCTTTTCTGTTCTTGATTTCATTGGTTTCTGCTCTTATCTGTATTATTTCCTTCCTTCTGCTGGCTTTGGGTTTATTTGCTCTCCTTTTTCTAATTCTTTGGGTGGATCTTAGATAATTGATTTGAAACTTTTATTCTTTACTCATATATGAATTTAGTGCTATAAATTTCCCTCTCAACACTGCTTTAGCTCTGTCACACAAATTTTCATCTTAGTTCATTTTTATTCAATTCAATGTATTTAAATATTTCTCTTGAAACTTCCTTTTTGACCCATGGATTATTTAGAACTATGTTGTCTAGTTTCCAGTGTTTAGAGATTTCCCTTTTATCTTTTTGTTATTGATTTCTAGTTTGATTCCATTGTGGTCAGAGAATACACTCTGTATGATTTAATTATTTTAAATATGCTGAAGTTTTTTTTTTTTTTCTTAATGGCCTGGATATTGGTCTATCCTTATGTATGTTCCATAGGTGCTTGAAAAAAATGTGCATTCTGTTGTTGGGTGGAGTGTTGTGTAAATGTTGATTAGATCCTGTTGGTTGGTGGTCTTGAGTTTTTCTATATCCTTGCTGATTTTTTTGCCTAATTGTTTTATCAGTTGTTGAGAGAGGTATGTTGGAGTCTGCAACTATAATTGTGGATTTGTATTTCCAGTATTTTTGTTTGTTGCTAACTTAATAGGTGAAATTTAGAACAACACTATTGTTTGAATTTGCATTTTAGGCTTTAAGAAAGAATAAAGCTGTTTACCAGCTTTAGTTCCTATTTTGTGAATTAGCTGTCATGTCGTTTACCCATTTAGGTGTTGGCATCTTATGAGTTTTTTTTTTTTAATTTCTGTTTCACAATTAGTTCTAGCTCTGTGTATAACAAATATATTAATTCATTAATCTCCAGGGGGTGAGATTATGAGTTGTTTTAATTTTCTTATTTATTCTGGCAACAAGGCAATTAATTTCTTGAAAAATTAATAAAGTAGACTAACACACTTAAAAATTGACTAAGTCTTCTTTTCTTGGAAGTAGTCTCATCACTGAGGAAAACCCATCTTTCCTTCTACTTTTCAGTAGGACTTTGTGTCTCTGAGACCTGTGATTCTTTTTCTTCCTAGAGAGAGTTAACAGGTCTTTGTTCATGAAATCTTGGCCTGTGGAAGAGATTAGGCTGCACTGCCCAAGAAGATGGGGTTGGGGCTGTGTGACTTAGTGGATGAAGGTGGGGAGTGGTCCAGTTCTAAAGGAGCCTTCTTAAATAAGGAGGAAGGGTGGCAGATTTCTTGGCATGGTAGAGATTGTACTTCCTTAAGAGTGTTCTCTGAAGTTGTAAAACCATGTCATGGTTACTTTTTTGTGTTCCTGTTTTTAGGACTGAACAGCAGTAAACAACCAAGCAACCAATGTGGGATTTAGAAACAGTTAAGAAGGTTAAATTCTTGAATGAAAAATTATTGATTATTCCTCTTGCTGAAGGTTGTAAAACCATAAGATGTAAATTAAACTCTTGCCTCTCTAAATTATGTCTTCAGCTCCAACCCTGTCTTCTTGGGCAGTGCAGCCTAATGTCTTCCTTGTTGGATTACCTTGGCTCTCTTTCCAAAAATCAAATTGACCATATATGTGTGGGTCTATTTCTGGACACAGTTATGTTCCATTGACCTATATATCTATCCTTACATCATTTCCACACTATTTTGACTATTGTTAGGGAAGTTTGTCATGTAGCAAATTAAATTCTCTAGGCCTAATCCAGCCATAGTTTGATTTGTACAGCCTATGGGCTAAAAATGGTTTTCATATCTTTAAAGAGTTTTATATGGCATGCAAAGCCTAAAATATTTACTATCTGGCCTTTTAAAGGGAAAGTTGCTGACTTTGTCGCAAGTCTTGAAATGAGGTGTATAAATCCTTCATGTTTGTCCTTCTATGTCAAATTTGCTCTGGATATCCTGGGTTTATTGCATTCACATACATTTTTAAATCATCTTGTTAATTTCTAAAGAAAAGATTGATGAGATTTTGAATGGAATTGCATTGACTTTCTAGATCAGTTTGGGGCTAATTGACACCTTAAAAATATTGAATCTTCTAGTCTTCTAGTCTATCTTTCTATTTACTTAGGAATTCTTTAATTACTCTCAGAAGTGTTTTATGGTTCTCTGGGTTCTGGTCTTACACATATTTTGTTAAATTTATCCCTAAGTATTTTTTGTTGTTGATATTATTACACATGGCATTAAAAATTTATTTCTAAATGGTTTGCTGTTATTAAATATAATTACAATTGGGTTTGGTATATTGTTCTTGTTTATTATATTTTTTCATAAATTTACTAATTAGTTCTGGAAGTTTTTTCAGGTATTTGTTATGATTTTCTATGTACATGATAATATCATCTGAGAATAAACAATTTTACTTCTTCCTTTCCAGCCTGTATTTCTTTCATTTCTTTTCATTATCTTATTGCATTGGCTAGGATCTCCAATAGATTGTTGAATAGAATTGATGAGGGTGGAGAGCCTTGCCTTATCCCAATCTTGTAGAAAATCACTCAGTCTCATATCCCTAAATATGGAGCTAATTATAGGTTTTTGTTTGTTTGTTTGAAGATTCCCCTTACACATTAAAGATATTTCCTTTTATTTCTATTTTATTCTAGAGATGAAAGTTGAATTCTCTCAGATACTTTCTCTAGTTCAAAGAAATAATTGTATGGTTTTTATTTTCTTTGTGTTTGTTAATGTGGTGAATTACATTGCCTGATTTTCTAATGATATATCAATCTTTCATTCCTGAGCTAAACCTTGTATTTTTTTAAAAATATATTTTCAAAGAACAAATTCAATTGGGTTTATTGCTTTTATTTAAAATTTCTATTGTTTTATATATTCTATTTCATTGATTTCCCTTCTCATTTTTATTATTTTCTTTCTACTCCTTACTTGGAGTTAAATTTGTCTTTTCTTCCCTAGCTTCTTAAGGTGAAATCTTAGGTAATTGATTTTAGGTCTTTCTCTTTTTAAAAACCATAAGTATTTATAGCTATACATTTCTCTCTAAGCACTGATTCAGCTGCATCCCACAAATTTTGTTATGTTCTATTTTTACTTCATTCTGTTATGTATCTTCTAATTTCTCTTGTGATTTCTTCTTTGACTCATGGATTATTTATATGTATGTTTCTTATTTATATTTAGGTTCTTTTCAGATATCTTTTTGTTATTGATTTATTATTTAGTTTCATTATGGTCAGAGCACATATCCATGTGATTGCAGTTCTTTTAAGTTTATTTAGACTTGTTATGGTCCAGCATATCATCTAACAGTGTTTTACATGTGCACTTGACTGAAATGTATATTCTGCAGTTACTGGGTATTGTCTGGGGTCTCTACTGAAGGTCATCAGTTTTTAGTGAGTTTTCTCCATTCTGACTGGTAGAAACTCAAATGTCTCCCAGCTACATGTGAGAATGGGAATTGTTCAACTTATAGTTCCCCAGCAACTCTTCTTTGCACAGTCTTGTAGAGTTTAACCCCATGCACACACAAATTAGCATTCATCCAACGACAGGAAGGGGAACCTTATACAGATTTGGGGAAAATTTTCTCTGCTTAGCTCTCTCCTTTCTGGTATTCTTCCCCACAAAATTCCAGTTACCTCTGTCTCATAGTGTTCTTATCTTAGTCTCTTCAACTTAGCAAGATTTCAATCTCAGTTTGGGCTTCTTCTGCCTATTCTGAGTTCCAGAAATTAACTCCAGACAGACAGCCAATGCATTCATAAAGTTCATCCTTATTCCCTACTCTCAGTTACTTTTCTGCTTATTGTCCAACACCTGAAAAAAGTTTGTCTTGTTTTTTAAGTGTTTATGGTATAGACATGGGACGTTTTACATAGGTGCACTTTGGATAAAAACTTCAATGAAATGAACAACATACCTATCTATGCGGAAAAAACGTTTCTTGGAAGAAGGAAGAGTGGGTCAAAATCTCTGAGGTTGAACCATGTGTGGCTTAGGTACTCTTTATCTCCACTTCATAGGGAAGCGACCAAGGATCATGGAAGTTAGCCACTTATCTAAGCCCTTAAGGTAGAAAATGACAGATTCAACCCACATTTGAAAACAGCATCTGAACTCCTTCCCTTGGGTCTCATCACCTTCCCTGAAGGCTGTTGTGTTAGTGAAGGGGAGATTTATGGGCTATGACTAACAGGTGGAACTTGTTATCTCAGTAGGTTTTATAAGCTGAAAAGTATAAATTGCTTAAAAACATGCTTAGACAGACTCAAGGTTGGTAGATTTGTAATGACTTATGGGCACCAAGGGACTTTCCAGTGAATGTTTGTTAGTTCTGGTAATGGCACAGTGTCAATACATTTTTCTTTTGCAGTGCCTTCAGCTTGCTCTCCTGGGTTGAGGAAATATGCTCTCTTGTTTGACACCATTAAGGCACTTTTCCAACTCAGTATAGATGGGAGCCATGAATGAGGTATGTGCCTTAACAGCAGCTCCGGGACTTGAAAGCCTAGTGTACTCCCGGTGCTTTACATATATTATCTTGAGTCCACACAGCAACCCTGTGCAATAGGTATTATTACATCATTTTGTTGAGCGAGAAAGGAGAGCTCTGAGAAATAACTTGTCAAGTCCACTCAGTTTGCAAGTTTGCCTACCCTGTTTCTGCTACACTTTGCTCTAATATTGGCTAAACGTTGGGAAAGAAGGACGTAGTGTGATTATTTTTTTTGGTTACTTCATCAGATATGAGGCTCTTTACTTTCTATTTCTTATTTTTCTGTGGTTTCTGTGAGATGGTTAAAGAAGAGAAAAATATATGGCAAAATCAAGGAAAGTTGCAGAGAGGTGTTTTCCCCTCTTCTAAGATGATGGTTTTTGTTTATTTTGTGGGGAGGAACTGTGAACTGCAGGTTTCAGGATTATGAATGAGGAAGAGCACAGAGCCAAGGATATGTTGGATAGGAGAAGAGTTAGTGTAGATTCTCAGATGTGTGAGGTGGTGTAGGTGCCCCAGGAAAAGAGAGAGAGAGGCCAGATTCCAGCCAGCCATGTGAGCACCCACTTCAGAGAGCTTGGTAGGACAGAAAGAACCACCTATTGAGCTGCTTCTGCCTTCAAGGGAAAGAGGAGAAGGACTGTGTGTGTGACTCTTAGCATCCATAGATGACTTGACTATTTTTTCTTTTGTGAAGTTTTCCACTATTTCTTCTGAACCACAGTATTAGGACTCCTTGCAAGGTTTGGGTACAAAGCGGGTACTGCTTGTTCAGGCTTCTAATCATTTCTAGGCATATCATATGCAAATAACACAAGAGATCTCTAGAAGTAATAA
This sequence comes from Mesoplodon mirus, assembly GCF_964341445.2. NCBI lineage: Eukaryota > Metazoa > Chordata > Mammalia > Artiodactyla > Ziphiidae > Mesoplodon > Mesoplodon mirus. The sequence goes on along the minus strand of NC_138980.1, from coordinate 18,405,367 downwards.
TACATTTATAGACCAAAGGAAGACATCAAGGTTACTTTTTTTCTTTCTTTTTTCCCCCTAGTGTTTATGGGAGTAAGGATATTTCTTCCATTTTATGGTCCTCAGTTCCAAGTTTAATACATCAGGCTCCCAGGGATTTAAAGAAACTATGAAGAAGATTTGAAGTTATCTAGATCCCAGAATCTTCAGAGAGTTTATTGACAACATGGTGCCGGGTGGAATTTTTCCTTCCTTCTTTCTTTCCTTCCTTCCTTCCTTCCTTCCTTCCTTCCTTCCTTCCTTCCTTCCTTCCTTCTTCCCTCCCTCCCTTCCTCACATCCATAATATTTATTGAATTACCTATTATTCATCAGGCTAAGTATGTCCAAAACGTAGCTCAAAAAATTACCTTTCAATGTTCATATATGTATATTGCAATCTTGACTACATTATAAAATCCCCACTGAGTTCAGTATCACTTGCTTCACAATAACAATTCACATGCCATGCTAAGTAGCTGGGAAGTAATTGAAAAAGATGGGAAGAAGAGGAAACTCGCAAGACCGGTTGAAACATATTCCTCAGCTCGAGTCTATGAGCAATGAGCAGTTTGCAGTTGGATCTGGGATCTTTTGACATCATGGCACCCAAGGAAGGCTGCTATGGTCCTCCATCATCAATAGATGAGATCAATATCAAAACAACAGAAACCTTACATGTCAACTAGGGGAAAGGTGAGGCAAGTTCTTTGACAATGGGATCTTGGTACAGGCTTACTACTCAGTGGCTCTTTTTAAAAGATAAGAAAATACAAAGGTTGAGAGAAGGAGAAAAGTCTCTGCTATCACCTGGTCAATTGACCAAAGATGATTTAACTCTAGGTTCCCACCATTTAAACCATGGATTCTGATTGCATTCTTTTCTCAACATTACCACTTAAAAAAAAAAAGATATGAAGTAGTTTACAGTATAATCAAAGAAAAAATAAAGCACAATAACAGGATAAAGGACCTAATGGGAAGGACTTGAAATATATATGGAAAAAGAACATCTCTGTTTATAAAGGCTATAGCATTTGCATGCAAAACTTAGTTCTAAGCTTCCTGACAACTTTGGTAAAGAACAAAATGTTAAGGCTGACGTAGCTCTTACAGTCTGGTGGAAAGACAGCTACAAATTATTCAGAATCACAGCCCTGAGCTGTGAGAGAATTTGTCACACTCCCCTCTACACTGGGGCATTCAATTCTATATAATTTTATGGAAAGATTTATATGCAAAGATATTCCACTGGCATACAATGAAAATACTGCTATTTCTGTATTTATTTCATTTCAAACCAAGCTATATTTTATTTTTATTTGATTTATCTAATTAATTTAATTATTAATGTAATGATTGGAATTCAATAGCTGGAAAAATGAGTAAATGCAATAAATAGACATTTACTGTAATTCACAAAAAATTATTTACATTTCAAAACACGAAGCCAAACTATCCATAAAAATATTACATCATTTATAATTCTGGTATAGATCATGAGCTGATACTGGTTCTGCTGTTTTCTGGAATGTCAGTCCTTCTGCTCTGGGCACTGGAGTAGCTGGCCCACTGGACTTCTATTCTTTCCTGCAGGGTTTTGCTCCTCTCAGCTGAGCTTTCAGGAAAACCACTCTTGACTGGGGATTCTAAATTGTTGATAATTTTGATTTCTCTCCCTGCCCACCTGGAGCCGTGGTCTTGCCCTAGGTTTTAAGCCTCTCCATATGCAACTTCAAGGAATTCCTCCAATGCCTTCTCAGGCTGCATCCATGGCAGCACTTTGCTTTGGGGATAGGAAGTGGGGATGTTGTAGGGGAGTTGCAGATACTGAACGCTAAAGAGAGACTTGAGGGGGGCTCTAGTGAGGGTATCAGGCATAGGAGAAGGAATGAAGGAGAGAAGAATTATAGACAGAACCAATGGTGAACAGAATTCAAACATGTGGCCCAAAGGTACTGCTCTGTCCATAAAAATATCATTGTTTAGTAGAGTCAAAAAATACCCAAATTTGCATTCTAATCATTAATTACACCATTACCTTTGAAGGGAAATGATTTGTAACAATCTGAATGTTCAAATCTAAGGACTTGCTTAGATTAGTATGCTTCTAGATGATGAAATATCCAATGACCATTGGCATGTAATGTCAAACAACTTTTAATGACCTGAAAAATATTCACAATACAATGTTAAATTAAAAAAAGTCATAGTGAAAATTCTATATTCATCATGATCTAACTAAGAAGACCTTGGAAAAGACTGGGAAAAGTATACCAAATGTTACCATGGAGAACAAAAGGGAAAAATTGACCTAAGCCCCAGTGTTGCCATCAGGGTCCAGGCTAGGACCTTGAACAAGACCCAGCTCCATACCTGGCAGTAAACATGCTGGCCAAGTTTCTGTAGCCTAGAGCAAGAAGTCAAGGTAGTATGGGTTTCTGCTTCTCCATTCCAAAGACAAAAAGAGGGCGACATCTCCATCCCTTATCATTTCTATGGGTGTCAAGCAGCATTTGTTCATGAACTCAGGGATAATGCAACTTTTTTGCTTTTGACTTGCGTGGGTTGAGTCTGAAGGTGGAACTTATAATACATTTCTGTCCCTGACTCTCTTTGTTCTAAGAATGCAGCTTCCTAGACAAATGAAATCATCTTAACAAAAACATGTTCAGTTAATTTCTGATCATTTAACATGACTATGTAGGCAGTGTCACATCCTCAACTCCTACTCAGACAAGCGTTACATACATCTGCCCCCAGAAATGCCCCCCAGATTTATTATATCATTGCAGCTCTCCTCAAGACTTTTGTTTCCCTAACGTTGACCACTAGAAAAATACAATACTATGGGACATATATTACTGAGGATTTAAAATAAGTTTTTGGCTTTCTGGATCACAAGGTCTACATTTTTTTCTTCTCTTTTTGGTGTAAGTGCCTCCCGTGGTGCTTGGCACCTAACGGATGCTCAGTTGAATTGGTTATTTATGTCATTACCATGAGGGCTCAACAAAGTTCATATGCTATTGCCTGCTCAAATTCTCAACTTAGCTTGTCCAAAACAGAACCCTGGAATTCCACCCCAATGAGTTCTTCCCCAAGACTTCCCTACCTCCATTCAACCAGTAGCTCAAGCTCAATCCTAAGAGTCATCCCTGACCTTGATTCTTCTCTTTCCCTCTCCTTCATGTCCAATCTATCAGCAAATTCTGCTGGCTCTGCTTCTGATAGATCCTAAATCTTACTACTTCTCTTTGCAACACCATCATATCTCAAATAGACCATGGCAATGGTCTCTGAACAGGTTGTATTAGTTTGCTAGGGCTGCCATAACGAATACCAGAAACTGGGTGTCTGTAACAACAGAAATTTATTTTGTCATAATTCTGGAGTCAAGACATCCAAGAACAAGCTGTCGACAGGGTTCATTTCTTCTGAAACCTCTCTCCTTGGCCTGTAGATAGCTATGTTCTCCCTGAGTTTTCACATAATCTTCCCTGTATGTCTGTGTCCTGATCTCCTCTTATACAGACACCAGTCATATCGAATTAGAGCCCACCTTAATGATCTCATTTTAACTTAATGATCTTTGTAAAGATCCTGCTTCCAAATACATTCTGAGGTGCTGGCGGTTAGGATTTCAACACGTGAATTTTGGGAGGACAAGATTCAGCTCGTTACATTGGTCTCCCTGCTTTCATTCTCGTCTCCTAAAGTCTGGTTCCCATATTCAGTCAGAGTAATCTTTAAATACCTTGGCACTCCTCCCTTCTGAAAATTCTCTGATGGCTTCCTATTGCATCTACATTTATCAATACATTTAAGATTTCTACCTCTACCTGTGAGGCCACCCCTACCCTCTGCAACCTCATCTGTTATGACTCTTGTCTGCTCAGCCCTTATGGCTTTCTTTCTATCCCCAAAGCATGCCAAAATCATTCCCACCTCAATGACTTTACACGTGCTCTTCCTTTTGGGTGAAATATGCTTCCTCCAGTTCTCCCTCAAGGCTGGCATCTTCTCATCACTCGGGTTCACCCCCAGACTTACTGTTACCTTCCTGGGTGCTCCCCTCTCCTTTCTGCCCAACCAGTGTCAGCTGCAGTATGCACACCCTCCCTAGAGCCTCATCCTGTTTGATTTCTTTCATAGCATAATCACTCTCTGGATTTTTCCAATTTTTAAATTTTTTTTAAATTGTCTATCTCCCCCACACTAATGTAAATTCTAATATAAATTCATAACCCAGTAAATAATATTTATTTGATTACCAAAGGAAACCTTCTTCAAAATATTGACATAGTGTACTTCAAGGCAGCTTTTCGTTTGCCAATAAACTAGCATCTCTTTACCGATGCTCTTCACAAGTGACGTCACTCATTCATTCAACAAATATTGATGAGATGCAGGATGGTAGAGTAGGAAGAACATGGATTCTGCAGTAAGCAGATGGGAAATTCAATCCTATTTCTACCACTTTGCTCTGTTGCCTTGTGCAAAATGTTCAGCCTCACTAAAACTTTGTGAATCTGTAAGATAGAGATTAAAAATACATTTGTCCTTACTTTAAAATGCATCAAAAAATAAGGTGGATTAATAGATATATAGCGGGATGGACAGATGGAGAGTGTGTGATAAAGCAAGTATCATGAAATGTTAATTGTAGAATCTGGGTGGTGAGTCTCTGGGTGTTCATCATAAAATTCTTTCAACTGTTCTGCATGTTTGGAATGTTTCAAAATATATGTGGAGAAAAGCAAATCAAACAAAACAACCTTGCAGGTTTGTTTTCAGTATTAAAGGATATGGTGTTTGTAAGGTACCTAGCAGGGGTGCTTGGAGCCCTGTAGGATTCAGTAAATGCAAACTGCTGTTACCATTTTTCCTAAAATATGCTAAGTAATGTGGGAGGATCCAGGGGGAATAAGATCCCATTTCCTCTCCTAGTGGGGGAAGCAGATGCAAATACTCCCAGCACAGGGAAGAACTGCTCTACTAAAGCCACTGCAGGGGCAGGAGGCTGCAGAATCACAGGAGAGGGAAGGACAGATCCTGCTTCTGTTGGGAGGGGAAAGGTGCAAAGAGCCATGACATGTAGACCTTGAGGTGGGCCTTGAAGAATGAGGAGCTGTCCAAATGGGGCAAAAAAGCCCTGGGCTTTGTTTAGTGATCATGTTAAATGACATCCCTTTCCAGCCTGCAATCCCTTTCCACAAACGTTTCCTTGAGGTTTTAGAAATATCTTTCCAACTTGGATGTCCGATATACCATATCATCTCCTGCTATAGTTAAACTTGGAGCTCTATCTTGGTGTGCAATGAACTTTAATCTTGCAGAGTGGAAACTTCAGTGATTAGAGGACTTATCTTTATTTCTGGGCTCCATCTTGGAAGAAAACTTGTTTTTTATTAGGATTACAGGGTACCTTAGCATAGCGTCACCTAGGGAGATTTCATAATGGGTCAAACCTTCTGGAAGACCAATGTGGCAAGCAATGGGGCCGGGGTGGGGAGTAGATTTACTATATGCCTTTGCCCTCTAAATAGGAAGATCTGATCTGATCAAATCAACAGAATTGATCGTGGATGAGTGTTTTTCTCCAAGGAACTTGCAGATGAATTGAATATATTCATTTCTTGCAACTGATGTTATTTCTTCCTGGAAAACCCAGGTAAAAAGTGTTTGAATGCAGTGTAAAATTCAAGGTGGCCAACTGTCAGCCAGACAGAGATGTGAAACAAAATCTTTCTAGGTCATGTCACTGTAGCTACATTCCAGGCGTTCCCTCATTCCCACAGCAAACTTGCATGATTTCTGTTCTGCTCTAGGTCTTGTGCCAGAAACTGAGGATGTGGTGGTTCAGAACAGGCCTCCCTAAGATGTGCCACCTTGATATGTGGATTATTTTGAGCTAAAGGCAATTAAGACCCTTTGGGCTCAAGAGAAACTACTGCCCCTCCCTTAACTACCTAGAAGAATTTAAATTGGAGATTTTTCCCAGAAAAAGAGTTACTTTCAGAGATAAATTTCATCTAAGTCACATCTGTACAGCAGGGCAAACATTTAATTATCAAACATCTACCTTTCTTCTTGTTGCCCTGTCACTGACCCTCCTGTCCTTGGAAGCCCCAGGCCTCTGACTCATTCCTTAGCTCAGGATGGCATTTTTACCTCATTTTACTTTTCTGTCTCTGAACCTCTCACATGGTGGGAGTTCTTGTACCTATGTGGGGTTCTTGTACCTATGTGAGGTTCTTGTACCTATGAAATGAAATTCAATCTTCTCCTGTTAATCTGTCTCATGTCAATTTAATTCTTAGATCAGCCAGAAGGCCCTATGAGGGTCGAGGAAAGTTTTCTTCCTCGCCAATGACTTAGACATATAGGAGGTCGGCAGGAGCTCACAGGCTAGCAGGGTGGACCAACGCATGCAGACAAATATTAGCTATGTGATCAGGGCCAACAAAGATGGATGAACAGGGGTTTGGGATGCCCAGAAGGAGGATGGACAGAATGAAATTGTCTTGGACATATAGAAAAGCTATAAACGCATTTCTGAGTCAAAAACAGAACGCCTCTGCTTCATTCTTTTCCTTAGAAAATTGTCAACAAGGAAGGATTTATGCTTACTTTTAAGCAAAGAGTGTCAAACATACCAAACAGAGCTTTAAGACCAAGGAACTTTAAAACAGATTTCACTGAACTTGTGTTGATAAAAAAAAGGAAAGGAGAATCAATGAATATGGATCATTTATCTTGGGCAGGCACTTAACAGAAAGCATTTCACTGAATCCTCCCAACAACCCTGGGACACACCACTGGGGAGGAAAATGAGGCTCAGGGAGCTTGGGTGTTCCTCTCAATCACATGGAACAGAGCTGGGATGCAAACCCTAATCTTCTAGTCCTCAAAGCTCGTGTTCCTTCTGCCAGACCCTTGCCTCCAATTTTAGAGAGAATTCATTTTATTCAGGGAGATGATAGACTACAGCTTTCTACAAAGAAGGATGCTATCATTTTTTCAGGGGCAAATCTATGTGTTATGTGGCTGCTTGAGAGGTCAGGATAAAGGCTATTGACCTTGACCATGAGCCATGGTAACCTCTGGAGACTGAGGGGAAGAGGTGTAGGGAGAGGTGAACGGCTCTATCTTTAGGCAAATGCTCTTCCAAGCTAGGCTGGGATTTAGAGCTCCGTTGTATCTTTTTATTGTCTCTTTGGTATGTCTCTAAAGAGGTTCAGGGAAGTATACAATTAAAGAACCCCTGAGGTCAGCTGGGATGTAGTCTTAGTTACCTTTTGGGGTGGTTAGACATAAAGGGAGGCTATTATGGACAAGGACCCAGGGGTGCTCAAATCCTGCTCTGCCAATCACTCTCCACGCACTGGGAAGGTACCTAAGGCAGCTTTACACCCAGCGTAAGAGAAAAACTAGAATTAAAGTACCACTTTGTTAATATCTGGGTAAGTATATTAGCAGCTTTCTGCAAAAAGTTTCTCCAAACCATCTCCTCTTCTTCAAATCAAACTGAGGGACGAGAATGTCCATGTGTGCTTGCTAGGAAAGAGAGAGGTACCCAGTCCCATGGGAGGTCCACTTCTCTGAGTGGAAGAAAGAAGAGGCAGACTGACTTGCTCTAAAGAACTAAGCATGTTAGGAGATGCAAGAGAGTGAAGAGAAAACATTTGAGGTATGGTAACCCTACCCAAGGGTAAAATGAGTCCAGACCTCGTCTCACACTCTGACCAAGAGTTGGCTGATCTTCCTCCCTGCCAGCGAGCTATGAAGGGTAGGGCAGAGACCTCCCTGGCATGATGAAAGGGTCAAAAAGACCAGCCTTCCTCTACACAAGTTTCTCCTCTCTGGGCAGTGCCTCCCCATCCATAAAAGGTCATGGGGCGTCACTGACTAACCATGTTGATTCCATATGGGCCTGTCATTCTGACCATACTGACTGGGATGCACTGGCCAGAGTTCTTGTCCTACAAATATGCAATTCACATTGGTGGGGAATCAGTCTTGTTGCGTGGCTGGACTTATAATATGTGAACCCTGGGATGCTAGGTGGCATCTTCTAAATACCCCAAGGGCCAAGATGCAGAGAGTGTACATTTTTTCCAGAAGTGAAAAATGAAGCAAATGCACAGAGAGTAGCAAGCACAAGGATGCAGGGAACATCCTGATGGCTTTTTCTACACTGTTCTAGATCTTTCTGAGGCTCCGCTGCATCTCTGTCCTGAGGCTCCATATGACACATTTGTTTCCTGTTAATACACTTCTTTTTGCTTAAGCTAAGGACTCTGTTCCTTGAAACTAAAAGAATTATGTTCTAATACAGTTAGTAAATAGGCTTAAACAAAAGACAGATTATTCCATGCCATGAACTGTACAGTGTTCCTTCTCTAATACTATTTTATTTATTCTTAAAAATCCTTGTACTCTTAAAAACTGGGCCCCCAAACATGACAGGACTGCATTCATCAGCTATCTCACTTCTAGTTATTTATCCTAGAGAAATGAAAACTTATACTTACACAAAAACCCATACACAGATGTGTACAGCAGCTGTGTTCATATGCCAAACACTGGAAACAACACAAATGTCTTTCAGTGAGTGAATGGATAAACGGAGGCACATCCATACAAGGAAGTACTAGTCAGCAATAAAAAGGAACAGGTTATTGATATATGAACCACCTTGGATGTTTCTCAAAGGCATCATGCAGCAGGGAGGAATTCATCCTCACAAGGTCATGCTCGGTCTGATTTCATTTAGGTGACATTCTCAGAAAGTCAAAACTACAGTGATGGAGAACAGATCAGTGGTTGCTGCGGAACAGGAATGGGGAGAAGGTGTGACAATGAGTGAGAACAGTGGGGGAGTTTCCCTGGATGATGGATGAACTGTTCTGTATCCTGATCGTGGTGGTGGTTACACAAATGTATGCATGTGTTAACATTCATAGAAATGGACACGAAAGGAAAAAGGTCGATTATACAGTATGATAATTTAAAAATAAAATTAAAAAATATAACAGGGCTCTGATCAGCTGTGTTGGTTTACTTTTAGTTTTCTCTTATGCTACTATGATTCATCAGTCATGAACATGCTGGGAAAAATCAGGTATGAAATTATGAACCTTTTGCTTTGTCCTGATGTCATTCCCCTCTTTTACCAACTGCACAGGCACCAGTTGGAGCTACTGGAATATGCCTTGTGAAGGAACAGAGGTAGTTGGTGAGAAGGGGTGAGAGTTGGTGTGGCAGGGACATCCGCCCTCACTGTGGACAGAAACCCAGCCCCTCCCCAGTTGGCACCTCTGCAGTCTTGGAAGAAGCTCTCCACACCTCCATGTGGTCACACTGCTTCCTTCCATCTTTGCCTCTAAGCATTTCCCTCCCTCCCTTTCTGTCTGAGAAGGATCTGGTGTCATCTCCCTTTAAATCAGTGGTCTTCAATCTTGGCTGTGCATTGGAATCACCTGGGAAGCTTGATTAAAATCCTGATGCCCAGACCAGGCCCTGGACACATGAACTCAGACTCTCTGGGGAAGGGCTCAGGCAACAGTATTTTTAAATTTCCCTGGTTGATTCCAATGTGCAGTCAAGACCAACAGGCACTCACCCACACAGGTCTTGGGAAACACACTTTATTCATTTACTTACACCAGCCTGCAGGGGAGATGCCGGCTCCTGCCGGTGTTGTGTTTCTGACTTGCTCTGGAGGACTCCCTTCCTTTGGCGGCTCCTTGCTCTTATTTGCTTCCTGTGTCTCCAGCCTGTGAATATTGTCACTACCATTCTACCCCTCTGCTCAGCCCTTCGGGGTGGATCACTGGAGTGACACTCTGTCCAGCTTTTAGGTTCATAGGGATGCAGCTTGGGGCTCTGGCGGGGAGAGGATTAGGTTTGTAGGAGTTAGGACCTGTCTCAGCTGCCCCATGGGTTTGGATCTCCGATCTCCACCCTTGTGGACAGGGTGAGTTCTGCCTCTGGGCTCCCGAAACATCTTGTCCACACCTCTGTCTCAACACTGACCATACCCATTGCTGCCTTTACGTGTCTGTCCCAGATCTGTTTGGGGGGAATCACTCCAAACCTTGAGAGGACCATGGGACTGATCCTGTTTCTTCAAGTCCAGGACATTTAGAAACAAAATCTCGGCACTGGGCTTAATCCCCATCAGCTCCTATCCTGGGCCCTGGACCCTGCTTCTCATGCCCCTAACTCCCAGCTCATGTGGGACTGCAGTTGCCACATGCCGGTCCCGGGAGTCCTGACTGCTTCAGCTTCTCCCGGCTTCGGATGCTGCCTATCAGGTTATGGTCACTAATTCCTTCCTTGATGGTCTTGCTCTCCATCACCTTCTCCCCTCCTCCTCCTCCTCTTCTTCCTCTTCTGCATGCTTCAGGCCCTCAGGGACCCAGAAAGACTGACAGAGGAATTAATTTCTCAGGTGTGATTTAACTAGCTGTAAGAAGCATGTCTTCCCCTCCCTTCTTCCCAAGTCTCCTACCCTCCATATCCAGGGCTCACTGTCTGGTGTAGGTAAATGAATAAATTCCAATGCAGCATGAGGAATGTCCTAAGAGAGGGCTGTATAAGAAGCTGTAGGAGATAACAGAAGGAACACTTGCCTCCATAGATGTGTGTGGGGGGGAAGAGTTCACAAGGGATGTATTCAAGGAGGGTTTTGAAGGATGAATAGGAGTTCATCAGTAGACAAGGGGGAAAAGGTGTGCCAGGAAGAGGGCACAGGTCAGGCAACAGCATACCTAAAGAAGCAACAGGCAACTTGTCCCTGTCTGATTTCTTTCTGAACTCTCTTTCATTCAAAATCATCTCTGCCCTTAGACTTTGTGGGGGAAAAACTACTCTACTGAGATAGATGATTTAAAATGAAAATCTCTTTTACTTCCCTTCTGAGGGGTCAGTGGCCAAACAATTGCAATTTAGGAAGAAAGCTTTACTTAAACCCACATTTGATGAAGTTTCAGAAAGGAATATTTGAGGAAAGTATAATTCACAGATTTTCCAAGTTAACTCCTCCTTAGTCTTCGTCTTAACTTGAAGACATTCTTTGTCCTAAAAAGAAACAGTCACTGGCCTTGGAGTTGGCTTTTGCAGTTGTGCAGGCTTTGAGGTGTGCAGCAATGGCCTGCACCACCTGTTCTTCTATAAGATAGCAGCAGCAGCCTCAACCGCAATGGCAGAGCCAAAAAATGTGAACCCACATCTTCCTCAGAGACCAAGGATGAGCCTGAAGAATGGGACTGATTGGACAGAACTTGGTAGGTGAGCAGATGTGAGGAATCATGGAAAAGGAGGGGCCCAGGATGACCTCCAGGCTTGTGGGGTGTGCTGGGGGTGATGGGCCAGTTGCTGGATTGAAGAGCACATTCTCCAGAGCATATTGATGGGAGGCTGGAGAGGAAGGCTTGAAAACAGGCAGAACCCAAGGATTTCTGAAAAGTAGGAAGCAGGAGCCATGATAATTTCTTGCAGCAGGAATCTTCTGGGCTGGGAGATAAGATGGTGGAATAACGTTCTTTGGCTGCAAACAGTAGCAACACTTATATAGCTACATTGGAAAGATAACAATTTTTTTTTTTTTTTTTTTTTGCAGTACACGGGTCTCTCACTGCTGTGGCCTCTCCCACTGCGGAGCACAGGCTCCGGAGGCGCAGGCTCAGCGGCCATGGCTCACGGGCCCAGCCGCTCCGCGGCATGTGGGATCTTCCCGGACTGGGGCACGAACCCGTGTCCCCTGCATCGGCAGGGGGGCTCTCAACAACTGCACCACCAGGGAAGCCCGATAACAAATTTTGATGTGAGATACCAAGGATTAGTACATTAGACCCCAAGGCTTAGGCTCAAGGGGATGTGTGGGGAAGCTCTTGGTGAGTTCCACATTGGCAACTGGGTTGCAGGGAGAATGGGTTTCCAGCTGCACTCTTTTCACACCTGGCTTTATGCAGTGTCACAGGGGGTCTTGTGCAATCCCATGTGGACCCATCAGTCTTGTGTCTAAGGTGTGTTTATACTTCCCCAAAATGGCCATTTTTAGATACTCCTGGGGTCAGAGGTGTGAATGACACAGGTACAGATTGCTCTTGGAAGCTTGACACTAAGGAAGAGGTCTTGGCAGCCCTGGACTTGGGCTGTTTGGGCAGGAATTCCAGATCATGGTTTCAGACACTCAGAGCATGGTCTGGAGGTGGGGAGTAGGTATGGGCCAGGGGGACTGTGGACGCCTCACCCTGTGGGAAGGGCTGTGGCCAGAGGAGAGCAGTATAGGGCCTGGAAAGTGCGCGGTCCAGAACAGGGGGCCCTCTTGCCTGTGTCTAAGAGAATACTACTTGGAATTACACTAACCAATATGGTAGCCATGGGTCACATGTGACTATGTACATTTAAATTAATTAAAATTAAATAACATTTAAATTCAATTCCTCAGTTGCTTTAGACACATTTCAAGAGCCCCATGTGGCTCATAGCTACCACACTGGACATCACAGATACAGATTCTTTCCATTTTCATAGAAAGTTCTACTGCACAGCACTGGTCTGGAGGCTCAGTGAAGTTGAGTGATTTGTACAGAGTCACAGAGTAGATAGGTCTGGGGCTGAAATTTGATGAAAGTCTGTCTGATTCTAAATCCTCTTTTCCCTTTCCTTCCCTGACCTTGAAAAAACTAACTTTACCTCTCCCAGCCTGTTCCTTTATCTGTAAAACAAAAGTAAACCCCTCAAATGGTGGGGGTGAAGATTAAGTGAGATCATGTCTATAAAATGCTCACAACAGAGTAGATTGTTGGTTCTCAGTAAATTTGATTTCCTTCTCCAGCCTCAGCAGGTTTGGGCAAAGAAGTAGTGGAAGGACTAAGAAGCTCTTTCTACTTCAAATACTCAAAATAAGAGAAAAATGGTTTGAAAATGGATGAAAGATGCTCCCTGGTAAACACTTCAATGATTATACACCTACATTGGAAAGACAACTAATTTTGATGTGAGATACCAAGGATTAGCTAATTAAACTCCAAAGCCAGAATTCTTGTTTGAAAGATAAAAATAATTTCACATGCAACTGGGGCATTTTTTTTAAGGTGTGGGGAGTATATTCATTTTCTGATTATTTATAACTGAGAGACAGGGAAGAATCCATTAGATGTTAAAGCTCCACACTTAATAGCTGAATCCATTTTCTTATAAATGCTACTTTCAAAATTAAAAAAGACATGCTTCTGAAAATGTGTTATCTTAGAGTGCAAAGTTATGTAGCCTTGACTCACTGTATGGATGCTGGTCAGAGCCTTTGCCCTCCTGCCCTGTGACCTTGAGAGTTCCTCTCCCTTCTCTAGGCTCATGGTCTCCTCTGGGAAGAGAGGGATGGATGAAGGCCTTTCACCTCTGATGACACAATTCTTTTATAAAGAATAATCTTAAAAAATATATTTTAAAAACTAGAAGTAGCTGGCTTTATTGTTCATATATCACCAGTGCTTAGACATGTTTAAGAAACATCCTGTCTATAGGGGAAGATTTTTGTGCCATTTATTTGTAAAAGTGGGAGATGGAAGTTTTTTTCATGTTTCGCTACATCATTGATGAAAATGAGAATTTACTCTTCTAGATGAAAAGAGAATGTATGTGTCCTTCACTGAGAGAAGTTTTCTAATACCCATAATGCTGCAGATATCCATTTATTCATTCATTCATTCATTCATCCACAGATTCAAAAAATATTTATTTAGTTCTGATAATGTGGACTAGGCAGTGTTCTAGGCACTGGGGAGGCGACAATGAGCAAAGTAGACAGAGCTTTTGCTCATGGAGCTTATGTTCTAGGCTGGGAAGACAGATCAGCAACAAGAAAAGAATTAAAGATGTGTCAGGTATGCAATGTGTCAGGTGATGATAAACACACTAAAAAGCAGAAATCAAAGGTGAGTAGATAAAGTATGTGACTGGGGAAGGCTGGTATCATAGATGGGGGATCAGGGGAGACTTCTTTAAGCAGGTGACATTTGAGTAGATTCTTGCATGAGATGAGGATGTGAATCTGGTGCAAGAATGTTCCAGACAGAGGGTACAGCAAAAGCAAAATCTTGAGATGGGAGAAGACTTCATAGGTTTGAAGAACAGAAAGGCTGATGTGGGTGAGAGCCAGGGGTTGAGCAGGTAGAGCAGCGGGGAGGAGGAGGAGGGAGAGACCAGAGCATGACCGGGGACTAGATCAGAGATCAATCAGCAAACTATAGCCTGTGGGCAAGCCCAGCCTGATGGCTGAGTTTTTAAATAAAGTTTTATTGACACACATCCACCGCTGTTCATTTACTCTTGTCTGTGGCAGCGTTCACACTGCAATGGGACGTAAGTAGCTGTCACAGAGACCTTATGGCTTGCAAAGCCTAAAATATGTACTATCAAGCCCTTCACAGAGAACATTTTCTGTCTCCAGCTTTAGACTATCATTTCACCTTATTTTCAAAGGTGTTGTGTTGCTATGCCATCATAACATTTCATAAAACAGAACATAGCTAGTTCTTTTTTCTTACACAATTGAGCATCTCTGTATTCTAAATGACCTACATTTGAATCTATTTCTAGCACATCATGCTTTCCATTTGATCTACCCTCCTTTCTCTCTGCTTATCTTTTTTCTGGATTATTCCATTTCCTTGTATCAATGCATTTTCCCCTCACTTTTGGTTTGTTGATTAAAGAGACACAAATAAAATTGTATGGCTGAGAAATGCCTTGATTAGGTTTTGAATCTGAAATTTTATTTTCCACTAAGACAAAGCAAAATAATTGAATGGTTGAGAAAAGCAGCAACATTGAACTCCCAATCTGAGAACCAGCCTTGCAGACTAAGGAATCCATAGAAAGCAAAAAAAAAAAAAAAAAAAAAAGGAGAACAATCCAAAATTAACTAAGAATATAATAACTGAAGGCTTTGTTGTCTACTATAATATCTGGAATTGGTATCAGTTAGAAATGATAACCTCCATATTTTTTCCAATTTTTTTTTATTATGTATTCTGGTAAAAGACACAAACATAAAATTAACCATCTTAATCATTTTTAAGTGGCCAGCCCAGTGGCCTGAAATACATGCACAATGTGTCACCATCATCATCATCCATCCCCATAACTCTTCATCTTGTAAAATTGCAACTCTGTCCCCATTAAACAAACAACTCCCCAGTCCCCCCCGCCCCCGCCCCCCCGGCAACCACATCGTCCTTTCTGAGTATTGACATTCGGAAGATTTCTTTTTCCTTTTCGAATCAAATGTAAATAAGATCTATATATTGTAATGGTTTGACTTTGCAAAATTTTTTTCCGGATTCCTGTAATACATTTCAGCAAAAAAGAGTTTTCCCCTTGATGTGTTGTTATTGTGCTGATTAGTTTTTCTATATGGTTCTTACCGCTTCAAGCCTGAGCTAAATGTCCTCACAAGATGTTTGCTTGCATTGGGTTGTCTGTAGGTTTCATCTCCCTGAATCCATCTCTGGGAACTTCTGGCCCCTTCCATGCTGGATGGGTGCCCCCTGTACCTGGCGCACAGTTTGCCTCCTGCCATCTCCCTTCTCCCCTCCCTGAGGATTTCCTCCTCGTCCTCCTGTTTCCTGCAACCCGTCTTCCGCTCTCTGGGCTTGCCACCTCCTTTTTTTTTTTTTTGTGGTACGCGGGCCTCTCACTGTTGTGGCCTCTCCCGTTGTGGAGCACAGGCTCCGGACGCGCAGGCTCAGCGGCCATAGCTCACGGGCCCAGCCGCTCCGCGGCATGTGGCATCTTCCCGGACCAGGGCACGAACCCGTGTCCCCTGCATCGGCAGGCGGACTCTCAACCACTGTGCCACCAGGGAAGCCCACCACCTCCTTTTTTGAAACAGCACACTCTCAAGCTGCTTCCTGAGAACAGGTGCATTGGTGTGCTGAGACCTTGCATTTCTGAAAATATTCTTAATCTCTATTCACACTCAATTAGCAATTTGGCCGGCTCTAGAATTCTTTGCCCGAATTTATTTTTCTTCGGAATTTTGAAGGTATTCACTGTTGTTTACCAGTTTGCAGTTGAACAATCCACAGCAGTAGTTTCGCCTGATCTTTTGGATGTGACAATTTCCTTGCTGGAAGCTTGAGAGATATTTTTCCCCCCGAAGTTCTGAAATTTCACAATTAGGTGCTTTGGCATTGGTCTATTTTTATCCACTCTGTAGGGCCCTGAGTGGTGGGTTCTCTCCACCAGGACTCTCCTATCTGCCTGAGAAATTTTCTTGAATTATCCTGATGAAGATTCTCTCTCCTATTCTCTCCCTCATTTTTTTTTCTTCTTCCTGAAGTTCGTATTGTTTGAATTGTTCTTATTGAATAAGAATTGTTTGGGTTTCCTGATCCTCTTAAAAAATCTTCTAATTCTTTGTTCTAATACTTATTTTGGGGAGGTTGGGAGGCAGATTTCCTCAACTCTTATCTTCCAAACCTGGTATTGAGTTTTTAAATTCTACTCTTTCCAAGATTTTTTTTTTGTTCTCTGTTTCTTTTTATAGTATCCAATTTCCATATCTTTCCATGTGTTTCTGAGGATATTAATGGTATCAAACAGCATGGAGATGTTCATCAGCAAGGGCATCCAGATACTTGGAAAACAAAATACCTACTGTGGGTGAAGAGGCAGGCCAGTGAGGAGGAGGGAGCCTGTTGGGAGGGAGGGATGAGAAAGAAAGAAGGGAGAAAGATGCAGTTGCTAGGAGCGATGGGTTTTGGAGACAGTGGTGGGTAAAGAGATTTTAAAGGAAATCTTGCTTGGTTTTGTGACATGCAATTTCCCCTTTACATGCTCGCGAAGAGATCTTGGAATACAGACCTGCCTCACTTTTCAAGGCTTTCATAACTGTACTTGTATTTCTTTTGGATGTGACCCAAAGTCAAGGCTGCCTTTAGGGCAACCCATTTTCATTTGGATTGCACTGGATTCCCTGGGGGATCTGATTCCACCAGGGACCTCAGCTGGGAAGTTACTCTTCTCCATAGAGGGGGTGGATTACAACCATCCTTGTCAGACTCCCAGCAGTTTTCTAAATTGCACAGAGAACTATATGTCCAGGCAAGTAGAGTTGTCATTTCTAGACCATCACTAACTAGCAAAGGGCATTTTTCAGAGAGCCTTGGAGGAAGCTGAGCTCTCTAGGAGGGACTCAATGTGGTTGTTCTTAGAGGACTTCTGAACATGGACGGTAACAGGGGAAACTGAGGGACACAACGGGACAAAGCAGCGCCTCAGAATAGATGGGTTATTTATAGGCAGACAGATATTTCAGCAAACCCAGAAATCCCAGAAGAATACAAGACACACACTGGACCTCAACAGATCTGAACACAAACAGTCTCCTCGCCTCATCTGCCTATACGATTTCACCAACTGCTTAGTAAGAAGAAAATGGAAACTAATAACAGAACTCGGTTACGAAGGATTAGTAGTTACTATTTATGATAGATGGGAATCCAAGCATGACCTCTTTCTTAGAAAGCTTGCACAGATGGCTGGCTGCTGGTCAAGAAAGAAATCAGGAATTTTGAATCCTGGGTCACTTGCTTACGTTGGGTACATTCTTATACTCTTTCCACTCAGTGCAGAGTATGGACGTGGTGCTTCTCACTAGTTTGTTGCCTTCATGAGGTCTCCTGCCACAGAGCTCACTGACAGAAAGTATGTATAGTATGGTCCTATTTTTGAAACTTTTTTTCTGTATATACCCAAGTATATTTGGATAGAAAAAAGACAAGAAGGTATAACATAGAAATATGCACAGTATTATTTGGATCAGCAAGGCTATGCATGGCTTAAAATTTTTCTTTTAGCCTGTCTATATTTTTAAAAAAAAATAATGTGAAGGTGATTACTTTTATAATAAGATTAAAAGTTAATATTTCGGTAATAATAATAATGGTTGGGTCACAACAGCTGACATTTGGCGGATCCTCACCCTGTGTCAGGCACCCTGCCGGGAATCTCACAGGCATCATCCCATTTCTTTCTCATGGTAACCAATGAAGTAGGGGCTCTCCTTACACTCTTCCTGCAGAGGAGGAAACCCTGAATGGGAAGTCACCTGCCTAGGTTCATGCAGCTGGTGAGAGGCAGAATTGGGCTTTCTGACTCCAAATCTCATGTTTTGTTAATTTTTTGTTTGTTTATTCTTGTCCTCCTGAAATGTTTCCTAAGGAAATTCTATGCAATGAAAGATGGGCAATGTAACCCTCTTTTTCCAATGCAACTTTTTTCCCCCCAAAGATGTTGCATCTTCTGAAATGACAACTTTATAAGCAATATGTCTGCACATGGCACAGTGTGGAAGGAAATCGCATGTGTAAAGTGATCCTTTTAGGCTGGACAGGTTATACAGCCTATATTTTATTTCCTTTGGATTCCTACTGTGTCCTTTGTGGTGATAAATGTTTTAGTCCTAGGATAAGAAATGCAATTTAAAAAACGATGTCTCTGAAAAGCCGGTGTTTTCTTGGCATATCAGCAAAGTGCAAAATCCCTAGCATTTTAGAACAAAATATGACAGACACTGTCCTGGCAGCCTTTGGAGCCCAGAGCCATAATCTCAGGTTTTTTGAAAAGTAAGCCAGGAAAAATGTTATTCAGACCTTTGGATCTCTGATGAGAGTATGTTTCCTGTATCCCCAGGACAATGTGTGTTGTTATCATGGCTCTCCAGAGCCTAAAAGGTCATGCCTTCCCCATGTCTGCAGCAGGCTAAGCCCAGCTTTGCTGGGGATTTTCCACAGTGTCTTCATTTCTGCCTGGGCCACGATCACTTCTGAGTCTCAAGTATAGAACTTAGAAAAATGAAGCTGGCCTTTTTTAAGAACCATTTTCTCAGACCATTTATGTTATTTCTCTGGGGGGTTATTTAGGTCTTTCTGACCAGGTCATATTTCAACTAGGAAAGTGATGCACATGAACTTCAGAAGAATATGTCTGTTCAACCATTAGGAGACCTGAGAAGTTGTGTTACATCTCCCCACCCTTAATGTCCTCATAGCTTATCATCCATTCCCTTTATCAATCCATTCTCTACATGCCCCAGAGTGAATTTTCTAGGAAACAAAACCCCTCATCAGATTGATCTTGTGTTTTACATCATTCAATGGCTTTCAGTTCTTTAAGGATGAAGTCCAGCCCTGTCAGCACAGCATTCAAGGCTCTCCTGTGCCAGACATTTTTGCCAATCTCACTGGTAGCAAATGCCCCTCCCCACTCACCTGCATTCTATCCATTGAAAACAACGTGCTTTCTCTTATTTATTCCACACGCTCTGAAGCTCTGTCTTTGTTCGTGTTGTTCCTGGTGCCTGCAATGCTTGCCTGACTCCTCATCCACCCAGAAAACTCACCAGGATTCTATTAATTTGAGCTCAAATGCAAATACCTCTAGGAAGCTTTTCCTCCAGCTCCCTCCCTCCACTTCTCCATTTCACCTCTTCCACTGAATTACTTCCTCCTGTCCTCTGCACCCCACTTTACCCTGTCCACCCTTCTGGTGCAGCACTCAGCTTGCTGAGTGATTATGACAGAACAGTTGTGATTTTGTGATTATGTGATTATGATTATGACAGAACAGTTTTGTGATTATGACAGAACAGTTGTTAACAGCATGGATTTTGAAGTCAGATGGGCGGCCCGGGTTAGGATTCCCCAGGTGGACCCAGATTCCCGTCTGTTGGCTGTGTGGCTTTGGATAGGTTATTACTGCACCTTTCTCAGAATTAGTTCCCTATCTATGAATTGGGGCATAATAGAACCTCCTTGCAAGGTTGTAAAGATTAAATGAGATCATGCATGCAAAGTACCGGCATGGCACCTGGAATACAGAAGCTCTCAACTAGTGGCAGCAGCTGTCATTTCTGTCATTGATTGCCTCTGTGTTTGTGATCATGTGATCCTTAAGAGTGGAATCGTGCCCAGTTCGTATCTATAACATAAATGCTTGGCACAGGGCCTGGTTCAGAAAACGTTCTGGATTGTGGAATGCAAAGCCCCTGTGGAGGGTTGCCATCTCTGAATAATGGAGATTAATATTCCAATCACAATGTGCATGGGTATGGGTGCCTAGCACCATGCTAAGTGCCAGAGCTTGGCCTCAGATCCCACCAGGAGCCCATATTTGCAATGCTAACTCCATTTCCCCACCACTCCTGTAGGCTCTTTGCAAATTTTATGCCTCGAAGATTAGAGACTAACACTTGTGTTTGAGCCCCAATTCACTTTTTACTTTCAAATCCTCCTTGATTCATCTAATTTCTAAAAGTGGTCCTTATTCTCCCAGAATTCCCTCATATTCAGGAAATTGGGCAGAAGCCAAAACATGGGCAGGAAAAGCAAAATTATTTCCTGGTATAGCTGAAGGCTTCTGTAAAGAGCATGGTTTGGGGACCTTTGGAGAGAATCTCTTCCTGCGGTCACAGAGCCTGGACAGGAAGGCTGGTTCTGGGTGGCCCAGCTCTGCTTTCAGTGCCTGTGAGGCTCCAGTTAAGTCACCTGTAACCTCTTCAGCCTGATTCTGTGGAGTGTGCGTGGAACTTTGTCTCCCCAGGGCCTAGACAGTTGTTTGGCACAGAGCAGGTGTTCAATTAGTGAAAAATGATTGAAGGTAATGTTTGATAAGACTATCCTGATGGGGACTCAGTGGGAGCCCAGTTCTCCCCATGGCTGCTCAGGTGAGATGATGGGACCTGCCTGATTGCAATACCTGTGTCAGGGGGTGGGGGAGTCTCTTTGCAGAGAACTGACCACAAGGGAGGAAGGTACTAGTGGTGGCTGAGGTGATTGCTAAGTAACTAAGTCTTAGTCATTAGAGGGAAGTGAGGCTCTTACATAGCCTGTGCAGCGAGGTACCTGCGACTCCATATGCCCCTGGACCAGCTGCCTGGGTGTACAACTGGACTCTAGCAAGAGACTGTATGAACTGTAGTGAAACAAGGAAGGAGCACTTTCACAGTTGTCAGTGTAACGTCTTGGGGTCCAGGCACTCCTGGGTGGGGTCCCTTTCTCAGCCAAAGAGAGAGAGCCGTTTTTCTCTCCCACTTTGCCATGCACTCCCATGACCCTTGACCCAGAGTGAGTTTGGGGCATCTCTAGTGGGCAGCAGACTGCTCTGGTCAGTGAGGAAAGGCCCTGCCCCCCAGAGCAGAGCTGCAGTGACAGAGCCAGCAGCTGTGTCTAACACAGTGTCCACCGCTCCTGCTGCAGTCACTCTGGGGAGCTGCTTTTCCAAAGAGGCAGCTGGAGGCAGGAAAATGGTACCTAGAGGGCAAGCCAAGAGATGTAGCAGCCCCAGTGGAAACCTCTGGGTCCAACGAACAGTCTTTATGGCTGGTACGTGCTGGCAAACCAGAGAAGACCACAGGACAGCGGATGGGGGATTTCTGTGTTCAGTAGAGTGGCATAGAGACTGGTGGTGGTACCAGTGGAGACATGAACTTAAGACTTAAGAGGATATTTCTGCGGTGTGAACCAGGGAGCCCGGTGGAACAGCAGAGAGGCTGCAGAGTTGGCAGGAACGGGGCTGGAATGTGAACACGCAGGAGGGTTGTCTGGGGCCTTCTGGAACTACTTGGGGTGGGGACTTTGCTGGAGGCTGCTTGTCACGTGCCAGCCGTGGTGGCAATGAGCCAGGGCAGTTGGATTCATTATTGTTCTCACTGACAATTACACTCAGAGATGAGAAGAGGTAAAGGAAATTTGTGTGACAAATTTGGGTACTTGCAAGCGTAAGGTATAGTTGGCAATAATAATAATAAAAAATAATAAACTAGAAAAAGATTTACCCTACCCAATATCTAGCGTGTCCCCTTGCATTTAAACATGATGAATCTCAGAAGAGCTTCCCTCAGAATACCAGTTGAGCTTCAAAACATATTCAAAAACATCTTCGATTTCCCTCATAATTAATTATGATTATAATTGTTCTCTCCCTGTTGTCATGCTCTACCAACTATGAGATGATGAGATTAGATTACAATTTGCATATATTAGACTTGAAATAAAACTTTCTTCCATTGTGTAAGCCTTCCTTGCAGGTTTAGCAATAGGAGATTCCCTCCTCCCTAGACCCCGACCTCCTGAGCCAGCTGGGTGGGTCGGCACGGGGTAGAGGAATGGCTAGAGTCATAGACCATGTGTCTTCAACCGGGTTTTGGAAGTTTGGTGTTCAAGTGGGATGACGTCAGAGGAGATGGGAAGGAGTTCGGACAGAAGAATCAGCATGGGCAGAGCAGGGAGGCTTGTGGAATGGCTCAAGCTTGCAGAAGGGTGTATAGGGGGTCCTCCAGTAGAGAGCTGTACCGGCTGAGAATAAACAGAGAGGGATGTGGCTGCAGGAGATGAGAACTGCGAGGTGGGTTGGCACCCGGTTGTGAAGACACTGGGACAACCTGCACCCACTTCAACCTGCTCTACTCTGCCTCTTGTCTGCTTCGATGCACTGCGTAACCTTTGTCCTTGGATCCCTTCTTTTTGCTGCTGCAAGCTCAGAACCCGATGCCTCTTCCTCCAACATTTAGCTCTGCTCCTTTTCTTGTCTCCCCTCTAAGCTCAACCTGCAAGCTTCCTAGCCTGCAGTTAGAGGAGCAGTTTGATTATCTGGTGAAGTTAGTCCCTGTGGGTGCCAGCGGGAGAGACAGGGCTGTTGTTGGGTCAATCACAGGGTGGAAGTCGACATTGGATGCCTGTTCTGGGTCAGGTAGGTCATTCAGCCTCTCAGAGCCCCATCTGCTCACCTGTAAAGTGGGGCTAGTGATGTCCACTCACAGGGCTCCCTGGAGGTGATGGGCATCCTTCATACTCAGCCAATGCCTCTGGACAGAAAATTGGTAGATGGGAGAAACAGCCATGCAGCATTTGCTGAAACTAGCTTGGCCGACAGGAAACTACCGTGCAGTGGGGACAAATCCAACAAAATGTTACTCTTCCGCCATCTGCTGCATTTGTATCCACGGCTTGAGAGGCGGGGCATAATTGGCTCCTAGGAGAGCTGACCTTTGGTTGGGAAGATATCTTCATGGGCTTTTGCCATGTGCAGGTGAGAATAGGCTACTCTGGAGATGAAGAAGCAGTTGGGGATGTTAATTGGCTTTGGGAGCAGTTGAGAGGCTAGTGGCTTATGATAAGGGGAGAGCAGGAGAGAGAGGGCTTGGTTCTGAGTTGGAGGGGATGCTGGGAAGTGACAGCAAGCTGGACCACAGAGAGACATGGCTGTGCACTTGAACTTCTAGACTTCAGAGCCCTGGTTTATAATATTAAGTGTCAATGTTTATTTTCTGGAAAAAAATATATCCTTGTAAATCCACAGACTATCTGGAAAGATACATAAGGAACTAAAAGCAGTGGTTCCTTTTGGGGTAGGAAATTGGAGTGTGAGGAAGCATCGCTTTAACTATATACCATTTTGTGTAAGTGTGCTAATAAAGTAATTTCAAACCTCAGTTCTCTTGTTTTGCATTGGAATTTGCCTCTAATAGCCTCAAGTCTGGAGTAAACACCAAAGGAACCAGCAGCCCTCTCTTGGTGCTGCCTCCAGCACATGATGGGAGGGTCTGGCTTCTCCACACCTGGGAGAAGGGGCCACCCTACATCTGGGGCAGAGAGGAGATATAGGGGGTATACTAATGAGTGAGAATGAGTGACAGTCATGGCCAGGGAACCTTCGGAAATGTTTAGAAGGAGGCTGGCTTTCGTGTGGTCCAAGAGGATGGGAACTTAGGTTACTTTGCCTGGCAGTTATGTCATGGAAAGGGTGACCCCAGAAGGCTGTGAGGATGTGGAGCTCTCGGGGTAAAGCAGAATGTTATGTGAGAGAAGGACAAAGAAGAAAAGCTGAACATACTGCCCTGGAGCTAGTCTTCTCTTATTTTATCTTGGATAATCCTCACTTCCACACTACGGAGTGACTATTCTTATTCCTATCTTACTGATTAAGAAATGGAAGCTTAGAAATAAAGTAATGTGCTCGAGGTTGAGAGATCCGTTTGACTCCAAGTTCAAAGCAGCCCCTCCATAGGAGAGCAGGAGAGGAAAAGGGAAGACAAGATGGAGATCTACAGGAGAAAATAGATGGGACTTGAACAGACCATTGAGAAACTGGCTCATTATCGCGATAGGCTTGAATAATTCATGGACACTTCCAAAGTCCCTGATGTAACTTCCAAATTAGGGTATAGCACCTTTGAAAAAAAAAACAAGTGTGCTTTGGAAGGTGGCAGGGAGTCTCTTTAGAAGTGCACTCTGGCAGAGAAGGCTGCCAGATGGGGCGGCTTAGGGGAAGAACTTGAGACTGAGTCATTTAGAGACTGCTCATCCATTTCTCGAATATGAACATGGTGGTCACAGCTGTTTTTGTAACAGCATCGGTTGACTCACTCCCTGCTGTCCTGGTTTGAACTGATCATGTGGTGAAGCAATGGGAAGCAGAACTTACAAATAAAATGGGAAGACCAAGCCTTTTACAGTGCTTTGCAGAGAGTAAGCACTGGGTGGTTCTCTGCCTGTCCCAGTTTCCTAATTTGGGCACATTTTATGAGGGCAGGGTTAGTAGTGATGATGGTGGTAGTCCTGCCTGCTAGACACAAGGCACATGTCATGTTCATTGCCTTCTTTCCATTTGTTTACCACCTTATGCAGCCTTCCAGGTGCTGTGATGGAAACCATCTCATAGGATTCTCACAGCCAGTGAAGCAGCTGTTAACATCCCTTTCCAGATGAGGCAACAGATGTTCAGAAAGATGGTACTGTTATTTGTTCCAGCTTCTAAAATGTCACAAGTCCAAGTGAAGCTCCTCCTCATGAGTGCTTCCCCAAACTAGAGGATTTTCCATAACCTCTCCACAATTAAGTTTATTTCCATGAGCCATGTTTATTACCTCACACTCAATAATTTTCTTTATGTAGACTTCTATTTTTCTATTTTTACTTAGCCTTGCATTATGTAATAATATCTGTAGGATCATGGATTTGATGTGCTGTTTACAAACTTTTCTAATTTGCATTAAGATGAATAGAATAAGAGGTCTTTTATCCAATGTCACTGAGCCTTGTAGTTGAAGGGTTAATAGAATAAATTCAGGTTACAGCAAGGTATTAAAAAATGATACATACATATCATAAGTAGTTTATCCTAACTTCAAATATGTACATTGTTTGATGTAAACGATGGACTTCTCTTTGAGTGTGGTATTGTATTAGTTTCCTAGAGCTGCCATAACAAAGTACCACAAGCAGAGTAGCTTAAACAAGAGCAATGTAGTGTCACAATCTGGAGGCTAGAAATCCAAGATGAAGGTATCAGCAGAATTTGTTCTTTCTGATGGTTGTGAGTGAGAATCTGTTCCATGCCTTCTCTGAGCTTCTGGTGATCTGCTGACACTCTTTGGTAAACCTTGGCTTGTACGTGCATCATTCCAATCTCTCCTTTCATCTTTCCCTGTGTTCATGTCTGTGTCCAAATTTCCCCCTTTATAAGGACACCAGTTACATTGGATTGGGTCCCATCTTACTACAGTGTGACCTCATCTTAGTTTAACTAATTATATCTGGAATGTCCCTATTTCCAAATAAGGTCACATTCTGAGACAGTGGAGGTTAGGACTTCAACATATCTTTTTTGGGGAGACACAATTCTCCCCATAACAGATATATAGTTAATATATATATAGTTAATATATATAGTTAATATATATAGTTAATATATAGGATTTTGTGACATCTATATAAACTGCACCCAAAGTGCATGGCCCACATGGCCCACAATTTCCAAATTCAGATTGTTTAAAATGGGGTGAGAATTCAGATCTTGGATATAAATCTGGATGTGAAACCTTCTAGGATTCTATTACTTTTCCCTACTGGTTGCTGTCTTTCTGCCCACCAATTTACCATATTGTTCTTTAGCAATTCACCTTTGTCCTCTCTCTCTAAAGCATTCAACTTGATTTTCATATAACTTGAGTTTTCATTCTTTTCCTACTGATATTCCATTGATTTCCATGATATTTAATTGAATCACGTATGTCTGATAAGGAATGCAATTAGCGTAGCCCGGTTTGGGAACAAACTCAGAGGCCTCTTGGTGAGCATACAATGATCCTGGTGGCAGCGGAAGACTGTGAGTGGACGAGTGAGTATTTGTAGGGATGCAAATGTCAATCAACAAAATGGACTGAGAAAATGGAGAGTTCAGTAAAGTGGATGTTGTTTGAGGGGATTCTATTATCTATAACTGTTGAAAATGTGTGCGAATCCCCTAAACCATCTCATCACCAATGGGATATGCACCATCGTTTAGAAAACACTATAATTTAGTCATTGGTTTATACCTTTTTAAAGTTTATAAGTGCTTTCACTGAGCCAGGCCCATGCTAAGTGCTGGAGGCAGAGACAGATGAGTGAAGCTCAGTCTTGTGCCCTCTGTGAAGTTGGGGAGAAAGCACCCAGGGGCCGAAACTGCCTTCCATGCATTTACCAGAGCCACAGAAGTGGCTTTGTAATAGATTTGGAGAGAATGTAATTGTATTAGTCAGGCTTCTCCAGAGAAACAGAACCAATAGGACAGAACCAATAGGATTGGTTAGGATATCTTAACCAATAGGATATATACAAATACATATTTCTTTATTTTAATTAATTAATTAGTTAATTTTAAGGAATGGGTTCATGCAATAACAGAGACTGGCAAGTCTGGAATCTGCACAGTGAGCTGGTAGTCTGGAGGCCCAGGGAAGAGCTGATGCTGCAGTGCAAGTCCAAGGCCATCTGCTGCAGAATTCCCTCTTGCTCGGGGGAGGTCTCTCTTTATTCTATTCAGACCTTCAACTGATAGGACAAGGCTCACCCTCAACAGAGCAATCTCCTTTAGTCCACTGATATGAATGTTAATCTCATCCAAAAAAACACCCTCACAGAAACATGCAGAATAATGTTTGACCAAATACCTGGGCACCATGGCCCAACCAAGTTTACACATACAATTAGCCATCCCAGTGACTTGGCAGTCACCCACTGGTCTTCTTCCTTCAAATACCTCTCCTTTGTATCTGTCGTCCTCTAACCCTGTCCCAGGGAAATCTTTCTAGAATAACCTTCTGCTCCTTAGAAGTCACCCAGGACTCCTTCGCCTGTAGATGAAATCCAAACACCCTTACAAGGCATAGGGCTCATCTTGATGTAGCCCAATTCTGTTTCCAGACTCATCTCTCCTACTTTTGGCCATGCAATGATAGGGCAGCCTCCTAGGACTTCTCACCTTGTCTGGAGCTACTACATCCTGTGACCTGGCCCAAGTATGCTGTTCTCTGTCCCTGGAGTGCCTCCTCCTCTCCATCTGATGCATAGCCTAGAAGGTTCAGCTCCATAGCCTCTCCCTTAGGTAGTCTCCTCAATGCCATGAGCCTAATGAGTCTCTCCTTCCTTCAGGACTCTACAGCATGTTGTGTGCCTGCTTGTCACTGCACTTGTCCTGCTGGATCAGGACTGACATTTATACTATCTGTCTCCCCACTAGAAGGGGACCTCTGGCAGTTGTGGGGGTTATATCCTCTCATCCTCACACTCTTCCCCCCAGAGTGGTACATAGTAGTGGCTCAGTAAATAATAATGATGAAAGGATGGTTCGTAGAGCTGGTGTTCCTCATTACATGCACGGGGAACTCAGGGGTGAAGATTGAAATAAAGAGAAAGATTCTTCCACATGTTCTATGTTCTGGCCAGGGAGACTGGCAGAATCAATAAAGAAAGCTTCCTGGATGGAAATGTGTTTACTAGAATCTTTTGGATAAATAAGAAATAGCCTTAATGATAGAAGGACACACCCCTTGGAAAGTGAGGAGAATTTTGGGGGGTGCCTGGGATTTGAGGTAAAGTTTGCTCAATGCTAGCCCTGCCTAGGTCACCTTTTGGGGAATTGCCTGAATCTGACCTCTGCCTCCAGCAAGGGAGTTCCTTTATTTATCAGCTGGAGGCCTCTGTCTGCTGAAAAGGTATCAACAGGGCCCAGAGTGAAGGTGACTATGGCAGAACTGGAAGCAAAATATGTCCAGTCCCTGAATGTCATTTTCTTCAAGCATGGCTTCAGTCAGAGGTACCCGACATCTCCTGTGAGGGACTGCTGTGTCTTATTACATGGTTCCCCTAAGGGACATTAGAGTCAGACAAAATGATTCTCACCTGTGATGGTCATTGTTTGTCATGAAGCTGAATAATCTGCGGGAAGCAGTGGCACTAAGGATTCCTATTCCAGGGAACTCACATACATCATGAAATAGTTCCCCATTTCAGGGTTCCATAGTTAGTCATAGATCAGGAAGCATGTACCTGGCAACGTTGCAGAGTGAAAAAGGCACAGACTATGGAGTCAGAGGTTTGTATAACGGCCATGGAATAGACGTAGCAAGCAGGGGTGGGGGCGGGAGAGCAAGCTACATCAGCTCCCAGGGCATTTAATCTCATTTAATCTTTACAGTCTCAGAAGATAGACATTCTTTTTTGGGTTTTTTTTTTTTTTTGAAGTATAATTGATTTACAATGTTGTGTTAGTTTCAAGTGTACAGTAAAGTGATTTGGTTTTATATATGTGTGTGCGTGTGTGTGTGTGTGTATACATATATATATTTTTTTCAGATTCTTTTCCATTATAGTTTATTACAAGATATTGAATATAGTTCCCTGTGCTATATATAGAGTAGAACTTTCTTGTTTATCTATTTTATATAGAGTAGTGTGTATCTGTTAATCCCAACCTCCTAATTTACTCCTCCCCCCTTTCCCCCTTGGTAACTATAAGTTTGTTTTCTATGTCTGTGAGTCTGTTTCTATTTTTTAAATAAGTTCATTTGTATCATTTTTTTTTAGATTCCATATATAAGCGATATCATGTGACATTTGTCATTGTCTGACTTACTTCACTTAGGATGATAATCTCTAGGTCCATCCATGTTGCTGCAAATGGCATTATTTCATTCTTTTTTATGACTGAGTAGTATTCCATTGTGTGTGTATGTATATATATTAGATATCTATAATATAATATATATATTATATATATATTTATATAATATAATATATATATACATATACACAATTTCTCTATCCATTCACCTGTTGATGGACACTTAGATTGCATCTGTTGATGGGCATTTAGGTTGCTTCCATATCTACATTATTGTAAATAGGGTTGCTATGAACATTGAGGTACCTGTATCTTTTGAATTAGAGTTTTCTCCGGATATATGACCAGGAGTGAGATTGTTGGATCATATGGTAACTCTATTTTTAGTTTTTTAAGAAAGTTCCAGACTGTTTTCCATAGTTTCTGCACCAATTTACATTCCCACCAACAGTGTAGGAGGGTTCTCTTTTTTCCACACCATCTCCAGCATTTATTATTTGTAGACTCAGATAGCATTCTGACAGGTGTGAGGTGATACCCCATTATAGTCTTGATTTGCGTTTCTCTAATAATTAGTGATGTTGAGCATCTTTTCATGTGCTTGTTGGCCATCTGTATGGCAGAAGATAGACATTCTTATTCCCACTTTAGAGATGAGGAAACTGAGGCTTGGAAAGCTGAAGGATGTGTTCAAGGTCACAAGCCCAGGCGTTCCTGACTCCAGTCCTTTCCTCTGCTCTTTTTCTCTCCCATGGATACTAGAAGTCTAGCAAACCCAGTTCAAACTCAGTGTACCAGTTGACCAGGGCTACTGTAACAAAATACCACATCCTAGGTGGCTTAAACAACAGAAATTTACTTTCTGAAAGTCCAGTATCAAGGTGTCAGCAGGTTTGTTTTCTTCTGCGGCCTCTCTCTTTGACTTGCAGATGGCCACTTTCTCCCTGTGTCCTTACATTGTCTGCTCTCTGTGCGCCTGTGTGCTTTGTGTGTCTTTGTGTGTCCAAATTTCCTCCTCTTATAAGGATATTAGTCAGATAGGATTAGGGTCCATCCTAATGGCATCATTTGAACTTAATCAGCTCTTTAAAGGCCTCATCTCCCAAAACAATCACATTCAGGGGTCCTGGAGGTTAGGGCCTCAATTTTGGGGGACACAGTTCAGCTCATAACATCCAGGATGTGTTTGCTCCCTATAAGGGTCTTTTCACTCTAACTTGTGCAGAGTTTAAGCTCTTTGGATTCCAAACCAGTTACTCAACCAGGCCAACCTGCCTCCAGGCAGATCAGACAACAGAGACATGTCAGAGTTTTCACAGCGAAGAGGGTACACGGCCAGGAAGATGCAGGGAGTACAGTTTCTGCCATGGGTGTACACAGGCTTGGGCAAGGCCTAGGGATGTCTCTTGCTGAGAGGACAGCCCTGTCCCTGGCCTTGGTTACAGCTTACAGCGTCTTCTGCAGGCACCATTAGAAGGCATGTTTCTGCATGCGTGTGCCTTTCTTCTTACTATACTATTTTTTCCCCCATATTCTCCAGGAATTATGGGGAAAAAAAAACAGATGGTCTAGGCTCGTCCTCTATTGGTTGCATTTCAGGGTGCTTGGCAAAAAGTCCATTCCTGTCTCCATCTGATACTGCCTGTCCCCCACCCCCGAATCATCTTGCCTGTCCAATTCTCCATCCTCATTCCTGCTGTTCCACAACCTGCAAGCTTCCTTCTTCCTGTGCTGAGATAGCCAACACATTTCTCTTCCTCATGTCTATATGCCTTTGCACATGCTGTTCCCTCTGTTTGGAATGCCCTTCCTCTTGGTCCTTCAATTGAGTCAGGGGTCAGCTCCTCTGAGAAGCTTCCTGATCCACTCCAGGAAGTTAAGTGCCCTAGTTTGTTAGGATGCAAGTTCTCCTGTGGGCAACAGAGATCCAAATCCTAGTGCTCTAATTTGAAAGCCCATAATTTGCTTTCTTCTGTAAAAAAGTCTGAGCTAGTGTGGTGGTTTTGCTTGGTCATTTCACCCGCGGCCTGTGCTCCTTTATTGTTGTTGTTGCTTTGTCATCCTTAGGCTATTTATTTTCCTTGTGGGCATGTCCAAGATGGCTCACCATCACCTCCATGTTATAGCCACTGTGATGGGGGAGAAGGAAAAGGGGGGGAAAATCCTTTTTTTCTTAAAGAAAACTGGAAGTTGTATACATTCTTTAAGTGCATATCCCAACGGTCAGAATTAGTTGCAAGGCCAACTGCTAGCTGCAAGGAAGGCTTGGAAATTCCATCTAATGTTTCGGATCACCAATTCCATTGTGTGTGTGAGTTTTCCTCACACCACCAAGCAATTCTCCTACACCAGTTAGGTGTCCTACAATTCAACTCAATTCTGGTCCCTTTGGTTAAGGGCTCAGTCCTTTAAGACTACCCTCACCCCCCCATTTTAAATGCCAATCATAAGTCCAGGTTGTTACCTGTGTTTCTGAATGAATAGCTATAAATCAGAGATTTCCGTGACCTCCCACCTTTGGTTTGATTAATTTGCTAGAGTGGCTCACAGAACTCAAGAGAAACATTTAACTTACTAGATTACTGCTTTATTATAAATGGCTATAACTCAGGAACAGCCAGATAGAAGAGATACATAGGGCAAGGTATGGGGAAAAGACCAGGAGCTTCCATGCTCTCTCTGAATCTCTGTGTTCACAAACCTGGAACCTCTCCAAACCCCATCCTTGTGGTTTTTTATGGAGCCTTCATTACATGTCATGATTATTTAAATGATGGGCCATTGGTGATTGAACTCAATCTTTAGCCTCTCTCCCCTCCCAGAAGGCCAGGGGATGGGATTGAAAGTTCCAACTCTCTAATCACATGGTTGATTCCCCTGGTGACCAGCCCTCACCCTTAGGTGATTTTCAAATGTCACCTCATTAATATGACAAAAGACACCTTTATTGCTCTCAGAGCTTAAAATATTCCAAGGCTTTGAGGAGTTCTGTGCCAGAAGCTGGGCAAAGACTAAATACATATTTTTTATTCGAAATCACAATAACGCATCATCTTTATTCTGGGTGGCTAGGTGCCTGACTTACTCTTGACAGATGGGAGAATGGATACTGGGGCACCCCGTGGTCTAACCATGGTCCTCCTCTCCCTGTTCCTATGGACCCCAGCTTCTCTCTGTCCTTGTGATTCTGACATCTTATAATAGTCTACTTACACATCTTTCTCCCCACAAGACTGTGAGCTCCTTGTCTATGCTTTGGTTTTTTTTTTTTTTTCTATATTCTTTACTTCTGGGGCAGAGTTTGTTGAACAAGGGTTCATATTATAATATAATAATCCATTCATTTGTGACATTCCCCCACCGATTTATGCATTTATTTGGTCTCTCTTGGCTTTCCTTGTCTTCATACCCTGTTTTAATACCCTTTTTTACCCTTTAATACCCTGTTTTACTATGTCTTGCTTGCTAGGGACAGTCCTGGATTGTGTGATCATTTATATGGCCACTCTATATATGAGTCAGTTGACTCTCTTCTCTAGGTTAGACCTAATTTTTTTTTAAACATCTTTCAAAATAAGCAATAGCAGAAGTCCAGAAACTCCAAAGTTCCAGAAGACCAGTCAGAGGATTATATTCTCACCCTTTCATTTTTCACTTAACCTAGCATACCCATTTCTCAGATGGGATTACCTTGGACCCAGCCTTCTGCTGTGCACACTATATTTAGGGATGTCTGAGCAGGTCTGGACCACTCACCCACTTTTTTCAGCAGGTTGACCCAGAGGTGTTTGCCTGCATCAGGAGACTGTGCAGGATGAGGGAGGGTACTCTGACATTTTCAATCTTTCTTGGGCAGCCCTGACTGGTGAAGATGCTATCCATTCACCACTCCCTTTCTGCAGTTGGAACAGTGAGTAACTCTCTGACCTTCAACAGGGGTTTCGAGCCATAAATGGGACAAACGTTTCTCACAGGAAATTATAAGCATTTTATGTTCTGTCTGTTGCATCCAGGGGAGCCATAGCATTTGAGAAATTGTACACTTATCCCAGTGGGTCTTACTTGAGAACAAGAGTTATAAATCATAATTTGTCTTTTATATCACTTTTTTTCCAAAGACAGGAGGAAACTCATAAAGTGTATGATGCATGTGAAAGGAACATTATGATTATAAGAATGAATTAACCCATGAGCCTCCTAGATTATAGCCCCACTGCTTCACAAGACCTGAAACACAGGGAGTACTGGAACGCCAGCCCCTTCCTTCCCTTTAGTCAGGACACCTCAAATGAGGGGAGGGATATCTAGTAGGCAGCTTGAAACACAAGCCCAGAGCTCAAGATTGTGGTCTAAGACATATAATATTTTTAGTGCCCACATTAATTAGATGAAAAACCCGAAGTCTTCAGGAAAAAAGAAACAAAAAATTCCATATTGCAGTTTTTCCTTTGTAAGTACAGAAACCCAATGTGAATAAGCTTAAGTAAAAATAATCCAGATTTTACTGGTTCATGTAGCTGAAAAGTTCAGGGATGTATTAGTTTCAGATGTGGCTGGATCCAGGAGCTTAGACAAAGTCATCAAGACTCAGCATCTTGCTTTTTCTGGGACTCTGCCTTATTTTGTGTTGGCTTTCCTTTAGGTAGACTCTCCCCACATGATGGCTGCCAGCAGTTCCTGCCTTGCTTCATCTTTAAAGTTAGCAACCCCAGTGGAAAAAGAATTTTGTTCCTAATAAGTCCAACAAAAGCTCTGGAATTGAGTCCCACTGAACCAATCTGGCTCCTGTGCCCATTCCTAAGACAATCACCCTACAGAAACCACAAGACTTGAGAGTCAGGAAGAGCTTTCTTTTCTTTCTTTTTTTTTTTTTTCAACATCTTTATTGGAGTATAATTGCTTTACAATGGTGTGTTAGTTTCTGCTTTATAACAAAGTGAATCAGTTATACATATACATATGTTCCCATATCTCCGCGCTCTTGTGTCTCCCTCCCTCCCACCCTTCCTATCCCACCCCTCTAGGTGGTCACAAAGCACCGAACTGATCTCCCTGTGCTATACAGCTGCTTCCCGCTAGCAATCTATTTTACATTTGGTAGTGTATATATGTCCATGCCACTCTCTCACTTCGTCCCAGCTTACCCTTCCCCCTCCCCATATCCTCAAGTCCATTCTCTAGTAGGTCTGTGTCTTTATTCCCGTCTTACCCCTAGGTTCTTCATGACCTTTTTTTTTTCTTAGATTCCATATATATGTGTTAGCATATGGTATTTGTCTTTCTCTTTCTGACTTACTTCACTCGGTATGACAGGCTCTAGGTCCATCCACCTCACTACAAATAACTCAATTTCATTTCTTTTTATGGCTGAGTAATATTCCACTGTATAAATGTGCCACATCGGGAAGAGGTTTCTAAAGGAAGGTCCAGATACTCTTACCACTGAAGAATGGGGTGGCTGCCGGGCTGGTGAAAAGCACAGAATCCCACTGCAGCATCCTCCCAGGAATTCTTATGGTGGGGGCAGGTGGCTCGGACCATCTGGCTCTAAGGTCACAGCTGTCAGATGGCTCACTCTCCAAGCTCCACTTTTCATGGGCAGTGAAGCCCAGTCCCTGTTCTGAATGAGGCGACCTTTCCATCAGTCTGTGGAAGGGCAACTCAGGAAAGAGGCCTCAGTCCGCCTGTTTTTGCATCTCCTTAAAGGTAAGAATACCAAGACCCCATTCTCCATGGGAAGAGCTGGCCTTTGGGACATCTCTAGTGGGATTCTCTCCACCTCTGGCCAATGTGGAACTGGTATGACCACTAGAATGCAGTCATCAGCTTAAGTAACCTGGTGTCTGTGCCCATGGAGCTCCTGGTCTTGGGAAGAAAGGCTTCAGAGGAGTAAATAAGCCCACACATCATTATGTAATCATGGATTGTGATAAGTGCAATGGAGGAAAATAATGCAGTGCTTTTAGAGAGAAGAAAGAGGGGGCTTTAATTTAGCTGGTGTCTCAGTCAGCTCCAGCTGCTAGAGCAGAATACCCTCCAGTGGTGGCTTAAACAATGAACATTTATTTCTCCCTTTTACCTTAAACAGTTTCTCAAGCTATCCACAGGCCACCTGCATGAAAAGTACCTTGGTGTGGGTACTTAAATGTACCTTATTAAAAATTCAGAATCCTGGGCTCCAGCCCTATGGAGAAAGAATCTCTGGGGATGTAGGCTTTATTTTTCTTTTAAGCTAGATCTCTGGCTACTTTTTATGCCCTCAAAGGCATTGTGGATCATTGCTGTCAGCAGGAAGTAGACACATTAGGTACCTTGTTTGGCAGTCTCTCAAGGGTAGGACCTGTGTTGAATCTTTCTCCTAAATCTTTCCTAGTCCTGGGCAGAGGGTGTGACTGTGCTACACATCCTGACTGAGTTACCAGGAGGGGAGCGTCTGCCCCCAGTGGACCCTCAGGGTCTGTTTGTTGTGGTTGAGACTTAAAATGTATTTGGTGCCTCATGAAATCACTTTCACAGAATATAGCTCATTTGAAGAGGCAAGAAAGGGAAGTAGTATCTTTTACTCACGTGTGAGCCAGGCAGAGCACAAAACACTGTGTACATGTTGTGTCATTTAGTCTGCCTCACAATCTGATGGAGTGAAGATAACTCCCCCATTTTACAGATGTAAAAATCAAGGTTCAGACATTCCCAAAGCCTCACAGTGAATAGATGATGGGCTGGGATCTGAACCCATGACCATCTACCATCCAAGTTTCTGCCTTCGTTATCCCTTTGTTTTGGCCACACCATCTTTCTTCCTGGAATCTCTTTGCTGTAAGTACATTGTTTGTGCCTACTTCAGAGATGAGGAAACAGATGAAAGAGGCTTCAAGGTCACCCAGCCAGTAGGTGTTGGAACCAGGATTCTTAATCCTACATGTTACATCCTCACGTGGAGGAGGCGGGGGTGGCATCAACCCTGGCTGGAATCCTGTCCCCTGAGTGTGTGGCAGAAATTCTCCTCTAGGAGAAGGTCTCCCAGGCTGACTGTGGTAGATGCAGCCACATGTCTCTAGATTTATAGATGGCAGCTAGAAGGATTAAGAGGAAAATGTCATGTGTTTGCACAAGAGCTCTTGTTCCAGAAACTATAGGAATCCAGAAGAATCTGGAAAGTGCTTTAAGCAAGGGAACTAGCCCTTAGAGACACAGACCACCATGTTTGAACTAGTTCGGGCTAGTATAAGCCCAGTTAACCACAGCAGTTCAGAGTGGGGCTTTCTCCATCACCAACTTTAACAAAATCGAAGTTATTCAGATTCAAGCAATCCTTTAAAAATACTCAACTATTGAGACCCAGGTGCAACAGAGATAAAGACATAATACACACAAGGGAAATTATTCATACAGTGGTCAAAGGAGTACAAATTTAAACAAGGGGGTGGGTACTGTTTTATACCTATGAAATAAGTAAAATAAATGGGAAAATTGTAACTCCCAGTGTTGGTCAGGATGTGGTAAAACTGGCACACTTGTGTCCTAGGGATAATGGTGTGAATGGACATAGTACATTTTGAAAAGTAGTAGCAAGCTGTACACAAAGTCAAACAATGTTGCTTCCGTCAATCAAATAATTTTACTCTCAGGGGGACTTCCCTGGTGGTCCAGTGGTTAAGACTCCACGCTGCCAATGCAGGGGGCACAGGTTCCATCCCTGGTCAGGGAACTAAGATCCCACATGCCACACGGTGTGACCAAAAGATAAAAAAACAATAATAATTTTACTCTCCAAGGAAGTAACTTAGTGGAAAGGAAAAGCTGTATGCGCTAAAAGGTTTATTGCAACAGTATCTAAAAGAGCAAAAGAGAAAAAGATAAAAGAAGGCTATAAAGGCACCCTCAAGGGACTATGTCTGTGGATAAGAACAGGGGCTAGCAGGAAGACCCCAGTGTGCAGGGGCAGCTGGGGGTGGGAAGAGCCAGCATCTGGGAGCCAGAGTGGCAGTAGCCATAGTGATGGGAAGAGGTGAGAGTGGGTTGAATGTTGGAGCCTGCATTGTAAGCTTATGAGGTGGGCACTTTAATTGTCCTCGTGAAGACACCTCCACCTGGTTAGCAAGACCGCATCCTTACGAGCACAGATTCATAACTGCTAGTGAGGCCGCCTCACATCTGCCTCTTGCATGACTTGATGTGCCAGCTGTGCAGTTTCTTCATATGCCTTCATGGACTCATTTACTCTCCACGAGACACCATGAGGTACTTATCACTTCCTGGTAGGCTACTGGGTAGCGGATTTGGAAGGAACTTTAGATATTTCATGGCTAAGAAGAGGAGGAATATGTGACCTAGTAATAAATGATTATTAATTATTAATTAGTATGTGTGGTCTACGTGCCAGACATCATCTCACGTACTCCCCCAGGTCACTTCCTTTTTATTAGATGTAATTATTATCTTCCTCATTTTACAGATGAAGGAATTAATGTTTGAAAGGTTTAAGCAGTTTTCCCAAAATCACACAGCTAATTAAAATCAAGCCGGGATTCCAAGCAGGTTTGTCTGCCCAGAGGTCACAATCTGATCACCTTCCCACTTCTTTGGAACAAGACATTGAGTCCCCAGCTGCGGGCAAAGATGCCCAGGTCAGCCCTGGCAGGAGGCTTTGGGAGCATTTGAGCCAAGCCCTAGAGGTTGTGGGCTAAGATGCTGGTTGACAGGGCACAGTTGGGGGCTCAGCCAGGTGAGCTGGGCCAAGCTGGCCCACAGTTCTGCTTTCCATGGCTGTTCCCCTCCCAGGACCTGTGCAGGTGGCAGGGATTAATTGCCAGCGCTGCTTCTGTTGAGTTTGCAAAATGAAGATGAAAAGCAAAATGCCTGGGGTTACAGTGCTGGATTTGGAGCAGAGGCAACATTAACTTTTTGGAGTTTGTATCTAACTTGTTGACGCCCACACGCGTCTGGCAGGTTGTAGCTGATGTGTGTGAGGGAGCCAAGAGGCGGCAGCGATATTTCTGCCGCTGACAGGCGCAAAGGCTCAGGCTGATGCTGAGGACAGGCGGTTGGCCATAGTGACTTTTGCATGGTCTCACCAACCAGTGAGGGTTCCACATCCCTGACACGGCCCCATGTGAGGGTGGAACAGATGACTGATGCTGCTTTGGGGGGCTCTCATCTTGTTCCACAGAGGACGTGAAAGCATGGAATTGGAAGTGAGTGAGACCTCTGAATTTCAGCTGTGCCTTGGATGACCTTGGATGGTCACTTCACCCCTTTGAGCTTTGTTTTCCTCATCTGTAAAATGGGGATGATAGTAATTCCCACCTTGCAAGGGTTAAATTAGACAACGCTTGTAATGTGGGCCATCCCTGAGTATGCACTACATCTTAACTATTATTAGTTCTTTTTATCAAAGGTAATTAGTTTGCCTGGATCCTTCTCTATGGCTCTTGATGTGTTTGGTGACATATTTCCAGAAGGAAGAAAGAGTGAACCAGTATTGATTAGCCCCTCTACCTCAGGGCTTTTATTTCAGCATTGGGTTATTCCATTTTTTGTTACAGAAGTTCAGTTCCTGGGACAGTGGAGGAGAAGAAATTTTTTCAGTAAAAGAAAACCCCAAACACTACAAGGTTTCCTCTGGATGCAAGAGCACTCAGCAGGGAGAACCAGCAGCACAAAGGATCTGACCATTGCTGTCTCTGGCTCTGACCCCACTGGCCCCCTTTAATGCTGTGGTCTCCACCCAGTGCAGACCTCGACCAGCGTCCACTGAGCTTGCAGAGATAGTCCAGGCACATTGACAAACATCCAGGAAAATCAATCTGGAGAATCCAGGCAGTGTAATCACAGGGACAGCCTTCCCTGTTTCATTCTGAAGATCCTTCTTATTCCCTAGGTAACAGACGGCAGAAATGAGAAATGGTCTCTCCTTTCGGTGACAAGTTGGTTCTGTGTGGAGAACAGCTATACTTTCTGTCTAGCAGACTCTCCACATGATCAAAGCTTCACACACTCAGAGCATTCATCCCATTGAAAAATGTACATAGTGATGAGGGGCTTTCATTTATAGAGGATGGGCTGGAGACAGGGTTTCCATCAAACCTCTCCTTCTCCACTACCCTCTCACCATCCCATGATAGTGTAGGGAGAGCAGGAAGCAAGTATCCCCACCATGAAAACTCTGGGGTCCCCTCTAGCTTGGAGCTGAGAGAGATGAATAGCTACAAGGCTATAGACATTCTATTGCTCCATGGTCTCATTATTTTAGCACCTTCCTTTACCCATCCAGAAGTTCTGGGAGCCTATAAAGGGAAAATACTTGTTCAAAAAATAAATTCCTCAAATGTCCAATGTTAATGTAATAGGTCCCTCTCTGGGCCTCAGTTTCCCCATTTGTACAGTGAGCTGGTTGACCTAGATGAGTTCTCAGTTGCTTTGAATCTCTGATTGAGTTCTGTGAGTTTTCTGCTTTCCCCAGCACTTGACAGCCTCTGTGGACAGGTGAAAATTAACCAGGAAATGGTACACTCCAAGGCCGTGGGAACCATGGGCTGTTACACTTGACAGCTCTTGGCGTGTTCCCAGCCCGGTCACCATGGACCGGCTAATGAGGCTGCAAGAGACAGAAACACATGTGTGGCCAGGATGAGAAGTAACAACTAGTTGATTAAATTGATTAAACTACATTTCTAGTCCAGGAGGCTAGGGTGGGGTGCAGAGTTAAATTTTTGCCAAGGACTTTTTGAAAAAGAAAAAGAAAATACACTAACATGTTTTGAGCCCCCTTTTTGTGCTGAGAACTATTTGTACATTGTGTCTTTCTAGGTTGCACTTCTAGTCTAGCTTATCACCTTCCTTTTCCAGCCAAGCAAACAGAGGCTCAGAGAGGTTAAAATGAGTTGCCCGAGGTCCCATGGGGAGTTCACAGAGGAAGCCAGCCTTAGGGTTCCCTTTATGCTCCGTGCCACAGTTTCCCCATCTGTAAACCTCATAAAATTGCAAAGATTAAATGAGCAAATACTACGTAAAGCAGGAAAGCAAGTGTCTCCTCCATAGTAAGTGTTCATAAATGTGAATCTCTTGGACTATTAGTGATTCCTGATGCTGAAGTTCACTCTCAGGGAAGACCAAAGCTCCTCCACAGTCACCAAACTCACATGCATCTGTGCTGCAAGATTACCTACTTTCAAAGGAACTCAGTCCAAACTAGCATACAAGAATCATTCTAACTGCAGCTCATGTGGTATGAACCTTGGTCTTTAGGTAACTTCACCTGCAGGGAATTTGTCTTCGTCTGGAGGATACTGACCTGTTTTTGTCTAATGCCAACTCACATGGGGCAGAGGGCAAAGTGAAGCTCACACACACGTTCATGGACACTAGCGGGTCCTCTGGGAACTGTGGAACTTCTGCTTTTATGATAACAGCCTCTGCTAATGATCTGATCGTACTTTTGTGAGTCTAGATGCATACACAGGTGCATGCATCAAAAAAGAAATGTTTTAAAGTTCCTCTCAAAAATGTTCATGGTGATTATCTTAGGATGGTGGGCTGTGGTTGGCTTTTTCTTTTTGTATTTCTCTGCGTTATCTAATTTTTCTTCAATGAACACATGTTGCTTAATAAAGTAAAATAGAATATACTGTAATGGCTCTTCTTTGCCAAGCTCTGTGTGTGTGTGTGTGTGTGCACGTGCATATGTGTGTGTCTGTATGCATGCTGGACTTGACACAGTATGCTTTTTCTATACGTTAGCTCTCTTTTTTTTAGCTACAAAATTTAATTGTAAGGATCAAACAGTGGTTATTGGTCAAATCAGTCGACATTAATAGCTTTGAAGTGTGCAGAAGGTAGTTTCTAAATGAAGGTGATAAATATCAATCAGATTCTTTTAAAACTGTTTGGATCTAATTAAATGTGATTCTGGAAGTTGAATACAAAAGGCTAAGAGAAGGATAGTGTAGTCATCAATAAGTAAACCAAAGGCATGATTTTCTAATAATTTTTACTAAAACTGAATAAATTCCAGTTTTGAAAAAGTTTCAAACAATCTAAAACTCAAAGCAATCTAACTGTTTTCTACCTGAGATCATAACAGTTTTCTTTTTCCTTACCTAAACATTATTCCTGGCATTGAGGTAAATCTGAATTCACATGATATACTTTGAAGAAATAATATGTAAATATGTATGTATAACATGAGAATTTCTCTCTACAGCAGGACTTAAAATTTTTTGGAAAAATTTGACAAAGACTAATGACAAATATATGAGGTTAATAGGCCTTTAATGGGACCATGATACTATTAATATGATAGTATTATGAAATATGAAAGTAAAAAGCCATTCATTTATACCATGCATTCATATATGGTGCAATATGAAATGGGATCATAGAATCTATGTACATAGATGAACTCTTGGTGATTCATCTATGTACATATATGTTAGCTGTTGAAGCCCCACAGGTATCCTGCAAGGAAGTGATTATTATTTCCATGCATTTAAGGAGGAAACCGAGACTTAGAAACGCTAGAGACTAAAGGCCACTTGTTACCACTCCCAAAAGCTGCCACCAGATCTTTTCCAAATTGGGCATCTTTCAGTGGTTCCTTCTAGATATTTCACCAGAGACCCAACTGATAAACTCAAGCCCTCTCTCTTTCTTGCTAGGCAGCCAGTGCAGTGAAAAGCTCCCCTCTCTCCCTCAGGACCTGGGAAGAGGTTTTTGCAGGATCAGGGGCTCAGCCATTATGTGCTCAGCCCGGAGCAACATAGCTGAAGCCTGCTGGGCTCAGAGGTAATGGCTTGGCTGAAACTGTCTCAGCGGAAGGAGCTGAGGCATGAACAACTTGTGGGCACAGAGGCTGAATTTCCAAGGAGGATGCCTGAGGCTGGGCAGGTAGGAGAGCTGAGCAGGGAGAACCAGAGTTGGCCTGTCTTTGCCCCATGAAACTCTAGATGTGGAAACCAAGGTCAAATGGGGATGGGAGTTGGCACCTTTGTTTGGGTTCCCAGGGCTGGTATAAAAAATTTTTTACAAGGCTATATCAGCAGATATTGCACCCTGATTTGCCGTAGTGGAGAAGGAAGATGTTTGAAGTTAATTTGTGTATTACCTACATTGAGCCCTGCTGACAGCCACTGTAAACTGGAAATACTAGCTCGTGCTTCCCCAGGGTTGGCGTGTGGGTTAAAGGAGACTGAATGTGTCTGACTTGGAGTCTGGCCAAATTACAGGAGTTCAGGAAATGTGAGTAAAATCTGCTTCCTCCTTCCTGGCAAGCAGGGGTGGACAGGCTCATAAATAGAGACTTCTGATGTGAAATGTGCCCTAAAAAGGTGTGCAGAGGGTGCTGGGGAGCTCACAGATGGGAGTCTAGGCTAAGAAAATGTTGTTGTTTTGGATGGGACGAGCACAG
Organism: Mesoplodon mirus; assembly: GCF_964341445.2. Classification (NCBI taxonomy): domain Eukaryota; kingdom Metazoa; phylum Chordata; class Mammalia; order Artiodactyla; family Ziphiidae; genus Mesoplodon; species Mesoplodon mirus. Next base: position 18,362,983 of record NC_138980.1, on the reverse strand, counting down.
AGCCCTCATAAAAACACAGAAGTAAAGCTAGGCCACATAGAGGAGCAGGAGTCATCTGCTGAGCACCTCCTGATTCTAGATAATGTGCTGACATCTAATAAACATCATCTCATTTCCCTTTTCACAAGCCCGGGGGTTGTTGATGTTATTATTTTCAGAGGCTTAGATCACACGTAGTAAGAGTGAAAGGACATGGGTAGACTACAGAGGAATCTTGAGTAGTCCTGAGATGTCTTCTCCTGTCTATTAATACTCTTTCTTGGGTGATACAGTCTCTATCCAGATGCTAAGCCAGAGTTTCCCAACCTTGTCACTATTGTCATTTTGGATGGGATAATTCTCTTTTGTGGGGCCTATCCTGTGCTTTGCAGAGGGTTTAGCAGCATTCCTGGCATCTACCCAATAGATCTAGTAACATTCTTCCTCCCCCCAGGTGTGACATACAAAAATGTCTCCAGAAATGGCAAATGTCATCTGGTGACAAAATCCCCCTGTCCCGTATAAGAACCCCTGCTCTAAGTACAATCAATATGTGAAAGATGCTGAATGCATGTCAAACTCAAATTGAGCTCCACCTTTATATAACCAGCTACTTAATACCTTCACTTGGATGCTTCTCAGCTCTCAAACTTAGCATGCTCAAGGTGGAACTCCTGGTCTCTCATTGGTGTGTTCTCCCCACATCGATTTAAAGGCATCTCCACTCAGTTGCTCAGATGAAAAACTTCAAGTGTAATCTTCCTTTTTTCTTACCCTCACATCTATTCAACTTCCAAAACATTTCCTGAATCCATACACTTTTCTCCATCTCAACCACCTTCCTCATGTAGGCTGACTTCATCTCTCACTTGGACAGCTCACACACCTCTTTGTTCCTGCTGCTTGCCTCATTTCAGTTCATTCTCCAAACAACAGTCTTTTGAAGCATAAATCTGATTATATCACTTCCCTGCCTAAGTCATTCCAACCACTTCTCAACACTTGCAGAATAAAACCCAAACTCTTAACCATGGCCTTGGTAGCCTTGGTTGCTGTGGTCCCAGGTACCCTCGTTGACCTCATCCCATAACTTCTTCATCTTGCTGAAAGCCCTGAGGCCACATTGCTTTCTTTCTATTCCACAAACAGGGCAGGCTCATTCCGCCTTCAGAGCTGTTGCCCTTTCTGTTCCATCTTATGGAAATATTTTGCCTCCCGAGACCATTTTGTTCCCTTCCCCAGACCTTTGCACACACTGTTTATCTTCAGTGGGTGTGTCCCTCTGTTCTTTGTATGGCCAGTTCCTTTCAGTCCAGATTCAATATTAGTTTCTCAGATGGCCTTTGGTCAGCCAATTTTAAATTGCTCCTCTGTCAACCTCTATCTCAGGGTTGTTTCTTTGATTTATCTTGAAAAATATGTATTTATACATTTAGATGTTTACTTTTAAAATCTATCTTCCCCAGTAGAACATCGTCTAGCACACAATCTGGTTGAAAACTTTTTTAAATGAACTGTTCAATATGATTGAAATTCAAGTTTCCATGATTTTCCCAAGAACTGTCAAGAAATGGCCACCAGCTTCTCACAGTTTCACTAAGACCCTGTTCCCGAAGTTAGCAGAGAACTGCAGAGGTTGGTTCTAGCTGCCTCAGCTTGCTTTCATGACCAAACATTCCTCGAGAGCTTTGGGAGCTTGCCCAGATCCATTTTGGTAGCACAGGTTCATCGTGCCAGGGAGCTGTCCTTGGTCCTGAGATTTCACAGCTTAGTGAGGATGGGATGGAAGATGCTGCAGTGGGGACTGTATATAAAAAAGGTGGGGCTTCCCTGGTGGCACAGTGGTTGAGAGCCCGCCTGCCGATGCAGGGGACACGGGTTCATGCTCCGGTCTGGGAGGATCCCACATGCCGCGGGGCGGCTGGGCCCGTGAGCCATGGCCGCTGAGCCTGCGCATCCAGAGCCTGTGCTCCGCAACGGGAGAGGCCACAACAGTGAGAGACCCGCATACCGCAAAAAAAAAAAAAAAAAAAAAAAAAAGGTGAATGCTGACTGCCTGCAGCTCTGTGAGTTTCCAAAGTTTGGATCAAGGGCGGAAGGAAAGTGACTGGCAGCAGGAATTGACTCCAGGGCGACAGTACATCCTGTTTGAAGTTCCTCTTCTTTACACTGTAATCCTTCTGCTGAAGGGCTCATGTTTTATCTTCATGATGGATATTTAAACATTCAAGATGATCTCGGAAGGGGAAGAAAACATTTCAGGGTCTTGACATTTGTTCCACTCTCCACACTCAAGTATTTACAACTGAGACAGATAGGATGTTTTACTTTAAAGATGTCAAGGTGCTAAGTAAGTAAGCTCCTCTGGAAGCATTTACAAATATCTTATATAGTTCTTAATATTTGTTCATTTATTCAACACACATTTCCTGAGCACTTGATCTGTGCCAGACCCTGTGCTGTGTACTCATAGATGTAATTTCTTATAATTTCTACAAAACCCTTGAAATAATTCTTTATCCCCATTTTGTGCATGGGGAATCTGAGGCTTAAAAAGTAACGTGTCTAGGATCTCCCAGACAGTTGCAGAGATAGGAACTTTCCAACTCCAAATCCCATGCTCTTTATTTTCCTTTTAGAATTCATTTAAAGATATTTAACATGCATACAAAGGTATAAATAATAATATACCATCCAGCTTTAAGAAACAAAATATTACAGTAAAGATGTAGCCTTTTGGATAGACAAGACATACCCTCCTTCCATTGCATGTCCCATTTAGCTTCTCCAGGAAACATTTATTATACATCTTTTGCATTTATTTTTCTCATGCATATCTTTTTACTCCTACCACATATGCACATATTTCTAAAATATATATAATATTCTTACATGTTTAAAAATTTAATATTATTTGTTCTGTATGTATTCTTCTGTGACATCTATTCACTAATATGATTTTGAGATTGTCCCAAGTAGCTCACTGATAAATGAGAATAAACTCACCTATTTTCCCCATGAAGACCTCACCTTCAAAGGTGCTCAGGCTAGTGGGGACATAGGAAGATAACTTATAGAAGTGTGAGATAAATGGTAGTAAGGCTTAAGGAGTCAGAGCCCTGATAATACTGAAAGCAACCAACCCAGCTTAGGGAGATCATGGAGAGTTCCATGGAGGGGGTGCCACTTGAACCAGGTTGAGGAAAGAAAGGAAGAGACAACCCAGAAGGCAGTAACAGCATATGCAAATGTATGACCATGTAAGAGAGAACGTAATTCACTGTTGCTAAAACTTAACTTGTAAGAAGGAAAGTAGTGGCAGGATGTGAGTCTTAGGGGGACAACAGAGGGTTTGAAAACAAAGGGCTTGTGGTATCCTTTCCTTGGTATTGTGCTCTGTTACAAAGGGTAGTCATGGTCATTCTGAAAGATGGGGTGAAACTTAAAAAAATATTGTCCCAAGTTCACATAGCTGGAAAGTGGCAGAAGTGGGAATCAAACTCGAGCCCCCCTGATGCCTCCTTTTGTGTCATAGATTTGAAAGTTACATTGGCAAATAGGAAAAGTAAGGAAATGGTTTTAGGGAAGCTGGATGAGGAGTGTATGGTGAAAGTTGATACCATTTATATGCATAAGAAAAAATATCTGATTTCAACTTATAAAAAATAAATCCACATCTTTTATAAATATTTGAAGTGTTGATAACTAATTCAAACATTTAAGAAGCATGGTGGTCAAATCCAAACATGTTTGTGGCTTACCACCTGCCCATGGTAACTTTTTGTGACTTTTGAAGACATGATACTGTAATGCCCACAGGATAGGTCTGTTACAGATCAATAGATAGATAGATAGATACATAGGGATAGGAATCATACAGATAGTGTCCACCTATTTTATGGATGAAAAGCTGAGGCCCAGAGAGAAGTTTCACACAGCTAAGGTAGGAGGAGCACAGCCTTAACCCAAGTTCATGTCCTTTTCACATACTTTCATCTCAGTGCCTCTCCTTGCTGAAGGCTGTGGTCATACAGTAGATGTTTGTTATTCTTTTTCACCTAACTTCTAAACCCCCTTCCTCTGTTTGAAGACTCCCTCATTTGGGGGCAGAACCCATCTTTCACTATAAAAAAAATGAAAGTGCCAGATCTTCTTTTTCTATGCTCTACACGGTACTGGATTTATCTTTCAAGTGGACCACACCCTAGACTTTGAATGACAAGTTATAGACAAGAAAAGGCAAGATCATGCCTAATCTTTTGTGGTGATGGGTTGTAGTGATGGTGCCAGCCTCATCTAAGTTCCAGTTCTACCATCATGACACATAATATTGCCAGAGTAAGCTGCAGTCTGTCCCTAGTAGTGGTAGCTATGAGTTGGTGTATTTACTGCATCAACAATGTACAGTGTCCATCATCGGATGAATGGATAAAGAAGATGTGGCACATATATACAATGGAATATTACTCAGCCATAAAAAGAAACGAAACTAAGCTATTTGTAATGAGGTGGATAGACCTAGAGTCTGTCATACAGAGTGAAGTAAGTCAGAAAGAGAAAGACAAATACCATATGCTAACACATATATATGGAATTTAAGAAAAAAAATGTCATGAAGAACCTAGGGGTAAAACAGGAATAAAGACACAGACCTACTGAGAATGGACTTGAGGATATGGGGAGGGGGAAGGGTAAGCTGTGACAAAGTGAAAGAGAGGCATGGACATATATACAGTACCAAACGTAAGGTAGATAGATAGTGGGAAGCAGCTGCATAGCACAGGGAGATCAGCTCGGTGCTTTGTGACCGCCTGGAGGGGTGGGATAGGGAGGGTGGGAGGGAGGGAGACGCAAGAGGGAAGGGATGTGGGAACAGATGTATATGTATGACTGATTTACTTTGTTATAAAGCAGAAACTAATAAAAAAAATAAAAATAAGAAAAAAAAAAACAATGTACAGTGACTTGGAGAATTTGTCCTTGGCTACATAGCAATTGTACCCAGCTCTTCAGCCATCTTTGGGATGCAAGAGGTATTCAATATCCCTACAACAATTTTTTTTTTTTTTTGCTTAAATTAGAGCCAGTGTCCCATACAAGTGCCTGATACTGGGATCCTAGAAAACATACAAGTGATTACTGGGAGCTTTTCATAATGATTTTTCTTCTTTCAACACTTCACTTGCTAAAGTTCCATTTAAAATTACTGACAACAGTTTTCTGATTGTCCCTGATAATATATTCTGGCTATTTACACCTCCATCTATGGAGAGAAAAAAATTCTCCTGAATTCCTTGAGTGATGGCCCTCGCATAATTTTGCTTTGCCCTCTTATTCCTATGATTGCTGCTCTTCTAAATAGCCATGGAGTATTGATTGTCTTTCTTTCCAAACCACAGGAGCTGAAGTCCCTTCTTTGAAATCTCCTCACTTTCAGAGAATGTGAATTGTTGCATAGATTCAGTATGCTCTTTCATTAGATATTTTTGTCTTGTTTGTTTTTCTAAAATCCTTGTTTGGGAACACCGTATCCATCAAGACACTCTAGATTATATCACAGTAACAAGCAATCCTGAAATCTCAGTGTCTTATAAGAACAAAGGTTTATTACTATCTATCCTGAGTCAGCCAGGTTTTACTCTTAAGTTTTTACTCTGAGATCCAGCTGACAGAAAAACCTCTGTCTGGAACATTGCCAGTTGTATAGCAGAAAGAAAAAAGATATAGCCAACCATGTGCTGACTCTAAAAACTTTCCCCAGGAAATGACTCATTACTTTCTTCCCACCATCATGAGCCAAAAATGTCACATGGTTTACTTCTAAGTTCAGTAGAATGGGGATGTATTATCTTCCCACAGAAAAGGGAAACACAGAGCGAGAAAGTTCACTCTTCTAGTCACTGGGTATTCAGTTCCTTTACTCTACCTCAAGCAGAAACACTCATCTCTTCCCTAAGGGAGACAATTTAAGAGTACCCCCAGCCCTGACCTAGTCACTGCTTCAAACTCAAAGTTCAGGATCTCTGCAGGATGTGCAGTAATTTCTACATGGTCTCTACCAGATATGTAACCTCTGGATCTAGAGAGCAATTGTCATAGTTGGTTTTCCTTAGAATGGGACCCTGAGACAAGGATTCAAGTGCAAATGATTTTTCCAGGAAGCAAAGGAAAAGCTAATAGAGGATAGGGGAAATGAGACAAAGAACAGGAGGCAGCCAGTAAAAGGCATGGGAAGCTAGAACTAAATCCCATTGGAGAAATTGTGAGAGTCAGTGAAGGCACACACCTCAGGATTATGCCTCTTGAAGGACAAGGAACCTTGGGTACTTATACATTGACTCTCATTAGTTATGTTTGAGGGCTGCTCCTTGGGTGGGTGTTGATCCCTCACCACTTCTGGATTGCCACTTGGGCAGAGAAAGACCTCAGGCAAAAATTTCCGACTATATAAATAGTTTAAATTCAGTAGATGTGTACTAAAGAGTTAAGGGGGCTTCCCTGGCACAGTGGTTGAGAGTCCGCCTGCTGATGCAGGGGACACGGGTTCGTGCCCCGGTCCGGGAAGATCCCACATGCCGCAAAGTGGCTGGGCCCGTGAGCCATGGCCGCTGAGCCTGCACGTCTGGAGCCTGTGCTCCACAATGGGAGAGGCCACAACAGTGAGAGGCCCACGTACCGCAATAAATAAATAAATAAATAGTTAAGGGTGAGGGGACAGGGATGGGACACCAACAACATCATATATCAGTGAACCAAAAATACAAGTCATTTGTTTATTCCTTCCCAAAATTCTGTGCTGGAACAAGGATAGGATAATATCACTAAATACTCTTATTTGGAAAGGGAAAGAATGGGAGGCACACAGCAGTCACTGGTCCATAACAATTCTGTAATTCTGTATGCCAGACATTATGAGAGTTCTAGCTGAAGATGAGACAGTGTTTGCCTGTCTCATCCCCCTGGGGTGTCTTCCTTTTTCCATTATCTTTTTTTAGATAAAACTGAAGAGGACTTTGAAGAATATATCCTAATTGGAGGCTGAATAGCTTTCTCCTATAAAAGTTTGAGGACCCACAGGTCATTTTAAGTCTTGCACTGTCACAATCCTTCTTGCTGAGAATGATGGTTCTTTTGACTTAAAACTCTCTCAAAAACTTAGCTGGTATCTTTCAGTCAACATGTGTCAGTAACCCCACAATTCTTTTTGAGATGTGACTTTCTCTTAATATTTAGTTGTGGGTATCTTGAGTTTATTAGTTTTCTGAGCAAGAGCCACACCCTTAGGATCTTTCCCCAGAGCTATTTTGTCCTAATAAATCTTTGAAAAGATTTATTAGGTGCTGTATTAGTTTTCTATTGCTGCCTAACAAATTACCAGAATCTCATTGGCTTAAAACAAAACATGTAATTATCTCATAATTCTATAGGTCAGAAGTCTAGGCATGGTGTGACTGGATTTTCTGCCTAGAGTCACACAAGGCTGAAATCAAGGTTTCAGCAGGGCTGTGTACCTTTCTGGAGCTTGGAGTCCTCTTCCAAGCTCATGTGGTTTTTGGAAGAATCTAGTTCCATGTGGTTGTAGGAGTGAGGTTCCTGTTTTCTTGCTGGCTGTTATCCAGGGATTACTTTCAATCCCTAGAGTCTGTACCCAGATCCTTACATGGAAGCTTACTTCTTCAAAGCCAGAAATAGAATTTCTCTTTTTCTTCAAATCTCTCAAACCTGATTATCAGGCTCACTCAGGAAAGTCTCCTTTTTGATGAACTCAGAGTCTTCTGATTAGGAACCTTGATTACATTTGTAAAATCTCTTTTACCATATGGTTTAAGAAAATCATGGGAATGATAGCCCATCATATTCATAGTTTCTGCTCACAGTCAAGGGGAGTAAAATGTGCATACACACATGCCAACTTAATAAAAAGACACAGATGTCCACTTAATTCAGAGGGCTTAACGTGATGTCTGATGGCTACATTCTTGAGTTGGCCCTTTCTAGGAGGCTAAGTTTTAATCAGCCTTAGCCACTCAAAGACCTCAGTTTTATCTTTTCCTGTTTGGGCTTAAGAATGAATAGCTCTTCAAAATATACAAGGTCTTGAGTTTCTGGATTCCCTATCAGGTTTTGATCTTGACAAAAAATTGGCCAATTCTTTCTGATCTCTTTCTTGTATTATTTTGTCACTTGCTATAAAGGGAAATCAAAGCACACTGCTAAAATTCTGTTTTAGACTAAAATCACAAGCTCATAAGGGGATTACATGTTTTCTAAATTATGGCAGGTGAAAGTTTAACCAAATGTTTCACCAATGCATTACATTGCCATCCTTCCAGTTTCAAAAGCTGCATATTTTAGACTTTGTTGAAGAAATACCAGCCTTGGAACCAATTTCTTTATTAGCAGAATGCCTTAGTATTCTGCAGTATAACAGATGACCTAAAAATCTCAGTGACTTTCCATGAGAAAGTTTTATTACCTGCTCTTGCAACATTTTTATCCTGGGTCAGCCACATCTTCACTATGATATCCAGGTGATGGAGCAGCCTCTACAAGGGACAGTTCCAGTTTTGTGGCATAAGGGAAAAGAGACATGAGTAATCATGCTAGGCTCTTAAAACTTCTGCTTGAAGTGACAAACAACACTTCTGCCCATATTTCATTATCAGAAGCAAGTTAAATGGACACCCCTATGTTCAACAGGATGGAGATATATGTATGGATGGAGATGTGTAATTCCCCTGCAAGAATGGGAAGGAAATCAGAATATTGGGCAAACAGTAATACAATCTAATACTCTCATTGCTTTATGAAAAGACATTTCTCTCTCTCTTCAGGACTGGAGTTGTAGCCTTCTACATGATCTCCCTCCCTCCAGTGTCTCTGTTGAGAAATATGCTTTTGGAATTTGGGAAGCAGGACTGAGATCCCTCTTAAAGGAGGTGGTAGAATCGTTTATTTGACTAGCCTTTCTCAACATTTTTTTTCCCCCGGGAGGACTTGGGCACTGTTAAACCCCCTAACTTCTATAACCACATAACTGGATGCTCTCAGTGATGATCTTCACTCCTATTGCCTTGCAATATTTATTTTTGTGTCTCTTTGGTTTATGTGTAGGACAATGTAATTTTAAAAATTCATTTGACCTATTATTTTTTGGATAAGAAGAAGAACCTGGGTGACAAACGTCAGAGATCTTGGTGGGTTTTGCAGTACTACAGCCTAGTTGACAGTTCTGTTCATCAGCTTTCCATGGGTCCATATCAGGGCTCTAACTGCTTCCTGCATTGTTATGATGATGGAATTTATACTAGTCAAAGTCCAGTCAGGAAAAGGGAAGCCACACTAGTGTGATATGTGCTCTTAGAATGGGAAATGCAGCTGTTTGTGGGAGGATGAAATACAGATGCCTGGTAGTGAACAGGAAAAGCTCTGTTGACACTGTGATGTTTGAATTGATCCTCAAAGGATGAGAAGGAGCTCTTACCCAGATGGAAGAAGTAAGAGCTAGGGAGGTGAGACTGGGAATTCCAAGCAGACAACAGTAGGTATGAATGCTTGAGAGTAGTTTAGTATGGTGGGTAAGAATTTAGAGTTAGACTGGTTTGGGTTTGAATGCCAGATCTAATAATTTCTAGCTGGTGGTTATAATATTTCAACCTCAAAGTGGTATTGTGAAAATTATAAGAAATAATGCATATTATTTGTTATTAGGAACATCAAAATAAATGACTAACATCACTTTTAATAAAAGCATATAAATATAATACAGTGTTACCAGGAAAAGGGAGTAGATTTGTGTGTGGATAGAATTAATGTAAGACATGATACCCCAGAGCTAGGGAGGCAGGTGATAAAAGATGAAGCTAAACATGTAAGCTGTAAAGTCTCAAGTGTCTTTTGAGATAAAGGTTTTGGATTTTACATAAAAGCAAAAAAGAATGATGGAAATAACTAACAAGAGATACAGTATGGTCAAATTTGGGCATAAAAATCTCATTCTGTAGCAGTATGAATGATAAACAGGAAGTGTGGAGCAAGTTATGACTAGTATTGTGGCCCAGGTGAGGGATGAAGTGGCTTGATCTGGGGCAGGGTCATGGCCATGGGGATGCTGACACACCAGAGATTCAGAGTAATTTTTTGTGAAATCAAAGACTGATTAGAAGAAAACCCACCTATGTCCTGATGAGGGATCCCAGAGGTCTTTGAGGGGCCCTAATCTCTACTAATTAGGAGTATAGACAGCCCCAGGAATTAGATATTCTTATCCCCATTCTTCAGAAGTAAAAACTGAGGCTTTGAAGAATGACAACTTACTCATATTAGTCAACTGTTGTAACAGACACACCCCAAACATCAGTGGCTTATCACAGTTGTGTTCACTAATTATTATCACTGTTGTGACAGTCAGTTTTATGTGTCAGCCTGGCAAAGCTACTGTGTCTAGTTATTCAATCAAACATTAATCCAGGTATTGTTATGAAGGTATTTTGTAGATGTAATTAACATCTAAAATGACTTGAAGTAAGGGAGATTATCCTAGATATTCTGGGTGAGCCTGATTTGATCGGTCGAAAAGCCTTAAGAACCTCTAAGACTTCCATGTAGAAGAAGAAATTCCACCTGTGGATTGATGCTTCAGCTTGTGCTGGAAAGTTCCATCCTGCCTTTCCTGACACCCTGCTCTAAGGAATTAGGACTTGCATAGGTAGTCCCCACAGTCATGTAAGCCAATTTCTTGCAATACATATCTTAATATGCATCTCCCTGCCTGCTGTTTTCGACAGGCAATCAATATCTGCAATTCTCTTAAGGGGTCTTACTGAAATTAAAGCAGACAGGTAAAAATCATTTGATGTGAGATTTGTTTTTTGGTACACTATGCTTCACATATAGAAGGCTGCACAAGAGTGAGACATTTTGAATAATATTTAATTAGTAACTACTCTCTTGGTAAAGCCTTATGTGCATTATGATTATGGTCACAAACTGCAGGTATAAGATGGAGACCCTGTAAGTGTCCTAGTCCACTCTGCTTATTACCCAGGGAATTGCTGGTTCCTGACAATAGGGTTGTCTGTGGACATGAGTTCTCTTTCTCTAATTGAGCCCTAAGTAATAGACCTTGTCTAGTAATGGTCAGGGAGGGAGTTGGGGCTTGGCTCCATGCAGTCCTTCAGGGATCCAAGTGCCTTCTATCATGCTTCTGCCATTTCTTAGGGCCTCAGGATTTTCCACTGGAATTTTTTCAGTTGGTAGCTGAGAGAAGAGCAATAAAGAAGAGAGAAGGCACACTCATTCTTAACTCTCTTGTCCTAGAGGTGACTAAAGCACTTTGGGAAGTTGATATTCCTCTGGTGAGAACCAGTGTCATGACTAGCAAGGGGTTTGGGAAATGGGATCTGGCACTGCACTCAGGGAGAAGGTGAGAACCCAGATACTGGAGAGCATTAGCAATTTTGACCCCTGAGAAGTTGCAAGTGCCTTTTTCCTTAGTGCAGTTCAGCTGCAAGTCGGCTTGGTCATTCCAGGCCATGAGTAGTATTCGCTTTGCCCGTTGTCTGTCACATACTCAAATCTTGCAGAACTGAAGCCTGAGTGATGCATCCAATTAAGAGTGTCAAGGAAGATGACTGAGGTTAAATATGGGGAAATTAGGTGTAAATACAAAGGGTGTGAGAGGACAAAGAAGTATCCCTAGCTCTGTGTATTAGTTTTATGTGTTGCATAACAGATTACCACAAACTTAACAGCTTTGAACACCACATGTTTATTATCTTAGATTCATCAGAAATCCAAGTATGACTTAGCTGGGTCCTCTGCTCAGGATCTTGCAAGGCTGTAATCATGAGGTTGGCTGGAATGTATTCTTATCTGGAGGCTTAACTGAGAAAAAACCCACTTCCATACTCCCTCAGGTTGTTGGCAGTATCAGTGTCCTTATGGCTAAGGACTGAGGTCCCTGTTTTCTTGTTGGCCAGCTTCTAGAGGCCACCACAGTTCCTTGAGGCTGCACTTTGGTGGCTGCCACTTGGATCACTTTCACAACATGGCAGCCTACTTCTTCAAGTCATTAAGGGAGAGTCTCTCCCACTCCCGTTTGTTAAGGTGAGGTCTTATATAATTACAGAGTGACACCCTGTTGCCTTTGCCATGTCCTTTTGCTTGGAAGCAAGTCATAGGTTCTTCTGTACTTGAGGGGAGGGGATTATACAAGGTTGTGACTCAGCAGGGGTGGTCACGTCAAGACTTATCCACCATACTCTGTCACAGAGATGGGACACAGTAGATGCAAAATAAATATTTGTTGAAGAAGTGAATGACAAAAAGTGAATCTTGTGAAAGGAGGTCCAGGAAAATCCCAGACGGGACTTCTGTATCCAGAACTTGGCAGTTTTCATTCACATGGACATGTGAGTTTGTTTAAAAGAGAGGTAATAGATTGGATTCATATTCTTGGATCCTAATTCTCATCCTGCATTTCACCCTGCATATAGGATGATTGTGTACAGAATTGGGCAGTCAGGCCTTGGGGTGGGGATAAGGGGTGTAGATTGCCTTGTAAAGTGAATATTGTCTCACTTAGGTAAGTGCCAAAGTAATGGGGGAAAGTCTCCTAATCTCACTGTGCCTGCTGTGTGAAGTCAGCACCGTTATTATAATGAAGACGATGATTGGATTGGAGTTCTGCAATTACCACATCATCTCTGCCTATTGAGATATGAAAACCCAAATGCCAAGGGTGACCCAGTTCCTTCTGTTGCTGAATTTTCCTCTCTCTGCCCAAATTAATTTTTTTTCAAGCTGTTCCTGGAAAAATCAGTTATAATCTGAGGTGTCATCTGTCTTTCTGGCTTCAAGCCCAAAAAACTACATTAAAAATTGGGGGGAGACTTTCCTGCACTGTTCTTAGCTTGTGCCATTGCAGAAAGAAAGGAGCTGGCAAGGAAGGGTGTCTTGGAAGTGGAACCAGAGAAAAGGATTTGAGTACACATAGTTTTTGGGAGGTGACCCCAGGGAGCCTCAGTGCAGGAGTGGGGAAGTGAGACAGGGAAGGGAAAGAAGCTCATACAGGGTGCATTTATGAGCTGGTTACCATGTCTGTAACTGAGGTACAATCCCACTGGTGGCCCCGAGGAACTGTAAAACATGCCCCAGAGTCATCTCAATCAAAGGGCAAGAAAGCGGGCATATCTATCACCAGATCTCGTAATATTTTATTAAGATTTTTTTTTGTATCTGTGCTTATGAGAGACATTGATCTTTAATTTTCCTTTCTTGTGATATCTTTATCTTGCTGTCGTATCAAGGTAACACCTGCCTCATTAAATGGATTAAGAAATTTTCCCTTCTTGTCTATTTGCAGAAAGAGTTTGCGTAGTATTTTTTTTCCTTAAATGCTTGATAGAATTCAACAGTGAAGCTATCGGGACCGGGGCTTTTCTGTGTGGCAAGATTTTAAATTACTAATTCAATTTATTTACTTGATATATGCCTATGCAGATTTTCTATTCCCTCTTGAGTCACTTTTGGTAATTTGTGTCTATCTAGGCATTTGATCATTTCATCTAAGTCTATTTTGTTGGCATAAACTTGTTTATAATGTTCCATTACATTCTTCTTATTTTCTGTAGGTTTGTAGTGATTTTCCTTTCTTTATTGTTGACTTTGGTAATTTTGTGCTCTTTATTTTTTTTTTCTAAAAGTAATTCTCGGAAAAGGTACATTAATTTTGTCGATCTTTATAAAGAACTAATGTTTGATTTCATTGATTCCCTCCATTTTATTTTTCTGTTTTTCTAGTTTATTGATTTATGCTCTTAAAGTTACTATTGACCTTCTATTTATGCTGTTTTTGATTTGTTCTTCCTTTTCTAGGTTTTTGAGGTAGAACTTTAGATTTTTGATTTTTGGTATTTTTTTCTGTATTTAAAATTATAAATTTCCTTCTAATCATAGCTGTAACTGTATCCTACATATGTTTATTTTGTGTTTTATTTTATTTATTTTCCTTGTAACTTCTTAGCCTCATGGGTTGTTTGGAAATGTGTTGTTTAATTTGCAAATATTCCAGAATTTCCTAGAGTCTTTCTGTTGCTGATTTCTAGTTTTATTTCATATGGCCAGAAAATATACTTTGTATGATTTCAAATTTTAAATTTTATCGAAGTCTGTTTTATGGCCCAGCATATAATCTGTTCTGGAGAAGAATCTTCCCTGTGAAGCTGAAAGAACTATACTCTTTTGTTGTTGGGTGGAGTGTTCTAGATGTGTCATTAGGTCAAGTTTATCTTGTTGTTCCATCAGTCACTGAGAGAGAAGCATGAAATTTCCAAGTAAAATTATTCAATTATCTATTTCTTTTTTTAATTCTGTCTGTTTTTGCTTTTGTATTTTGTGTCGTTGTTTTAGGTAGATACACATTTATCATTGTTACATCTTTCTGATGAATAGAACCTTTTATCATCGTGAAATATTTTTGTCTCTAATAGTATTCCTGAACTTAAAGTCTATTGTGCCTGATATTAATATAGCCACTCCAACACTCTTAAGAGTTTTTCTTTTCCTTTTTTTTTTTTTTTTTTTATAAAACAAAAACTCTGTAGTACAGTAGAAGAAATCCCTTAACTGAGGGGTTAGACAAACCTGGATTTGAACCTTGTCTCTGCCATTCATTATGTAAGTGGCTGTGAGGAAGTGCTTCCTCTTCTTTAGATTTAGTTTTTTAAAAAAAATATTGTGATAAAAAACACATAACATGAACTTTACCATCTTAACCATTTCTAAGTGTACAGTTCAGTAGTGTTAAGTATATTCACATGGTTGTGAAACAGATCTCCAGAATTTTTCTTCTTGCAAAACTGAAGGTCTGTACCCATTCAAAATAACTCCCCATGTTTCTCTCCCTCAGCCCTGGGATAACCAGCATTCTACTTTTTGTTTCTGAGTTTGATTACTTTAGATACTTCATATAAGTAAAATCGTATCATATTTGTCTTTTTGTGACTGGCTTATTTCACTTACCATCATGTCCTTAAGCTTAATCCATGTTGTGGCATGAACAGAATTTTCTTCTTTCTTAAGATGGAATAACAATGCATTGTATGTATATACTACACCTTGTTTATTCATTCATTCATTGATAGAGACCAGGTTTGCTTCCACCTCTTGGCTGCTGTAAATTGTTGCTATGAATATAAACATGAAAATATTTCTTAAGATCCTACTTTCAATTCTTCTGTGTATATACTGATAAATGGAATTGCTACATCATATAGTAATTCCACTTTTAACTTTTTGAGAAACCAACATGTTATTTTCCACAGCATCTGCATTTTTTCATTCCCACCAACAGTACATAAGGGTTCCAATTACTCCACATCCTCATCAATGCTTGTTATTTTACTTTATTTTATTTTTTCATAGTAGCCATCTTAATGGGTATGAGGTGGTATCTTATTGTGGCTTTGATTTGTATTTCCCTAATGATTAGTAATGTTGAGCATCTTTTCATATGCATGTTGGCCATTTGTATATCATCTTTGGAGAAATGTCTATTTAAGTCCTTTTCCCTTTTTTGAATCAGATTTTGTTGTTTTTGAGCTGTAAGAGTTATTTATACATTCTGGATATTAACCCATTATCAACTCTATGATTTGCAAACATTTTCTTCTATTCCATAGGTTGTCATTTCACTCTGTTGATTGTATACTTTGCTGCACAGAAGTTTTTAATTTTGATGTAGTCCAGTTTGTCTATTTTTACTTTTGTTGCCTGTGCTTTTGGTGTCCTATCCAGGAAATCCTTGTCAAATCCAATGTTATGAAGTTTTTCTCTATGTTTTCTTCTAGTAGTTTTATAGTTTCAGGTCTTAGATTTAGGTGTTTGATCCATTTTGAGTTAATTTTTGTATATGGTGTTAGGCAAAAATCCATCTTCACTCAACCAGATATGTTGATATCTGGTTTTCCCAACACCATTTGTTGAAGAGATTGTCCTTTCCCCATTGAATATCAGAAACCATTTGACCACGCCTACAAGTTTTTTCTGGGTTCTGTATTTTGTTCCATTGGGTATCTGTGTCTTTTTTAATGTCAGTACCACACTGTCATGATTATTGTAGCTTTGCAATAAGTTTTGAAGTTAGGAAATATGAGATCTCCAGCTTTGTCCTTCTTTTTCAAGATTGTTTTAACTATCTGGGGTCTCTTGAGATTGCATGAATTTTAGTATGGATTTCTCCAATTCTTCAAAAAATGCCATTGAGATCTTTTCAGATTGTATTAAATGTGTAGATTACTTTGAATAGTATTGACATCTCAATGATATTAAGTCTTCCAATCCATGAACACAGGATGTCTTTCCACTTATTTGTGTCTTCTTTAATTTCCATACACAAGCCTTTGTACTTTTCAATGTACAAATCTTTTGCCTCATCAACTAAGTTTATTCCTAAGTGTTTTATTCTTTTTGGTGTTACTGCAAATGGAATTATTTATTTATTTTTCTATTTGGATTGTTCATTATTGATGTATAGAAATGTAACAAATTTGGGGGCATTGATATCCTGTAAATTTGCAGAATTAATTTATTAGCTCCAACTGATACTGTATGGACTATTTAGAGTATTTTACATGTAAGATTATGTTATCTATGAAACAAGATTATTTTACTCCTTCCTTTCAAATGTGTAAACTTTTAATTTATTTCTCTTGCCTAATTAATCTGGCTAAGACTTCCAGTACTATGTTAAATAGAAGTGGCAAAAGTAGGCATCCTTGTCTTGCTCCTAATCTTAGAGGAAAAGCTTTCAGTCTTTCACCATTGTGTATGATGTTAACTGTGGGTCATTCATATATGGCTTTTATTATATTGAGGTAGTTTCCTTCTATCCTTGTTTTAAGTATTTTTATCATGAAGGAGTATTGAGTTGTGTCAAATACTTTTTTTCTGCATCAGTTGAAATGATCATGTGTTTTTTTCCTTCATTCTTTTATGTGTATTACATTGATTAATTCCTGTATGTTGAACCATCCTTGTATTCCATGAATAAAACCCACGTGGTAGTGCTGTACAATGCTTTGAATGTGCTGTTGAATTCTGTTTGTTAGTATTTTGTTGTGGATTTTTGCATCAATATTCATCACTGGATATTGGTCTGTAGTTTTCTTTTCTTGCCGTGTCTTTGTCTAGCTTATGGATCAGAGTAATGCCTCCTAGAATGAGTTTGGAAGTGTCCCTTCCCTTTCAATTTTTTGGAAGAGTTTGAGGAGGATTGTTAATTCTTTAAATGTTTGGTAGGATTTGCCAGTGAAACCACCTGGTCCTGGGCTTTTCTTTGTTGGTAGATTTTTGATTACTGATTCTACTAGTTAGATAGTGGTCTAGTGATAGGTCTGTTCAGATTTTTTCTTTCTTCTTGATTCAGTCTTAGTAGGTTGTATGTTTTCAGGAATTTATTCATTTCACTAGGTTGCCAAATATGTTGGTGTACAATTATTCATATTTTTTCTAATTCTTTTTATTTCATAAAGTCTGTTATAATGTCACCTCTTTCATTTCTTAGTTATTTGAGTCTTACCTCTTTATCGGATTTCTTTTTATTTTTAAAAGTAACTTCCTTGGACCTAAGCTGTGGAATCCATCTCTTCTGCAATGGGCATCCACTTATGTCTCTCCTCAATTTTCTCTTCTTGTTTTTATTTATTAGCCCTGCTTCCCAGGGGGACCCCTGTGTCTACATAACTGAGTGGTCAATGATTTGGGTACAGATTGTGCTCAAACACCCTGAAACCCAGGCCCCCAGTATATGCTGATTGATATGTGTGTGGGTTGGGGAATGCACTCAAAATTGCAGGCAATTCTCAAGTTTGCCTTGTCTTTTACTTTCTTCTATGCTCTTTTGGTTTATCTTGAACATATATGTAGTTTTTCCAGTCAGCCAGCGATGTGTGTAAAGCCTATCTCAACCTTTCTATAGCTTCCTCAATTCCAGGATTTCAGGCTGGTCCAGCTCTCACCCCATCTGAGATCACAGCTCTGCGTTAGCAAAGCTAAAGGTGTTATCTCTTCATTCCCAACCAATTTTACCATGTTTACCTGGCAAGAACACAGGGCTTTTGTCTTTTCTCTACCCTAGATGATGTCTTCCTTTTGCTAGCACAGCTGTTGATTTTCAAGGCCAACTCCATGCTGATTAAAACCACTCTTTTTACTCTCTGAGTTGGTAGGTGGAGGATAGGTGCAGTTCCAGGTAAGAAGACAGACTCCTGCTGTTCTTACCTGAAACTCTTGCAGTTTTTCAACAACAGACAGTTCTCAATTTGTTGTCTGCCCTTGACCAATTTACAGTGCCCCAAAATGCTTGCTTTTGACTATCTTGTCCAATTTTATACTTGTTTTCTTGTTGAGAGGAATTATGCATCTTTTCACACCACCGTAAGAGGAAGTTCCTTCTCTTCCATTGTAATGGACTGAACTGTGTCTCCTTCCTCTCCCCACCATCCCATTCATATGTTGAAAGCCTAACCTCCAATGTGACTGTATTTGGAGATGGGACATTTAAAGGTATAATTAAGGTTAAATGAGGTTATAAGATGGGCCCTTAATCTGATAAGACTGGTGTCTTTATAAGAAGATGGGGAGACACCAGTAGTGTATACACGCAAAGGAAATATGAAGACACAGCAAGAAGGTTGCCATCTACAAGCCAGGGAGAGAGGACACTGGAGAAAGCAAACCTGCAGGCACCTTGATCTTGGACTTCTAGCCTCTAAAACTGAGAAAATAAACTTCTATTGTTTAAGCCACCTGGTGTGGGGTATTTCATTATAGCAGCCATAGCAGGATAATGCATCAATTATGTCTTAAAGTTACTTTAATCAGATTTTTGGTCCCATAATTATAATAAAGCTTCCCTTGGTCCTGTCCAGATGATCTCTTCATTGCTAAATCCAGTGGTTAATTCTCATCTTCCAGTCTCCCAGTACAGATCCATAGACCTTCTTGATCTATCAGCAGCATTTGACACAGTTGATCACTTCCTCTGCTTTGATATACTTTGTTCATTTACTTCCAGTGGATCACAGTGCATTAATTTTCTCCTTTCTCACTGGCCACTCTTCCTCAGTCTTCTCTGCTGATTCCTTTTCATATGTCCTTCTTCTTAATGAGGAGTGCTCCAAGATTCAGTCCTTGGACCCTCCATCTTCTCTATCATTCCCTTGGCTATATTATTTAATATCATGGCTTTAAATACCATCTGAAGATGATGAAGCCTAAATTGATATCTCTAGCCTAGGCCTCTTTCCTAAACTTCAAGCTCCCATATCCATTTTCATACTCGACATCTCCACTTGTCTATCAAACTTAAACTTAACATGTGCAAAATGGAACTCTTAGTCAATTAATTGAAGTGAATTTCTCCCTAAATGAATGACAATTTGATTTTTTGATTGCTTGAGCTAAAAACATTGGTGTCTTTTTGTCACCAGTATGTAACCTATTTTACATGTATCAGCAAACCCTACTGCTTAATCTTCAAATATATATGGAACCTGACCACTTCTGTCTATTTCCACTTTAGTTGTCAAGGTCCAAGCCATCATTGTCATTACCTCGTTGGCTGCAGTGGCCTCTTCACTGGTACCTTGGCTGTTATTCTCTTTATCTATTCAACATGGAAGCCAGAATAATCCTATTAAAACATATCAGATATCATCATGTCTCTGCTTAATAACCTCCTATTACTTTCCATGTCGGTCAGAGTAAAAGTCAAATTTCTTTCAAGTTCTTCCAAAGGCTGTACACAAGCTGGGCCCCATTGCCTTTCTGACCCTATCTGATTCTCTGTCTCTGTTGTTGGGCTCTTTCCAGCCATGCTGACCTCCTTGCTCTTCTTTCTATGTGACACACACCTCTAGGCTTTGCATGTGCCTTTCCCAGTCTAAGCTTTGCATATGCCTTTTCCTCCTTCTCTGCAATACTTACCTCCTTCAAGTCTTTGCCTAACATATAAACATTTTAGAGAGGGCCTGCATTTCTTATCTCCCTTCTCTGACTTATTTATGTGGAGTATTATCACCTTGTAATATTCTGTATTATTTACTTCTCTGTTTACTATCTGTCTCCCTTCATTAGGATATAAATTCCATGAGGGCAGGGATTCTTTTTTTCTGTTTTATTGCTGTACTCATGGTACCTAGAAGAATGCCTGACTTGTAAGAGATGCTTAGTAAATATTCGTTGAGTAAATAGGTCACTGTTTCAAAATTGGATCCAGAAAGGAACTTGATTTTTCATTTACACGTCCCCAACTCAAAGCACAGAATTGACCCAGAGGGACCACACACTCATGCACTAACAATAGTAATAGTTAAAACTACCCTTGCTCCTTTAATAAGCAACTGTTGGGCAGGGTTCTATAGGTAAGATGTACCAAATATTCAACTAACAGACAATCCCTATTTTGTACAACAACTTCTAGAGTGTAGCAATATGGGAAAAGCAAAGCAGTATATTTCATGAGCTTGATATGACCTTGATGTCAATCTGAAAAGAGTAGTTTGAGCCAAGAAAATTATAGGCTTGCTGGTCTCACTTTATTTTCATAAATATAAATAATCTCAAACAAAATATTTGTAAATGAATTCTAATTTTATAAAATAAAATTTAAAAAATCAAACAACATTTTAAAGACAAGACTACTCTAGCTCTGCCACTTATAGCTGTGTGGCCTTGGGAAATTTAAATTCTCAGAACCTCCCTTTCCTTATTTATAAAAGCAGAATTGATAAATTCTAACTCATTTGTCCATGTTTGCATTCATTCTATTTTTATTAGAGTACTCCTGCCATGCATTGCTCTTGGTACTGGGGACCAAAATCAGTATAGTGCCTGCTTGTGAAGATTAAATAAGTGGAAATTTATTAACACAGCACAGTCCCTGGCACACAGTAGGTGGTTTAAAAGGGTGGATTCCTTTCCCATATCCAATCCTCTAGTCAAACTCTTGGTAGTATCACTAGTTCTACACATTCACACTCATCCTCATTGCACAAATGTCACCTCTCAAGGGAGTCCATCCCCGACCATCACATCTAAATAGCTCCCTGTCCCTTTATGTCTTATTACCCCATTTGATTTTCTTCATAGCACTTTTCACTTTCTAAATTTATCTTTAAAATATTTTTCCCTTTCATTGCGTGTTTCCCCTCTCTGAAAATATAAGCTTCATGAGAGCAGGAACCTCTTTCCTTATTCTCTGTTGTGTCCTTGGCACCTGGAAGGGTGCCTGGCACATGGAAGTGCTCCACAAAAATGTGGAGGATGAGATTACTGAGTGCCTGGGACTTTCTTCTCTGTAACTCCATGCCAGGCACAGGGCTTGGCCCAGAGCAGGGGTTCAGAAAGTGTGTGGAATGAAATTCTTGTCACATGGCAGGCACTGGGTCATCTTCCTAACTGGTTTCAGTGTAAACTGCTTCTCCATAAATTTTTGCAACATGGAGAGGTGTTGGATGTGACTTGAGCATGGACGGTGCCTCTGAAGCAAAGCCAACACTCCATCCTTAAACATCTGTCTATAAACACCCACAGGGATGCAGACCCTGCATTTCCTGTATTATGGTTCTCAATGAAACACTATTTTCCTCTCCCTACTACTCTAGCCTCCCAGGGAGATGGGTAAGTACAGAAGAGCCCATGTATAAAACAGCACAATTTCCAAACTTCACTGCTTCTCAAGAATGTCATCAGCTCCCCACACCAACCCTGGGAGATAGGACATGTTTTGACTCATTTTGCAGAGCAGAGAGCTAGGTGATTTGCTCACGTGACACAGCAAATGGATGGTGAAGTCAATCTCTGTCTCTAAATCTCACACTTTCCCACTTTAATTTCCATCTCTTGACCTGAGATGGGACTAGAAACTTGCTGAAGTATGTGTTCAAGCTGGAAGGTAAGAAGATGAAAAGAAAGGAAAAACAAAATTTTTATGTTAAATGCATTATTAAAAAGTATAAGGGAGAGAATGAATGATAAAAGGTTAAAAACAACCTAAAATTTATTCTGTTAGGTGGTAAAAAATACAAGATACTCTACACATTGCATCCAGAATAGCAGACATTAGATAATGTTATCTGTCAAGGAAGAAATTAGAAAAGTTTTAGTAAGTAGGTAATCATGAAATGTTTTTACTTGTCTTTTTAGATAGAAAGTAAAACCTTTAAAGAGGATGCAAAATATCCCAACTGATTTGACAATGCTTGAAAGAAAAGGAGCTGAGATTTTTTTAAAAAATCAACACATTTTTTAATACAACACATTTATCAGACATTTCTATAATCTAGCACAATTCATTCAATGCTCACAACAACCTTGCAAAACAGAGATTCTTCTCTCCATTTTAGGGTTGAGCTCAGAGACGTGAAATGATTTGTCTAAGGACACAAAGTTAATAAGTCGTGGGACTAGAGTTTAAAATGGTCCCTCACCAAGCTATTTGTTTGGGTCAAAAGTGGCCTGAGCTACATGGGATAGATCCAGCCCTCAGCTATGGGTTTGTAGCATGGCTTTGGCAGTTGCAGTATCAGGATGAGATGGCATGGAAGAGCATTGTGCCCAGGGAGCCCTCATTCCTGGGGAACTGTACAATAACATGCAGGAGTAGATGTAGGTAGAACAGTTCAAATACCATGGAAGAAACACACTGTGTTTCAAGGCAGGTGGAATCTATGAAGAACTCTGAGGAAGTAAAAATCTCACTGACACTGAGAATCCTATGCAATTAATACATTAGTTCCACACAAGAAAGTGATTGGTTGGGTGGATGGGCATGGGACATGTATCAGAGTGGGATTCAGAAGTAGCTCAGAGGATGTCAGAATCAGACAAAGGAAAGAGGTCAGAACTCAAGCTTTGGCAGTACCCCGGGTTCTTCTGTGTTACATGCTTCATTTCACCAAAACCCTATTGTGAAGAGCTTGGTTATATCAAAACAGTATTTGTCATCTGATAAGTGTGTGAAATACACATGTGCACGTAAGTGGATACATGTGAGCCTAAGCATACACACACACACACACACACACACGACAGACATTCATAATTAAACTATTTAATAAATCATTTTTCTTTCCACAGGTTGGTTTCAATTCTCATTCATTAATTTTTTTTGGATAGCCTAAAACAGGATAGTAATTTTAAAAATTTCAACACTCTTTAAAGAAAATGGAAGCTTGTAAGGAAAAAATGGTCACACAGAAAACACACAAGTAGTATTTTGTTTGTTCATATTTATTTTACAATTTCAAATTATAACAATTCCTTGTGTTAAAGTTAGTCAATAAAGACAACAAAGCAGTTTTGGTGAATTCACAATTTGAACTGAGGCTTATGAATGGTTACCACATATTAGCCTCAGCACCGTGTGTAGTCCTGTATTTTGTTTTATAGTTTAGTCAACCTAAACACTGAACAATCAGTGATGAAAAAGTTTTGATTCACACAGAGAAGTAGCTACAAATGGCAGACTTTAAAAAAAAAACTACCATTTTTCTTCTTTCTGGAGATGTGACATACACATTTTCCATTAAATAATTTTCTAGCAAACATCGTACTGAATCAAAGCCAGACAGGTGGCTGGTAAAGCTATTCTACCCCTTACTCAAGCTGAGCTGGACCATTGGAACACCAAGTTGGTAAGAGAGAGATTTTGAAAGGGCTAAGACATTGCAGTCATCTTTTTTTTTTTTAAACCACACTTGTGGGCTTCCCTGGTGGCACAGTGGTTGAGAGTACGCCTGCTGATGCAGGGGACACGGGTTCATGCCCCGGTCCGGGAAGATCCCACATGCCGCGGAGTGGCTGGGCCTGTGAGCCATGGCCGCTGAGCCTGTGCGTCCGGAGCCTGTGCTCCGCAACGGGAGAGGCCACAACAGTGAGAGGCCCGCATACCACACACACACACAAAAAAAACAACAAACCCCAAACTCACATCTACCACCCCAACAGAAAATCTAACAAACAGAGTTATACAGAAAGGATGTTAAATAAACCTGAACAAACACATGTAACATGGGATAAGGAAAGTACAATTTTTAACTTACTACCAGTGCACAGCACACGTTCATTGGTACCCTCTAAAATAAGAAAGCCAACGTGGAAAACATTCTTGCCTTCATAGCACTAACAACTAAAAAGCATGCATTATATAATACTTTGATCTTTAAGGGAGTAATAAAGGAAATTCCAAGGATAGATCTATTAAGTTAACCTGAATGTTCAGCTATAGAATATTTTTTTCAAAAATAATGCTTAAAAGGCTTCCAGAAACAGTGAGACTCCATCAGGACCAGCAGAAGACAAAGTGATAAGAGGCCTGCAAATGTAAAACAGAGTGATGTTCACATGGGGCTTTTAGGCAAAGAGCATCTCTTTCAGTTTATTCCCATAGCCGAGGCTAGCTGTGATAATAGGAGCTTCAAAAATCTCAAGACAGGGATAGCTGGTTTGAGTAACATTCTATACAAACACTCCCAGACGGTTCTCACACGGCTGGGCGACTGGGGCTGAAGGGCTGAGACTCTCACTCAATTGAAAGAGCTGAGAATATGTAGAAAATTTGTGGTAAGCCTGCTGTGGTATTTGGGAATAAGTTGGGGAGTGGGTTCATGATGGTGGACTATCCCATATTTTTGGCACACCAACATGTGTGTTGGAGGAAGGGGACCCCCAGGTGGAATGGTCAATATCGGCTTACCCCAGAAATCTGATTCAGAAGCAGCTGAGAGAGGTGTCTGCTCTGGGAGGAATACGGAACACAAGGTGTTTCAGGGTCGGGTAATTTTCTTTTTGACTCATCAATAATTAACATTCAAGAGGACCTGCAGCACAGAGTCTATCTCTCCAAGATGTATTCTCCTGTCACCATTAGCCAAAGCCTCTCCAAGCCTTTTGGGCCAATGATGTCCACAACAGTCCCATTGCCTGGAGGTGGGAGTTGGTACCACAGATATTTCTGGGAGGCTGGCATGGAAGATGATTTGCACAACAAAGTCTCCACTGAACTGCTGCTGAAGTCCAGTGCCTGGCCTTCTTCTGCTCTGTAGTCCAGAAGCATGTCTTTAAAATCCGAAAAATCAGTACAGTTAACTCCTGAGCAATATGGATGTTAGGGCTTGAAAATCCACCCGCAATTTTACAATTGACTCTCTGTATCCACCATTCTGCATCTGAGGACACAACCAACTGCAGACCATGTAGTAATGTAGTATGTATTTATAGAAACAGATCCACCTATAAGTGGAGCTGGCAGCTCAAACTCGTGTTGTTCAAGGGTCAACTGTCAATGTGAGTAGCATGTTGAGTATGTCCCCAGCCCCTTCATCTTTGTGATGCTCTATGTTGCTGTGAAGGCCGCCATGTTGACTATGGGATCTGTTCTAGCAGCCTTTCTTCAATACACTTTTCTACCAAAGAATTATATTCATTAAAAGTAGACATGTATGTGAGTTAATTCTCCTTCTGTTTTCAAACTCCTGGTAGTACTCGTCCATGTTTTTTCTCTGTAACAACTGGAACACATCATTCATGATAAATAGCCAACCACAGCTTCAAATTCTGCTTCAGAGGTGAAAGAGATGGACAGCATAAACATGGGCCTCCTACTAGACCCAAAGTCTGGGCCCAGCCTCCACTCTACCCTGTTGAGGCCCAGTTGGCATTGAGGGCATGTCAGTGGGCCTGGAGGGGCCCTCATATCCCGGACCATGGCCTACTCAGGACCCTGTTGGCTCTGAGCCCCTCCATGAGGCTCCAGCCTCAGGCTACCTGGGCTGCTGCCTCTGCCCAGCTAAGTCTACCACTGATGCTGCTACCTGCAGATGTTTGTTTTTAACAGCTCAATGTGTAATCTCAGGATATTTGTCAAATTAAACTCATGAAGCAGCTTGAAAACATAGTACAAAATTTCTGTTTCAACACTGAATCACTGACAACATATTGGCATTTCTGAATTGCAAATGCACAACTTGAAGAAGTCAATGCATGGAATCTGGGATCAATGAAGAATCCCCATTATTTAGTATTTTATACAACATGATTTAATTGTTAAAGTAATGATCATCCTTGTAAGTTTCAAAGCTGCCCAACTCCTTGTGTTTTGCATATTGAACCCCAGCTTTACATTTCGGGTTCATTGTGGACCCTTTATGTGCAACCTGTCCAACAGAACTTAATCACATTTGGAGGGGACTCCCCAAACTTGCTGCAAACCCTGCAGTAGTCCCAGAAGGACATGGACGTGTTGTGCCATGTAAGCTTTCACCTGGTGTCACACACCTGGCTTGACACCTTGATGAGCATTTGCACTGAGCAGGTATATTCAGCATTTATCCAAGAGTGCTAGGCGCATATTTTCCCTAATATATTCATTTGAACAATTTTATGTAAGTGTAAACACACCCAAGCCTGATATTTTTTTTAAAAAGAACAATTCTAATCATTGTAATCATAATCAGTAAACCCATTTTCCAGATTTTCAATGGTAAATACTGAGGTGGCAGAAGAATCCTTCGTTGGAAATCTGCATCACCGTGAATTGTCACAGAAGCGCACAGTAAAGCACTGGAAGTCTTCAATGTGCTGTGGTTTGGTACATGGAACAATTGGGTGTGTGCTCTTCCACATTATGGCTGTGAAAATTGTAAATGTACTTTAAAAATGATATTTGAACAGATTTCCTCAGCACCTCAAATACCACCATAGTCTGAAAACCAGTGGCACAGAGGAAAAGGCTCTCTTGAACTGAATACTGACTGCTCCTTGTTAGCTGTATGAACAATATTTCCCTTTTTAAACCTCAGTTTTCTCAAAAGAGGTGGTCATTCCATGAGGTTGAAGCAATGATTAAATAAAACAGTGTGTGTAAAGTGTGCACCAAGGTCTTGCACATAGAGGGCACCCAACAAATACTAACTCATCTCTCCCAATTTCATGGAATACCAGTATTGCTTAGGATATGAGAACTGAAGCAGGATAAACGCACGCCACATTTGCTATCAGCCTCCTGGGGTCTGCTGGGAAGACCAAGCAAAGGCTGTGCTCAAGATTGGTGGCTGTCAGCCCTGGTGACACGTGAATCACATAGGGAGTTTTGAAAAATGCTGATAACCTGGGCCCCACCCCCAGAGATTCTGATCTAACTAGTCTGGGATGCTGCCTAAGCATCGGCATTTAAAAAAAATTCTCCAGGAAATTTTGAGGTGCAGTCAGGGTTGAGAACCACTGCTCTAGACAGAAAAGCCATCCATCTGCAGCATTCTACCATGGTCTTGGTACAACACTTCAGTCTCATTTTGTCACCTGTACTGTCTCCTACTTGAGTGTAATTTATTCTCCAAGTTATTCCCACAACCAATGTAAGTGCTGCCATCTCTGGCAAGGTGCCACTGCCACCATATGTCACACCATGTGCCCCTTCTTCTCCACTCTGCTGTGCCTCTCCAGCTCCTCCTGGAGATTCTGAAGCAAATGCTTGGCACATTCCTTGAATGTCTTCAGGAAAATACTGAGCATGTCCTTTAGGTTAAAGCTAAACCTGGCATCCTGCAGCGCAGAGGACACATATTTAACATGTTTCTGCTTATTCTGCAGCAAAAATGGCATACTTTAGAATGAAAGAGAAAGGGCTATGGGTTTTGCACCATCTGAGAGTCCTTAACATAGCAAAAGATGGCAGACAAGTCACACCCGATCATACAGCCTTGCCTCATCCCCTTCCCCACTCAGCCATTCACGGAATGTTTTCGGAGCTGCTTTCCAAGGGGAGTCCATTTAACTCTGCCTTGAGGAGACAGAGAAGGCTTCATGGAGGTGGTGATATTTGATCTTGGTTTGGAAGAGATGTTGGAGGTTGTTTGGATATTGGAGGACATGTGAATAAAGACTAAGAGTGATCAGCATGGGCCAAAGCATGGAGCTGGATAGTCACACTGTGTGTACAGTAATCATATCATGTGGAAAGGGATTGGGAGGTCAGTAGTGCATGCGTCAGGATGGGTTAGGTCATACTGCAGCAACAAACAGCTTCTAAATCTCAGTGGCTTAGCACAACACATTTAACTATTTCTCATCTGGGCTAATAATTCATCATGGGTCAACTGGGACCTTCTCTGTGTTGTCCTGATGGACTCTCTACCACATGGATCATCATCATTCACTGTGGCAAGGGGACAAGAAAATGATGAATGGAGTGGATTTTATAGACTCTCAACTAGAAGTGACACATGTTACTTTCATTCACATTTTATTGGCCAAAACCAGCCACATGACCATGCCTAACTTGAAGACAATGGGAAAATACAATCCTCTCATAGGCCCCAAAGGAGAACTAGAAACATTGGTGAATAGCTTTTAATGACTACCACTAGGAGGAAGGGCCTTTAAATATCAATAGGGCACTTGAATTTGATCTCAAAGGTATAGGGAAACCAGCCAAGATTTGAAAGTGGGAGAGACACACTTAGAACTGAGGTTACGCCATAGTGGGCTGGAGAGGAACACATTCCTTTGCCCTGTAGAGCCTTTTTCTCTCTTTCTGCTGTTTAGATCTGCTTGCCTTCAGAAAGGCACACTATTTATCTACTCTCTGCTTTTTGGTGAACTTACCGAGAAAGACTACCCTCTCACCTTTTATCTTGCAGTTTTGAGGGTCACTGAGTGTCAGGGGATTGTTGTCAACCTACTTGTCCCCAGGTGTAGGCTCTGTCTTCCAGCCTAGATGTTTATCAGGAACAAAGCTAATGTGGTCATCTCCATCTGACTTTTGAACTTATTTCCTCAATTACTTGGTTCCTAACCTAGTCAGGAAGAGAGAGGTTTTCTGTACAGATTGCCTCAAATCCCAAAATGGATTAAAAGGAGAGCAAGGAAGAGGAAGGTAGATCAATAAGAAGGTGTGCACAGAGGCCAGACAGGAAAAAACAAACAAACAAAAAATGATAAAAGTGTGGAGAAAAGGAAGAATTCAAGAGAGAGATTTCTGACTGAGCAGAATGTGGGACTGAAGAGGAGCCCAGGAGCCAGGCTGCCCCAGGCTCCAATCTCCAAAAGGTGGAAGTAAGACCTTGGGTGAGTTACTTTACCTTCCTCTGCTTCATTGGCCAACTCTGCAAAATGAGGGCAATATTACTAGAATCCGAATTGTAGCATTTTATGAGAAATAAAGGAGTGAACCCAGGGCAAGTGTTTAGCACAGTCTCTGACATATTAACCACTCAATAAACAGTTGAGGCAGTTGTAGTTTTGCATATACACTTGGTCCTCCATATCTGTGTTCTGCATCCCCAGATTCAACCAACTTTTCAATCCGTGGTTTGTTGACTCTGCAGATGCAGAACCTAATGATGTGGAGGGCTGATTGTATTACACCATTTTAAATAAGGGACTTGAGCATCCTCAGATAATGACCCAAAACCAGTCCCTCGTGGATACTGAGGGGGGACTGTAGAAGTAACAACTTATTTGGATTGAGTGTGTATGAAGGTACTTGAACTCCCTAAAAGTAAAAGGCCAAGTCCTGACTTCAGTTTGTCTCATCTTTTGCCTCTTGTCCCTAAAATCAAATTCTTGTTGATAAAGAGAATTGGTGACTCAGTCCAGATGAATAGAGCTAACACATTTCTTCATATCTTTCTGCCTCTTGTCCCTAGTGGGGTTCAAATTCTATTTGTCTTTAGAACTTTAATAAACTTTTTCTTATTTTCATTCTCACTAAGCTGGTTTCATTATCATTATAAATTCCAATTCTTTCAACCACCTCGGGTTGGCCTAGGTCATAATATCTCCATGGATCAGTAATTAATTATTATGATACTTTCTAAGGGTGGTGGTTCAGGGGATAAAGTATGATGGCTTGCAGGATTACTCCATGCTCTAGACTAGAATGAAGCAGGCATTTTCCAATATTCTCTTAATGTAGATGGAACCAGATTTATTTTCACGAGAGTCTTCATTTTTAAAATTGCATGGAAATTTACTTTTGTGGAGGGAACTTTTTCTTTAATTCATATACCTTGATTATATTTTATTGTTCAAAAATACCCTCCAGGTTTTTACAGATGCAAATCCGAGACTGTGGCTAATAGTCAACATTCCATTTGTGGGGCTAGAAATAATTCTGTGGGATATCTTAGGTTGAGGTCACTGGAGGAAAACCCTGAGAGAGAAGTTTTTATGGAGGAGGTATACTGGGCAGTGCTCTCAGGAGCACATTTGCAAGGAAGTGAGGGAAACTGAATTGGGCTGAGAGGGAAGTTGGAATGTGATGCAGTTACAAAAGAGGCTTTAGGTGATCCTGTGGGGATCTTGGAAATGAGGATGACCTTGCAGAGATATCCTGAAATGAAGCAAGTGGTCTCTGTACCCTGACATCAGCCAGTAGTTAGATATGGTTTGAGTTAGGGAAGAGGGCAGGCAGTTCTTTTCAGCTGAGGACAATTCCTGGGGAGGGACATATCTATGAGCCCAAGGTAGCCACCATTCCCAGGTGGGGACAATGAGTGCCTTAGTCCTGAAGGGGGACCTGGTACCTACTATGTATACCCCAGTACCCACTATGTGGGGGCATTTCTTAATGATTATAACATCATTTGGAATGATAGAAAATATTGGCTGAATTCTTTTTCTCTCTATGCAATTGTATTAGTTTCCTAGGGCTGCTGTAACGAAGTACCACAAACTTGGCAACTTAAAAAAACAGAAATCTATTGTCTCACAGTTCTGGAGGCTGGAAGTCCAAAATCAGTGTTGACAGGGCCATGATCTCTTTGAAAGCTCTAGGGGAGGATACTTCCTTGCTACTTTTCTAGCTTCTGGTGGTTGCTGGAAATCCTTGTTCCTTGGCTCATAGATGTATCATTTCAATCTCTACCTGTCATCACGTGGCATTTCCTCCATATGTCTTTGTGTCCAGATTCTTCTCTTCTTGTAAGGACATGTCATTGGTTGCACCCTAATCCAGTATGACTTCATCTTAACTTGATTACCTTTGCAAAGACTCTACTTCCAAATAGTTTCATACTCTACACGTTCCTGGGGTTAGGACTTCAATATATCCTTTGGGGGGACACAATTCAACCCATAACAGCCACTAAGTGAGCAGGCATATTAATTCATCTATTGGACCATTATCCTGACCACATCACCCCATCTTGCTCACAGAGGCATAAGTAAAGATGATATCTCTACTTCTGCTCTTCTTTTTCAGATCTCACCATCTCTTTCCTGGACTACTGTAATAGCCTCTCTGCTGCTCTCCCTCGAACCCCTCTGTCTCCATCTATCCTCCTCATTACCCACAAAGGACCCTTCTAAGGCCCAGTTTCGATTGTATAGCTCTGTTGCTCAAAATCCATCAATAGGTTTTTAGTTACCTCATTATGAAATCCACTCTCTTAGTTTGATATTCAGGGTCCTGTGTTACCTGATCCTGCTGACCTAAATAGCTTCATCTCAGATTCGGGTTTGCTTTGTACTTTACACTTGAAAAATATTAAGCTGCTGTGTGTGCCTAGACACAATAGGCATTCAAACATGGCAATTCTCTTTCCTCCTTCTACAGTTTACAAAAAGATGTCTCTCCTCCAATGATCTAAAGAAATTCTCACACTCACCTGGTGATGTAGGTATTTTCATAGGTAATAGACATAGTTGGTGAGGATGCTGGCAGTTAGAGAGGAGAGATAACTAACCTGATAATGGTGAAGTCAAGAGTAACACCCAGATTTCTGACTTCCAATAGGTGGTCCTTCCTGCTGTGTCTTGTCTGTGCACTTCATACTTACAAATTTGACTGTCTGTATATTTAAACTTGTCACCTGTTTCTCATATCAACTTTCCTTGCAAGCTACAAAGATTGAACTTAGGGGAAAAATCTCTCCTATATTATGCCAGAAACAGAAACAGTTGTGGAGCAAGAAACAGATTTTCTCAGGTTGGGAATTTAGGGTAGAATAAAAATACATTTGGGCTATGAGAGGCTGAATTGTTCTCATAATTGCTCCTTTACAAAAAGATTGATGCACATCAGTGAAAGTCCCTTTACTGTACATCAGGAACGTATAGTTGGCCCCAGGAATTGAATAAAATCATCAGTTTATGTCTATGTTCCTTTAACATACAGCTGTGTGAGTCAGAGGTGCTATGCGAGGTGTTACAGAGGTTTCCATGGCAACTTTATCTTTATTTTCCTTCCTGAATAGCACTGCCTAATGGTGGCTTTGAGGCAACACCCATTTGTGATTCTCAGTCTTAAAGGTTCTGTTCCATTGTAGGCTGCATTTACACATCTCCAAAGTAGAGAGGTGAATTTAACAATTTCTTGAGGAATTGGGAAAGCATAGACCTTCCAGCTGATTTGAACTACTTATTGACCTTGTCCTATTATGACTATTATTACTGGAATGATACTGTGCTTACTTTAACTCTCAACTTGGTTTTTCTTTGGTAGAATTAGCTGAAGACACTTTAGACCCTCAACCTTTAGACATTTCTAGAAATTATATCCAGAAAAACTAGGTCAATATCATTGGGCAAATATGAAGTAGAAAGTATTGCAATATTTTGGCAGTCAAGATGTCATGTCTAGAAAACTGAAGCAGGAGCAGATTTTCTTTGTGAGTATAGTTGCTTTATATTTCACAGACCACAAGAAAGAGGTGTAATGAGTTCAACGTGATAACTGATATCAGAGTCTTGGGTGGCGTTGAATTGCTCATTTTCTGTGACAATACCATAGGGCAAAAAATTGGCAATGAAATTCTCATTGACAAAGACCTTCAACAGAGATCTTTTTTCAAGAAGCTGCATGCTATTCTTCTTGGTCATGTATTTTTTTTTTCTTCTAAGACTTGTCCTTAATCAATGTCTTATTACTGAATTGTAGCTAACAACTTCCAGTTGGGACAAGGAGTATGGATAGGGCCATGGACAAGGAACCAGGTGACCTAATTCTTATTGGAAATCAGCCATTCATCAGCTCTGTGACTTAGATAAGTGAGTCACATTTATAAAATTGAACTAATAATAGTTCTAGACTCTGACCTTTCAAAGTAGCAACAGAACTGAACATTAAAAGATTTCCATCCAAGAATGTCATACTTGCATTTACCGTGTTGGTGGGCAAACAATGATCTTATCAGCAGGGCCTCTCATGGCAGCCTTAGGAGTCAATTATGTCAACACTAACTCTGATACTGTCAAATCATGACAGAATTGCAAGCATAGGTTGGCTGATGATGGAAGAGTTCAGCAAAAATCAACAAAAGCATGAGCCGTGTGACTGACAGTGTATTGGTGTTCGGGCCAGGAGTCAGCCCTGTCTCTGAGGTAAGAGAGCTGAGTTCAGGGCATTGGTCCATGAGAGTCCTCCCAGTTCCATGTAATATCAAACAGTGAAAGCTCTCCCAAAGATCTCCATCTCAACACTAAGACCCAGATCCACTCAACAACCAGCAAACTAGTGCTGGACACCTTATGCCAAACAACTAGCAAGGCAGGAACACAAACCCACCCATTAGCAGAGAGGCTGCCTAAAATCAGAATAAGGTCATAGACACCCCAAAACACACCACCAGATGTGGTCCTGCCCACCAGAAAGACAAGATCCAGCCTCATCCAAGCAGAACACAGGCACTAGTCCCATCCACCAAGAAGCCTACACAACCCACTGAACAAACATTGGCCACTGGGGGCAGACACCAAATACAATGGGAACTACTAACCTGCAGCCTGTGAAAAGAGACCCCAAACGCAGTAAGTTCAGCAAAATGAGAAAACAGAGAAACACACAGCAGATGATGGAGCAGGTGAAAACCCACCAGACCAAACAAATGAAGAGGAAATAGGCAGTCTACCTGAAAAAGAATTCTGAGTAATGACAGTAAAGATGATCCAAAATCTCGGAAATGAATGGAGAAAATACAAGAAACGTTTAACAAACACCTAGAAGAACTAAAGAGCAAACAAACAATGATGAACAACACAAGAAATGAAATTAAAAATTCTCTAGAAGGAATCAATACCAGAATAACTGAGGCAGAAGAACGGATACATGACGTGGAAGAAAAAATAGTGGAAATAAATACTGCAGAGCAGAATAAAGAAAAAAGAATGAAAAGAATTGAGGACAGTCTCAGAGACCTCTGGGACAACATTAAACACACCAACATTCGAATTATAGGGGTCCCAGAAAAAGAAGAGAAAAATAAAGGGACTGAGAAAATATTTGAATAGATTATAGTTGAAAACTTCCCTAATATGGTAAAGAATATAGTCAATCAAGTCCAGGAAGCACAGAGTCCCACACAGGATAAATCCAAGGAGAAACATGCCAAGACACATGTTAATCAAACTATCAAAATATAATACAAAGAAAAAATATTAAAGGCAGAAAGGGAAAAGCAACAAATAACATACAAGAGAAACCCCTTAAGGTTAACAGCTGATCTTTCAGCATAGACTCTGCAAGCCAGAAGGGAGTGGCAAGACATATTTAAAGTGATGAAAGGGAAAAACCTACAACCAAGATTACTCTACTCAGCAAGGATCTCCTTCAGATTTGATGGAGAAACTAAAACCTTCACAGACAAGCAA
Source organism: Mesoplodon mirus (assembly GCF_964341445.2). Taxonomy (NCBI): domain Eukaryota; kingdom Metazoa; phylum Chordata; class Mammalia; order Artiodactyla; family Ziphiidae; genus Mesoplodon; species Mesoplodon mirus. Next base: position 18,328,351 of record NC_138980.1, on the reverse strand, counting down.
AAACTAAGAGAATTCAGCACCACAAAACCAGCTTTACAACAAATGCTAAAGGAACTTCTCTAGGCAGGAAATACAAGAGAAGGAAAAGACCTACAATAACAAACCCAAAACAGTTAAGAAAATTGGAATAAGAACATACATATCAATAACTACTTTAAATGTAAATGATTTAAGTGCTCCCAACAAAAGACATAGATGGGCTGAGTGGATACAAAAACAAGACATGTATATATGCTGTCTACAAAAGACCCACTTCAGACCTAGGGACACATAAACAGATTGAAAGTGAGGGGATGGAAAAAGATATTCCATGCAAATGGAAATCAAAAGAAAGCTGGAGTAGCAATTCTCATATCAGACAAAATAGACTTTAAAATAAAGACTATTACAAGAGACAAAGAAGGACATGACATAATGATCAAGGGGACAATCCAAGAAGAAGATATAACAATTGTAAATATTTATGCACGCTACATATGAACACCTCAATATATAAGGCAAGTACTAACGGCCATAAAAAGGGAAATCAACAGTAACATGATCATAGTAGGGGATTTTAACACCCCACTTTCACCAATGGACAGATCATCTTCAATGAAAATAAATAAGGAAACACAAGCTTTAAATGGTACATTAAATGAGATGGACTTAATTGATATTTATAGGACATTCCATCTGAAAAAAACAGAATACACTTTCTTCTCAACTGCTCATGGACATTCTCCAGAATAGATCATATCTTGGGTCACAAATCAAGCCTTGGTAAATTTAAGAAAATTGAAATTGTATCAAGTATCTTTTCTGACCACAATGCTATGAGACTAGATATCAATTACAGGACACAATCTGTAAAAAATACAAACACATGGAGGCTAAACAACACACTACTAAATAACCAAGAGATCACTGAAGAAATCAAAGAGGAAATAAAAAATACCTAGAAACAAATGACAATGAAAACATGACCACCCAAAACCTATGGGATGCAGCAAAAGCGGTTCTAAGAGGGAAGTTTATAGTAATACAATCCCATCTCAAGAAGCAAGAAACAATTCAAATAAACAACCTAACCTTACACTTAAGCAATTAGAGAAAGAAGAACAAAAAAACCCCAAAGTTCGCAGAAGGAAAGAAATCATAAAGATCAGATCAGAAGTAAATGAAAAAGAAATGAAGGAAACTATAGCAAAGATAATAAAACTAAAAACTGGTTCTTTGAGAAGATAAACAAAATTGATAAACCATTAGCCAGACTCAACAAGGAAAAAAGGGAGAAGACTCAAATCAATAGAATTAGAAATGAAAAAGGAGAAGTAAAAACTGACACTGCAGAAATACCAAGGATCTTGAGAGACTACTACAAGCAACTATATGCCAATAAAATGGACAACCTGGAAGAAAGGGGCAAATTCTTAGAAAAGCATAACCTTCTGAGACTGAACCAGGAAGAAATAGAAAATATAAACAGACTGATCACAAGCACTGAAATTGAGACTGAGATAAAAAAATCTTCCAACAAACAAAAGCCCAGGACCAGATAGCTTCACAGGCGAGTTCTATCAAACATTTAGAGAAGAGCTAACACCTATCCTTCTCAAACTCTTCCAAAATATAGCAGAGGGAGGAACACTCCCAAACTCATTCTACGAAGCCACCATCACCCTGATACCAAAACCAGACAAAGATGTCACAAAGAAAGAAAACTACAGGCCAATATCACTGATGAACATAGATGCAAAAATCCTCCACAAAACACTAGCAAACAGAATCCAACAGCACATTAAAAGGATCATACACCATGAGCAAGGGGGGTTTGTCCCAGGAATGCAAGGATTCTTCAATATATGCAAATCAAACAATGTGATAAACCATATTAACAAACTGAAGGAGAAAAATCATATGATCATCTCAATAGATGCAGAAAAAGCTTTTGACAAAATTCAACACATATTTATGAAAAAAACCCTTCAGCAGGTAGGCATAGAGGGAACTTACCTCAACATAATAAAGGCCATATATGACAAACCCACAGCCACCATCATTCTCAATGGTAATAGACTGAAAGCATTTCCTCTAAGATCAGGAATAAAACAAGGTTGTCCACTCTCACCACTATTATTCAAGATAGTTTTGGAAGTGTTAGCCACAGCAATCAGAGAAGAAAAAGAAATAAAAGGAATCCAAATCAGAGAAGAAGAAGTAAAACGGTCACTGTTTGCAGATGACATGATACTATACATAGAGAATCCTAAAGAGGCTACCAGAAAAATACTAGAGCTAATCAATGAATTTGGTAAAGTAGCAGGATACAAAATTAATGCACAGAAATCTCTGGCTTTCCTATACACTAATGATGAAAAATCTGAAAGAGAAATTAAGGAAACACTCCCATTTACCATTGTAACAAAAAGAATAAAATACCTAGGAATAAACCTACCTAAGGAGACAAGACCTGTATGCAGCAAACTATTAGACACTGATGAAAGAAATTAAAGATGATACAAACAGTTAGGGAGATATACCATGTTCTTGGGTTGGAAGAACCAACACTGTGAAAATGACTATACTACCCAAAGAAATCTACAGATTCAATGCAATCCCTATCAAACTACCAATGACATTTTTCAGAGAGGTAAAACAAAAAAATTCACAATTTTTATGGAAACACAAAATACCCTGAATAGCCAAAGCAAACTTGAGAAAGAAAAACAGAGCTGGACGAATCAGGCTTCTGGACTTCAGACTATACTACAAAGCTACATTAATCCAAATAATATGGTACTCACACAAAAACAGAAATATAGATCAATGGAACAGGATAGAAAGCCTAGAGATAAGCCCACACACATATGGTCACCTTATCTTTGATAAAGGGGCCACGAATATACAATGGAGGAAAGACAGCCTCTTTAATAAGTAGTGCTGGGAAAACTGGACAGCTACATGTAAAAGAATGAAAATAGAACACTCCCTAACACCATACACAAAAATAAACTCAGAATGGATTAAAGACCTAAATGTAAGGCCAGACCCTATAAAACTCTTAGAGGAAGACATAGACAGAACACTCTATGACATAAATCACAGCAATATCCTTTTTGACCCACCTCCTAGAGAAATGGAAATAAAAACAAAGAAAAACGAATGGGACCTAATGAAACTTAAAAGCTTTTGCACAGCAAAGGAAACCATAAACAAGACGAAAAAATAACCCTCAGAATGGGAGAAAATATTTGCAAATGAAGCAACTGACAGAGGATTAACCTCCAAGATTTACAAGCAGTTCATGCAGCTCAATATCAAAAAAACAAACAACCCAATCCAAAAGTGGGCAGAAAACCTAAATTGACATTTCTCCAAAGAAGATATGCAGATTGCCAACAAACACATGAAAGGATGTTCAACATCACTAATCATTAGAGAAATGCAAATCAAAACTATAATGTGGTATCACCTCACACCAGTCAGAATGGCCATCATCAAAAAATGTACAAACAATAAATGCTGGAGAGCATGTGGAGAAGGAAACCCTCTTGCACTGTTGCTGGGAATGTAAGTTGATACAGCCACTATGGAGAAGAGTATGGAGGTTCCTTATAAAACTAAAAATAGAGCTACCATACGACCTGGTAATCCCACTACTGGGCATATACCCTGCGAAAACCATAATTCAAAAAGAGTCATGTACCATAATGTTCATTGCAGCTCTATTTCCAATAGCCAGGACATGGAAGCAACCTAAGTTTCCATCAACAGATGAATGGATAAAGAAGATGTGGCACATATATACAATGGAATATTACTCAGCCATATAAAGAAACGAAGTTGAATTATTTGTAGTGAGGTGGATGGAACTAGAGACTGTCATACAGAGTGAAGTAAGTCAGAAAGAGAAAAATAAATACCATACACTAACAAATATATATGGAATGTAAAAAAGAAAAAATGTTCTGAAGAACCTAGGGGCCGGACAGGAATAAAGATGCAGACATAGAGAATGGTCTTGAGCACCTGGGGTAGGGGAAGGGTAAGCTGGGACAAAGTGGCATGGACTTATATATACTACCAAATGTAAAATAGATAGCTAGTGAGAAGCAGCCCATAGCACAGGGAGATCACCTCGGTGCTTTGTGACCACCTAGAAGGGTGGGATAGGGAGGGTAGGAGGGAGACGCAAGAGGGAGGAGATATGGGGATATATGTATATGTATAGCTGATTTACTTTGCTATAAAGCAGGAACTAAGACACCATTGTAAAGCAATTATACTCCAATAAAGATGTTAAAAATTTTTTTAATTAAAAAAAACAATGATCTTATCAGAGACCATTCGTTCATTCATTCATTCATCACGTGCAGTGGAACAGTGGTTAGTACTTGCAAACCTGGGTCTGACTTAACCTTTCAAGCCTCAGTTCCCTCAATTTTAAATTGGGGTCAAAAATAGCACCTACCACAAGGAGTATCAGGAAGATTTAAAACAATAATGCATATAAAGCATGTAGCACAGCACTTCCTACTTCATCATTTGTGTTCTATAAATCTTTGTTGAATACATGAATGGAAACATTTAGTGAGTAGCCGCTTTGTTTTAGGCTCCTTTTGAGTCACTGAGGCTTAAGAGGTCTCAGACATGATCTGGACCTTGGTGGATGAAGAAAACACAACACACCAATAATTAGCCTTCTCATTGACCATGGCCTGCAGCATGGGCACTTAGGTTATTTGCAAATATTATTAAGCGAACAGTGCGTCAATGGACATCTTTATGTATAAGCTCTGAGTTCATTTCAGATTGTAGGTCTGAAACAAACTAGATTCCTGAAAATGGAATTGATGGGTTAAAGGGTATAATTCACACCACACCAGAAACAAGCCTGGGTTCATGAGATTACTGAAATGGGCAAAGAGCACTGGACTCAAGCTTGTGGAAGAGAACAGCGAGTGAACTCTTCTGGTTGAGTCTGAAAAGATGAGATGACAACAATACCAAGAATAATGGGAAGTGGGCATTATTATTATTATTGCTGTCATTTTACAGATGAGGAAACCAAGATAGAAAAGGTCCAGAAATTCGTGCAATATCCTCTAGCTAGAATGGGTTGGAGTTAGGGTCTTAACAAAGACTGTTCAATTCTGCTCACTGTGTACTGGGGGGAAAGCGGGGTAATGGGAAATAGATGGAGAAAGGAGAAAGGGAACTCCAAGCAGAAGGAACAGCATGTGCAAAAATAAGAAGTTCTTAAAAGCTTTGTAGTTCTGGAAACGTAGAAGACTTTCATAATGGTGAATAGTAGGGTTAGCCCCTGCTGGCATCCTGCTGGAATCCCTCTGGAGAACTACTGACTGTTTCCAAAATGTTTAAACACTGATTCTAAAAATCCCAGCTAAACCCACTTTAGTTACTATGAAGAGCTGTTGTTCAGGTAAATGGAGACAGGTTCTTTGAAAAATGTGAGATTCTACAAAAATATGAATATTTATTACTATTGCCCAAATGAGGACAAATTGGAAGGGATTCAATTTATACTCAATTTAATTAATTTACTTTGATTTGTCCTTATGGTTCTTACAGTAGATGCTAGCATGCTCCTGGCTAGTGAAAATCACTTTATAGATTTGGTATCTGCTGCTTGCCAGGCCTACATAAAACTGCATTATGAACAGTGTTTCTTATCTTTTAATTATGTTCCAAGGTAGGTGTTTTCAACCTCATTATACAGGTAAGTAAATTGAGCTCAGACATGTTGGAGGGTTTTTCCCAAGACTGCTCAGGAAGGCCTGGTAGATCAGATATTTGAGCCCTCCTGAATCCGTCCTCAGAATCTGTGATGTGATAGTCCAGGGAACAGGCAAGAAAATAGCTAGATTCTCCACGTAGATCAGAGGAGGAATTGGGCTCTCTCTAATTTCTCCCATGAGCCTAAATCTGTCTCTCTGCCCCTCACTTACAACAGGAAGACCAAAAATGGTCCCTTAACATGTTTCCCAGCCTTCAAATTTCCTTGCATGCTACCTCCCGTAAGTAGCTCTACAACACTGCTCTGCTCCCATCATTAACATGCCCATTAATCCCTCTCATGGTCTCCAAGGCCAAGGCCAAGGTAAGCTCCTCAGCTGGCCATTAACTCCATGCTTCCACCATATGCTGGCACTTATACCTTCCTGGTTCATTGCCTAATGCTGTAACAGTCCAGTGATATATGTATTAGGACCTGTATTTTATAGGATGGTAAGTTAGTAAAGAGCAAAGCTGGGATTTATACCCTGGCCAGCTGACCTCAGAGTGTGTGCTTATAAAAATCCTCAGAGACTATAAGGAATCCTGAGACATGCATGGTATCCACATGTACGGCTTGTAATGGATAAAAGCACCATACAGAAGCAAAGTAAAAGCAATGCTTAACTTTCTTCCTTGCTAGGAGATAAACAGTGTTTCTCCCTTCAATCAGAGGATAGAGGCAAAGGGTTTTTTTCTGTCCAGGGTGCACTCTTCTTTCCCTCTGGAGGAAGTGAAGAGGTAGGTAAAGAAAGAGAAAGACCTAGATTGTTCCCAGATCTAGCCTCCATCCATGAGCCTCATTCAGTGGCAAACCAAGGAGTTGATGAATGGGTGGATGTGCATGGAAGGTAACTCTTGTCCATCAGGAGATGTGATGTAAGAATAGGAAGGACACGATGGAGAATGCCACTTCTTAAAAAGGCAGAAAACAGAAATGCAATGTACTGTATCACTGCCGAGTTTCCATTGCTCATGATTCTGGGTTCTGCGACCAAGAAAAATACATTTCTCAAAAGTTTCACTTAGTGTTGTCATCTTTTATATAACTAACTACAAGCCTAAAGTACCAAGAATTAATTCCTATATGGCAAAGAAAGGGCATGTTGTCTTAGAAATAATCAAGTATGACTTCAAATCCTGGGTCCATTACTGGCTTGTCTCCTTGGGCAAGTGATTCAACTTTTGGGGCTTCAGTTTCCTCATCTGTAACATGAGGTTAATATTTACTTTGGGAAGTTGTTGCAAAGGATAATGTATGTGAAATATCTAGCATTGCACTCAGAAAGCCCACAGTGGTCAATGGGTAGCAGTTGTGATTACTGAGATCAGTGATAATCCTTGTGTCTAATGGTATTTTCACAACCAATTTATTTGGTCATTTGAATAAAAGGATTAAGTTGATTTTTTTTGTTTTTGATGTCATGGCCTCCCATATGTGACCTTCAGCATCCTCTGCCTATCCTGTCCCCTCACACACAGTGAGCACAATCAATAAGCCTTAGTCAGGATCCCAGCTCCACCTCATGCTAACTATAGGAACTTGGGCAAATTTCTGGACCTCTTCTTTCTCTGTGCCTACTTCTCACTATTCTTGGTATTGTTATCTCATATTTACCAAATTTTTCCACTGTGAGAGAATAATTTATTCATTAATTATCTATTTCTTCATTCATCTATCAGTTAACCTAATTCACTTATTTATTTATTCACTAACTCCTTCAACTATCCATTCAATAGAGAGCTATGGGTGCTAGATTAGGACTTGGGGAAGCAGAAATGACTTGGACCTGGGTTTCTCCTGGGTACTTATCTCACCAGCAATGGAAAGATGCTAAGAGGAAGGGTGAACTCACAAGCCCTGTGCAAGCTGCTGTGTCAGGAACTCTCCCTTAAGCAATTTCATTTACATTTCAGAATAACATAGTGATACAGGCATCACTTTCACAGACTAGAAAAGAAGCTGCAACAGGTAGAGTCACGTACCCAAAGTCATACAATTGGTCATTGATAGAGCTGAAATTTGGGTACAAACATGCCTAATCTAATGCCTGGCTTCTTTTCAATGCTCCATGTGGCCTTGGAGCAGAGCCAGGGAGGTAGATTCATAACCCATACATTTCATGAAGAAGATCTTAAGGTATAAATGGGAGTAAAAGTCTAGTGTATGTAGTATTATTTAGCTCCATAGTAATTGGCATCCCACCCAATGCCATCCTTAGCCTGGTCTGTAAAGTGGCATCCTGTCTGATCCACTTTGATAATATACGCCATCTTCCTCTCTCCATATACTTTATACATCATACTTTTTATAAGGTGCCTTATTTACCACTTTTGCACCCCCCACTTTGTGGTCACTATGCTCTCCTCCCCTGATCACTACATCCACTTTCCTGCCTCCAGCCCTTTGCTCATGCTGTTCCCTCCACTTAAGTTGGCCCCCTTTCTCCACTGTGTATATTGAAACAGTGCTGGGCAGCAGCAACCTGCCCTTTTCTGAACATTTTTCTGTTCCTTTCTTAAGTCATTTTCCTCTTGTTGACTCTGTATGCTTCTTAAATTGTCCATCTGACTGTCTATTCCTTGAAGATAACAAATATGTTCAATACACTTTGCCAATCTCGGTGGTTAGACAAATATAAAATGCCTCATTCTATCTTTCTGGCTGAGCTCAGTTACCTCCTTGTTATGTGGTCCAAATATTTCCTGTAAAATGGAAATACCTAGGCTTGCCACATGCTTATAAAATAGATCTAGCCAGGTTGGTCTTTTTGAAAACAAACAAGGACTAACGCTTTGTGTGTCCAAAGACCTGTGTTAGATACTGGAGATTCAGCAATGAATAATACATTGACTCTTCCCAAGAGGAGCTCAGGGTGGGAGGGTGCTAGGTGGGGCTTGACAGAGGGAAACTATAAAACCAATGATTACTGTACACTGTGACTTTGAGTGCATTATCATGAGCCACTTCAACCAACCTAGAGTGGGTAGTGTCAGGGAAAGATTCTCAGGGAGATGGGCTTACATTGAATTGTGAAGGAGCAAAACGTTTTACAGAGGTATGGGGAAGGGGTCCATGAACATCTGAAGCAGAAGGAATATCATCTGAGGAAACCCAGGAGAGTAAATCATCCTGATTCATTTAAAGTACTTGTAGCTAAATATGGCTTTGGTTTCCCCAATAGTAAAGTAAGGGTGGATCAGAAAATGTCCAAAAATCCTCTGAAAACTCTGTATTTGAGGGATAGAACATTTCTTATACCTCTGTTCTCAATAATAACTGAAATCTCAAGTACAAAGTAGACTGTAGAAAGAATTGATATTTAATCTCCATCCTTTACACATAGTGTTGTAAAGTTTTCATGAGGCTAGCTCTAGGCACCTTTCTCAGATTTTTGGGTTGAAAATCTTGTGTAAAGGACTAGTCAGTTCTGGGGGGAAGTAAACTGATTTTCATCAAAGTCAAATGTTTCATATCCTATCTCATGTACTTAGACCTTTTTAAAAAGATGAGATTATAAGTTTTAGTTCCAGGATCTCAGGGTAAGTAGAAGTGTTCAATGCTAATGTTTTCAAAGTAACTCCGGAATCATGCTTGATTTAAGACAGAAAAACCATTTCTTATTCAATTACATATTATAAAAGGTGCCTTTGGGACTTGCCTCGTTGTTCAGACTAAGTGGTGGTTCAGGCTAAGACTCTGCACTCCCAATGCAGGGGGCACAGGTTAGATCCCTGGTCAGGGAACTAAGACCCCATATCCTTCATGCCACACAGTGTGGCCAAAAAAAAAAAGTGCCTTTGGGTGCTGCCAGTGGGGACACCTGGTTAAAGCTGTTTATTTGTAGGCAAATATGGCAAACAGAACATTGACTAAGCATCTGCTCCTTGCCAGTTACCTTCAACAACTAATGCCTTTAATTCTCACAAGAGTCCTAAGAGCTGCACATTAACGCTGGCAGCTCAGCAGGGTCACTCCAAAAATGATAGACTTGAGATTTGAACTCAGGTCTGTGTGACACCAAGACCAGTGGTCTTTCTGTCATATCACTCCTTGTCGTGGACGTTGTTTTTGCTTGCCCACAACCATTCTTTTTTTCTTCTGATAACAGTAACTTGATTTCTCTCTGGAGATCCATCTCGATTTCATACACAGTTTGTTGATTTTGGTGTGACTGGTTCTAAAACTCAGCCCTGGAGGTAGTTACGTGCCCCATGCTCGGTCAATTAGTGTCTCACATTTCACTTGGTCATGGGAATTGGCTCAGGAACTGCCTCTGAACTAGGCCAGGCCAGTGAGATACAATTCTGAGATTTTGATGCAACCACTGTGAAAGAGAAATTTGTTATCCACTGGAATTGTTAGTTTTAAAGATACTCTAAGACTTGAGGTGCCAACCTGTCCTGGTTTGCCTGAGACTTTAGCACTGAAAATCCCCCATAATTGGAAGCCCCTCATTGCTCCCATTCCCTCAGACTAGGACTATTGGTCACCCTAGTGGAGAGAGACATCAAGTCTTGATGTAAATATTTAACTTTCTGGACTGAGGCATGTCTGATGCCTGAATGCACATTGACTTTTCTGTTACTTAAGCCAATACGTTTCTTTTTCTACTTTAAACCAAGTTAAGTTGGTTTCTGTTACTTGCTAATGAGAGGATCCTGATTAATACATAGCACCAAATTTGAAGTTTGGAACTTTCTCACAGGAGCCTATAAGATAGAGTTTTGTAAGGAAGCAAGACACAGAATGTTGCTAGAGGGTAGTTCAAGATGGTTGCTCTAATGAAAGTGTTGTGGGAATTCCAAGGCACAAAATGTCAGGGAGAAGTTAGGTTTTAATTGGATTCTGAATGATTTGGGTTTCATTAGGAAGAGGGGAGGCGGATAAAAAAGAGCTTACTGAACAACAACAAAAAACATTCAGTCAAAAATAATGCTTCTCCATAAACGATAACATCCGTAAAAACTGTATAAATTAATTTTACTTTTAGGTTGTTAATTCAAGAAAGATCTTGGAAGACAGTCACAAAGGTTTGTGAGCTGTTTTTAAAATTACCATACATCAATTATAAGAGTGAACAGGTTATCAGAAGTGGTGTGTGCCTTTACTTTGGCATGGAGTTCTATCAGCCCTTTCCTTCTGATTGACAGGGTCATAAGCCTTTGATCAGCAACTGCTGCTCCATAGAGGCAGTTAATTGAGTAGATAGGATCTTTTAAAGAAGTGTGAGGGTAAGAGGAGTCTCAAAGCAAATATTGGTGCTGAAAGGATTAAAAGATTATGAATCACATATCTAGTGCGAGGTACCTTATACGATTTGGAGCCAGAGAGATTTGGATTCAAAATTACACATGAACTGTGTGACCCTGGGTTAACAATTTGATTTTTCTGAGCTTAGTTACCTTACTCATCAAATAAATAATATGTACATCATATTTTTTTATAAGATCCTGTATGCAAAACACTGTGCCTGGCCATAGCTGGAGTTCAGCCTGATAGTTCCTTTCTCCTCCATAGGTCATCAGCTTACAAAACAAAGAAGGTGATTTTACAATCACTTAGAGCAAATAGATTTTTCTTGTTTAACTCCAGGGATGGAGAGCTCACTATCTTACAAAGTGACTTAGTCTGGGACAGCTCAGATGGTTAGAAATTCTCTCCTTATTTTGAGCCAACATCTGTCTCCTTGTAACTTTTTCTCACTGATCCAAGTTATGTTCTCTGCAGTTATTTTATTTTAGTAAGTTTAATTCTTTATTCATTGTGACAATCCTTCAATATTTGACAACAACTTTCACTTCAGCACCGTCTGGATGGATGTGGTAAGGGTGATATGTAATGATGATAATACACAGAGCTCAACACAATGTCTGATGTGTGGTAAGACCTCAGTAGAAAGTAGCTCATCAGACTTTGGGGCTAGAAAGTCCTGGGGTCAAATCCCACCTCTGCTACTTCCTAGATGTGAGACTTGGGGCAAGTTACTTAACTGCTTTAACCTTCGTTTACTTCTCTATAAAATGGGGATAAAATATATTTTATAAAGTTGTTTTGAATTAGTTCTAAGTGAAAGGTATTATTGTAATTAATATAAGTTCCTTACACACTTAAATTTGCCATAAGATTCAGGAAAATTGTAGGAACCTCTATACTTTCTATGGGATTCAGAACCAAAGGGAATGAACCCCGAATGAAGAAGACATGGTATTTAGAAAATAATGGGTCCAATCCAAGAAAGAAATTGTGGGAAATCCTGAAGTGTCATCTGTGTACAGGGCTAGAAAAGGAACAGTCTAGATAGGAGAATTAAGAAGTTGACCCTAGAAATATGGATTCCTTGAAAAAGGGGGCTCATTAGAATACTTAATGTGATAAAACTTTAAAAAAATTTAGACTTACTACTTATAACAAATTACAAGCAGAAAATAATAATTAGAAAATATAAGAACAATATAAAGCTATACAAAAAATATAATCCCAGTATACTACTTGGCTCTGAAGCAAGCAGATTTAATGCAGTCATAATAATATTATTTATTCATCAAAAGATAGTGACACAAGTATGTTTGGGTGATGGGGGAGGAAGAGGTAAGGGTGAAAGTGGTAATGAGCTAATTTTCATCTAGCTTAATAGGTGGTAAATAATTTTTTTAACAAATAATTAAAGACACAGAAGACTGGAATATGGAGACAACTACCAAAAGAAATAGCTAAAATAATTAAAAGTTGTTGCCTCTGGGGAGTAGGACTGGGAATTAGGGAGGGATGTGAAGCATCCATTTATTCATTCAAAAATATGTATTTACTTACCATGCTCACAGCAATGTACTAGACACAGGAGAGTCATCAATGACCAAGAGAGTCAGAATCTCTGCCCTTACAGGTTTTACCTTCTAGTGTAGAAAACAGACAAGCAAGAGGACAAGTAGATAATTTTAGATAGTGATAAGTACAATGAAGAAACAGAATAAGGAAACAATGATGGAGCACAGGGTATGCCATTTTTCATATGGTCAGGAAAGACTTCTCTTTGAGAAGGTAGCACTTGAACCTGAAGGAATGAGCCCAAGGAAGACCTGGACGAAAACCTTCCCGATAGAGGAGCATAGACCTGAGATGGTGGTGAGTGCAGCATATTTGAGGAAGAGCAAGAAGGCCAGCATGGCTGACTGTAAGAACAAGGAAGCATGAAAGAGATTAATTTGGAGAGGTAGCTGGGGCCATATCCCTTAGGGCTTGTATGCTTTATGGTATTTGGATTTTATTTCCCATGAGTAGAAGAAACTGGCATAGTAACTCATCTGCTTTATATTTTTTAACAGTCTCTTAGGCTGCTGTGTGCAGAATGGGCTGTAGAAGAACCAGAGCAGATTCAAGGAGACCCGCTGGGCAGGGGTAGAACATTTTTCAAGGAAGAAATGAGAGCGGCTTGGACCATTGAGGTAGCAGCCGAGGTGGAGGAAACAGGACAGGTTCTGTACATATTTGGAAGTTATAGGTAGCTGATGGCACTTTCTAGTGGATCACATGTCAGGTCTGAGGGGAAAATAGGTGTAGAGGATTACTGCAAGGTTTTTGGAATTGTAACTGAGGTGGGAAAGACCAAGAATACAGTATTTCTGGGGAGAAAAATCAAGAGTTTAGTTTCAGACATGTTACGTTTGAAATGACTTATTAAAGAGTTGTTTTTCTTCATTGACATTTTGGAGTTATTTTATATTTTAACCATTAGCTTGCTATAAATTTGAATTGCATTCTAGAAAAAGCACATGAGAAAAATTTGCAAGAGGGAACACACACACACACACACACACACACACACACACACCAGCATTCCCTTGGGGTAGACAGTTGCCCAGATCATCTTCTCTGAAGCCATGAAGTTGGCTGACAATATTCACAGGAGGCTTTATCTCCAGGGAAGAGCAAATTCCCTGGTCAGTGTCTGAGGGAGCATATGTCCTTCCCAAGGTCTCACTGTAGACTCTGGAAGCATACAGAGGAGGAGCATGCCCTATGGAGAATTATATCTATTGCAAATCTGGGTGGGGTTTTCCCAGAATAATGGCTGAAGGGCTGGAAAGTTCCTAGTCTCCTCCTTTTCAAGTCTGATCTCATCTCTCTTGTGCTTAAAGTCCTCTGGAGATTTCCCATTGACCTAGGAAATGGTAACAGCACATCATCTAAGAAGTGGTTCTTGACCACTCCTCTTCCTGGTATTTTCCCTGGCCATTCTGGTAGCCTGCTACCCCATCCCTGTCCAGCCTTTTATTTTTTCAATATTTTAAAAGTGGAAAAATACATATAACATAAAAGTTACCATTTCACCACTTTTAACTGTGTACTTCAGTGGTACTAATCACATTTATATAGTTGTGTAACCATCACCATCATCCATCTCCAGAACTATTTTCATCTTGCAAACTGAAATTCTATGCCCATTAAACCATAGTTGAATTCTCTATTATGGTAGAAATACCTATTTCTCCCTTTAATTCTGTCAATTTTTGCTTCACATATTTTGATAGTCTGTTATTAGGTGTGTAAGAGTTTATAATTGTTGTATCTTCTTGCTGCATTGAACATTTTATTAATATATAATGTCCTTCCTTGTCACTTGTCTTTTGATTTAACATCATTTTGTCTGATATTAGTTTAGTTTAGTCCCTCTCCTCTCTTTTGGTTACTATTTGCATGAAATATTATTTCTGTTTTTTCACCTTTAGCTTGTCTGGATTTGTCCTTAGATCTAAGGCAAATTTCTTATAATAAACATATAGTTGGATCTTGTTTTGTTTTGTTTATTTTAAATACATTCATCCAATCTATGCCTTTTGATTGGGGAGTTTAATCCATTTACATTTAAAGTAATTACTGATAGGGAGGGACTTGCTATTGCTATTTTGTTAATTGTTTTCTTTGTATCTTGTAGCATTTTTGTCCCTCATTTCCTCCCTTACTGTCTTCCTTTGTGTTTAGTTGATTTATTGTAGTGAAATGTTTTAATTCCCTTCTCATTTCCTTTTGTATACATTCTGTAACTATTTTTTGTGGCTCCCACAGGGATTACATTTAACATCATAAAATTATATCACTCTAACTGAATTTATACTAGATTAACTTCAATAACATACACAAAGCCTGCTCATTTACAGCTCTATACTTACCCCTTTTCAATTTTGATGTACATCTTTGTACAGTGTGTTCAAAAAATAGATTAATATTTTTTTAGAAATGCATTAATCTCTTAAATAATGGAGAAAGCAAAATGTGGAGTTACAATAGAAAATTACAATAGTACTAGCTTTCATAATTGTTCCTTTATTTACTTTTACTGAGATCTTTATTTCTTCAAACAGTTTTGAGCTACTATCTTTTTTTCATTTCAACCTGCAGGACTCCCTTTAGGATTTCATGCAGGGAGGCTTAGTGGCAATGAGCTCTCTCAGTTTTTGTTTATCCAAGAATGTCTTAATTTTACCCTCACTTTGGAAGGACCATTTTCCCATATATAGGATTCTTGGTTGACAGTTTTTCCTTTCAGCACTTGAGTATATCAGCTACTGCCTTCTGATATACTTCAAAGTTTCTGCTAAGAAATTTGCTGATAATCTTATTGATGATGACTTGCACCTGACAAGTCACTTTCTTGCTGCTTTTAAGATTCTCTCTTTGTCTTTCTGCCATTTGATTGTAGTGTGTCTCAGTGTGTATCTCTTGAATTCATCCTACCTGGCATTTTTTGAGCTCCCTGCATGTTAATATTCATGTATTTCATCAAATTTGGTAAGTTTTTGGCCATGTTCCTTCAAATATTCTCTCTTCCCTTTTCTTTCTCTCTTCTCAGTGTGGGACTCCTACAGTACATATGTTGGTCAGCTTGATGGTATCCCACAGTCTCTTGGGTTCTGTTTACTTTTCTTCAATTTTTTTTTCTGTTTCTTAGACTCAATAGTTTCAATTGTCCTATCTTTAAGTTCACTGATTCTTTTTTCTGCTGACTCAATCCTGCCTTTGAAACCCTCTAGTAAATTTTTTTAATTTCAGATATTGTACTTTTCAGCTCTAGAATTTCTTTTTGGTTTATTTTTAGGTTTTCAATCTATTGATGTTTCCATTTTGTTCATACATTGCTTTCTTGACTTTCTTCATGTCTTCTTTTAGTTCTTTGGACATCTTTAAGACAGTTGTTCTAAAGTCTTTGTCTAGTAGATTTACCATCTGTTCTTTCTTGGGGACAGTTTCCGTTGGCTTATGTCTTTCCTTTAGATAGGTCATACTTCCCTGTTTCTTTGTATACTTTGTCATTTTTGTTGTTGGTTTTGAAAACTGAACATTTAAATCTAATAATGTGGTTACTCTGGAAATCTAATTTTTCCTTTCCCCAGGGTTTGCTCCTTGTTTTTGTTTTGCTTTTTGACTGTTGGAGTCTGTCTCCACGCTGGGGATCAGCTGGAGGTATACAAGTAAGGTATTCTCAGGGTTTTTTCTGAACCTGGGGTCCCTAGGAAAAGGCAGTGACTTTCTAATTTCCCCATATATACAGCTGCTTTTTAATGTCCTAATTTTTAGTGTCTGCCTTCTAAATGGGAAAAAAGAGAAAAATAAAAGGAAGGGAGGGTGTTGGCCCTCTAAATCTCCTGAAAGTGCTTCAGAGACACAAGTTAAAAATAGGAACATTTTGGGAATATGGTAGAGTAGGAAGTACCTGGAATCTGTCATACCATGGTAGACAACAATTATACTGGCAGAATTTGTCTGATGTAACTATTTTGGAATACAAGTCTATTGAAGGCTTGCAACTCCCGCTTGGGTAATAAATTATGGCCAATTTTAGTCAATTTCAGGCATTAGCTTAAGTGGTTGGACTTCCTTTCTGGGGATCTACAACCCTTGTACATCTCATCCCCCTGGTGAATGTGTATCTCCCTGTGTTACAACTGTCTGTTTAGCTGTGTCTCCACCAGACTGTGGGCTCCCAGAGGGTGAACACTGTGCCAGACATGGGACATAGTGATGAACAAAAGACAGACAAGGTCCCATTCCAAAAAAATCCCAGGCTGATGGGAGAGTTAGTCATTAGTGTGATAATTATGTAAACAATATGAAATTGTGATAAGTGCCATGAACCGAAAGTCCAGGTGCCATAAAACAGAGAGCTCAAGTCTGGTCTGTCTTTTGTGTTCCTCTGTATATCACTAGCTTACAGCACTGAGCAGGGCCCAGACCAAGCATTGAGGCAATGTTTGTTATATGAAGGAATGAAATAAAAGAAAGAATCATTAAAAAATGCATTTATGGGGCTTCCCTGGTGGTTGAGAGTCCACCTGCCGACGCAGGGGACACGGGTTTGTGCCCTGGTCCGGGAGGATCCCATATGCTGCAGAGCAGCTGGGGCCATGAGCCATGGCCGCTGAGCCTGCGTGTCTGGAGCCTGTGCTCTGCAATGGGAGAGGCCACAACAGTGAGAGGCCCGTGTACCGCAAAAAAAAAAAAAAAAAAAAAAAAATGCATTTATGTTTGGTCTTCCTGATTGGAATATAAATTCTTTGAACATGGGAACCATTGCCTAACTCAATATAGTCCACATAATTTGAACTTAGTAAACAGATTAAGAGTTTGACTTAATATATTATTTATTTTCAGTTATTGTAATTATTATCTTTAATATGCTATATGGGATTTGTTGTTGTAAATGGCAGAAACCCAGGTCATACGAGTTTCAGCAAAAAAGGGAGTTGATTGTTTTTTATAACTGATAAGTCCTGGGGTAGCACAGGTTTTAGTCATGGGTCCTCATTTTCATCAGTACCTGACAGCCCTCCATCTCTTGAATCTGTTTTCTATGAAGCCTCAGACAGGCTCTTTTCTAGGTGATGACAAAGGCGACAACCAGCAGTTCTAGGTTTAATAACCACAGGGGCTGGAGAGCAGCACTTTCCTGAAGGCTCCAGCAAATTCCTGAGCTTGACTCCTACTCTTCTGGCTTGGTTCTCTGCTCTCATCTAAACCAGTCACTTTAGCTAGTGGGATACAAGATCACCTTGGTCAGTCCTGTGTCAAGTGGCCACTCAGAGTGCCAGGGCACCGAGTGCCTCCTGCATCTCCCTCCCCAACCACACAGACTGAGAGAAGGTCAGAGATAGTTTTGCATGGAGACACTGGGCTGCCAAAATTCTCTATCCAGATTTGCTTACACTCAAGGAGATGCAAAAGAATATGACTCTTTAGATTGCAAAATCAAAGGCTCAAAATAAACTTTTACATAAACAGACAAAGAAAAGCCTTTCTACTATGATTGCAGAGTAGAGTTTCATGTTCTATAAAAGATATAAAAATGAAAACTGAGTTAGATTGCTGCATTTTATAACCTGCCATTTCCAGACAATGGATAAGTACTAATTATTTCTCCCACAAACCCTTGAAAGGCAAATAGTGCTATTCAAATAAATCTCTCACAGATTAGAAAACATAGAGCTTGTCACAATATCTATACCGGAGAATAAGACTGGTATTAATGGTTTTGCTAAAAGGTCTGGAGTCATAAAACCTGGGTTTAAAACTTTAGAGTTCGAAGACCATCTCTAAGAGGCTGCGTGACATAGATAAACCACTTCATCTTTCTTGGCAATAATGATATAGCCCCCAGAGACCTCTAATGAGGGCCAAAATATATTCTTAAAATGTAAAACTGATGGTCAAGTCATTTCCTCAGCCAGCCAATCAGCAGTTATTTGCCCTGACACTAGAGATAAGAGTCCTGTGCCTGTGGCACATGAACCAAAACCAGCTCTGTAAATAAAAGATTGTGATGAGGTCTGTAGTTATTGTGATAAAAGTCTGTTCCCATGGATCTGAGGAAGGAGGAACTGATTCCCCAGCTGCATGTGAAAGTTGCTTGGGGCAGAGTAGCTCCTGTCACTACTACTATCACTAAGAGAAACTGGAGGAAAGAGGGAAGACAGAAAAGAGGGAGCAGGAAAGAGAGAAGAGGGGAAGGAGAAATATGTCCGGGGCTTAGCTGAGAGAAGCAGCAAGGTTCCCTGGAAGGAAGGAGCCTATGCTTCATAAAAATGGCACTGAGCCTACTGACTGTTTTCCTGTGTGCTAACTCAGTTCAGGTACGGGTGTCAAGGGCCTCCACTGACCTGCGGGAACTGCAGGCATCTCCTGGTTGTAGCCACAATAAGAGTCCTTGCCCAGGGCACTGGAACCAGACAGGGACAAGGCAAGTGACAGCTGGGGCAATGGAATAGTAAAGGTCTGCATTGCATGATGGGCTGGGCAGTGGGAATTTGGACATCCCTGTTGGGGTGATGTTAAGTAGGGAGGAGAGAGCCTGCTCTTGGCCGAGGCCCAGCCATTGGACTAACATGGGGCCTGTGACCACTGGAAGAATACTTGAAATCTCAAGAAATAGGAAATTTGAATAAATAGAACCCCCCACTGCAGAAGCAACCACAGCCATGAAGGACTAAGTAGTGCTTGGACACAGACGGTGGGTCTCCGGAGCCATGGAGGTAAAACCCACTCAGCTCAATGCCAGGCGACCTCTGAGCAGCCCCAGGAGGTCAAGAAGTCTGGCCTGTCCGGCTCACACCTGTGTCCTCAGCGCCTAGAACATGGAGGAGACCCTCAGTCAATATCTGTTGAGTAAGTGTACCATAAGTGCTCCGTGAGTCTAAATATACAGACAGACGATGGCCAGACCATACGTGACAATACAATGGAGACCCACAGTCTCTGCAGCAGCCCTTCCGAGAAGCCAAACCAAACTACCTCTGTAGCCATCTTCCCTGAACAATCGGGATTTGATCAATGACTTTCAGCTTCCCTAGTTTTAGAACCTGCTTCCGACTTAGGACCAACAAGGGAAAGCCATGTGTGTTCCCTCAACCATCAGGTCAGGGATCCCATTTCTACTTAGCCTACCTTCAGCCGCCCCACGTGAACAGCCTCCAATCACAGGTGGTCTGAAGCCTTTCCTTTTCCCCACTCCCCTGCCTGCCTTTGAGTCTCTGCCCAAGTCAGGTGATCGTGGCTGAACCCCTTGCTGTAACACACTCTGCCTCTCCCTCTGCTGGCTGCAGGTTCCTCAACAGTTGTAACCCCTGCCTCTCAATGGATTCACACAGCAATCTTCCGAGGAATGTTATGTCCATTTTACAGTTAAAGAAACTGGGCTCAGAGACTTGCCAGGACTAATATCCAGGGATATTTGACCCCAAAACCCTGTGTTCTTTTTCCAGCTTGGTCTCAGATCCTTGTACAACATTGCTGTTTGCAAAGAATCACAAGTAGTTTTCTTTCAGCTTTTCTCAGCTCCTCTGAATGCCACAATGACAACACAGAGAAGCTTAAAATAACCATAGGATTTGTCCTTAGGTAGGCTTCCTGCCTGCACCACCGTCATCAGGTCTGACTAATGTTCCCAGGTTGGGTGGATGCATCTGAGCCCTTTACTTCTGTGCAAAACCCTCTGTGAGGCGGGCATCCCCTCTGTGCTGTGAAATGGGTAGAGATATTTTAGGCAGCCATGTGTTACTTCTGGGAGCATTTTTGCAGGGCAAGCTTCATTGAGGTGGATTAATTGGATTCCTTCATTCATTACTCAAAATGCTTACTGAGCATCAGCTGTATGCTGGACCCTGTGCTGGGCATGGGACATGAGGCCCACAGACCGCCTGCACCAGAATCCTGGGTCCAACCCCAAATCCCCTCTGTCAGAGTTTCTGCTGGGAGGCCTGAGGATCTGAATTTCTAAGAAGCTCTTGGGGGATTGTTATGTTTTCTAAAGCTGGACAGCCATTGGCTTCAGGAATGGGCAGCCCAGTTGAGGAGCCCACATTGAGATATTTACCCAAGGTCATCCAACTGGTGAGTGGAGAGAGCCAGTTGAATTAAGTTGGGTTGGCCTCAGTTTCTCCTTATTCTGCTACACTCTGCCCAAATGTCAAGCTCTCCTCACACTCCTGTGCCTTTGCACATGAATTTTCTGCCATCAGGAATAGCCTTTCTCTCGTTCTCCACTTGGTAAGCTCATATTTCTCCTTCAAGAACTATATCCAACATCACCTTCTCTAGAAAGCCATCTCTGATTCCAATCTCCTGCCCCAGCAAATTCTCATGGTGTTTTATGTAACTTTCTTTTATTTAAATTATTTTCTTTTTATTTTTGTAACTTTCTTTTAGAATGGACATATTCTTCCAAAGCCTCAAGACAAGAGATGTCATATTCAAGAGTGAGGTGAAAAACCACGATGTAGCACTAGCAAAGGAGGAGATCGAAACCCAATTCTGTTTCTACCAACGTTCGCCTCTCATCGAAGGTAGAACAAATTTAGGAGTTAAACTAGGTTCTGGCTCATGCCTGAGTGATCTAAAGGATGAGAGCCTGGCTGAAGTGCCTGGGGACAGTGGGAGAGGGGGTCTGTACTCCCCCATCAGCAGGAACAAGATATGCAGTTGCCCCAGACTCTGCCCTAGAAGTTCACCAGGAAGGGTGAGGTGAGCTCAGTCAGGGCAGCTGGGTGTGGACCATGCCTGGGAATGAGGAATGAGATAGATAGAGTGAGTAGCAAGAAAAACTGCGTCTGCTGAATCAAGGGCATCATAGGTGAGAGGTGACCAGCAATGGGCGCCTCCAAAGAAGTCATTTAAAAACACAAAGGGACTCAGGGTCAGATTGGAACCAGACAAGTGCAAACTTTGCCCCTCCCACTGTCTTCCTTCTTTTCTCTCCCCAGTTTCCAGCCTTAGAAGGGTCAGCTGAGTGAAGCTCTATACAGCAAACACTTCTGGCGTTCCTTGAATTGTTCTTCTCTTCTAGCATGAGTTGTTCATGGTGGAATCCACTTGCCAGCTTCCCAGGAGACTCTTTCCTTATACTCACATATTTTTTTCTCTGGTTCTCAAACACGCCAGGATCTTTCCACTTATGGCCTCACAAGTGCTCTCCCCTCTGCCTGCAGTGCCCTTCTGCATCACCCCTCCATCCCCATGCTTCAACCTACAGAAGTCCTCCTTATCCCATGGGTCTCTGGGATGCTTCCATGACCCTGCTCCTCTGTTCCAAGGAGGATATGGCTTCCTGCTACCCTGTTGCACTCTCTCCCAGTTCCCTGCCTTTTTGTCTCCTAAGACTGATGCTAATAACAATTACAAATTTATCAGTGTGATCATTTGTGTAAAGTCTTTCATCCACTGCTACTCACAGTGCTGACCTATGATCAGGTAAAGAATTTGTACCAAAATGTCGATCACAACAATACTTCTTTTGTTGAGAAAGTCTTGCTATGGAAAACATGTCCTCTGGACTAAACGGTTTGCATGATTAAGCTGGTGCACTTCCTAGCGCAAGCTACAGTGGGTGGAATGGAGGAGCAGGGACTTCAGACAGCGTTTTGGGTACTGCTGCCCTAGAGCATGATCTGGTGCCGCTGTTGCTGTAGAATAGCAATACTGGAGCTACACTCCCTGGGTTCAAACCCCAGCCTTGCTATTTACCATGTGACCATGGCTAGACTATTTAATCTCCATATGCTTCAGTTTCTACTCTGTGGAATGGGTATAATAATATTACCTTCCTCATACATTTGTCAGGAGAATTAAATGAATCTTTGGAAACGAAGTGCTTAGAACAGTACCTGGCAGATAGCTAGTACTCTGTATGTGTTAGCTGTTATTTTTAGAAGCTCTGTAAGAGCAGGAATGACACTCACTAGTGTGCAACTACAATGCTCAGTAGTGTGTATTCAATGAACAAATGAATAAATGAGTGCTTCATTGGCCCTGATCTCTTTCATCTGCTGCTACTCACAGTGTTGCCCTGTGGCTAGATAAGGAGTTTGTACTAGCATGTCAATCACAATAATACTGCCTTCATTGAGAAAGACTTGCTATGGAGAAAATGTCAGCTGAACTAAACGGTGTGCAAAATGAAACTGGTGCGCTTATTAGCATAAGCTAGGAAAACACAGACTATCTCTAGTCTCAGGTTATTGTATTGGTGTGGAGCTCCCTTGGATCGCTCCACTTTCCTTGAGAAGAATCAGTCCCTTGAATGGGGATGATATTAGCACCGACCACTGCAGGGCTGTTGTAATTAACCATTCAATGCAAGTAATGCATCTTACAGAAGTATACGTGCCTGGTACTCAGTAAGGGCTCAGGAACTATTTAGCTGCTCTGAATGTTATTATTATAATTAATTATTTCCTGAATTTTTCAAAAGGAAATTGCTTACAATTTCTTCAGCTTCCCCACAATGCCTCTGAGAGCTCTTTCTAAAACACAAATGTAGTCTTGGCATCAATTCATTCCCTTGTGTCCTGAAGTCTTCAGGAAAAAGTCTCATAAAAATTACATATATTCTTGCCTGGGTGTATAAGGTATCCCAAACACATATTCATATACCTCATTTTATTTAATCCTCATGGCCATCCTGAGAGGTAGGTTATACTATTTTTAAAAATTTTTATTGGAGTATAGTTGATTTACAATGTTGTGTTAGTTTCAGGTATACAGCAAAGTGAATCATTTATACGTATACATATAGCCACCCTTTTTTAGATTCTTTTCCCATATAGGCCATTACAGAGTATTGAGTAGAGTTCCCTGTGCTATACAGTAAGTCCTTATTAGTCATCTATTTTATATGTGGTAGTGTGTATATGTCCATCCCGATCTCCCAATTTATCCCTCCCCCTTACCTCCCAGTAACCATAAGTTTGTTTTCTACATCTGTAACTCTATTTCTGTTTTGTAGATAAGTTAATTTGTACCCTTATTTTTTAGTTTCACATATAAGCAATATCACATGATATTTGTCTTTCTGTCTGACTTACTTCACTCAGTATGACAATCTCTATGTCCATCCATGTTGTTGCAAATGACATTATTTCGTTCCTTTTTTATGGCTGAGTAATATTCCATTGTGTATATGCACCACATCTTCTTTATCCATCCCTCTGTTGATGGACATATGATCCAGCAATCCCACTCCTGTGCGTATATTCAGAGAAAACCATAATTTGAAAAGATACATGTTCATTGCAGTACTATTTGCAATAGCCAGGACATGGAGGGTTATACTATTAATTCTACTTTATCAATAAGAAGATTGAGCTGAATGAGGTTAATCCAAGTTCCCAGATATAGTATGGGGGACCCATACAGACCCATCCCCTCCCTGCTCATCCCTCTTTCCCAAGAATGCTCACATGCACTGTACTTCTCCCCATTTCAGTCTGGTGTGCTCTTTCTCCTGTGTCCAGGATTCTGCCCATGCTGTTCCATCTGCCTGGAACACCTTCTACCTTTCTTAATCTGGAAAACTCATATGAGTTGTTGAAATCTCAACCTGAGCATCATCTTTGGAATGCTTCTCTGTCCTTCCTCTCCTAAGTAGAGTTCATTACTTCCTCCTCTTGGCTTCTGTAGCCCTTGGTTGATCTTCTGGTGCTGTGGTTATTATACTGAATTCTAGCCATGTGTTTCCTGGTCTGAGAGTTCCTCTGTGAAAGGAATTGTATAGTGTTTTTCTTTGTGTTCCCAGCACCAAGCACAGTTCAGGCACCTAAAAGGCAGTAAAGAAAGGTTTAATGAATAAATTAATGAATTGATCCTCCCAACATTTAAACATGAAACCCAGGGAATTCATACACTGATGAGATTATCATTCAATACCTGAAATGAAAAGACAAAGCTGAATTTATTGCTTATTGAGTAAGGGACAGCCATGCTGGTCAGATAGTTTCTCTGAGCAGAGCAAACTGCTGATTTTGTACAGGGCTTTGGGGAAGCATGGACTGAAAGAATTGGCTGACTTTTAAAAAATTTGAAGTGTAGTTGATGCACAATATTATATAAGTTACAGGTGTACAATATAATGATTCACAATTTTTACTGGTTATATTTCATTTAGAGTTATTGGCTATATTCCATGTGTTGTACAATACATCTTTGTAGCTTATTTTATCCATAATAGTTTGAGCCTCTTAATCCCCTACTCTTATATTGCCCTCCCCCCTTCCCTCTCTCCACTGGTAATCACTAGTTTTTTTCTCTGTATCTATGAGTCTACTTCTGTTTTGTTCTATTCACTAGTTTGTTGTATTTTTAGATTCTACATGTAAGTGATATCATACAGTATTTATCTTTCTCTGTCTGACATTTTACTTAGCGTAACACCTTCCAAGTTTGTCCATATTGCTGCAAATGGCAAAATTTCATTCTTTTTTATGGTTGAGTAGTATTTAATTGTTTATATACCACATCTTCTATATCAATTCATCAGTTGATGGACACTTAGGTGGCTTCCATATCTTGGCTATTGTAAATATGTAGCGCTGCTGTGAACATTGGAGTGCATATTTCTTTTTGAATTAGTGTTTTTGGTTTCCTTGGGTATAAACCACAATGAGATACCACCTCACACCTGTCGGAATGGGTATCATCAAAAAGAATACAAATTACAAATGTTGAGGAGAATGTGGAGAAAAGGGAACCCTTGTACATTGTTGGCAGGATTGTAAACTGGTGCAGCCACTGTGGAAAACAGTATGGACATTTCTTTAAAAACTTCTAAAATAAAAAAAAAAGAAAAAGAGGATTGGCTGACTTTTAGAAGCCCACATAGGTTGATATTGTTTATAGAAGTGTAGTTACTTGAGGTTGACTGTTGTTGATAGGTTTCACTCAAAGACATTGTTTTCTGGCATGACTTTGTCCCAATTTGGCTGACTTTCAGAAGCAAGGGTTGACTGACTGGTTGCAGAAGCAGATTCAGTGAGGCAAGTTGTCATTAATCAATTGAACAGGCTTAAAATCTGCTCCTATGGCCACTTGTTACCATAGCTACAGAAAAATCCTCTTTTCCTAACTTTTGGGAACTTTATTTTTTCCCAGACAGAAAGTATTCATGGTCCAATATATGATGTTAGCCATTTTAGTTAATGCAAATAACTTTGATGGGCTCCAGATTTCTCAATTTCATATGATTAACAGAAATACACTCTGTTATGATCACAAAATCAAGCTTCCATATCAGCATTTATATATTCAATGCGTCCAAGACGTTCAGTTCTAATGTTTTCCCAAATCAACCTCCAAGTGTTATTTAACCTCCAAGCTTTGAAAAATTGTTTGATGTCATTGGCAGATCACAAATAGAAACAGGGTGCCTGAGTTCTTGATCTTTAGGGAAATACTCATAGTACGTTGATTTTTTAGGTAAATGGACAGCATCAAAGACAGTCTTTTGGAATTTCATATAAAATATAATTTCACCCAGAAATAAGTAATCACTTTCTTCTGATTCAGCCTGCTTTTGCCCCACAGGCTGGGAAAATTCCAAGAAGTCTCCCAGGGTGGGGTTCATGTGGAGAGAAAGGATGGCAGAAGGACCCTGTGATAGATGGCAGCTCATGTGACCATGAGAGCCCAGGGAGCTTTCCTGAGTTCACTTCTCTCTCCAGTGTTTGGCAGGAAAAGGGCTGGGTGCCCTGGGATGGCATTCACAGCCTGTGTTTATGAGCTGTCTTGTAATCTCAAATACTTGTCTCTGATGGAACGGGG
Organism: Mesoplodon mirus; assembly: GCF_964341445.2. Lineage (NCBI taxonomy): Eukaryota > Metazoa > Chordata > Mammalia > Artiodactyla > Ziphiidae > Mesoplodon > Mesoplodon mirus. Next base: position 18,301,992 of record NC_138980.1, on the reverse strand, counting down.
AGTGCACAGCTGCCCAGGCCACTAGTGACGTCCATGTTGCCCAAGGCAGTGGTCAGTTCCTTGTGTTTGCCTTAGTCTCTTGAAGCATCCCATTCAGTCCCTCCCTCCCTCTTTCTCCTCCTGGCTTCTGTGACCACACACTCTCCTGGATTTCCCTCCCAATTCACAGGTAACTCATTTCCAGTCTTCTTTTCAGCTCCTTCCTTCTCTCCTTCTCCATCTCTCCAAGCTGGAAGGCCCTCTTTTGGGGCCTCTTTTCTTCATGTGCAATCTCTCCCTCAGAGTCAGTCACATGACAGTAACTCCCAATTTCATATCTCTGGTCTCCACACATCCTTGAGCTTGATACTCAAATACCAATTGCATCTCTGTAATCTCCACTTGGGTGTCTAATGGGCATCTCAAATGTAGCATTGTCAGATTAAACCTCCTGATTCTTTCCCCCAACTCCCTTCTGTCTTCTCACTCCTTACACCTATACCTCTTCCTGTCTTCCCCACTGGCCAGTTGCTTAGGTTAGACCTGGGAGTCATAGCTGATTCCCCATGTTCCCTGAACACCCACATCCAATCCATCAACAATTGCTGATGACTCTTCCTCCCAGACACATCCCAGCCTGCCTATGTCTCTCCTTCTCTTCCTGTTCCACCATCAACCAGGCCACATCTATCCTCTGCCCAGACTATTGCAGTAGTTTTTCTACTGGGTTTCCTTCTTCCACTCTTGCCTCCTTATGGTTTTGCCTCCATGGTGGGATCTTATAGATGTGTGAACCTTCCAGTGGCCATAGTTTGCACCTGAATCAAACCCAAGCCTCTTACTAAAGCCCACAACACTTGCTCTAATCTAATCCCTACCTCTGTCTCCAACTTCTTCCCACATCATTGTCCCTATGCTCAATACAGTCCAGACCCATGGACCTTCTTTTGTTTCTCATACACATGACACCCTTTCCCTTTCAGGATGTTGGCCCTTGCTGTATCCTCTGCCTCAAACACTCTTTTCCCAGATTTTTGCACTATTTTCTTCTTTTCTATCAGGTCTCAGTTCAAATATCACCCCTCCATGAAGGCCTTTTCCTACTACTTTATCTAGAGTAGCTTGGTCTCTGGCACTTGGGACTCTCACATTGCTCTATTTTATTTTCATCACAGCACATCGCTGCTCAATATTCTGTTGTTTATCTATCTGTTGATTTGCTATCTCCCCCTACTTGAGAGTCAGCTCCAGAGAGCAGGGGCCTGTCTGTCTTGTGTACTGCTATGGTGCGTGGGAGCTGGATTCACAGAAGACAACTGAGAAATATTAATTGAATAAACCGTTGAATTAGAGAATAATGGATGATTTTTTTCAAGTTTTCCAAAATGAACTCTCACTATTTTATAACAATAGAGTAAAATTGAAATCTAATTGGGAGGGAGAGGGAGAGAGAGAGAGAATTAAACAAATTCTTGAAGTTTAAAACAAGCTTACAAAGTGAAATGTCCTTTTAGGTTGGTAAAGTATAAATATGGCAGCGCCTCAGCCAAGTATATTAAATTGAACCCTTTCTGCCTGAAAGGAAGAGGACCTGTGCTTAGTCTTTACATTTATCTCCTTATTTCATTCAATTCTTACAACATGCTTAGACAGAGTAACAATTATATACCCATTGTGTTCACCAACACCCATTCCATCCTCCCCACCATCATTTTACTCATAAAGAGACTAAGGCTCAGAGAGATAAGGTCATTTATCTAAAGTTGTGTGATTCATAAATGGCAGAACCAGGTATTAAATTTAGATCTTTTCAGAAGGCTTTAACTATTAAATTTGGCATTCTAATTCTTAATGGAGGATGTGAAATAATGAAGCCAACCTCAATTTGCATCCAGTTTCCTGTATGCTTTCCCACCCACCACCCCTTTTAAGCCTCACAACATCAAAATAAGTTGGTGTACTTTACCTTTACCCCTTAATCTTGCTCAATATCAGATGAGAAAATTGATGCCCTGGGTTGTAAACACAGACTTGCAAGGTCACCCAGCTTTAAGTGACAGAGCCAGGTCTGGTTACAGTCCTACTGTTTTCTCTGCTGCCTCAATGCCTCTGAATAGACAAACTTGTAGGTTTTGGGAGCTGACTTCGGTCCTCCCAAAATGTTGAGGGTAACTCAGCAGCATTTCCTATATTGTTACATTACTTCAGATGCCCATGCCTTCCTGATTTCACATCCAAAGAGATCAAGGGGGAAGAGGAAGAAGATCTCATTTACTGAGCATTTATTACGTGCCTTGGGTTTCAGTACCACATGGTATTTGGTTTAGCATCAGGCCTGATTAGACTGGCTTTGTAAAAGAGGTTTTGGTAAGCTCACTGGGATAGAAACAAGCTTGGACCAGATTCATGTGGAAAGAAATAAGAAAGTTGGGAAGGGAAGCTGTCCCGCAGAAGACTCTGTTGACAGCTTGAGCAGGAAAGCCTCGGGGAGAATGGGAAACATGGAGTGGAACAGTTTGAGGTCATCTACTGTGCAACGTGTGATGTAAAGGCAATGCTTGCTTTCCTCTACGGACTTCAATAAAAAGCACATTGTTCATTATTGCTCTGGAACCATGGGCAAATGCACAGCAGAGTCCAGTCCTACATCAAGGTTATTCCAGGGTGAAAATAGCAGCTGCCTGGTGTGAGGTTACATCTATTTTCTCTAGTCCTTTTCACATATTTACACAAAAGACATGATGATTCCCATAACAGAATGGAGGATAACTCCCAAAATAGAGAGGAGGAAATCCAGAAGGATGCATAACTTCCCAGATACCACATGCTGGTGAGTGGTAGTGGGATTCTTCTGCCAGAGCTGAAGCTTACCCTGCAGCATTTCAATTCCAAACTACTTGATGGAGGTAGCTTGAATTTTGCTACATCCTATCAGCTGTGGATATGAAAGAGGTCATAGAAACCCTGATGATAGTACTCCAGGGGTAAGCTGCCCCCCATCTGCTAAGAGTTTCTTGTAGAGAAATTGTCCTTCACCCCAAGAGGTTTCTTGAAGCTCTCAGAGTGTCTTGCAGAGACACACACAAGCCTGCTTCTGTTGGCCCTCCACACCTGCTTTGTCAGTTAGCACAGCTCTTGCCAGGCATGCCAGGCTGCATTCTTTGGGGATACTCACTGCCACCAGGCACAGCATTTCTTAGGGGTGGTAACCAATGATCCATAGGGACACAAAAGGTGTTTTAGGAACTCGGCCAAATTAGAAGGGACCACTTCTCTGGATTCCACCTCATTTTGGAATTATTTTCATTGAAATGGCGTGGAATTTCAGAACTCTGTTCACCCAAACTATTCTTAATCAGTTTACCCTACTTCCAGCGCTCTGTTAAAGATGGTTAGTTTTATGTGTCAACTTGATTGGGATAAAGGATGTCTAGATAGCTGGTGAAACATTATTTCTGGGTGTGTCTGTGAAGGTGTTTTTGGAAGAGATTAACATTTGGTTTAGTAGACTGAGGGAAAACACCCATCCTCACCAATGTGGGTGGGCCTCAGAAGATCTACTGGGGGCCTGAATGGAACAAAAAGGTGAAGGAAGAACAAATTTTCTCCCTTTCTATTTAACTGGGACCTCTATCTTCTCCTGTCCTTGGACATAGAAGTTCCTGGTTCTTGGGCCTTTGGACTCTGAGACTTACATTGGTGGCTCCTGGTTCTCAGGCCTTTGACCTTAGACAGGGAATTCCACCATTGACTCCTTTGGTTCTCAGACTTTTGGACTCAGACTGAATTATACAACCAGCCTTCTTGGTTCTCCAGCTTGCAGACAACAGATTGTGGGACTTCTTGGCCTCCATAGGTGCCTGAGCCAATCCCTTTAATAAATCTTTCCATATATATATATATATATATATATATATATATATATATATCCTATTGGTTTTGTTTCTTTGGGGAACCCTAATACACTTGGACTTAGAGCAAAAGCCCTGAGGTGGCAACACTCACTTGGACAAAAGAATGGACACAAGAGTGTTTGCCCACAATCCATAGCCAATCTTGATGGACATAAAAAATTGGCTGTTTGGGAAGAGGAAAGTCTTCTGTTGTCATTTATTAGCTCTCCTAGAGCAAAAATGGTGAGTCAATGACGTCATCAAAAGATCACTTTTGAGATACAGAAGAATAAGTCCCTTTCTATTTTCTAGGGGAAAGCAAGCCATCCAGCCTGCAAAATCAAGGGACTTTGAGTAAGGGAAACTAAAGCTATTATATTTTTTCCTTACCTCATTTGGCTCATTTTCTGAGAGAGAGGAATGTGGGTTGTATTGTGACTGACTTAGGTACAGCCAAGACCTGTTGTTATTTGTCAGTGCTATTTTTCACAGTAGAGGACAAGTTAGTAAACTACATGCTCCAACCTAAAGGGGTTTTTAATAGAGGGTGTTGCTTAATGTGGGGGGGCTTCATTGCCTGAGCCAGAGATGAATTTATTCATTATTGCTTATTCCACACATATACATTGAGAATTCACTATGTGGTAAGTACTTAGTTGTCCTTAAGAATACTTCCCTGACAACGAAAGCTTTGTCCTGGGTCAGCCCCAGATGAGTTCTTTCATAGGGTGTTTCATGGTTTTCCTGCAAACTCTGTGTGAGACCTGCCCAGGTGTGTACCCATTCTATTGATGGACATGGCTTGAGTTATTTTCTAGGAGACTCCCTACTTCCCCTACAATTAGGGCTACAACATCTGTCAGCCCCATGGCTACAGCATTTCTTTGCCAGATCATCTTATACAAATCTCACTCTAACGCTCAAGCTAGGACTTCCACTTGCTATGTTAATTCCAAGCAGACTTGAAGAAACTTAGTGTTCCTGTAGTTTATCAGAGTGACTTGTACCTCCTTGTTCCTCTTCAAAGTTCTTCTGAGCTAATCACCTCTGGGGAGATCATTGGACTTTCATCTCACATCAGGGCCAACGAAGGCTCTGATAGAGACTGGTTAACATAACAACCCCAGGGTTCCTTTCATCAAGGGCACTGTATCTGCCTTCCTCTCATTATCCTTTGCTCACCCAGCTGCTTTGTGGTGGTCCCCACCAGACAAATGAAGTCTATGCAAAGTCCACCCAATTACCAGGAAATTTATTTCAGGAAATTTGAGTCAACCCTCCCTTTGCCAAGTTTAAGGCATCAGTCATTGTGCAGAGATGCTCCAACCTTTGTGTCTTCTCCCTTGGGTGGGCCACTGACATGCAGAACTGGAAAGCAGACCACCCAGGTTGTCCCTGGGTCACTCTGGACTGTGCTGTGCCCTGCTTATTTAATTATGAAACCAAGCACATTCTCATTATGGATTAATTAATGACTTGATGTCAGAGAATACACATGGGATCTGCCATTTGACAGTGGCTCATGTTTACTTTACTGTTTATAAATCACTGTCCTATAATTTATTCCATCATTTAGCAAAGTCCAGTCATTTGTATACTACCAGCTCCACACTTACCATCCCTACACCTGGTTATAGCTCTGAACACCAAGTCATAGCTTTGTCCCACCAATATTATTCAGTTACTTGGAAAAACATGGTATTTTTCAAAAAGGAAATGATATATCATCACCTGAAATAAAAATGCAGCATCGCTGGCTATAAGTTACTTATAAAAATAAATATAGTGGAAACAAAAGAATGTAGCGAATTCTAGACAAAGACTGGCCATGAAGTCTCTACATATGAGATTTCACCTAACAGGATTTGGAGAGTTAAAAAACAGCTCTCTGGATCTTCATTGAATTACTTGCAATAACCAGCATGGAATAAATGTCTAGGAGGAACTTGGATTAAATATAAAGTATGCAGAGAGTGAAAGAAAGCATACAGGTGTCTCTGGGGCAAACATGAGGTCTACGTGGCCACTCTGTGTATGATTGTTTGCTTGGCTCTGAGCACAAAGGCTATTGTTCTTCTTCTTGAGAAGAGAGAATGTTGGGGTGAGGTATTAAATATATTAGCACATATTAAGACCTTCTCCTTGAAGCAGTCAGAATATCTCTTAATACCACCTTTGGTGCAATCCAAAACCATCCCTTCTCTGTGAATGTTCCATAGCCTGTGTATTGAGAAATGCTGCATTATCACATTTGACCTAGGACAATCCTGGCTGGCAGATGCTATAATCCCATTTTACAGAAGAGGATGTTGAGGATATTGGAGAGACGATGAGCCACTCAGTATCACAGACTGAAGAAGGGCTACATTTTGGATTTTACTCACCCTGACCTTTCTGGTCAGATTTCATGTTTGACCAGAAGGTCTGCTCTTGGGCTCTCTGTCCACTTTCCAGTCCATCCCCAAGGCAGCTCTGAGGTCTTTAAAGATGTCCTTTTCCCTAGGGTGGACAGAGCCTTCTTATGTGAGAGAGTAGGGTGGGCACTTCACAGACAGAACTTAGACTCGGGAAGCCCTCTGGCCAGGCAGTCAACCTGCTAGGGTAGGCCTGAGCATCACACAAAGATGAGGACCCTGAATTCCTAAAACCTCCTAGCAGGCCACCATTGTCCCAGCACCAGTATCTCCCACCCAGTGGGAAGTAGTGGGGGGAAGGATGGGGTAGCCTTTTGCAGTAGATCTCTGAGTGGTCCAGGCCACTGAGGTCTCCCTCATCTCTTGGCTCTGCCTCTCCTCTCTCACAACGTTTACTCCTGGTGTCTCCACGTATGTTCTCCCTCTCACATCTGTCTACAGTGGCATGCCCAGACTCCTCCTCTTTTCTTCTGGCTGAAGTGTGTTCATTTTCAAAGACCCTACTAAACCTCTTCTCCATAAGGTCTTTCCAGATCCCATGGAGATCAATAATTTTTCCTCCTTCTTCTGCTCCCACAATATTTGGTATGTACCACACTGAGAGCAACCACCCTTCTGCATGCCCGGAATAGAATGTAAGACTTAATCAAGAAGAGGTGTTCCATGCATGTACAGCCATTTCTACACTTTTAATTAAGTATTGCAACTGTTCATTAGCAACCCCTACTCCTGAGTTTATGAACTACTGTAATTAAAGACAGAGACTTAAATTTTTTTACTCAGACAGAGCTACGGTTCCAGGGCAGTCTTATTATTTGCTGAAGTATGTTGAATAAATAGTTGTTCAATTGAACTAAACCAGGTGGATATACTTCACAGCTTGTGGACTTTGAAAAATTGTTTTCACAAATGTTATTTAATTAATTTCAAGTCAACCTATTTCCCAGACATTCACCAAGCACCTCTTATATGCCAGGCATTGTCCCAAGTATGAAAGACAAGATCAGTGTGGTTTTTCTGTCCTCAGGAAACTCAGATGAAAGTGAGGAAGATGGACATATACATAAATAAACATAATGGAGTGTGAGATGGGTAAAGATTGTGGTAAGTGAAAGATAGAAAGATTGTGCACAAAAGCCAGTGGTTACCTCTAATGGGTGAGTGGCTGGGAAGACTATGGAGAAATTGACTCCTGAGTTGGACTTTGAACATGACAAGGACTTGACTAGGGGACATTCTAGGCAGAGAAAACAAAACAGAAGTATAAAACTTCATGGATCTTTTCACATCCCCCAAAACTGATAGAAATTACTTTTTAAAATTCAAACATGTTTATTAAATGCTTAAAAAGTGCAAAACTCCATTCTAGGCAGTGTCAGTAGTGAAGAAGACAGGTAAGGTCCTAACATTCACAGAATTTCCACTCTGGAGCAGGAGAGCATCAACAAATCCCCAAACCAGTGACTAAAAAGGACTATTTCAAATAAATAAATGTGCCATAAAGAAAACAAGACATGTGGTAGAAAGTGAAGGGAGAAAGACAGCAATATTCAATAGTGTTTATGGAAGGTCCGGAGAATGGGGCATTGGAGAATTCCAATGGCTCCAATGGGGCATTCCAATGGCTGGAGGGACTTTGTCCTTCCAGCTGAAGAGCATTCCAGAGAGAATAGGATGTGCGAACCCCATGAGAGCAAGTGAGCTTGGTGTGTGCCCAAAACAAAAGAACTTCATTGTGGTTGGAAGGAGGTGAGCATGAGGTCGGGAATACAAAGTTGGCATGATTAAAGGTTGAAGGTGTGAAGTCACTCTCAGACTGTGCTCAGAATCTTGGGTTGTAGTCCAACCCTTTTTTTAAAACCTTTTTTTAAGTTGCATTTTAGAGAGCCTAACACTAACTACCGGGACAGTGGAATCTTGATTTGTTCCGTAAAGTCTGTGCTTTCTCAGGCACCCTCTTTTGAATCTGAGGCTCAGTGTGTAACGTTTTGCCTCCTCATAAGTCAGTCTCTGGGTCTGAGTTCCTCCATGTCACTTGACCTTGGGTAGGTGGAAAGGACTACAAATTGATCTAATCCCTTTCAAAAAGAATTGAGCACTTTACTGATCTCCATGTTGACTGCCTTAATACCAGCACTTTTGTATCATGCCCTGTCCATACTTGAGTATAATACATTCCATGATCAAGTTCTCTCTGGGATTTGTCACTCACGGTGGGAAATTTGGCTCTTTGACTTGACTGTTAATAAGGTTTTCATCTTGCTAATTTTTTGAGTTCGGGACAAAGTTGCCAGGTGGGTTGGAGATTGGTCATAGCTGAAGGGCCGGGATGTTGGCTTTAGAGAATTGAATAGAGCAGAAGTTTGGGGCTCTAACAGTCTTGAGTTCAGATCCTGGATTTGCCTTTTTTTTTTTTAAAGCAGCTGAGATTCAATGTTCGTACATGCAAAGTCTAGAACGGTGCCTGGCACATGCTAGGTGCTCAATAAATGTTGCTTTCCTCCTTCTCTTCTTCTTTTTTCCTTCCCCACACTTGCTAGAATAAAATGCATGCCTCTATTCTTAAATATGCCAAGCCACTTTGCAAGCTGGGCTTATGGACTCCAAATACTTATTTGCCTCCAATAACAGTGACTTAAAGCAATAGAGCAGGCCTGTAATTGCTGCATTTCACTAACTCAATCAGTGTTCAGTGGGAAAAGCATCATTTCCAAGGAATGGCCTGTTCATTGTGCCATTGGGTTTATGTCCAGCCTCATGATGACAATAACAACAGCTTACACTTATTGTGAATTTACTCTGTGTTACACATTTCACAAATGTCTTCTTATTTAAGTCCTATAAACTTAAGAGGTAGGGACTCGGCCCATTTTACAGATGAGGCAACTGAGGATCAGAGAAAGAATGTGACCTGCTCAGTGTCATAAAGCTGGGACTCAACCCAGATCCACTATCCTCCAGTACTAACCTCTTCACCTCCACTTGTGTAAGACTTATGAGGACACAGCCACGTGGCTGTTAAGGTAACCATTGTCCAACAGATCTTTACTGTGTACTCGAGACTCAACCAGCTAATCAAGAAGTTGTATTGATTAATTAGGGAATAAATAAGTTGAACCTGAAATCAAGTTTCTATGTCAGAGCTAACCCCTTCAGAATATAATACACCCAAACAGTGCTGGATTTATTAAAAGTTTTTTTAAACCACCTGTATAATTCTGTTCTGTTGTTTTGGTGGAGGGTATGTTTACAACTCCACCAAAAAACTACTTTCTCCTGTGTGGGTCCATATATCTTTCAGGCCACACTGAGGCCGCTACTCAAAGACCAGACAGTGGAGGGTCACACCCACTTTCACCCACCATGTCTTCTTCTTCTTGACCTTCTCCATCTCTACCTCATGCAGGCATCAGAAGAATGGCATAAAATGTTTAGATTTTTGATCACCACTCTTCTGGTTAAGGGAATCAAGCAAACTACGAAGCATTCAAATGAGTGTGTATTTTGGTGCCAGGCTGGCCAATGGCTGAGGGACATCTGACTGGAAAGGTTGGCTTCTCCCTTCCTTGTGTCAACTCACCAAGTCCTTCTGGCTTCTAATTTCTTTATGTCCAGGGGTGAGGCCAACACCATGGCTACTGAGAAAAATCATGGACTGATTAACAAGCTGTCCATCTTTGCAAATGACCCCAGGAAATCAGGAATGGATTCTAGCCCTTAGACTAATTTCACCCACTGCTTTTCTAACTTTAAAGAATATGAATCCTCAGCATAACTTTTATCCCATCTTAATCCATTGGGCATGAATTAGTTTCAAAACAAATGTATCACATCTTTAACATTTCCTCCTGAAATTTTGGCTTGGAAATTCAGAATTTAAGCTTTTTGAATATTTTTTCATGTCCCTCAGTGTCTGGTTCTTTGTGCACACTTTCCATCCAAAGGGAACTTATATTTATGTCAAAAGCAGAGGTTTGGGGGACCAAAAGAAATTACCAGCAGTAAAATTTTACTTTACTCCATGCTTATTTTGTGCCAGACACATAGTAACAGTCCCCAAGCTCTCTAACGTAGATGCTGACATTATGTTCATCCTCATTTTATAAAAGAGGAAGAGGTAGTGTAGAGATGTTAATTAACTTGCCTGAGTCCTCATAGGAAGTCATAGAACTGGGATTTACTTTCAGGTCTGTTTGACTCCTCAGCTGTGTTCTGACTGCTGCTTTTGTTACCAGAACCACTAATTAGGTACATAAGCATTGTGCTTCACAAGAGATCTCTGAAGGGAACAAGCGTTCATGGTAAGGGGTCAAGCACTGGGCAAGTGTTAGTTCATGCTCATAGCATCATCTCTGTTTTACAGACAAAGAAACTGGGGCTCAGAGACTGAAGTGACTTGCCCAAGGTCAAGTGACTTGGTGGTGCAGCTGGGGCTGGAACTCTGGTCTCTCTGACACTTAACCACACTCTTCTGATTTATCTAGAGTAGCAGTTCTCAAAGTATCATACCCAGAGCAGTAGCAACAGCATCATCTAGGAACTTGTTAGAAATGCAGATTGTTAGGCCTCACCCCAGACCTACTGAATCAGAGTCTCTAGGGTAGGGCCCAGCAAGTCTGTATTTTAACAGGTTTTCCTGGTGGTTCTGATGCAGGCTCAAGGTGAAGAACCCTCTGATCAAGATCTTATATAAACTTCCACTCAAAGATGATCTTTTGCATGCGCTTATAATAACTTGAAAGATGTACCAACATCTTGCTTCTCTGTAATTGAAAGCACAAATTGCTTTTGGGGTAAGGGCCATTTTTTCCTTTGCTGTCATATATAGTTAATAAAAAACTTCATCAAGGGAGTAGAATAAACGTGTAGGTCAGATCCAATTTCCATGCTGCCATGCTCCCCTCCACAGCCATATTCAATATTCAGCAGGCTTTACCTAACTCAGGAAGGGCCCCCCTAGTAAACCATTTCTCAGGTCATGTTTATATTCAGCAAAGTGAAGCACAGCGTAGTTACACTCATAGTTTCTTAGATCTGAGACCTTTTGACTCTCTGAACTCTGCCGGCTGAAAAAAGTTTCCTACTTTGTTCTCTATATCTGTGAGTCTGCTTCTTTTTTGTCATATTCGCTAATCTGTTGTATTTTTTAGATTTCACATATAAGTGATAACTTATAGTAGTTGTCTTTGACTTATTTCACTTAGCCTAATGTCTTCCAAGTCTGTCCATATTGCTGCAAATGGCAAAATTTCATTCTTTTTATGGCTGAGTATATATACATATATATATTGTAAATACATATATACCACGTCTTCTTTATCCATTCATCTGTTGATGGACACTTAAGTTGCTTCCATATCTTGGCAACTGTAAATAATGCTGCTATGAACATTGGGGTGCATATGTCTTTTCGAATTAATGTTTTTGTTTTTTCAGATATATACTCATGAGTGGAATTGCTGGGTCATATGGTAGTTCTATTTTTAGTTTCTTGAACAATCTCTATTCTGTTTTCCACAGTGGCTGCACCAATTACATTCCCACCAGCAGCGTACAAGGGTTCCCTTTTCTCCACATCCTTACCAACATTTGTTATTTGTGTTCTTTTTGATGATAGCCATTCTGACAGGTGTGAGGAGACACTTCATTGTGGTTTTGATTTGCATTTCCCTGATGATTAGCAACTCTGAGCATCTTTTCATGTTTGGTCACGTCACTTTAATGGCTCACAGTCTCAGTTTTCTCATTTGTAAAATGGAGACAATTATAGAACCCATCTCAGGATTGTCTTGAGCATGAAAAGAGATAATACATGAAGAGTGCTTAGCACAGTGTCAGGCACTTGGGGAAAATCACTCAACAAGTGGTAGGTGTTACAATCATAGAATGGAAAGAAAAACTCATTTGGAGTCAAACATTTTAGATTCCAGTCCTGGTTCTGACACTGACTTGCTGTGTGACCATGGGTAATTGGCCTCACCTCTCTGAGAATTAGGTTTACCTATATGGGATATTTGTTATGTACCGGGCACCACACTGAGTCCTCTACATCTATACCTTTACAATCTTTGCCACAAACCCTAGGTAGCAGGTTCTTATGTGATCCCCATGTTATAAGTGGGAAACTGAGGCTGAGAAAGGAAGAGTAATTGGCCCAAAGCCATATAACTTGTAAGTTCTAGGATTCGAACCCAGTTTATCTGACTCCAGGGTTTGTACCCCAAATGACTACACTTAAGGCCCATTTCTTTCATTAGCAATAAGTACGTAATAAGATTATCTAGCGGAAACATTTCCTGAACTATGAAGCAATAACAAACAATGGGTATTGTGGTTGTCATTCCTTGAGTATCGAAAACATACTTATAGTGGCTTAATTTTCTGCCATGTGTCCTACACCCAGTGGGGGACAGGCAGACTCAGTCCCAGGCCTTGTGGAGCCTCCTGTTGAGGGGAGAGGTAGAATCAAATTTCCCATCATAATGCAAAACTGGAAAAAAAGTTGGAATTCTCATTTCCCAAATGCTGTAGGTGAAAAGCTAGCAGGATTCATACCTCTGGCTGGCAAGCAGAATCCAGCTCTAAGATGTCACTCTACGGTGCACGTTCCCAGGCTGTTGGATCCTTGGAGGTGGGAAGGGAGCAGACATCCACCAGGTTCCCAGATGCTCGTCCCATTTTACCTTCACCACTGCCCTGTTCAGTGGGGATGATTTTCTATGTTAATCTCTGGGCAAGATTGCCCACAGTAGGTGAGAGCCAGGATGGCAACCCAGGAGTGTCTGGTCGGGGGGGGGGGGTCCATGCTCCTCCACCACTGCAGCTGCTGCAGGTGGGCGGAGTGGGCCCTCCTCATTTAGCCCCCCAAGCATCCTTCTCCCCGGCTTTCCCCAGAGATGCATATCAGCAAGAAGCACGAAGCTCCCTATCACCTTGGATGGACTAATGCGAAGGGACATCAGCAGAGGAGGCACGTGATGCCTCGAATCCACCATCTCCTTCCCTGTCACTCACCAATTGCTGGTGGCTGCTGGTGCACAGAGTTGCTGCCTCATCCCAGCTCTTCTTCCACATCCTGAATTACTGCTCAGAGCAACATGCCTGCCTGAGGCAAGGGAACAGTCCCACCTTGTCTCAAGACCTTTGTCCTTGCTGCAGTGCATGACAGGTGCCACTTGGCTATTCGGATTTTTTTTTTTAAGATAATTTGATGTATCTTGGCTTTACTCTTCTTCTGTTATGAGTTTTTTTTTTTAAACTCAGTCAATGAGTCTTCCTGAGAGACTTACCTTGAATGAATCTCTCAGTAGTTCAGCCAGCCAGTCATCCCCTTGCCTAGGTACCTGTCATCTATCAGACGTTTCCTGCTCGGTACCAGTACTGGAGTCAGAGAAGACAAGAGAAACATGACAATTGTCCCATGGGGCTCCCAGTCTGTGGCCCCGAGCCTCTGGGACCAGGAGCAGATAGGCAGTGGGTTGAAGAGGGGCTGGAAGGAGAGGCAGTGGCCAGAGTGTAACTGTAGACCCTTTTCTGAACTTGGCTGGGAAGGAAAAGAGTGCACATGTGGAGGCTGGAAGCAATGAAGTCAGAGGCAGTACAGTGGCTAGAGAAACGGGGGAGGAGTTCAGGGGGGAGTGGTGAGGCTCCAGGGGTTCTGGCTGGGGAAAGAAGGGGCTACCTCTTCTTCCCTTCATGGAGGGGAAGTGCTGATACAAAAAAACTCAGAATTTTCTTGGTCCTTACCTGGGGCAAAAAAAAATATTCAATTTTGATGTTAGCTAGACTAGGTTCTGGATCCCAAAGGGATGTGCTTTGGCTTTTAGAACCAGAATCCCTGCTTGCCCATAGAGCTAAGATGACACAATCATTTTCCGGCTGGGGCAGTCCAACCCCTCCTCCTTCACATCTCCTTCACTTCTGTCTTTTGCTACATCTCCTTGGCTACACCTCCCTGGGTACCGTATTATCTCTATTATCCTTGCAAATGACATTATTTATTTTAAGTGCTCAGCAATCTAAATTTCCCCTAACACTTATCCTCTGTGCTGACTGATTCAACATGTATAATTCTGGATACAAAACATTCCTCACAAGTGATGTTTCTCTGCTAATGGTTCAGAGAGGGTATCCATAAGAGGGCAGGTAGATATGATGAACAGTATATTCTACCACTGGATAAAGGCAGGTGCATTACTCCTTTGTCATAGTATTCTGGGAAAAAAAAAGGAAAAAAGATTACTTTCCTGTTCTTTCCTTTGTACCTTAGAGAAATGAAAAAGTAATTAGAAGTTTTCAGGTTGAAGATAATTCGACGAGGAGACACAAAGTTCTATGACTGAGATGGTCTAAGAAATTTATTATGCACACTCTGAGAATTTGGAGCAAACCTGGAGTTTCAGAGTCAAATGGATATGATTACACTTTTGTTTTTTCATGGATTCAGGGACCATTAGTGAGACAGCCAATTACAGCAGGACAGTATTCTGAGACATTAGCCAAAGCTGTCACCCAATTCATGCCCACTCCATTTCTTTGTACACATTTCACATCTGCCACATTCAGGGAGCACATACCCTGCACTCAGGAGGAGAACATTTATAGCCAAGAAAAATTATTGGTAGAAGATTCCAAAACAGGCTCTTGAAACACGTAACAGAGTAAATTTCTTTAAAACTAAGGCTTGTAATTGCAAGAGTTTGGAATTTTGAGACAGAAATGTTTTATCTTGTTTTTTGTTTTAATTTAAAAATTTGGCTTTATAAATCAAAAGCTGCTGTGCTGGAGGACTCAGTGTAAATGATTGCTTTCATGTACACAGACTGAGGAAGAACACAGTTTCCATCCTAGACTTGGTAAATGTCGTGTAGGTTACAGGAGGTGGAGAAGCAGTGGAGAAAAGAAGAGAGTGAAGCATAGGGGAATGCTTCTAAGAGGTCCTCAAGGCACACCTCTCAGCATGAGTCCCAGGATGGGAACAGTAGAAGTCTCAGATACGCATGCAGGGACCAAAATCAGAGGGCTCCCATGATTTACTTTACATCTGAAACCTTGGCAAAGGAACAGCCTGGCAAAGACTGAGAGCTAGCTTGGAGACAGAAGAACAGCGGTTATGGCAGGACAGGTGTGGGCAGGTCAGAGGCTCCGTCACCATGCCTGTGGTCAGGAAAAGGAAGGTGCAGGGGGACTGGTGTGACCCTGAAGGGAAAGCTGACAGGGACAAGGACATAGATGTGGACTCTTGAAGAGCAGGAGCATCAAGAATAAATAAACCTAACAAACCAAGTACTGGTGAGTACTCTACCTGTCAATAGAAGCCTGCATGTAGCTGCATGGAGCAATGCTGAAGACCAGTGCCTCTCCCTGGAGGCCAGGGTGGCATGTGTTTCCCAAATTTAGATTATCCTGGGAGAAGGAAAGGAGAAAAAAGAGAAAGGAATCTAAATGGACACAAGAGTGTGAACATTCTCGAGTGACTGAGTTTACCTTGAATTTGCATGGTTAAGTTTCCTACTTCCCAGAAGAAAATGAGTGCTCAGAGATCTAAGTTAAGTTAGATCATAGAGAAAAATGTCTTATTTTTGCCTGCCTGAGTTTGAGGCTGAAGTTCAAATCCATTACACAAGTAGGAAGATACTGACAATACAGCATAGTGAACTCTAGAGTTTTGGTGAAAGCTGAAGAAGCAGCCAGAGCATTTTCTTTGGGGGAAATCTGTAGTTCTAGCCATGGCTAGCCATAGCCATAGCTATGGCTAATTGAGCCATAGCTCAATTCATCAAGGTCACTGACTGTAAAAACTCAGAACCAGAAGATCATTAGAGATGATTTAATCCTGCTCTATTTACAGACAGGAAACCTGAAGTTCAGTTCAGTCCAAGTTCATATAAGCAGCCCAAACAGAATCAGCCTGGATCTCGGGATTCCTGACAACTGGTCCAGGGCTATTCCACCTTGCCGTGGTAACAACATCCCCTTTTTGAGCTTTTTTCCTCCTTCCTTGGGTAGTTTTGGAGAGTGAGAAGATGTTTAGAAACTTCTCTGGATTCGAAGGGAAAATGGACACTGAGGTAAAAATGACAAGTTAAAATGACCTTAGTAGGAACATGGAATACCATTGTAAAGTTCATCTGTGATAATGGTAGAAAAAGAAATTGATCCTGAAACATTTTGAGGTCCTCCCAAAGGATCTCAAGCTCTACCACTCTACCAAGGGCACAATCTGCCCTAAGTTATTTCAAGTCTGGGAAGGACACTTGAGTAGGGAACCCTGAACTTATTCCTAGCTTCAGTGGGAAAGATGATCACCTTTCTGGTCACGGTCAGTCCATGGTTTTTGCCTGAACTGCTCAAACAATGAGATCAAAGGCTATTCATAGCTTTCAAATGAGGACATAACATGGTTTGTGACAGCCTTTCTTCTTTGAGCCCGAAGTACTGACTTCATCAGGATAAATGCCGGAGATAGAATTGCTATAAGTTGTAACTTATATAACTGATATGGACTGAATGTTGGAGGGTAAGCAAAAGATAGAGTCTAAGATGCGTGGTAGTGTTTTGACCTGAGTGAGCCATAGGGTCAATGGTAGTACCATTTATTGGGATGTGCAATTGTTATTTTGGTGGGGATTTACAATATATCATGCACCTCTCATGTATAAGATGCTTCTCCATGCATAACAAGGATCTATGTTTCACTGGTAAGGAATTTTAGGCTCAGGAGTTGATGCTACTTTTCTAAGGCCACATGGCATATAAATGGCAGAGCTGGGATTTGAACTCTGGAACTCTGGAACTCTGGAAGTCTACCTGACTTCCAAGCCTGCTCTCTCTTCACTACGTTTGGAATGTCTGAAACACAACTAGCCCAATTAGAGGTTGCTAGCCATAGAGATAGGGAAATCTATCATATAATCTGGGTCTATTTTGAGAGGGAGTATTTGCGGGGGACGGGCTATTAATGATTAAGTTAGGTCAACAAGTGACAACTAAGACTGTCCCTAGTAAACTCAAATGCATAGTCACCCTACATAGGGGGCAATCACGCAATGTCCCCAAGCCTTCTTTGTTGGCTCCACCCAGTATCGCTCACCTGAATGAACGAACCACTGGGCTGGTCCCATGTGTGCTGCCACAATGTCCTGGACCTTCCTTCTTCAAAGGGTGTCTCACACAGAACAAGGGCAATGTTTTCACATATCTTTCTCCCCTCTAGCCTTTGGGCTTCTTGGGGGAGACGATCGTTAGATTATCTCTGCCTCTCGATATAGCATGGAGCTTGGAACAGTCTCGATGTTCAGTAAGTATTAGTTGAATGAATAGTCCACAGTTTAGATTCTCTTGTTCAAAGGTGCTCTGGGACATGTCTCCATGTGTCATGGTGGGGTAGACAGCAACTTCTTGAAATACCAACAAATGCTGGTTGTGTCCTTTCCTAGTTGATATGAATTTTTCTAGATACTCTGTGAGAAGTGTTCCTGTCTCTAATTTTGGTAATTTTCTATTATTTCATTAATACTTTAAATAACAAGAGATTAATAACACACTAACACAATAGTGACATTTGCATGACACGTTCACATTCATTATCTAATTCGATGCTTACAGTAGCCCTATGACTGAAAGAACCTGTAATGTGTATTTATTCATTTTATCTGTGGAGCACCTTTCACTTCTGAGCCAATATGCCCACCTTTAGTGAATCATGTCTCATCTCCTGCTATATCAGCCTCTAACAGGTGGTCCAAAGGTGAGTTGTCACCTTCCTATATGACCTTAATGAATGATTATTATTTTATCATTACTATTTGTATTAATATTAATGACACATATACCTATGCATCTGTGTGGACCACTAAGCACTTTGTATATGTATATATTTACATATATACACATGCCTTGTATGTTCACAAGCTCACATATGTAAATGTACACATGCACATGTGTATGTGTACTTGTATGTATAGTAGATGGACAGGCAAGTTGACTAAACGAGATTTGCAATAGAATATGTCAGTGTCTCCCCAGGGTGAGTCCTAACAGGTTCACCTTTGTGTAGGAAAATTTGGGGTATTATTTAGAATGTTAGATACACAGTTCCAGGTATCCAAAATAGATTTTGGGGTCACAAATGTAATCAATATTAACAATAAACACCAGTCATTCGGTGTTTACTCTGTCCTGGCACTGTGTTAAGCTTTAGATATATCATCCATTTAATCTTTGCAATAACATTGAAGAGTAAGATTTGGGGTCTGCGTCACAGGTGAGGACACTGATATTTAGAGAGGTCAGCCCTTGCTCCAGGTCACACAGCCTGTGTGTGGCTCAGCTGGGATCTTAATGCCAGAGCCTGGCTCTTGCCCTCACCCTGTGTCCTCACATCATTACAAACCAATTGCTATTTACAGACACCTCTGCCTTCAGGGTCCTTTTCAGTCGTTGCTGTTGGTGGTTTTCCAGCTCTGTGTCCCCAAGGTCACAATAGCAGTCTCATGTCTCTTTTTGATCAGGGTCAGCTGTTGCTAAGTGATGGATTTTCTAGGTCTCTGGCTTGGCCCTGGAGGTTAGATTTCACATCCAAATGGCATTTGAATAGCACTTCACCTCCCGAAGGATCCCAGAGTCACTTCTCAGGTTCACCTTTCCAGGGGCTGCCTTAGGGACCGACCACTGTCTGGCAGCTTGACTGAATACCCTGTGTGTGGGGTCCCAGAGAAAGGAAATATGGGCAGTGCTGCTCCCTGTGCCCCATAATGCAGTGGGGTGGGGAGAGTTCAGAAATGAACCAAGCTAGGTCCATACACATATACACCTCTGGCTCTCCATACAAAATGAGATGGAGAAAGCTGTATTTACCAGTGCTCCACTTAGGAGAGAAACACTTTAAAGAACATTCTCTAGAAACAGTGCCTGCAACATTGTCCTCTAAGTTGGGTGGGTCCATTAATTTATTCATTTACTGAACATATCCTGCATGAAAAACACTGTTGTAAAGGGCTCACATGAACTATCCCATTTAATCTTCACCACAACTCTAAGGTAAGCACCATTATCTCCATTTTACAGAGGAGGAAACAGGGGTATAAAGGTGAAATCACTGGTTTATGGCCAAACAGTCACAGAGTCGTGGAGCTGGATTCTGAACCCACACTCTCGACTCCAAAATCGAAGGTTCAACCACTGTGCCAACTGCCTTTGACACCATCTTGATGAGGAAAGACAGTCTTGGTGGCTAGGGGTCAAGAGGGAATTTGGGAAGGTCGTGTCCAATGCAGTCTTGTGAAAATGCAGATATTACATGAAATGAAATATTATCCTGCCCTAGGATGCCAGAAATCTTAAGTTAAAAGTCACAATAAAAATATTAATATGCTTGGTACGATAGTGTTTTGGGGGGAAGGTGGTGATGCAGCTGAGTTTGTGCTGGAATTGGCTGGGGGGTGAGCCAGCCTGTGAGGATGTGGAAGTTGGCAGCCACCTGGGTTATAGGAATGGTGCCAAACAGGGGTGGAAAAGGCACCGTTCAATCCCATCGTACCATCTAACCCGCCATTAAGTCTCTTCATTAACAAGGGGCTTGCACATGGTTTGCTCCCTTAGAGAAGCTTTGCCTAACCAGTTTTAGCTCAGTAGAAAACTCATGACATTTGGGATTTGAATTCCATTTAAGTGTTGCCAAGAGGAAGGCTAGAAAAAAAAATACACACACACAGAGCACTGAGCCACCCTTCAAATCCTACAGCACCAAAGCACTTTAAAAAGATCTCTAAAGAGACTGGGGGGTTTGAAAATTCCTCTTACAAAATAGCATTTTTGTCAGAAATAAGCGAATCAGCTCTGCATGAATTAAAATGCTCTTGAAATCCAGATGGATTTTAAGATTGAGGGTGAGAAATTGCTTCCCCAAAAGCCAGTGAAGTCAGACCATGCGTGGGGGAAGGGGGCTAAGGGGAACCATTTCTATAGGAAGTCGAAATATCCATTAGAAAAGTTTTTTAAAAATCAGGAAATCATGAAATAACAGGCTTTAGAAAGTTTTGCAAATCAGTTGGACCTTTTTGTTTAAATCGCTCTGTTTTTATGAAATCCTAGCAGCGGATGACCTCTTGGTTACTCCAAAGTTTCGCCAAGACAGGCCTTGTAACTTAAATCAAAGTCCGCACTCTCTCATCATGTTATATAAAATGGCGCGAACCATGGCTGCTGACATTATGAACAGCCTCTTCTGTTCTATTTATTTACCAGGGCATGTCCTCACCCGAAGAGCTGCCATCCTTGGGATGGAGATGCTACGTAATTGGTGTCCTACATAGGTCTGCATAACACTGACATGGCTATTCCAAGATCAATCTTGTTTACTCCAGCCTCCTGGCTAAATAGACCTCCAGCAGGGTTCCGGAGGTTCAGGCAGCATCCCTGAGGGGGACTGCAAAGGAGTTGCCCCAAGTGCTTTGGGGAGAAGATGCTCCCTCCTCTTGCCGCCTCTCTGACAACCACCCCAACTTGCTGGAGGGTCCAGGGCTGCACAACTGGAATCCTGCTACTAAGCCTGTACGTAAGAGGGGCTGCATTAGGACATAACTCAATCAATTCCTTCTAATTATGTCAGCAGAGGAGAGGTTCCATTTAGGAAAGAGGCATTCAATGAACATTTATTGAACCTAGCTCGTGTTGCCTTTATTTATGCTGTTTTATTTAATCCTCTTAAAAGCCCAGAGCAGTTTTCTTATTATTCCAGTTTTTTGAGTTGAGGAAGTTGGAGTTCAAGAATAACCACTTGTTTGAGACTCATGGGCCTTTGGACTCCAAGGTTCAATACACACTTCTCTTCAACACTGCCTCTTGGGGTAAATTGAGCAGGGACAGGTACTATATAGATACACTTCCTTGAAGACAGAGGTGTACAATCAACATCTCAGTGTACTGGCTAGCCAAAGAAAGTATTTAGTGAGTGCTTACTGTGAGCTAGAAATGGTTCCAAGTGCATAAATCATTTAATCCTCAGAATATCCCAGTGTTTTTATCCCCATTTTACAGACAAGGGAACTTGGGCACAGCACAGGGAGACTAAGGGACTTGTCTAGGGTCAAGGGTAAGAAGGGGTTAAAGCTACGATTCAAACCCAGACAGTAAAGTTCTGGCTGCTTTCTCTATTTTGTTAGGAAAAAATTCAAACACATAGAAAACTTGAAAGAACACTGCGTGCCTACCCTCTAGTTTCTGCAGTTGTTAGCATTTACTCCATTTATTTTTCCACCTATCTGTCCATCTACCCATCCATCAACCCATCTTATTTTTGATGCATTTCAAAGTAAGTTGCAGACATCTGTACACCTTACCTCTAAACACTTCAGCATGGATACCATTACCTAGAGTTCAACATTTATTTATGGGTTTTTTGAGATAAAATTTACATAGAGAGAAATGCACAAACCTTAATTGCACCATTCAGTGAAATTCAACAAATGTGTCCACCTGTGTTACTCAAACCTCGTCAAGATGTAGAACATTCCATCACTCCAGAAATTTCCTTCACATCCCTTCCTAATCAATTATCCACCCCACTTGCACCCAGGAAACCACTGTTCTGACTTTTTTCATCATAGGTATATTTTTCCTTTTCAGAACTTTATATAAATGGAATCACACAGTGTGTACTCCTTTATGGCTGGCTTCCTTCCCTTGCCATAATGTTTTCCAGATTTCTCCATATTGTCGAGGTATCAGTAGCTTGTTTTTATATTTATAGATTGTATATATATCACTAAGTGATATCCCACTGTACGAATATACCACACTTGGTTTATTCATTGCTTATTTATGGATACCTGGCTTTCCCTGCCCCCCTTCTGGGGCTACATTGAACAGGGATGCTATGAACATTCATGTACTAGTCTTTCTGTAGACCATAGGCTTTCATTTTGGGGGTTAAAACTTAGGGGTGCAACTGATGGGTCAAAGGTAGATTTATGTTTAGTTTTATATGAAACTGCCAGATTGCTTTGCAAAGCGGTTGCATACTTTATATCCTCACCAGCAGGGTGTGAGTGTTCTGGTCTGGTTGCTAAGTGGCTAGCAATGTACTCTGCTGCCTCTTCAAGTAGGAAGCGAGTGGACATTCACAGTTGAATGAGTTCCTAAAGGTCAGAAAGAATGGATTTGGCTTTAGCAGAGATGACACCTGCTGGGATGGGGGGAAATTCATTTTCAGTTCTTCAACTTATTTTTCCCCCAAATCTCAGGGGATGTACCAACAAACGCACAGCCAGTGTGTCTAGCACGCTTGCTGGGCATCTGACACTTTTTAACTTTTTACCTCTGATACAAAGAAGTGACCATGTTGGAACAGACTGGCATAGCAGCAAATAAAAAACAACAACAAAAAAAAAACAAAGAAAAACCAAGTATGGGATGCAAAGAAGGGGAAAGTCACATGTTTAAAGGTAAAAACTGGAAAACGTCTAAAGATCCATCCACAGGGGCTGGTTAAAAACAAAATGATAGTGCATCCATGCCATGGAAATGAATGAGACCCATCTCTGTGAGCTCATATGAAACAGTGCCCAGTATATATTTAAACGCAACACAGTACACACAAGTTCAAGTATTTTCTTTAGAGTATGAGCTGATTTGTGTTGAGAAGAATTCTAAAAACCAGAGCTACTCTCATCACTCTGTAGCTTAAAACCTTCCATGGCTTAAACAGAAATATAGATCAATGGAACAGGATAGAAAGCCCAAAGATAAACCCACGCACATATGGTCACCTTATCTTTGATAAAGGAGGCAAGAATATACAGTGGAGAAAAGACAGCCTCTTCAATAAGTGGTGCTGAGAAAACTGGACAGCTACATGTAAAAGAATGAAATTAGAACACTCCCTAACTCCATACACAAAAATAAACTCAAAATGGATTAAAGACCTAAATATAAGGCCAGACACTATCAAACTCTTAGAGGAAAATATAGGCAGACCACTCTATGACATAAATCAAAGCAAGATCCTTTTTGACCCACCTCCTAGAGAAATGGAAATAAAAACAAAAATAAACAAATGGGACGTAATGAAACTAAAAAGCTTTTGCGCAGCAAAGGAAACCATAAACAAGACCAAAAGACAACCCTCAGAATGGGAGAAAATATTTGCAAATGAAGCAACTGACAAAGGATTCATCTCCAAAATTTACAAGCAGCTCAGGCAGCTCAATATCAAAAAAACCAAACAACCCAATCCAAAAAATGGGCAGAAGACCTAAATAGACATTTCTCCAAAGAAGATATACAGACTGCCAACAAACACATGAAAGAATGCTCAACATCATTAATCATCAGAGTAATGCAAATCAAAACTACAATGAGATATCATTTCACTCTGGTCAGAATGGCCATCATCAAAAAATCTACAAACAACAAATGCTGGAGAGGGTGTGGAGGAAAGGGAACCCTCTTGCACTGTTGGTGGGAATGTAAATTGATACAGCCACTATGGAGAACAGTATGGAGATTTCTTAAAAAACTAAAAATAGAACTACCGGGCTTCCCTGGTGGCGCAGTGGTTGAGAATCTGCCTGCCAATGCAGGGGACATGGGTTCGAGCACTGGTCTGGGAGGATCCCACATGCCACGGAGCAACTGGGCCCGTGAGCCACAGCTACTGAGCCTGTGCGTCTGGAGCCTGTGCTCCGCAACAAGAGAGGCCACAATAGTGAGAGGCCTGCGCATCGCGATGAAGAGTGACCCCCGCTTGCCACAACCAGAGAAAGCCCTCACACAGAAACGAAGACCCAACACAGCCCAAAATAAATAAATTAATTAAAAATACATATATATATATTAAAAAAAAATAGAACTACCATACGACCCAGTAGTCCCACTACTGAGCATATACCCTGAGAAAAACATAATTCAAAAAGAGTCACGTACCAAAATGTTCATTGCAGCTCTATTTACAATAGCCAGGACATGGAAGGAACCTAAGTGTCCATCAACAGATGAATGGATAAAGAAGATGTGGCACATATATACAATGGAATATTACTCAGCCATAAAAAGAAATGAAATTGAGTTATTTGTAGTGAGGTGGATGGACCTAGAGTCTGTCATACAGAGTGAAGTAAGTCAGAAAGGGAAAGGCAAATACCGTATGCTAACACATATATATGGAATCTAATAAAAAAAATGGTCATGAAGAACCTATGGGCAAGACAGGAATAAAGACTCAGACCTACTAGAGAATGGACTTGAGGATACGGGGAAGGGTAAGGGTAAGCTGTGACGAAGTGAGAGAGTGGCATGGACATATATACACTAAGAAAGGTAAAATAGATAGCTAGTGGGAAGCAGCCGCATAGCACAGGGAGATCAGCTCGGTGCTTTGTGACAGCCTAGAGGGGTGGGATAGGGAGGGTGGGAGGGAGACGCAAGAGGGAAGAGATATGGGGACATATGTATATGTATAACTGATTCACTTTGTTATAAAGCAGACTAGCACACCATTGTAAAGCAATTTTACTCCAATAAAGATGTTTAAAAAAACCCCAAAACCTTCCATGGCTCCCCAGTGCCTAAAGGAGTGCACAATGCTTATGTGAGTATTTTTTAAATGGTAATTCCTGAGCATCCTCTGAATGCTTAATTCTCTGAACGTTTTAATTCTTTCGTCCTGGGAGCTGGAACCAGAATCTGCATTTTTATAAGTGTTGCAAGTTGATTTTGATAAGTCTTCTTCAGACCACGAATAGGGAAATATCGACTCTTGGAATTGCCAGCACTTTTCTGAACGACATTTAAGGCCCTGTAAAACCTCTAAACCACTTTCCTTTCCACGCATCCCCGTTCACCTTATACTCCAGCTGCTAGGAATCCTTTGCCTGTCCTCAGACACTGGGCTTTCTTCCCTGTCTTGGTGCGTGGTGGCCCTCTTCCCAGAACACCCTTCCCCTTGCTTGTTGCCTGGAAAGCGTGTGCTCAGCTTCCAAGGCCTGGCCCTCACACAGCCTCCTCTCTGGCAGGGTGGACACTCACTTCCCTGCTTCCCTCTGATCTCCTCAGTGCTTCTCCTGTGCCGGGAGCAACCTGCACCTGTAGACGTCTCCCTGGACTATGAGGATCTTAAGGCAGGGATGGCGTCTGGTGTGTCTCTGCATCCCCAGGGCTTGCCTCTCTGAAGGTGTGCACCAGACTCAGAAGTAAGAGTGGAGGGGAAATGGTAGAGACAGGAGCCCAGCTGGCAAGCTTCAGCTTGATGTGACTAAGTCCCCTGAGAACAGAGAAAAGGGAGACAGAGGCAAAGAGCCGGAAGACAAGTCAGGACCCAGAATTAGGTTCCCAGGGATCAAAAGGACACTCCTCTGGCCAGGGTTCTGGCTTTTTTCCAGGCTTGGCCACAGCCACTGGGACTGTAGTTGTGCCTCAGAGGCACTCTGAGGTTTCCTGGCTCCAGACTTCCTTTTGAGGTCTCAGTGAGAAGCATCAGTATTGATGGTGAACGATCTTCTTGTTTCTCCCATCCCTAAACGGTCCCTCCTTGCGTCCAAGACCCTTCAAGTGTCTCCCACCCATTTGGTAGCCCCCCTACACCAAGCCCCAAACCTGGATATCCCCTCTCCTCTGCCCTGACATCCCACGGAGCCCAAGTCTTGCCAGGTCACAGCATAAGTTCTCCTGGCTTCCTTCCTCCCTCCGTCCCTCCCTCCTTCCTCCTTCCCTCCCTCCTTCCTTCCTTCCGCATCCCAGCTTTTGTCTGAGCTCAGGCTTTCCTCACCTGGAGAGCTCAGGCACCCATGTTGTAAAGAATGTTGTAAAGAAACATTTCTAAGCAGAGCTGACAACACTCCCTGGGAAGACGACAAACCTCCTACTTGCAGAGTTTTTACCAAACCTTTAAAGGTTACAGTCTTCTACCCTGCAATCATCCCACAAAAGCTGTCAGGAGCATCACGGAAAATGAAAACCTGTAATGAGCACGTTTCACACAAAAGAAAGCTGCCAATCGTCGGTGTGTCATGGTGGCGCTGGGTCCAGAAACGAGCTTCTCGGAACCAGCAAATTGCCCAGCACCGCAGCCTTCTCACACTCCGTGTTCTTCTTCCTCTAGACCCCCAAAGGGTACCCTGCAGGATTGGAAAGACTTTGGGCTTTGATGGGAGACAAGTTGGCTTCAAATTTCAGCTCTGCCGCTCTGTGACTCTTCCAAGTCATCTCAACTTTCTAAGCCCAGTTTCCTCATGTCTAAATTGGAGATGTCGTTAACCCCATAGACTTGTGTTATATGCAGTATAACAGGCAAAGAGCCCGGACAGGACCTAGGGAGGACCAGACACTCAATAAATGAGGTTTCCTTCTCACCTTTTCCTGACATTTGTCCATCTGTCCATCATCATCTCCTCAGTTACGAGAGGCCTCCATGACAGCGGGATTGAAACATACCCTCCACAACCAGGACCACTCCCTGGGTTCAAATCCCAGTTCTGCCACTTCTTAGCTGTATTGTCTTGGGCAAGTTATTTCATCTCCCTGTGCCTCTGTTTCTCCATCTGTAAAATGGTGCAAATAACAGTACCTAACATTACGTGTTGTTGTGAGGTTTCAATGGGTTGGGGCAGAAAATGTGTATAAAGTAAACTCTCAACTAATATTGGCAAACATTGTCTTTATCTAGTCAAAATTTCGTGAGTGCTTACAGCCGGCTGAGGATTGCGAAAGACCTATGATCAGGCTGGAGAACTTGTGCTTATGCCCCAAATACCCTGGCTGTAAAGGACTGTTTTCCAACGATACTTGTTCGCTCCCCAAGCAAAACACAAGAGCATTCGAATGTGGCTAGCCTGATGCAGTATTGGTGGAATGCAGTATAGTCAAGGGGGAAAAGCAGGGCTTTGTAGACAAAGCTGTGTGACATCAGACAGGTGGCTTTGACTCTCTAAACCTTGGTTTTCTCATCTGCAAACAGGGATATTGATACCTTCTTCTCAGGGCTTGTTGAAGATATTACAGAATAAAGGATGATCCCATCACATTAGCATCCTTCTTCTCCTGTTCCCCAAGTCATCTAAGTTCTTAGGCTTTTCAAGAATTGTTAAAAAGCACACTGCCTAACCCCAGAGGGCTGGCCAGCTCAGGTGGGATGCTGCTTCAGAAAGTTGAGCAAAGCTGTTCTGGAGTCACAGCTGCAGAAACTTCCTGGCACAGCCCCCCAGCTTTCCTCTGTACTTGAACTGCTGCATTGCCTTCTCATTCTGACTCACCAGCAGCATCTAGGGCTTTCTCTTTCCCCACAAATGTGGGTGGTTGTTTTGGCTCTAATTTCAGTATCTCGTTATCCTGGGACTCCGTCACTCAGTCACACAGTGTCAGACCCAAATCCACCCAGACATTTCCACCCTCACAAGCAGGACCCTAATCTTCAATGATTCACAGACACCCCCTACTCCGTCCAAAGACCACACATCACATGGGGCTGGATGAAGCAGGGTAGAGGTGGAAGATGATGAATATTCTAGTCATGTTACTGTGTGCCAGAAACTGTCTGCCTACAGCTCTGATTAACTTTTATAACAAGCCAATGATGGAGGTAATATCATCATCCTTATTTGATAAGTGTAGGAGCTGATGCTCAGAGAGATGATAACACTTACCCACTAGTGCATGGTAGAGCAGGGATTTGAACCCAGGTCCTTTAAAAAAATTCATACTCTTCACCATTATACAGAATTGCCTTTTGCTCTGCTGACCTGGCTCTGAAGCCACTGTTCTCAAGGTAACTGTTATCAGCACGTCATTGTCAGCCTATCATTCTGCAGGTCAGGTGAAACACAGCACATGTGAACACACACACACACACACACACACACACACACATTTGCAGTGGTGAGATTTCAAACCCGAGGAAACTTCCTGTGTTATTAGGCTGGTATCTCCAACTGCTTTTTTCTTTAATTAAAATATATGCTCTTTATTTTTACTTTTACTTAATTTTTTTAAACTCAAAATTTTTATACAATTTGTAAAGGTTATACTCACGTTTATAGTTATTATGAAATATTGGCTATATTCCCCATGTTGTATCAATACAATATGTCCTTGTAGCTTATTTTATACCTAATAGTTTTTACCTCTTACTCCCCTACCCCTATATTGCCCCTCCCCTCTCTCCACTGGTAACCACTGGTTTGCCTCTATATCTGTGAGTATGCTTCTTTTTTGTTATATTCACTAGTTTGTCATACTTTTTTAGGTTCCACACATAAGCGTTATCATACAGTATTTGTCTTTCTCTGTCTGATTTATTTCACTCTTTCCAACTGCTTTTGACTTGAAATAATCACAGTCAAGGAAGCCACAGGAATGTGGAAAAAAGATAATGCACAAAGAAATAATTATAAAAGCAAAAAAAAAAAACCAAAAAACAAAAAAAACAGCTGGGATCCTCTACCTTGGGAGTCAGATGGATGAAAGCTCCCTGTCCTCTGGTCACCTGAGTCCACATAAGGAAAGGAGCTGAGACCCTGATTGCTGAAGGTAGAAGGAAGGAAGGAGGGAAGGTGGAAAGGGGACAGGGAAATGAGGGTGACATCAGGCCAAGCCCCAGGGGAGTGGTTGTCCACTGGGGTCTTGATTACAAATGCAGCCTCAGTTTTCTCATCTGTAAAGTGGGCACAGGTCTGCATCACTACAAAACCCATGCTCTTCGCACAACAACCTCCTGGTTGCCTCCTGAGAAAAAATGAGCACTGGGCATTTGGGAACAGGTTTATTAAACACTGTTTTACATATGAAGAAATGAGGCTCCATAAAATTAAATAATTAGACCCAAGACCCAAGGCTAACAAATCCTAAAGCCAGATTCAAGTCAGTTGTGTTGTTTTCAATGCCTGTCTTCCTTCCATCCAGCGACGCCTTTTCTCTATCAAGAAGCATCACAAAGGCCCTTCTGCTGTCAAATTCGAGGTAAGACTTATATCCAGTGTCCAGTGTCAAGAAACACCCTGAGTTTAGCATGAAATTTCTCTAGAATTTTTTACTCAGCGTCGCCAACCTGGGGAGCAAGAAAATAAAAGAACCAATCTGCTGACTAAAATAGAGTCTAACTAGTTCTTTGAAATCTTGAATAATTCGAAAATGCATGGAGCTCCAGACTTATTTTGAAAGCCTAGCTGCCAACAGGCTTTTTCTCTCAGTCTCATTTCCTCACATTTTTCAGGCTTGGCTATTTCTCCCATATCTGGGATGAGAAGAGAGAAAATAGGACTTTCAGGGCCATGGTGACAGATAGCAGTCTCCCGTGGCCTGTTCCCTCTGCTCCGTGATGGTCATGGAAGGAAAAACATCCAGTGTTGCCCAGTCCTTGCCCATGCTTAACTCTGTGTGTGCAGTAACACTGGTTGTTCCAAGTCCTTGGAAATACGAAAATCCAATTCCCCACCAAATTTCTAGGCAAGAGAAGGATGATACTAACAAGCATTCTTTTTCTCTCTGTTCTTTAAGAGGTAGGGGAAAATGCGATGACATCAACTCTAAATAATGAAAGCACCTTAGCTGGCTTCAGATTCCTCACTGGGTATTGTCAATGCTTTCTGAGGATGCACGATAGTTTTTACTTTGAAATGACTTGTGAAAAGTTTGCTCCAGTTTTTCCCTAGTTGTCTTATCTGCTTAGGATCTGGAGACTGATTATTCCCTCTGAAAGCTAGAAAGGGCACCATTTTGCTTTAACCCTGAGGAATGGCCTTTCTTCTCCTAAGCCATCCAAATAAGCCTGCATTTCCCTCCACCTTCTCCAGTGTTGCTGTGAGGTGTCTGTGCAAATCCCCACCCTTGTCTCCCTGGAAGATGCTCAGGAAAATCTCCCATGCTCAACACTGGGTTATGGAGTTGGCCCTCTGTGATTGGGGAGCCAGCACCATGCTGAGTATCTACCAGGCAATGTGGATGAGGGCTGATGCTGACCATGGGGACCCAGTCACCTTGGGGTCACATGAGTAAACAGTGCTTACAAATGAAAATGTTTCCCACATTTGTTGCCATTGTAGCCAGGGAATTCGGAGTTATAGAGCTCAACGTTTTTGCCTTTTGAGGGACCTTAGCGATCATCTGGCCCACATGCTCCATTTTATACATGAGGAAAGTGAGGACAGCACGTTGAAGTAGACTGCGTTTGGACTGTGGGTTAGTTAGCAACAGAGTCAAGACTCAAACCTTGACCTTTTCCCGACCATCTACCTCCTACCGTGTAGCTTGGAGCTAACCTGTTAGTGTTACAAGCCCTATGGTGCAACCAGATTAGCCTTCTAAAGCCTAAAATCCCAACAAAAAAGAAAGGAAGGAAGGAAGGATGGAAGAGAGGGAGGGAAGGAGGAAGGAAAAATGTTCTCAGGCCCCCACTGGCCTCAGAAGAGGGCTTCAACTCCTTCCCACACAGAACAAACCTCTTGGCCATCCGGCCCTGATACATCAGCCCTGGTCTTTGCCACATCCCCTTCCCACTTTGTTTTCCCCAACAGAATACAGTTTCCTCTATTCACAAAGCAGTTTCCAGCCTCTGGACCTTTGCATGTGCTGTTTCTTCTCCCTGGAAATCCCTTTCCTAGCTCATAGGTCAGTTCTTCTGGGAAGCCTGTCTGACCCCACTGCACCCCCCAGCTTTGACAAGGACAATCATTCCCTCCTCAGAGCTGCTCTGAGCACACACTCCTATGACCACCCTTAGGAGCTTGTAAGTTACTTGCATAGAAGTCTGTCCTCCAGGCTGGGAGCTCCTCTAGGTCAAGATGCAGGTTTTGCCATCTCTGTCTCCTTAGTGCCTGGCCCAGGGTTGGCCACAGGGCAGCTGTTAATAAATGATAGCTGGATATATGCATAGTCATTTAGTATTGAACACTGTCCAACAATCGTCCTGTACTCTGATGACAAAATATTGAAAATTTAGATCAAATTAGTGGCACAAAGAATTAAAGCTGACAGTACCGACTCCAGTTTTCTGCATGTTTTTCTCATCTAATTATATTTGTTAAATTTAAAAAATAAATAATGTGTACTAACCCAGTGCAAAGGAACTCTTTCTTGAGCAGCAGACTAGGCATGAGCAAATAAAGAAACATTTTTCCTGGTGATGAATAATCATCTATTTACATACTAACTGCCCATTTTCTAAGTATCCTTTTGCTCTTACAGGAGCTCAGCTAGGTGATAA
Organism: Mesoplodon mirus; assembly: GCF_964341445.2. Taxonomy (NCBI): domain Eukaryota; kingdom Metazoa; phylum Chordata; class Mammalia; order Artiodactyla; family Ziphiidae; genus Mesoplodon; species Mesoplodon mirus. The sequence goes on along the minus strand of NC_138980.1, from coordinate 18,270,514 downwards.
TTATTGCTGGCATTCCCTAGCATCTCCAAGATTGAAGAACTGTTGACACATTGCAGAAATCCTCACTAAACATTATTTCTAAAAGCACTGTTGTTAAAAATCAAACTGAATGTGTTAATTGACTAGTACTTGGGCCTGAAAAGTGAATCTTCAAACTCAGGCTGAGCCTGTGAATACACAGGCTAGAGGAAAAAATTATAATGAGAACAGTGAATGTTTATAGAGTGTTTACTGCTTGACTATCATCATCCCTTTTCGTGGCTGACAAACTGAGGCACAGAGAGGGAAGTAGCTCTCTCACTGTCTCAACCAGGTAACAAAACAATAGAGCCTGAGATTTTGCTGAACTTCCTTCAAAGAAAGTAACTAACACTGAATGCCTACCATGGGCCAAGTTTTTTCCCATGCATCATATAATTAAGTCTCACGGTAATCCTCTATTGTAGTGATTAAGAAAATGGTCTCTGAAATCAAATAATTTGAGTTTGAAATAAAGTGTAAATAAAAAAGTCTCCCAGTAAAATAAAAAAAAAAAAAAAAAAAAAAAAAAAGTCTCCCAGGAAAAAGCCTTTGCCCCATCTTCCCTTCTACTTTGGCTGCTTATGCAAGGACATGATGGCTAGAGTAACAGCAGCCATCCTGTGAACATGAGGCAACAAGTCAACATTCTGAGGATGGTGAAATAGAAAGAATAAAATGTGTCTCAGTCATTAAGTCCTTGACCCAAACTTGGAGCTGTCTAATTTCAGACATTTTTTAGGTGAGATAATTAAATGACTTTTTTTTTTTTAAAGCATCTGTTGGTCAATAATTCTATTAGCTGCAAATGAAAGCATTCTTGTTTGATATAAGAGATTTGGAAGTTTCCTGAGGCCTTTTTGTTTGTTTGTTTTTTGTGGTATGCGGCCCTCTCACTGTTGTGACCTCTCCCGTTGCGGAGCACAGGCTCCGGACACGCAGGCTCAGCAGCCATGGCTCACGGGCCCAGCCTCTCTGCGACATGTGGGATCTTCCCGGACCGGGGCACGAACCCGTGTCCCCTGCATCGGCAGGCAGACTCTCAACCACTGCGCCACCAGGGAAGCCCCTGAGGCCTTCTTGATAACTCAGAATGTTTCTTCTCTCTCTCCAAAGTGCTCTACACTGTCCTGTGTGAGCAGAGACGGAGAGGCTTGTCACTATCTTTTTAAAAAATATATAAATTTATTTATTTATTTATTTTTGGCTGAGTTGGGTCTTTGTTGCTGCGCACGGGCTCTCTCCAGTTGCAGCGAGTGGGGGCCACTCTTTGTTGCAGTGCATGGGCCTCTCAACGTGGTGGCCTCTCCTGTTGCGGAGCACGGGCTCCAGGCTTGCAGGCTTCAGCAGTTGTGGCTCGTGGGCTCCAGAGTGCAGGCTCAGTAGTTGTGGCGCACAGGCTTAGTTGCTCCACGGCATGTGGGATCTTCCCGGACCAGGGCTTGAACCTGTGTCCCCTGAATTGGCAGGAGGATTCCCAACCACTGCGCCACCAGGGAAGCCCGAGGCTTGTCACTACCTTGCATAGAGTGGGAGTGGCCTGTGTCTTACTCTAGGGCTGTCACACCATCCCTAGGACATGCAGGGCATAGATGAAGATTTCCAGGGAGTGTCAGATCACACTGATGCCTCCTCAGGTTCCACCTACAAGAGCTGGGTGATGTGCAGGTTAAACTCAACTGTTTCCAACCAATACCTTGGATTACACACAAAAAAGCAATCCCTAGGGAAGAACTTTATCTTCATGGTCTCACATAAGTGTACAGCCACATAAAAATAATGTCTTCATACACACACACACACAGCCACACACACACATGATTCTGAGAAGAACCAAACTTTGGGTTATTTCGGGAAAGCCCTGCTAGTTGGAGAAATGCATTCTATTTATTTTCCATCTTTAAACCTCCCTCCTCAGGGTCTCAACTATTGAAGAGCATCGTATTTTACTGGCATCAATAGTATGCAACAACAACAGTAAACTATGGTGTAAAAGTAGGAAGAAAACAAACTTCAAAATCTAAACTTGGTCTCCAATGATGCCAGATTTTACCAATACCTTCTGTCTTGGAGAAAATTTAAAAACAAAGTTCTTTTTGCAACTAAATCCACATGGCTTTGTTTTCAAAATTGGGAGTAGTGGTGCATTTAATAACACAAAGAGTCACATAGCTATGTCTCCCTCTGCTGTTTTTATCTAGATGACCTAGGCTCAGAGAGGTTATGTGACTTATCTAAGGCCACCCAGCTAGACAGGGCAAGGCCTGGAGCTACAGTCAGGTCTCATGCCAACATCTATGCTCTATTCATTATGGAAAGCAACAGACCTCGATGCAATGGGAATGCCAAAAATCCATGCTCTTAACCACAAACTTCACTGTTCAGCCACCCCTACCTGAGGCAAGGAGGAGCTTGAAACCCAAAGCAGACATTACTTTGCAGAATCACTCCCTCAGTTTAGATATTTGATGTGAGCATCTTAGAGAGCCATCAGTTTCCAGACATTCCCTGGGCTCTCTGCCCAATCAGCACGGATAGTCCAGGCAGATCCTTGGGGATTAGTGGAGGTACATGTGTAACTTCTGGGGAGCCAAGGTAACTCACTGCACTTCAGTAAGAATAACAGAGTTTTTGCAGTGTCCAGCTAGTGCAGGCTGCTTCTGGGAATGTGCTTTAGGTTATTTATAAGAGACTCTCAGGTACGTATGCAGACACGTTAGTTCATAAATCCTCATGTCCCCTCAAAGAGGTGGGGATAATTATCTTTGTTTATGAGAGACAAAGAAACCAAGGCTCAGAGAGGTTGAGCACCTGCCTGAGGACACAGAGTGAAAAGGAGAGGGTTTCAGACTGTTGGGCTCCCAAACTATTTCCACACTCTCCATGAGCAGGCTTCGAGTCTTGAACAACCTGTGATTAGAACAGACAGGGTATCTGTTTTTTTGGGTTTTTTTTTTTTTTTTTTTTTTTGCGGTACGTGGGCCTCTCACTGTTGTGGCCTCTCCTGTTGCGGAGCACAGGCTCCGGACGTACAGGCTCAGCAGCCGTGGCTCATGGGCCCAGCCGCTCCGCGGCATGTGGCATCTTCCCAGACCGGGGCACGAACCCGCGTCCCCTGCATCGGCAGGTGGACTCTCAACCACTGCGTCACCAGGGAAGCCCCATCTGGTTATTTTATTATTATCATTTTAACTTCCATTCTTGACAACTTTACAGACTTGGTGGACTGGAGTATTCAAATCTGTTCCATCAGCCTTCATTTTTGTTTGAAATATTGCCGTCCCCCACCTCCTAGTGCCATCCCAGCTGAGCTCTGTCACCTGCTCTGTGACACTTTCAGCAAGAGGTGACAAGCGTGGACACATCATAGCCACTGCTCCCATGTCAGCTGTCAGCTGACAAACAGTCCCACCTCAACCCAGCCCCATCCTCCCACTTCCACTGCATCTGAGAGCTGTTTCTGTCAGGAACCAATGCCCCTCAATCATATATATTTAACATTTTGTATGCTAGCCCAAGTGTTCAACCTCTTTGTGCTCTTCATGGTGAGTGACATTGTTTCAAAGCAGATTTAGAAATAGTCTTGGCCCTGACATTTATGCAGCGAGTGGGTGTTGTTTATTGCTGAGCAATTAGGACATAGATTAACATAACATCACTTCTCAACTTGAGAATCTCAGCGAGGGCTCTGCGAACAGTTCCCAAGAGCCCCAATGTCCCGCCCCGCTTCCTACTGTCTTTCTGCTTTTTCCCTCCTCCACACCCATCCACCCACCTGCCTTGAAATATGCTATTTCAAATTTAGAGTTCAAGAAAGTTTGTGTAATCTATGTCATAAAAAGAGATGCCTTTTTCTTCCACTGCAGAAGCAGCCCACGGTACCTGTGTTCTTAATCAAAAGGGCAATTTTTTTTGTCCTTGAAAACTTTTTTTTCTTAAATCTCCCTGCCCACTTTGGACTTGTGGAAAAGCTGAGGTCAGGAAGCAGGGATGGGCTGTTTACACACCTTTTCTTGCATGGAATCCCGCAATTTTGCATTCACCGCCCTCTTCTGCAAAGGGTGCTATGTCTTAGAAGCTACACTTGTTTTTTCAGAGCAAGAAAGTGTCCCTGGACTGATCTCTGCAAACAGATAAAAGAAGGAGGTCTTTGACAACTGTATTTGCACTATGGGTCAGAGAGCCTACTGGAAGTTGTAATGGGCATTTGTCCCAAGTTTTCTACACACTAAGGGATCAGCCCAATGGTGCAAAGTTCACGCGTGAGGACGGTCCTCTGGTTAGCATGGCAGGTCCTCACAGGCACTGCCTTCCTCTGTTTGCTTCTAAGTCCCAACACCTATAAACCCAGAACCCCACTTCCTCTCACCATCTCCAGCAGTACCATCCTGGTCTAAGCTGAGGCTGTCTTTCACCTGGATTATTGCGATGGCTTCCTCTGGGGTCTCCCTGCTTCTGCTCTTGCTACCTTCAGAAAGGCAGCCTGAGTGATCCTTTGAAAAATGCTGGAACAATCATTCCTGGGCTGGGGGCCCTGAGACCACTGTCAGTTTCGGCAATCCACTAGGACTCATGAGTCCAAGTGTTGTTATACTCGGGGCTATGAATTACTACAGCAAAAGGATACAAAATACAATCAACAAAGGGAAAAGGTGTGGGGGGCAGAGTCCAGGGGAAACCAGGAGCAAGCTTTCAAAATGGTGTGGCAGGGGACATCCTCAACCCACCTGGCAACAGGCTATGACAGCGTGTGTAAGACATTGTCCACCAGGGGTTCCCGTTAGAGACCCGGTTTTTACTGGGCCTGATCATGTCAGCCCCCTCTCTGGCACAAAGCCAGACTGTAGACTTCCAGAAGGAAGGCAGGCGTCAGCATGAACCACATTGTTAGTACAAATGCTTTAGGCAGACTGGGCCACTCCTATCAGAGGATGGTGGACATGCTCCTCAAATCCAAGTTCCCAGAGTCCAGCTAATGGTCAGCTTTGTAAGCAGGCTCCTCAAAGGGAGGCTGCAGACCTGCAGTGCTCCCTCTTTCCTACACAGCTCAAAACCCTGCAAGACACGCCAGCTCACACAAAGTACAAGGCAAGGTCCTTAAAACTGCTACAAGTCTCCGCATGGGGGAGCCCCCCAGTTCCTTCCCTAGCCTCATCTCCAACTGCTTACCCCTCCCTCTCTCTGCTCAGGCCACAGTGGTCTCCCTGCTGCTCAGTGAGCACACCAGGCAGGCTCACACCTGAGAAGTGTTGTACCCTCTGTTCTTTCTTCCCCACTTGTGTTCCCTTCAGCTCCCCGTTTGGGTTTCTCTCTCTCTCTCTCTTTTCTCCTTTGATGGCACACACAGCCCCCTCCCCAAGTCCATCCCTGGCTATGACACTGTCTCTGACTCTTTCCTCCTTTGCTTCTCCCCTTATCATCATCTTCTAACACACTGGTTTTATTTGGTTTATTGTCTGTATGCATAGCAAGAATGTAAGCATCAAGAGGGTGGGGACTTGTGTGTTTCATTCACTTCCTCTTCCTGAAAAAGGCCTTGAGGAAGCAATGTAACCTAAGGTCACTACCATAACTAGAGCATAAGAAAGAGCAGAGCTGTGGTGCCAGATGGGTTAGAATTTTCACTCCACCACTTGGTGCCTGTATCACCTTAAGTATGGTGCATACTATGCTGACCTCGGTTTCTTCATCTGCTAAAGAGGGATATTAATAATACCTGCGTCAAGCGTTGCTGTGTGTGTGAAGGTAATTAATATGCATAAGCTCCCTGTGGAACATGGTAAGCCCTCAATATGCATTATCTCCTACTTTTATTGTTTCCTTCTCTTTATTAAAGCTTCATTATCTTTAACATGTTTTATCAAGGTTTCAAACAAAAACAGAAGTAGAGAGAATAATAGCGTGAACTTCAATGTATCCATCAACCAGATTCAACAATGACCAATTTAGAGCCAATCGTGTCTTATCTATTAGCTCCCCCTGAATTCCTGCAACCCCTATACCCAGATTATTTTGAAGGAAACCCCAGACATCATATGTCATTCATAAATATTCCAGCTATAAAAGATAAAGATTCACTTTTAATTTATTTATTTATTTATTTATTTATTTTGCGGTATGCAGGCCTCTCACTGCTGTGGCCTCTCCCGTTGTGGAGCACAGGCTCTGGACGCACAGGCTCAGCGGCCATGGCTCACGGGCCCAGCCACTCCGTGGCATGTGGGATCTTCCCAGACCGGGGCACGAACCCATGTCCCCTGCATCGGCAGACGGACTCTCAACCACTGCGCCACCAGGGAAGCCCCAAGATTCACTTTTTAAAATGTACACATGCAGTTATAGCAAACCTGAAAAGTTAAAACTAATCACTGAATATTAACAAACATCCAGCTGATGTTTAAATTTCCTCAGTTCCCCACCATCTCTTTCCTGGACTGTTGGGGCAGCATCCAGAATGATCTCCCTGCCTACAAATTCTCCATCCAGTGCTCCTGTTTCACTGCTCCAGAGAGCTCTTTGTACATCACACAGCTGAGACTGGCACCCCTTCCCACTCCAAATCCTTTGATGGTTCCCTATTGCCTGCATGAGGGGCCTGACTCTGCAGTTTCTGCCCAGCCCCTCTTCCTCAGTCACCACTGCCTCTACCTCCTTTCATACCCCAGTTCCATCAGTCTGCTTTCTGGTCACCGTCCTTCCTCCATGCCTTTGTCTCTGCTGTTCTTTCTGCCTGGAGCAACCTTTTCTTTCTTCTCTCCTGGTACCTTTGTCTTCCACTGTTCTCCCAGGCCAAGTCAGTCACCCCATCCTCTGGGCCCACAAGCCCTGTGTGAATGGCACCTTTTGTGCCGTTCACGTCTCCCAGTGGCCCCATGTTCTAAGTTCTTCAAAGACTGGGGCTACTCTTATGTATCTGGTCCTCCTAGAGCCTGAGCAGTCCTGGAAAGCAGGACGGGTACCCAAGTGTATTGAATGAATGAATGAACGGATGGGTTAAAAAATGGAAAATGGACACAAAACTTAGAAAGAAGATTATTTTAGAGTCTGCAGCCTTGTCTCTCTCTCTCTCTCTGGGTCCACACTGCTCATTTTTATGTCCAACTTTTTATCACACTGTTTTCCAGCTTGTGCAGCTTGCTTATCTTTCTGCTCCCTGGCAGGTCAGAACTTTTAATTCTGAATAATTCCAATCTCAAACCCTAGCTGACTGCTACCTGCTCTCTGGCATGAGTCAGACAGGCCCTGGCTCACCGTGATCAATTACCTGAGACACTGCTTCTCTTTGAAATGATCCCAGAGCAGAAGGGCAACCTGAGGAATGCCTGAAGGCCAGGAGCCTCTAGCCATGACCTGGATGAGAAAAGGCTCCTGTGCTAAAAATGCCATGTTTCAGCTGGGCCTGCCTGCTGTGGATCAAGAGGAATCAAGACATAGAGGTGTGAGAAGTGGGAATGCCTCCTCTACCTTTTATTTCCCTTGATTTGAAAAGAATCTGAAATTGTTACAATGGGTCAAATACAGCTCCTGTGAGCTGGTGATGTCAAGGGCCACTTGCTGTGTGTTAGACATTATGCTGGAGCTTTACAGATGCAATGTCGTCCGTTCCTCTCTAAGACCCTGACAGAGGTGTGTCACTCCTCCCACCCATTTTACAGATGAGGCAACTGACACTCTAATAGATCATGAAGTCACAGAGAGAGTGAATGAAGAACTGGGATTCAACTCCAGGCCTACCCAGAACACTTCCCAGCAGAGCAGAGCTTTCCAGACTGCAGGGTCAAGCTCTTTGAGGAGAGTAAAATCAGTTTAGAGGGTTTGGAACTAAAATGGTTAAAATAAAAAATGGAAGAGATTGGACTAGAATAGAGTAGAATGGAAAAATAAAGTGCATCTTGGCTAGTATGGATCAATACTATTTCATGAAACTTCTCTAATATATATATATATAGATATATATACTATTTTACATTATAAACATATACATGACTATGTATACTGTATTGTGATGTAAAATGCATTTCTTACTACAGATAATAGTCATTTTTTTTTGAAAAACACTAATAGAGCTCAACTAGGGTATATTCAGGAGATAAACTTATCTTTTCCATTTACTTCAAGATTTTACTCCTATCAGTTGCTGCTCACACTACAATTGTCTACAAACCCAAAGCATTTTCTGTCTTTATTATCTATCTTCATCATTTTCAATTTGACTTGATTAGCTTCAATTCAATCCCATTCAATTCAATTCATACTCAATACCCTCAATTCCATCCAGCATAGAGGAGCAAAACATGAGTGTCTGCTTTGGGTCAGTCCCTGATGACAAAAAGAAATATATGTTGTGTGTTTACTAGACACAGTGTGATATCTCAAGTTCTGTTTCTTTGTCCAAAACCCAAACTTAGCTCCCTTGAGCTTTTAAAAGAAGACAGAAGTCTCACTCTTCTGGAGTTTGCCTTTCCTGACCATTTTGGGGAGCTGGAATTCAGTATAAAGTTAGAGCACTGGGTTTGGGGACAAGGCTCAAGTTCAAATTCAGAGACAATGTCTGAATAGTGCTTCGAGCACTGCCATGCACACAGGAAGTACCCAGAGCATCGTAGACAAGCAACCACATTCCTTATATTGTTTAAAGTTTCCCGATCAGGTCAAGCCAGCGTTCTTGAAGTTTTAGGCTTGGGGAAAAGTTATAGTAGGTTGTAGTGGAAACGTTTGGATAGGGTAAGAGTGGGCAGGGGGAGACACTGGGGCAAACTCATATCTGGAGAGTTGCAGTTGAATGGTCACCAGGAGTGCTCTTCCCAAAAAGACCTGCTAGACCTCTTGAGACAAAAAATGCAAAAGACTTTAAGACTAAGCATTGAGCTCTGGTCTATTTTCCTATTGGAGGTAAGATTATGAAAGAAAGTGTGGTAACCAAGGACTCCCTTAAACTCAGAAAAACATGTTACAAGTAAGATGAGAACCATCATGAGCTGGGCAGAATCAGAGAGTCAAGGGTCCATGACCACCAGTTCTTGTATATGTGAAAGGAAAGCACCTTGTGCCCATGTTGAGAGTTGGTATGCATGATGGGTAAAACATAGATTCTGTGGCCAAAGGACCTGGCCTCAAATTTCAGCTGTCAGACATTAGACAAGTTACTTGGCTTCTTTGGGCTTTAGTTTGTTTTGTTTTGTTTTGTTTTGGTTTTAACCAAGTAAGCACTCACAAATACTCATTAAATAGAGTGGTATGAAAACATTAATAAAAATACCAGCTATTCCTTGAGCACTCTCAATGTGCACTGTGCTAAGTGCTTTACAAGTGTGATTCCATCCTGTCATTTTAACTATACTCTGAGGTAGATCCTATTATTACCCCATTTTACAGATGAGAATATAAAGGCTCAGAAAGGTTAAGGTCACGGTCACATAGCTGGTACTTGCTACAACCAAAGTTCAAATCCAAGTTTGTGGGTCTTTAGAGCAAATTTAAGACACTTGAGTCTTGAATGTTTAATATATTGTTTGACATTTGTGGCAACGCTGAGGTCTAGACAAACTAAATATCACTAGCTCCATTAGGCCTGTTCAGAACTCAAAGCATTGGAATACCTGAGATGGAGTATTAGCTCAACTATTTGCTAACTGGGCAATATAAGGAAATTCACCTCCCCTTTATGGGCCTCAGTTTCCCTTCTCTCAGTGGAGCTGGTTGGAACTGGTAGTCTCTAAAGCTTCTTCCAGCTTTAATTTTGCTGGATCTAGGACTTGTCCAGCGACTGGGGGCTGATCAAAAGTAGGGATGGACCTGGAAACAGTCACTGGATCCCCAGTTCTAAACACCCCCTCACTGTCTTCCCACAATTAATAGCTTCTCCATATATAATTTCTCCCTTGTTTTTTCCCACCAGTTTTCTAACTGCCTATGAATTTAAAATAAAAAGTGAATGTAGGAATCTGGGTAGGAAAATAAAAGAACTCAACCCTAAATCATTGAGGTAGAAAAATCTATATTTAAAGAGGTAAAACCCTTGAGTTAGGTAAGGCCTGGAATTTGATATTAAACTAACTACTCAAACATAATTGGCTTTGGAAATTCATATTCTAAGCATTGCTATTGAACAAGTGACTCAACCAATTCCAGTTGGCTCTTCCTTTTTTTTTTTTGGCTCTTCCTTTTTTATTTGCCTATCCTAAAACCCTTAACACATTTCCATCTTCCCAGAGGAAATATACATATTTAAATTCTTTCATCAACCTTATGATGTAGGAACTATTATTAGTTCCCATTTTACAGATAAGTAAACTGAGGCACAGAGACTTTCCTAGGGACAAACAGCCCATAAGAGGGAGGATTGGGTCCTGAATCCTGGCAGTTGACCACTGAGCTTCAACTGTTGACCACCACTCTCTGCTGACTGAAAAGTCTTCTGATTTCTCCATGTTCTCCCTCCCAGAAGCAATGGCTTTTATTGTACAAAGGCTGAACTGTGTTTCATGTTTGTCTCATTGTGGATACCCAGCATACTCAGGGCTCCTGTGGAGCCAACCTGAAGGGGTTAGCTGTTCCTATACACATCCCTGGTGAACTCAGAACTCACACCATGGAACCAGGAAAGGGCATTCCTCCCTATCAGCCCTCCTTCATTCCACCTTAACAGCCAGTGCTGAACAAGATATGATGGATTTAAAAATTAATTCACCTCTCGAAATGGGGGAGGGAGGAATAAATTAGGAGTTTGGAATTAACATATACACAGTACTAAATATAAAATAGATAACTGACAAGGACCTACTGTAGAGCACAAGGAACTACACTCAGGATCTTGTAATAACCTATAAGGGAAAATAATCTGAAGAATATACCTGAAATGAATGCAACATTATAAACCAATGATATTTCAGCAAAAAAAGAAAAAATACTTATTTTGTTGTTTTAATGTATTGCTATAATAAATTAATTTTCTCCTAAAAAGAAATGTATTCCCCTCTCAGGCCAGAGAAATTCATGGTGATGGGACTGAGCTGTGTACTGCCGATCAAATTTTCTCAGCGTGATGGAAACAGGAGCCCAGTGAGACCTGCATTTCCACACCCTGCCCTAGAGTGACGACCCTCTGCCCCACGGGGAAGACCTGCCAACAGGGACCAGTGTGGGCTCTTACAGACACAGAGAGGGACACTTGTTTTCAGCTCATATACATTTTCTTCAAGGATGGAAGCTGCCATGATGCTACGGTCAGCCTCTGTGTCCTTGCCTTGAAGTGTTTCTCGTGCCAATCACGGGCAGGAGTTTTCCTTAGTCAGTACTTTAAGCCTCCCTGTGGTCTTTCCCTGACACACTCTGCCTGGCTGGTGACGTCTTCTCCAAGGCTTTTGTCATGATTGCTCTGCTGATGTCCTCAACCACTATCTCCAGTCCAGCTCTCTATTTTGTGGTCTGGACATAGGCATCCTAGAGGGCTCAGTGAACGGCCCCACCCTCCCTCCGGGTAGCAGAACCAGGAACCTGGACATAGCTTTTGTTCTCCCTCTTCATATTCTTCTACATTCAGTCACTCAATAAGAGCCATCCCGTCCATCCATGCATGTCTCCCCGGTACTTCTCCACCTCTCCATCTCCACCACCACGGCCTAGTTCTGATCTCCCTGCCAACAGACTTCGCTCAAAGCCACCCTCCTTGTGGAAACCTACATGATTGCTCTAAATGCTAAACATATCACATCCTTCTCCTGCTAGAAACTTCAATGGCTCCCCAGGTGCCTGGAGCCTGACATACGTTGTTTTGTGTAACTTGGGCCCAGCCTCTCTCTCTATCCAGCTTAGTCAGTGCATCCACCTAGCCCTGACCTACCTGTCCCGTCTCTTCAACACTCCACGTACACACGGGATTCTGACCACTGTGGACTCTTTCTTTTCTCAAATTTCCCATGAACTGTCAAGCTTTCCTGCTTTTGCATGTGCTGTGCCCTTTGCCTGGGGCCCTCTACTCTCATTTCCTGGCCTGGCAACTCAAGGTGCCTTCGAAGCTCTTTGCTTTCTATAGAAATGAGTAGCTTCATCTTCTGGGTTCCTTCATATCTCCATCAGCCTTGTGTCATTCTGTAGTCAACCTCTGTCTCCTAGCCTGCTTCCTCTACTAGATGTGATCTCCGATTAATTAACAAGGTTCTGCCTTAGTCATCTGGAGAATCAAAGACTACTCAGCCCTGGGGTCTGACTCAGAGAGGCCTTGGGGTGAAGCTTTGTGGAAAAAGCCAGTCCCTAGGAGTACAGCCCATGTGACTTGATCTTTCTAATGTCCCATCTTCTTACCAGATGTCTTCTTACTCTCTGCAGCTGTGGAGGGGGAGGACAGTAGTGGGGATATACATGTCATAAGAATTGTGTGGCAATTTTGTCTGTAGCAAAGAGCTGAATGTGGTATCTATATGAAACAAGAAGAGAAACAAACAAGCTGAAATGGTTAGACTAAATGTATAGAGCTATAAGGGTTCTCTTAAATGCACTTGTCAAAATAAACAATAAAGTCCTCATGCTAAATGTTTAAGGCAGACAAATTCTAACTAATTTGTAGCAAAGCAACTCTGTATATATGATAACTTGGGGGAAATAAATTAAACTCTTATTTTTGCCCCTAGTTTCCAGAATCTGGAAATACCTTCCAGTTCCAGAGCTGATACCAACAACTTAGAAACAAATGCTAGAAAATGGGTACTTTTCATATGTTGCTGTTGGGTATATAATTTGGAGTAATCTTTTTAGAAACAATTTAGTGGTTGGTACTAAAAGTGTTACCTTGTAAATACCTTTGATCCAGAAATCCTACTTCTAAGATCATAGAATAAGGAAGTAATGAGACAATGAATGAGAAGAGGATATAAGGGTTTTTGGAGCAAATTTTTTGTATAATAGAGAAAACAGAATCTATTCATAAATTGTGTGATATCAAGTTGATGGGCAAATATGTATCCATTAAAAATGTTGGGTAAGACAAGCTACATGAATGGTCACACTATAATTCATGAGAAAATTGGATCATAAAGTAATATTGTAGTTTGTTCCCATTTCTGTGAGAATATAATCAATATGTTTATGTAGCTATAGACACAAGTCTGAAAAGATATATACCAAAATGTTAATGATATGATGGTGACAGAAAAAAACAAAGAAAATATCTGTCGCTGTCATGGACTGTAGGTCAGGGCTAGATTAGCACTTTTCCCCATTCTCTACCAACAATCCAAGATGTGGACCAGTCATTCCCACACACAGATGAGGAAACTGAGGTTTCAAAATGTGAAGGAACTTGTCCTAGTTCTCGCAGCTCACGGATAGGCAGAATATGAAATAACTATGGCAGAGAATCTCTGGAGTTCAGTCTCACAGTATCGCACCCACCAGCTGCCTCTGTGATATGGAATTTTGGGTGCTTTTTAATAATGTCTTTGTAGAGCACCTTTTATAAATGAGCAACACTTTTATAATTAGGAAAAATAACCCTATTTTCTCTTTGAAAACGGCAACAGTAAAGGACTTTTTGTCACAAAAAGAAAAGATAGGGTGGGCATTGATGCAGAGAGGATGACTTTGCAGTCAACCTGCAGAAAGTGGTGGATTGAGCCCTGTGGATTCCTAGTAGAAGGGGATTCTAGGCAGTGGGAACCACCAGTGCAAAGGCCCTGAGGCAGGAATATATCTATCACTGGGGTGAATGGCAAGGACGCTAGTGAGATTGGAGATAAGTAGGAGGTGATGGGGCCAGAAAGAGGTTGAGACCACACCCTGTAGGTTCTCAGTTCACAATAAGCAGGGTGGCTTTGACACTGAGTGAAAGGGGAACCACTGGAAGGTTTTAAGTGGGGCAGTAACAAGATGCAACATAGCTTTTAACTGGATCAGTACTGCATTGAGAATAGGACCTCCTCCCGAACAGAGCAAAGGTAAAAGGGCAGAGAACAGAAAGGCACCGACTGCCATCGCCCAGGGGAGAGATGATGGGGGCTCAGATGGGGTGAGAGCAGGAGGCTGATGAGAAGTGCTCAGATTCTGGATATCCAGTCCAACTGAGGTATTTAAGGATGTAGACAAAAATCTTGTTTTCTAAGCAGCAGAATTTCCTCCACAAGTGGAAAACTTGTTTGTTTTGGGGGTTGCTGGGGGATGTTGAATATTTTGATGAGCCATCTTGGGTAGGAATGGAGGTAAGGCTTCCAAAAGCCCGAGAAATATTAGCTGGTTCAGCTACTTACTGGGAAGGGACTTTGGGGAAGTGAACAGAGATAGGAAGAGTGTGGACATTGAGGGAGTTTTGTTGCAGGTGAGAAATGTCACCTCCTCTTCCTCTCCCTCTCCCTGTTACGTCCTGATGCTTTGGGGTTGGATTTGTTTTCTTTTGGAATAATAGGAGTAGCTGAATTTGACCTAACATGCCGAGGAAATTCCAGGGCTGTGTACCTCAAAATACCAATTAAGATTTAAATAGCTGTTTGAGATGGGCTTGCCAAATAAACCCAAGAGGTGATGCTATTCCTAAGGGTTCTAGAGACCTGTTCTAGCTCAGCCTTGAAGAAGTACCATGCTCCTCTGAGCTGTTCGTGCTAAGCAAGCACCTACAAACAGGGGGAAAGGGGGCTGAGAATGTGTCCGCATTCTAAGGTGGACACAGCACAAGGTGAAGCCCAAACCACATGATGCGAGATAGGAAATGAGCCGAACCTGAGCTGGACACAGTGTGAGTCTTCATCTGGACAATTGTCAAGGTGAAAGGTAGGAGGGCCTGGTGAGGAGAGCATCTGAGAGACTTTGGGGTCATTCGTAGTTGGATTCAAATTCTAGTTCAGTGTGTGGTTCTGGTCACTCCTCATCACTACAGTGAGTCTCTCTTCTCTTTTTTTTTAAATTTTTTTTTTTTACATCTTTATTGGAGTATAACTGCTTTACAGTGGTGTGTTAGTTTCTGCTGCATAACAAAGTGAATCAGTTATACACATATATATGTTCCCATATCTCCTCCCTCTTGTGTCTCCCTCCCTCCCACCCTCCTTATCCCACCCCTCCAGGTGGTCACAAAGCCCTGAGCTGATCTCTCTGTGCTATGTGGCTGCTTCCCACTAGCTATCTATTTTATGTTTGGTAGTGTATATATGTCCATGCCACTCTCTCACTTCGTCCCAGCTTACCCTTCCCCCTCCCTGTGTCCTCAGGTCCATTCTTTAGTAGGTCTGTGTCTTTATTCCCATCTTACCCCTAGGCTCTTCATGACATTTTTTTTTCTTAGATTCCATATATATGTGTTAGCATATGGTATTTGTCTTTCTCTTTCTGACTTACTTCACTCTGTATGACAGTGAGTCTCTTTTCTTATCTGAAAAAGAGAGATGACAACACTCTCCCTGTGAAGTAGACATCCTGACACCTCTGTGCTTTGTTCAGGGATGGGAAAGTGAACAGGATGGTATGATGAGACTTCATCTTATGACCTGTTGGAATTATAGAAGGTATAAGCTCTTTGACCGGGCCTTGAAACTAGACAAATCAAAGCAGAGGTAAAAGATGGAGAGAACAGAATCCTGGTGGCATCATTTTAACCCTAGAGCTCACTATGCCTGAATTAGTAAGATCTATCCTTATATATCTTTATGAACCAGTAAATTCTCCCGTACTGTTTAAGCCATTTGGAGTTGTATCTCTGTTGCTTGCAACTAGAAGACTTCTGACTCATTCATCATTTCTCATGGCTATTAGGAGACAGAATCAGCTACATCATTGGTGCAAATGAAAATGCAGGGCCCCTTGGTCAAAAAGTATTTAAAATTTCAAGAACAGAGCATTAAACAAAACATGGGACCCTTCTAAGCTCAGGACCCTGTGTGACTACGCAGGTGGCATGTCCAGGAACCTGGCCCTGTTGGGAGACCTCATCAGATAAATTAACATCTACACATTGGTTAGGGAGGCCCAAGGCTGGCAGCAAGCATTTGGTAAATGGTAGCTTTTATCATTATGGCCAGGCCAGGCACACTTATGAGGATCACTGGAACCAGATTTATAAGGTTATTGATAAGAGCTGAGGGGTCTGGGTTGGATTCAGAGAGCAATAAATGGTCATTGGAGAGCTGAAAATGAGAGAGGGACAGAGTCTGATTGATAAACTGGAAAGATCATTTCAGCTGCTGTGGAGAGAATGGATTTTGGGTGGGGAAAAAGGGAAGGAAACATGGAAGCTGGATTAGTTAATGGACTGGCACAGTTGTTCAGCTGCTCTGGGCCAAAGAAGGGAGTTGTAGAGATGAAGCAGTGAAAAGATTCAGCAGACGTTGTGATCTTGGTGGGTTAGGAGTGGGAGATGGAAGGTGAGGAATCAATGGTAACATCTATAGTTTGGGTTGAGCACTATTCAGGGATTTTAGGTAAAGGTGTCTCTAGAGTTAAAATGATGCCACTAGGACTCTATTCTCTCCATCTTTTGCGTTTAGTGGTGCTGTTTGGCAAGCAAGACACATGGAGATCCAGCTCTAGTTTGCCACGTGTTTTTACTATGCTTATTTCCCTCAACTTTCACAGCAGCTCCATGAATATGTACTATTATTTTATCATTTTACGAAAGGGGAAACACATTCAGAAAAAAGAATTTACCCAAGTAGCACAGGTGACAAATAGAACAGCCTGGAATAGGTTTTGTTAGGTTCTGGAGCCCACCTACAACCCTCCACTGCTACCCAGGACACCACCAAGCTCTTACTCTCTTTGACCATCACCTGGAATGACTGTGGACTTTTGAGTTGGTGGAGGTTGGAGGGGGGAGTGCTCAGACTGGCTACTGGCCCACTGAGGATGGGATCCTGGATTCTGGGACTCCTTTCTGTGCAAACTTGGGTGAGTGGCCTCCCCTTTCTGTGTCTCTGTTTCCCTATCTGTCAGTGGGATGCTGATGACCTTTCCCTCTCTGCCAGGTGACTAGATGATTACATAGGACCGTGGATGCCAGTGAACTCTGGGACCTGAAGAGTATTGGTCTGATGATGGCAGATGTTAGCATTCTAAGACCATCAAATGCTCTTTCTGCTATTGCTCCACTTCACATATTGATGAAACAATGCAGCGCTGATTATCATCAGAGGGAGAGTACACCATGGCTCTTAAAACTGGAAATGTGCAATGAGAACTGAGCTTGGGATACAAATTCAGCAACTTTTCAGGGCATGGTTAAGTGCATAGTCTCTGATGGCAGGCTGCCTGGATTCAAATTTTGGCTTTGAAGTTTCCCAATGTGTTAGTCACTTAACCTCTTTTTGCCTCAGTTTGCCCATCTGTAAAATGAGTATAGTAATAGTGCCTACCCTGGAGGATTGTTTTGAGGATTAAATGAGAAGATGCATATGGAATGCTTAGGACAGTGCTGGGCACATGGCAGGTACTCAACAAATGTGAATATTAAAGTAACACGACTGCTGAAAGTTGGTGCAACTTACCCTTAGAGAGCAATGGGATTAATCTGAGAGAATTACCATAGGAATTAACAGCAGTCTTATGGCTAGGGTTCTGATTGTTTGAGCTTTTGTTATGCTTGTGCCCTAGCTGCAAGGGAGGATGGAAAATCTAGTCAGAGAAATGAAACCATATCTCCACAAAAAGACAGGTAGGCAAATGTTAAGAGCAGCATTTTCCATAATAGCCCAAACCTTGAAATAATCCAAATGTTCATCAGCTGGTGATGGGTAAATAAAATGCAGTATATTCATAAACAGAATACTATTCAGCAATAAAAAGGCACATGGATAAACCTCAAAAACAGTATGGCAAATGAAAGAATCAGACAAAAAGAACCACAGACTGTATGATTTCATTTGTATGAAATGTCCAGAAAAGGGAAATCTAGAGACAGAAAGCAGGTCAGTAGTTACCTAGGGTGGGGGCAAGAGTGGTGCTTGACCACAAATGCTCATGAGTGATCTTTCTGGAATGATGGAAATTTTTCTAAAAACTGGATTGTGGTGAGGGCTGCATACCTCTTTGAATTTTCTAAAAAATCACTAAGTTTAACTTAAAATGTAGCAATTTTATGGTGTGTAAATTGTATCTCAAGGAAGATATTCAAAAATAAAGTGAGGGGGCCTCCCTGGTGGCGCAGTGGTTGAGAGTCCGCCTGCCAATGCAGGGGATACAGGTTCGTGCCCCGGTCTGGGAGGATCCCATATGCCGCGGAGCGGCTGGGCCCGTGAGCCATGGCCGCTGAGCCTGCACGTCCAGAGCCTGTGCTCCGCAACGGGAGAGGCCACAACAGTGAGAGGCCCGCATACCGCAAAAAAATAAAAAAATAAAAATAAAAAAATAAAGTGAGTTGGGGGGTTTCAAGATTCAGATTGTGAGGAAGCTTTCTAACTTATAAGAGATTTCCAAGGTTCTAGAAAGGCATATATTTCATGTTTATGGCAATCCCATGATATTATTCTCTTCATACCCTTCAGTAAATGAGGCAACTGAGGCCAAGAAAGTAGGCTTTTAAAAAAATAATCTTTTTGAAAGAAGCTGTCCTGCCAAAAAGCTTATCACATTAACACTTTTTTTTAACATCTTTATTGGAGTATAATTGCTTTACAATGGTGTGTTAGTTTCTGCTGCATAACAAAGTGGATCAGCTATGCGTATACATATATCCCCATATCCCTCCATCTTGTGTCTCCCTCCCACCCTCCCTATCCCACCCCCCTAGGTGGTCACAAAGCACTTAGCTGATCTCCCTGTGCTATGCGGCTGCTTCCCACTAGCTATTTTACATTTGGTAGAGTATATATGTCCATGCCACTCTCTCACTTCATCTCAGCTTACCCTTCCCCCTCCCCGTGTCCTCAGGTCCATTCTCTACATCTGC
The DNA here is from genome assembly GCF_964341445.2 of Mesoplodon mirus. Lineage (NCBI taxonomy): Eukaryota > Metazoa > Chordata > Mammalia > Artiodactyla > Ziphiidae > Mesoplodon > Mesoplodon mirus. Next base: position 18,251,634 of record NC_138980.1, on the reverse strand, counting down.
ATCTTTATTTCTGTCCTGCCCCTAGGGTTCTTAATAACCTTTTTGTTTAGATTCCATATATATGTGTTAGCATATGGTATTTGTTTTTCTCTTTCTGACTTACTTCATTCTGTATGACAGACTCTAGGTCCATCCACCTCACGACAAATAACTCAATTTAGTTTCCTTTTATGGTTGAGTAATATTCCATTGTATATATGTGCCATATCATCTTTATCCATTCATCTGTTGATGGACACTTAGGCTGCTTCCATGTCCTGGCTATTGTAAATAGAGCTGCAATGAACATTATCGTACATGACTCTTTCTGAATTATGTTTTTTTCAGGGTATATGCCCAGTAGTGGGATTACTGGGTCATATGGTAGTCCTATTTTTAGTTTCTTAAGGAATCTCCATACTGTTCTCCATAGTGACTATATCAATTTATATTCCCACCAACAGTGCAAGAGGGTTCTCTTTTCTCCACACCCTCTCCAGCATTTATTGTTTGTAGATTTTTTGATGATGGCCATTCTGACTGCTGTGAGGAGATAACTCACTGTAGTTTTGATTTGCATTTCTCAAATGATTAGTGAATTTCTCTAGGGATAAGCATCCTTTCATGTGTTTGTTTGCAATCTGTATACCTTCTTTGGAGAAACATCTATTTAGAGCTTCTGCCCACTTTTGGATTGGGTTTTTTGTGTTTTTGATATTGAGCTGCATGAGCTGCTTGTATATTTTAGAGATTAATCCTTTGTCAGTTGCTTCATTTGCAAATATTTTCTCCCATTCTGAGGGTTGTCTTTTCATCTTATTTATGGTTTCCTTTGCTGTGCAAAAGGTTTTAAGTTTCATTATGTCCCATTTGTTTATTTTTGTTTTTATTTCCTTTTCTCTAGGAGGTTGGTCAAAAAGGATCTTGCTGTGATTTATGCCATAGAGTATTCTGCCTATGTATTCCTCTAAGAGTTTTATAGTGTCTGGTTTTACATTTAGGTCTTTAATCCATTTTGAGTATATTTTTGTGTATCGTGTTAGGGAGTGTTCTACATTCATTCTTTTACATGTAGCTGTCCAGTTTTCCCAGCACAACTTATTGAAGAGGCTGTCTTTTCTCCACTGTATATTCTTGCCTCCTTTATCAAAGATAAGGTGACTGGGGCTTCCCTGGTGGCTCAGTGGTTGAGAGTCCACCTGCCGATGCAGGGGACACGGGTTCATGCCCCGGTCTGGGAAGATCCCACATGCCATGGAGAGGCTAGGCCCTTGAGCCATGGCCGCTGAGCCTGTGCTCCGCAATGGGAGAGGCCACAACAGTGAGAGGCCTGTGTTTGGCAAAAAAAAAAAAAATATATATATATATATATATATATATATATATATATATATATATATATATATATATATATATATACACATATATATATGTATGTATATATATATACATATATATATATATATATATATGTATGTATATATATATATATATGGTAACCATATGTGTGTGGTTTTATCTCTGGGTTTTCTATCCTGTTCCGTTGATCTATATTTCTGTTTTTGTGCCAGTACTGTACTGTCTTGATTACTGTAGCTTTGTAGTATAGTCTGAAGTACAGGAGCCTAATTCCTCCAGCTCCATTTTTCATTCTCAAGATTGCTTTGGCTATTCGGGGTCTTTTGTGTTTCCATACAAATTGTGAAATTTTTTGTTCTAGTTCTGAGAAAAATGCCCTTGGTAGTTTGATAGGGATTGCATTGAATCTATAGATTGCTTTGGATAGTATAGTCATTTTCACAGTGTTGATTCTTCCAACCCAAGCACATGGTATATCTCTCCATCTGTTTGTATCATCTTTAATTTCTTTCATCAGTGTCTTATAGTTTGCTGCATACAGGAGTTTTGTCTCCTTAGGTAGGTTTATTCCTAGGTATTTTATTCTTTTGGTTGCAGTGGTAAATGGCAGTGTTTCCTTAATTTCTCTTTCAGATTTTTCATCATTAGTGTATAGGAATGCAAGAGATATCTGTGCATTAATTTTGTATCCTGCTACTTTACCAAATTCATTGATTAGCTCTAGTAGTTTTCTGGTAGCATCTTTAGGATTCTCTATGCATAGTATCATGTCATCTGCAAACAGTAACTGTTTTACTTCTTCTTTTCCAGTTTGGATTCCTTTTATTTCTATTTCTTCTCTGATTGCCGTGGTTAAGCTTCCAAAACTAGGTTGAATAATAGTGGTGAGAGTGGACAACTTTGTCTTGTTCCTGATCTTAGTGGAAATATTTTCAGTTTTTCATCATTGAGAACAATGTTGGTTGTGTGTGTGTCATATATGGCCTTTATTAAGTTCCCTCTATGCCTACTTTCTGGAGAGTTTTTATCATAAATGTATGTTGAATTTTGTTGAAAGCTTTTTCTGCATCTATTGAGATGACCATATGGTTTTCTCCTTCAATTTGTTAATATGGTGTATCACATTGATTGATTTGTGTATATTGAAGAATCCTTGTATTCCTGGGATAAACCTCACTTGATGATGGTGTATGATCTTCTTCAGGTGCTGTTGGATTCTGTTTGCTAGTATTTTGTGGAGGATTTTTGCATCTACGTTCAGCGGTGATATTAGCCTGTAGCTTTCTTTCTTTGTGACATCTTTTTCTGGTTTTGGTATCAGGGTGATGGTGGCCTCATAGAATGAGTTTGGGAGTATTCCTCCCTCTGATATATTTTGGAAGAGTTTGAGAAGGATAGGTGTTAGCTCTTCTCTAAATGTTTGATAGAATTCCCTTGTGAAGCCATCTGGTCCTGGGCTTTTGTTTGTTGGAAGATTTTTTTTTATCACAGTCTCAATTTCAGTGCTTGTGATTGGTCTGTTTATATTTTCTATTTCTTCCTGGTTCAGTGTCAGAAGGTTGTGCTTTTCTAATAATTTGTCCCTTTCTTCCATGTTGTCCATTTTATTGGCATATAGTTGCTTGTAGTAATCTCTCATGATCCTTTGTATTTCTGCAGTGTCAGTTGTTACTTCTCCTTTTTCATTTCTAATTCTGTTGATTTGAGTCTTCTCCCTTCTTTTCTTGATGAGTCTGGCTAATGGTTTATCAATTTTGTGTATCTTCTCAAAGAACCAGCTTTTAGTTTTATTGATCTTTGCTATCGTTTCCTTCATTTCTTTTTCATTTATTTCTAACCTGATCTTTATGATTTCTTTCCTTTGCTAACTTCAAGGTTTCTTTCTGTTGTTGTTCTTTGTTCTATAATTGCTTTAAGTGTAAGCTTAGGTTGTTTATTTGAGATGTTTCCTGTTTCTTTTTTTTTTTTTTTTTTTGTTGCCTAAAATATTTCTCTTGATTATATTTTTTTACAAATTTAATCAGTTATACATATACACATGTTTCCATATCCCCTCCCTTTTTCGTCTCCCTCCCACCCTCCCTATCCCACCACTCCAGGCGGTCACAAAGCACCGAGGTGATCTCCCTGTGCTATGCGGATGCTTCCCACTAGCTATCTACCTTACGTTTGTTAGTGTATATATGTCCATGCCGCTCTTTCACTTTGTCACAGCTTACCCTTCCCCCTCCCCATATCCTCAAGTCCATTCTCTAGTAGGTCTGTGTCTTTATTCCTGTCTTACCCCTATGGACTTCATGACATTTTTTTTTCTTAAATTCCATATATATGTGTTAGCATACAGTATTTGTCTTTCTCTTTCTGACCTACTTCACTCGGTATGACAGACTCTAGGTCTATCCACCTCATTACAAATAGCTCAATTTCATTTCTTTTTATGGCTGAGTAATATTCCATTGTATATATCTGCCACATCTTCTTTATCCATTCATCCGATGATGGACACTTAGGTTGTTTCCATCTCCGGGCTATTGTAAATAGGGCTGCTATGAACATTTTGGTACATGTCTCTTTTTGAATTATGGTTTTCTCAGGGTATATGCCCAGTAGTGGGATTGCTGGGTCATATGGTAGTTCTATTTGTAGTTTTTTAAGGAACCTCCATACCGTTCTCCATAGCGGCTGTACCAATTCACATTCCCACCAGCAGTGCAAGAGTGTTCCCTTTTTTCCACACCCTCTCCAGCATTTATTGTTTCTAGATTTTTTGATGATGGCCATTCTGACTGGTGTGAGATGATATCTCATTGTAGTTTTGATTTGCATTTCTCTAATGAGTAAAGATGTTGAGCATCCTTTCATGTGTTTGTTGGCAGTCTGTATATCTTCTGTGGAGAAATGTCTATTTAGGTCTTCTGCCCATTTTTGGATTGGGTTGTTTGTTTTTTTGTTATTGAGCTGCATGAGCTGCTTATAAATTTTGGAGATTAATCCTTTGTCAGTTGCTTCATTTGCAAATATTTTCTCCCATTCTGAGGGTTGTCTTTTGGTCTTGTTTATGGTTTCCTTTGCTGTGCAAAAGCTTTTAAGTTTCATTAGGTCCCATGTGTTTATTTTTGTCTTTATTTCCATTTCTCTAGGAGGTGGGTCAAAAAGGATCTTGCTGTGATTTATGTCATAGAGTGTTCTGCCTATGTTTTCCTCTAAGAGTTTGATAGTGTCTGGCCTTACATTTAGGTCTTTAATCCATTTTGAGCTTATTTTTGTGTATGGTGTTAGGGAGTGATCTAATCTCATACTTTTACATGTCCCTGTCCGGTTTTCCCAGCACCACTTATTGAAGAGACTGTCCTTTCTCCATTGTACATTCCTGCCTCCTTTATCAAAGATAAGGTGACCATATGTCCGTGGGTTTAACTCTGGGCTTTCTATCCTGTTCCATTGATCTATCTTTCTGTTTTTGTGCCAGTACCACACTGTCTTGATTACTGTAGCTTTGTAGTATAGTCTGAAGTCAGGGAGCCTGATTCCTCCAGCTCCATTTTTCGTTCTCAAGATTGCTTTGGCTATTCGGGGTCTTTTGTGTTTCCATACAAATTGTGAAATTTTTTGTTCTAGTTCTGTGAAAAATGCCAGTGGTAGTTTGATAGGGATTGCATTGAATCTGTAGATTGCTTTGGGTAGTAGAGTCATTTTCACAATGTTGATTCTTCCAATCCAAGAACATGGTACATCTCTCCATCTATTTGTATCATCTTTCATTTCTTTCATCAGTGTCTTATAATTTTCTGCATACAGGTCTTTTGTCTCCTTAGGTAGGTTTATTCCTAGATATTTTATTCTTTTTGTTGCAATGGTAAATGGGAGTGTTTCCTTGATTTCACTTTCAGATTTTTCATCATTAGTATATAGGAATGCCAGAGATTTCTGTGCATTAATTTTGTATCCTGCAACTTGACACAATTCATTGATTAACTCTAGTAGTTTTCTGGTAGCATCTTTAGGATTCTCTATGTATAGTATCATGTCATCTGCAAACAGTGACAGCTTTACTTCTCCTTTTCCGATTTGGATTCCTTTTATTTCCTTTTCTTCTCTGATTGCTGTGGCTAAAACTTCCAAAACTAGGTTGAATAAGAGTGGTGAGAGTGGGCAACCTTGTCTTGTTCCTGATCTTAGTGGAAATGGTTTCAGTTTTTCACCATTGAGGACGATGCTGGCTGTGGGTTTGTCATATATGGCCATTATTATGTTGAGGAAAGTTCCCTCTATGCCTACTTTCTGCAGGGTTTTTATCATAAATGGGTGTTGAATTTTGTCGAAAGCTCTCTCTGCATCTATTGAGATGATCATATGGTTTTTCTCCTTCAATTTGTTAATATGGTGTATCACGTTGATTGATTTGCGTATATTGAAGAATCCTTGCATTCCTGGAATAAACCCCACTTGATCATGGTGTATGATCCTTTTAATGTGCTGTTGGATTCTGTTTGCTAGTATTTTGTTGAGGATTTTTGCATCTATGTTCATCAGTGATATTGGCCTGTAGTTTTCTTTCTTTGTGACATCCTTGTCTGGTTTTGGTATCAAGGTGATGGTGGCCTCGTAGAATGAGTTTGGGAGTGTTCCTCCCTCTGCTATATTTTGGAAGAGTTTCAGAAGGATAGGTGTTAGCTCTTCTCTAAATGCTTGATAGAATTCGCCTGTGAAGCCATCTGGTCCTGGGCTTTTGTTTGTTGGAAGATTTTTTATCACAGTTTCAATTTCAGTGCTTCCTGTTTCTTAAGGTAGGCTTGTATTGCTATAAACTTCACTCTTAGAACTGCTGTTGCTGCATCCCATAGGTTTGGGGTCGTTGTGTTTTCATTGTCATTTGTTTCTAGGTATTTTTTGATTTCCTCTTTGATTTCTTCAGTGATCTCTTGGTTATTTAGTACTGTATTGTTTAGCTTCCATGGGTTTGTATTTTTAACAGATTGTGTCCTGTAATTGATATCTAGTCACATAGCATTGTGGTCAGAAAAGATACTTGATATGATTTCAATTTTCTTAAAATTACCAAGGCTTGATTTGTTACCCAAGATATGATCTATCCTGGAGAGTGTTCCATGAGCACTTGAGAAAAATGTGTGTCGTGGTGTTTTTGGATGGAATGTCCTATAAATATCAATTAAGTCCCTCTTGTTTAATGTACCATTTAAAGCTTGTGTTTCCTTATTTATTTTCATTGTGGATGATCTGTCCATTGGTGAAAGCGGGGTGTTAAAGTCCCCTACTATGACTGTGTTACTGTTGATTTCCCCTTTTATGGCTGTTAGCTTTTGCCTTATGTATTGAGGTGCTTCTATGTTGGGTGCATAAATATTTACAATTGTTATATCTTCTTCTTGGATCATTATGTAGTGCCCTTCTTTGTCTCTTGTAATAGTCTTTATTTTAAAGTTTATTTTGTCTAATATAAGAATTGCTACTCCAGCTTTCTTTTGGTTTCCATTTCCATGGAATATCTATTCCCATCCCCTCACTTTCAGTCTGTAAGTTTCCCTTGGTCTGGAGTGGGTCTCTTGTACACAGCATATATATGGGTCTTGTTATTTTATCCATTCACCCCATCTATGTCTTTTGGTTGGAGCATTTAATCCATTTACATTTAAGGTAGTTATCGATATGTATGTTTCTATTACCATTTTCTTAATTGTTTTGGGCTTGTTTTTGTAGGTCTTTCCTTTCTCTTGTGTTTCCTGACTAGAAAAGCTCCTTTAGCATTTGTTGTAAAGCTGGCTTGGTGGTGCTGAATTCTCTTAGCTTTTGCTTGTCTGTAAAGGTTTTAATTTCTCGTAAAATCTGAATGAGATCCCTGCTGGGTAGAATAATCTTGGTTGTAGGTTTTTGCCTTTCATCACTTTAAATATGTCTTTACACTCTCATCTGGCTTATAGAGTTTCTGTTGAAAGATCAGCTGTTAACCTTATTGGGATTCCCTTGTATGTTATTTTTTGCTTTTCCCTAGCTGCTCTTAATATTTTTTTCTTTGTATTTAATTTTTGATGGTTTGATTAATATGTGTCTTGGCATGTTTTTCCTTGGATTTATCCTGTATGGGACTCTCTGAGCTTCCTGGAGTTGATTGACTATTTCCTTTCCCATATTATGGAAGTTTTCAAGTATAATCTCTTCAAATATTTTCTCAGTCCCTTTCATTTTCTCTTCTTCTTCTGGGACCCCTATAATTTGAATGTTGGTGCATTTAATGTTGTCCCAGAGGTCTCTGAGACTGTCATCAAATTCTTTTCATTCTTTTTTCTTTATTCTGCCCTGCAGTAGTTATTTCCACTATTTTATCTTCCAGGTCACTTATCCGTTCTTCTGCCTCAGTTATTCTGCTATTGATCCCTTCTAGAGAATTTTTAATTTCATTTATTGTGTTGTTCATCATTGTTTGTTTGCTCTTTCATTCTTCTAGGTCCTTATTAAACGTTTCTTACATTTTCTCCATTCCATTTCCAAGATTTTGGATCATCTTTACTATCATTACTCTGAATTCTTTTTCAAGTAGACTGCCTATTTCCTCTTCATTTATTTGGTCTGGTGGGTTTTTACCTTGCTCCTTCATCTGCTGTGTATTTCTCTGTTTTCTCATTTTGCTTAACTTACTGTGTTTGGTGTCTCATTTTCACAGGCTGCATGTTCGTAGTTCCCGTTGTTTTTGGTGTCTGTCCCCAGTGCATAAGGTTGATTCAGTGGGTTGTGTAGGTTTCCTGGTGGACGGGACTAGAGCCTGTGTTCTGGTGGATGAGTTTGAATCTTGTCTTTCTGGTGGGCAGGACCGTGTCCAGTGTTGTGTTTTGGTGTGTCTGTGAATTTATTATGATTTTAGGCAGACTCTCTGCTAATGGGTGGGGTTTTGTTCCTGTCCTGCTAGTTGTTTGGCATGGAGTGTCCAGCACTGTAGCTTGCTGGCTGTTGAGTGGAGCTGGGTCTTAGCATTGAGACAGAGATCTCTGGGAGAGCTATTGCTGATTGATATTATGAGGTGCTGGGAGGTCTCTGGTGATCCAATGTCCTGAACTCGGTTTGCCCACCTCAGAGTTTCAGGTCTGACACCCGGCTGGAGCACCAAGACCTTATCAGCCACACGGCTACTGAAATATACATAATTTCGACCTCATTGGTTAGAGTATTTATTCCACTGAAAGATGGTTTACTTCCCACACTGTAACTAGAGAAAGCCCACAGGCAGCAACGAAGACCCAATGGTGTTCCACTAGAGCAGCACACTGCTGGTGGATGAGGAGCTCTTCCCGTACATTAACATTTCTTAATACTTCTATGTTTTAGCCCCAAGTCCCTTTGCGTCTCTAAGTCTCAGTGTCCTCTTCTGACAATGAGAGTGATTGTTACAAGTATTAAGAGAAATAACTAGGTAAAAATAGAGGGTTGATACAGAGCAGGGGCTCAAAATATGTGGCATCTTAATCTAAACTCCCTAGTTAAAGGTTCTCCCTAAACATTTACCTTCAGAAGTTAACATGAGTTCTAAACTTCATTGAATTTTTAAAAAGCATGGATATTTACCTTTAAAAGGTATACAGTATAGATGCCAATGGCAACTTCTCAACGTGAAGGGCAGTTTGGTTGCACACAAATGAGCACAAATGGAAGGGCTGTGTACTGTGAGCACTTCGTCAGAAATTGGAAGCAATATTTGCCATATAGGATAAAACATGGCACTGAATTACGTTCAGTAATTACAATCAAATGAATTCTAATCAGAAAGGAGATAACAAATGGAAAATATCTGCTATTGCCAGTGATATATGTGACTCGAGAGGCTTAATTTCAGCAGATATTGTAACAGATTAACCTGGTCTTATGATTTAATGATTTTTAATGGCGTTGAACAATTACAGAGCCGTAACAGCTGGATAGAGAGCTCCCTGCCCATATGAGCTGCCATAGTCTCATCCCTTATTATCTCTTCCCTGGAGCTCAGATCCTGCCTCCTCCTTGAGTATCCTCTTCACAGTCTCACTCATTAAAATCCTAGAGCCACCATCCTAACACACTTAATTAGGTCATTCCATTCAGCAGTTCCAACTCTTTTCAGGGTGAAGTCTAAATTGGTTGCTGGCATTTAATGCCCTTTCTTTGTGCTTTCTGCTGTCATATTAGACTAGCCTCTAAATTCCTGATTCATAACTTTTTAGGTCTATTAAGCAGTGTTTGCTGCATAACAAGCATTCCTCAAATCTCAGAAACTCACAATAACACATATTATCTTGTGCTCTCAGATCTGTGAGTTGGCTGTGGTTCTGATGACCTCAGCTAAATTTGGTTCCCAGCAGTGAGTTGAGTTCAGGTCTTCTCCATATGTCTCAACTTAGGACCCAGGCTGGAGGAGCAATGGCTCCTTGGGGCATGCTTTTGTTCCGGTTGAGCATGTTACTGAACCCAGGTTCAGCTACTTGCCTCTCAGAAGCCAATAATTTGAGAGGCAAGTGTCAGTAGGAAGGAAAGGTGCTTTAATCAGAAAAGCTGGCAACTGCAGGGAGTTGGTTGACTCGTGTCCAGAGACCATCTTCGAAGATTCTGCTCAGCTCTGACAGTTTTTAAAGGGAAAAATGGATGGGGTGGGGTGGAGAATCTCAGTGAATCATGAGGCAAGAGGTTTGGTTCTATATCCTTCTCTGTTGTGTGCAGACTGGCTGACTCTCTCTTCAGATGTTATCTTGCCTGAATGATCCACCTGCAGGATTGCTGTTGGGGGTAGAGAGCTAGTCATTTTTTTTTAACTGACTTCTTTTTATCCAGGAAAAGAATCAACAGGTTAGACAAGGCATGATGTTCATTCAGGAGAGCATATGTCAGGAGTTACATTAATTGCTTAGTTAACCATATAATTCCTATAGTTAAGTTCTTTTAAGATTAGAGGGGAACAGAAATGGGCAAACAGGAAAGGGGAAAAGAGTTGCTTTCAAGCACAAGTGAAACTTGCAAGCACATTTCAAGCCTCGCCTGGGATGTTGTGTATCACATCTGTTCTCACACTATTGGCTCAGAATCAATAGGTCACTTAGCTTACCAAGAGTCCTTCAAAGTCACGTGACAAATATATGAGTCCATAGTCATGTTACAGGGAAGAATGGGAGAGTTGGGCCCAATATTCCAATCTACCACACCAAGGAAACTGAGACTAGTGACTCTACCTCTTTGAACCTCAGTTTTCTCATCTGTAAAGTGGGGCTGTTGACACCATGAAGAGTTAAGATAGTGATTAAATAAGGTAATGAAGGGGAAAGTACCACTTAAACTGTAAAGAACAGCAGAAGCACTTGTTACTATTCTTATGACAGACAGTAGGTCTCATATTTTTTTCATCCCCAGCACAATGTCTCCTATGCAGTACATATATCATAAAGGAATGAGTGAAGGAATATTTCCCAAAATGCTTCAACAAAATTACTTTGTCCAGCCATTGTTTTGCTGCACCACAAGCTAGCCCTCTGTCTCTTGGTAACAATGTCCGGATACATCTCTGAGAAACCAGAAAACATCCCTCCCTCACTGTCACTTCATGGGGTCAGTACAAAGTGTTTATCTACAACAATAGCTCCAAAAATGGATTTGCAACCTGGGTCTGGTCTATGAGAACCCAAAATGCCTTAGTAATTGGGTCTGCAATGAGCACACATCTCGAGCCTGGTCAATTAAAGCCAATCCAGGACTGTTGCTGGAACTATTTAGAAAGAGGTACTTATATTTTTACTTGGCATTTTCAAGCTAGTAGACAAACTTGGAGATGCTAGGGGGTTGTCTTGTTACCCTATGGGAGTAGAATAAAGTTAGAGGAGAGGAAAGCAGAATGAAGCAATGGAGAGAGCGGATCTTCTGAAGATACTGACTGAGTATCTGGAAACAGCCATCTTCTAAAATAACCCTATGTCTGGCCTTTCTGTTACATGAGCCAATGCATTCTTTTTTGTTTGTTTTGTTTTGTTTGTTTGTTTAAGGCACTTTGAGTTAGATTTCTGTCCAAAGAAAGCTAATACAGAAATAGGATTGCTTCAGAACAAATAAAGAATATATCTGAAGGCCTCCCACTGGTCTGTTGGGTAAGCCTAAACAGACTTAAGAGAACTTTTGCATTTTGTACTGGTTCTGAGATGTCGCTATCTGGACCCACCCTCTGTGCCTGGAAAGGAGCCCCTCCCTCTATTTGTCACTTTGCATCACCGTTTGACATAGAAAGGGAGATAAGAAATGGAAGTAAGGGATGTTTGGGGTCCCACACCCTGGCTCATCCTCAGAGAGCTGGCTTCCCATTGGATAGCCCCAAGGACCCAGAGATAGCCTCCTTTCCCAAGATGCTGACCCCACCTGTTTTAGCTAATGATGATGGCTGTCTTCTTCTCTCCAACTCTGTCAAGTGCTTCCACCACTTGACCCAGGGACCTTCTGCCCAGGCTGCAGTCTTTGTTAAAATTCTCAGTTGGCCCAGTCTCATATCTATTGCTCCTGGCTAAGCCTTTTAGCATTGGGATTACAAGGAGCAGTGCAGAGATACTGTGGGCTCTGGAAACAGACAGAGCTTGGGCTGAATCCCAGTCCCATGCTTTACTACCTGTATGACACTGAGCAAGTCACTTAAACTCTCTGAGTCTCAGGTTTCCTTTCTGCAAGCAGATATAATAACATCTTTCTCCAAGGCTGTTGTGAGATTCTAATGAGATGATATATAAAAGTGCTTTGCATAACATGTCGTAGGCAATCAATACATGGTAGATATTATCATTTTCACTTCTTTTGTTCTTTCTTGCATTTTTGTGCAATTTATTGGGTTTGATGTCTGTGCTACTCAAATACACTGCAGGTAGATGAGGGCAGGCACATGTGTGATGTTTCCTTGCATTCCTTATTGTTCTAATAAGATCTCAGCACAGAATGGTTCCCTAATGACATGACTTGAGGGAGGATAGATGAAGAACAGGATGTACAAGTGATGACCTGAAGGAAAGAATGTGGAGAAATGAGGCAGTTAGCCATTTATTCAGCCATCCCTGATTGAACCCTTTCTCTGGATCAAACATTTAAGTCAAAGTTATGGTGTTTGAGGAGCTCAGTCAAGTGGAGAAGACCAAGAAGAAAACAAGCAAGTAAAAATAGAGCACTTCTTTTGGTTACAGATAAAAAAGTCTACTTCAGCCATCTAGAACAAAAAGGAGACATGTTGGATGGATGTTGATATTTTCATGGAACAAGAAAGCTTTGGGAAGGAGGGAGGGAGGGAACTACTAAGGTGGCTCATGACACTTTGTCGAGAGTGTTGCTATTAACACAGCCACGTTACCAAGCACTCCCAGCCTCCCTCCCACTTCCTAGGAGAAATGTTACTGTTGCCAAGAGAGATGTTCTTATTGTCCCTGTTTGGGTCATGCATTTGCTTCTGTACCAATCAGAAGGCCTACCCATGTCAGGGTTTGGAGGCCATTTCTAGGGAAGGTGCATCATAAACCAAGCAGTTCCCAGGGAAGTGGTTTCTACATCATTAAACACTAAGTAGAGATTTGCACAGTGTCCTTGATCAAGCTTCAGAGAAGTGGAGAAAATTCTCCAAGAAGAGGTCATTGAGTGCGGTGGCCTTGAAAACAGTTCATGAGATAATCCAGATCAACAAACTTGACCCTGAAGAAAGAGGGACTCAGTGGGGTTCCAGGCCTGAAGCTCACAGAAGGCCCTGTTTGGCCAAATTTCCCCTCAGAGGACTGTTATAATCACAGTGGGAAAACACCCCAAACAAACTGTGCCTCTGGGGCATCTGAGCTGGTCAGGAGATCTGGTTTAGGGTGTAGGGCTCCCTTTCCACCTGAGCTGGAGCCTCTCCATAATGTCAGGGAGGGGCAATGGTGGGAGAAAACAAGATAGAGTCAAAAATGTGGGTTCTAGTCCGGCTCAGCCACTTATCAGCTGCCTGATGATAAGGAATTTTTCTCCCTGTGACTCAGTTATCACATCTGCAAAGTGGAGGAAATCATATTTATTTCTCAGGCTGATGTACAGGTTAGGGAAGGTGTATTTGAAATCATCTATCAAGAGTTAGCAGGACCAGAAGACCCATCCATGCCTATGGGTTTCCTTTTTCATTGTACCTTTGCCTCTGTGCTCTTCCCAGGATTCTAATAATCCTTTTTATGGATGAATTTTGGGAAGAGTCCATAACAGCAACATTCAGATGCCAGGAACTCAGTGACCCTGTATGTTTCAGTGACCTTATCATAATCCTGAGAACTGGCTGGGAGGGAGGCTTCCCTGTATGTGCTGAACAGAGCTTGTTCTATTTATGGTTCTCACTCTTGATAATTGCACTTTTCTGTGGGGGTTTTTTTTGTTTTTTTTTTTTAATGTGTGGGCCCACAGACCTCTTATTCCTGGCTTATTTCTGGCCAAGTCTGTTTCAGATGATTAATCTCCGGAATTCCAGCAGAGAAACTGCTGAAAGGCATTATCCCAGTCTCAGGAGGAAGCCCTGGCTCTCATGCCCTGATTCCCCTGTTTCCACCTGACTCATGGAACGGCAAGTGCATTCCCCAAACATCTTATTATATAACAGAGGACAGCACACTGATGCCGGTTATTTTATTTACTCCCTGGTTGCCCCATGGGTCCATCGCTGGGATTTCAGAGAAGCATCTGGAGAGTGGCAAGCATGAGGATTTGGAGGCACAGACCAAGGTTCTAATCTTGCTCTGCAGCTCAGAAACCGTGGAGCCTGGGGCAATCTCTATAACCCTTCTGACCCTGTTTCTTATCTGTGAAATAGGAATAGTATCACTGGGTTGTGGTAAAGCTCAGGTGAGATACTTTAGGAAAGTGCTTTTGTGAAATGGCATCTGCTTGTGGAAGGGACTCAGTAAATGTTAGTTTCGTTCACCTTCTTTCAGGTTAGAATAACAGGCATCCTGGGTCCCTCTTCTCTCTAATGGCCTGCCTCTCCGTAATAGCAAGGCTCTTTCTATATCTCACTAAGGGTACTTGGCTCCTTTTGGTGGTAACAAATATAAAAGGAAGGAATTAGGGAATTACTCCCTCTGTCTGTGACCCTGGCCTGCCTGAATGTTTGCACTCCCCATGACTGCTGAATGTACTCCCATTCTGGGGCTACCCAGTTGGGGTCCTAGGCCCCCATGAGCCTCCTAATCAGCGTTCATATTTCCAATGTTGTGTTTCCAATGTTGTGTTTCCAATGTTGTGTTAGTTTCTGGTGTACAGCAAAGTGATTCAGTTATACATAAATATACATATTCTTCTTCATATTCTTTTCCATTATAATTTATTACAGGGTATTGAATACAGTTCCCTGTGCTATACAATAGGATCTTGCTGTTTATCCATTCTATATATATTTTGCATCTGCAGACCTGGGATTTTAACCCAAATTATCAGGCCCCAGAGCTCTTTATATCCTGCTGATAATCTTTGGCTTGCTGTACTTACCCTTCTTACACTCCAGGGCAGCTGCTTGTTTAGTGGTTCTGTTTCCCAGCTAGAATGTAAGCTCCATGTCCATGGGGATGAGCTCTGCCAGTGACAGGGAGCTCACCACCTCACAGGCAGCCCGTTGCCCTTAGCTGTATCTCTAATTGTCATCTAATAAGACTTCACAAAGTAACAGCTATGAAATCTGTATGTGCTTAGGAAGAAGGAACACTTACTTGTAACCATGGATGTGCTGTATGTCTGTCCATCAATCTTCATCAGTTTCGTGCTGCTCCACCTCTTGTCTTATTGAGCAAATGCCCAGGAGAGATCATGCAGGCTATGGAAAATTGTTTAGTGGCCACCAATTCCTCCCCTTCCAATGTGCTCACCCCTTTGCAATGTGACTTTGTTGCTCCTCCCAACCAGAGGTGGAGTCCACTTCCCTGCTCCCTTGCATCTGGGCTGGCCTTATGACTGCCTTGTTCCATAGAATGTGCTGGAAATGGCACAGTGCAAGTTCTAAAGCCTAAGCCTCCTTAGACTTGTAGCTTCCTCCTCTACCCTGTTGGAATGCTGCTGAGGCCACCATATGAGACCATGTGATACTGAAAGATGAGTGGTCACGTGGAGAACTGAGGCTCTCCAACAAGGGGAACGGCAAATACCAGATGCATGAGTGGGGCCTTCTGACCATCCAGCTGAATGCAGCCACATGAGTGAGCACAGGCTAAACCAGCAAAGGAACCACCCAGCTAACTTGCAGAATTGTGAGAAAGAGTAAATCATTGTTCATTTAAGCCACTAAGTCTGGGAGTGATTTGTTACACAGCAATAGATAACTTATACACAACTGCTACTTTTTTCCTCTATAATATTCTCCAAATTCCCTCAAACTCTTCATCCTACTCAGCAAATCAGTCTTCCCATGTCACCATGGAGCTAGATGAATTGCTAAGCTCTCTGAACACCAGAGTCTAGAGGAAGGTCTATATGGGGCTGGGGAGGTTCAAGAGCATGAAGCCACTAGGCACCTCAGGTAAGCAGATAGGAAGGGTTATCAGGGAGGAAGTCACTTGGCCTCCTCTAATTCATCACATTTCTGGGTCACAAGTTGGTCTTTAGAAGGGTCTCTGAGATGAGCCAATAGAAAGGGAAGTGGTTTATGAAGAGGTAGGAGGGAAAAGAGATGCCCTTGGGATGCAAATGGCCAATGCAGCCCACCAGCACTATGTATCCACCAGCAGTGTCGCAGGTCTGCTCAAGGAAAGTAAGAGCCCATTCATACTGTGTCACTCATTAAACACAAGGTGCTATTGTCTCAGTGAGAATAGATTAGGGAGAGGAGGAGAAGAAGCATTGAAACTGTAGCAAGTTTGAATGACCCAGACTTCATTTTACTACTATAAAATTGATTATTAAGGGAAAAAAAAAACCTTAAAATGCTCTGGAAAAGAATGCAGACAGGGAAACTAGGAGCAGATACTAAGGTGGGCTAAGCAGCCCAGCCCAGTGGTTAAAAGTTCAGATTTCAGAATCAAATGGCCTAAGGTTAAGCCTCAGCTTCTTCACAAATTGTGTGTGACTTGAGCAAATCACTCACTGCACCAAACTCCAATTTCCCCATCTGTCAAATGAGGAAAATAATTGTATACAATGCATCAAAAATGCTTAGCGTTGTGCCTCAGTCTACATCTCTCCTCTTATTATTAGATGATGTTTTTGTTGTTTTAGCTGTTTTGGATCCTTTTATCTGATAATAGCAGCCAGTTTTTGTTGGGAAATCACCTCCCCTTCTACTATCATTTCTATGGGGTTTAGGAGGAACTATCCATCTTCCTACTCCGGGGTGGACCTTGTGACCCAGTCCTGTCCCAATCAGAGAATTCCACAGTAATTGGTTTAGGGTTAGGGAATGGCCACATCGGCCCAATGAGACTCTAGTATGGGGATAAGTGGCTAACTAGTAAGTACAACTCAGATCATGAAGACCTATGCTGAGAGACAGCCCTGGGACTATTGCTGGAGTCATTGGATTAGAAAGCATGTATTCCATAAGAGAGTAAACTAGGGATGGATGGAGGTCACTTTGCCATTATTTGACTAGAGTGTGTCTGATAACAGAGCCTGGAGGAAAGTAGAATTGAAAGAGATGGAAGGAGACCATTTCTTGATGACTTTTGAGCTCTGGGTCCAACTGGGTCTGATACAGACTACAACCTGGCATGAGCTAAGTTTCTGTTTCTGCAATCAACAATAACCTGTTAGCTAGAGGCTTCAAGCATGACCATAAATGCCCAGTTCACCAAGAATCCCTGCAGAAGCTGGAACAGAGATTCTGTTCAAGTGACCCTAGATAGAACTGTCTTCACATCACGAGTCTATCACCACAGTTCCTGTTCCTTCTCTTCCACTAATCCATCATGTGACTTTGGGGATGGGAGTCAAGACCACCCAGCTTTGTCTGTCAGGAAGGGCCTCGATCTTTCCTTTCTGCGATCTGATGTGTGTTCTTTAGAGCAATAGTTTCTCAGAGTATAATAAGGTATTATCTGAAGAAAAGGTTTAATGATCAAATAAGTTTTTGAAACCCTGAGTTAAAAAAGAGAAGATATGTTTTAATACTGCAGGACTTTTCAGAGCCTTTAATGCATGAATGCACTAATGTTCCTAGGTATAGGTACTGTCTGAAAGTGACGCTGAATAAATAGTACTTCCCAGACACATTTGACCATGAAATTCTTTCCCCGGGAAAATCCTCATTGAGCTAGTGTTCTCTGAAACACAGTAAAACACAACTATAGGAATGACTGAGCATCATCTTAATGGGTATGAAGGGATTTGACTCTGGCTTGAGTTTTAACTCTTAGATCCTATGTGCATATATTCACTCAAACATTTAACGAGCACCTACCTTGCACCAGACAGTGTATTAAGCCCTGGGGTTATAGAAATTAATGAGGTGTTTTTTCCTGCTCTCATGAGGCTCACAGGATAGAGGAGAGGACAGGAAAACACACACACACACACACACACACACACGGAAAATGGTGATGCAATGTGCTCAGAACTACAGTTGGGAGAGCTAGAAAGGGAGCATAGGGACTGAGCATGTAGCGCAGAGCATACAGCATAGAGAGGTCCCTAATCCCAACTGGGAGATGAAGGATGGATTCATTTAAATTGATTATAGAAAGGCAAGATGTTCCCTAGTGCTTGGATACAGAGGAGAGTACACAGGCAGGAGAAACACGTGAATGAAGGGCCAGATATCTGAAAAAACAGGGCACTAGTTTGTGAGACTGTAGTATGGGGATAAGTGGCTAACTAGTAAGTACAACTCAGATCATGAAGACCTATGCTGAAAAGTTGGGAATTTATTTTGTACATAGCAGGGAACCATCAAAGGTCAAGGCCTTTGATCTGCCCAGATACATCTTTTTATAGTTACTCTGGAGAAATGGGAATGATGAGTTGGTAGGGAAATGATATGAGGGTGAAAAATATGGAGGTTTCTGTATGGTGAGAAGACACTGGTGAGCTCCTGACATGTCAGGAAATAATTCCTTACATTTCCAGAACATTTGGATAATAATCCGAAGTCTCTATTTAATGCTCATTTCAGAAACCAGACAAAACCCTTAAGCAAAAGATTGCCAAGGTTTTGAGTCCACTAAATATAACAGGCAAGGGCATTAGCATTTCTGAGAGAGATACTGATCCAGGGCAGTGATGATGGTGATTATTATTCTGCAGTTAGATACTGTCTTTCCTGGAAAGTATTCAAATTTATATTGAATTGAGAAGAGTTTAAAGGCTGAAGGAAGGGATTTACTTCTCTCAGGAATACCCCAAGGAGGTTTTCTGTATTCAGATAGGATCAGTAAGTTGTTCCATCTCCACAAAAATTTGTGGCTGCAAACTGTACCAATTTGACAGAGTGGCTGGTTGAATTAGACCAATAGAGCAGAAGTACTACTTCCACAAGGTGGTAGTTTCCTTGTTTAAAAAATGTCTAGCCAAGTGCTTTGTGACCAGCTAGAAGAGTGGGATAGGGAGGGTGGGAGGGAGGGAGATGCAAGAGGGAAGATATATGGGGATATATGTATATGTATAACTGATTCACTTTGTTATAAAGCAGAAACTAACACATCATTGTAAAGCAATTATACTCCAATAAAAACGTTTAAAAAAATGTCTAGCCAAAATTTAAGAGGCTCACTTTAGTTCCAGAGTCCTGTACAGTAATGGTGGCTGTCTATATTAGAATCTTTCCATGTGTCTTCTAAAAAACCCACACAAATAAAAAAGATGAGAAAGAAAGAGAGATGAGAGTGAGAAAGAGAGAATAGAACCACCCACAGTCAGTACCCATAGCATAAGTAAAATGCAAAGAATGTATCACTTCAATTTATACACACTTGGGAAAACAAGTGTAATACTAGCAGTGTCAATTTCAGGATTTACTTCAAAACTGAAGAGGGGTCCTACTGGTGATGGAACATAAATAACTACAAGGATGGTTCAGCCTGTAGGAGAAGGTTTCACTCTAGATAAGACATGTAGAGAATAGGTAGAAGATGTGGTGAACCAAAACGCTGGATACTGGGTAGGCAAAAGAAAGGGGCTTAGAAGTTGTATAGTAAGAGATGAGGCATGTTAGAAAGTGTAGGTGGTACCAATGGAGGCTTCATAGTGAGGGAAAGAAGGAAATGACTGATGATACGAACTTACTGAAACAACATAGGTGTCAGAAGATGAAAGAAAGAAAGAAGGGAAGGAAGGAAGGAAGAAAGAAAAGAAAAGAAAGAAAGAAAGAAAGAAAGAAAGAAAGAAAGAAAGAATCATTAAATAAATTGCACTTAATATTAGCAATGAAGGAGGGCACTCTTCAACCAAGAAACTTAGCAAGTTTATGACCTTGCCTGTGCAATCTCTCCCCACCCCATAAGATCACCAGGTATTATGGGCTCAGGAAAATCCAAAAAAACAATCATAAATAGGAAAAAAATCCAAAATTGATTCAAAGTTACTCTAAGAAGAAAACAGAAAATGGAAATTAAACTTTCTCAGAAGATAAAAACACTTCAGGATAAAAAAAATCTATGAAGTAGAGAAAAATAGAAAAACAACACTTCAACATGATAAGTTAGAATTCAGACTAAAAAGCATAACAAGATAAAGAAGAATACTTAATAAAGCCACACTTAACAATGTATGAGTCTTAATAGTTATAAATATTTATGCCCCAAATAGCACAGCAGCAAATTTCATAAAGTGGAAAGCCTGGAAGATACAAGAAGTAATAGAAGAGTTTAATAACTTCACTGAAAAATTATCACGTATAAAATAACAATGAAAACCTTAATAAATTTGATTAAGTAGAAATGCTATGATTGCATTATCTCTTCATTAAGCAATATATCTAAAAATAAGTAACAAATTCAAAACCATGAACCCTATTTTATTCTTAAATTAAATATCTCTAATTAAGAAAACAAAACTGCAGAATTCTTGAAAATACTGATAATTAAAACAAACTTCAAAAATCTATGAGATGTGATTTAATCAACGATTAAAGAAAAATGAATAGCTTCTTGTATTGTATTATATATTATATTATATATTAATAAAAATGAAAGCATGAAAATTAATCAATTAAGCAACCCCACCAAATTAGAAAAAGAACAAAACAGAAAACCAAACTAAAGCAGAAGACAGATAATAATTATAAGAGAATAAAGTTAAAAAAATAGAATAAATAAATAAAATTTAAAAGCTAGCTATTTGAAAAAAATCTACAAAATAACTGAAAAGAAGAGCAAGCACAAAAACACAGAATGAATAAATAAAAGTGACAAGGGAAAACAATCATTGAAAAAGAGGAAATTTAAAAAGTATAAGATACCACTTTATATAATTCTAAGGAAATATATTTTAAACTGTAGAAAAATGTACAGTCTCTGGAAAACCACAACATTTCCAAATCAGTGCTAACAGAGATAGAAAGTTCAAATGCACCAATTTCCATAAGAAAAATAAAAATAGCTATCAACTGTCCATCACCCCCAAAACTCAACACTACATATATTCTAGAGGAGCACTATCCTACAGACCACTCAGTAATGGAGGAAACATTGAATATCTGTGCTGTCCAATGCAGAAACCACTAACCATATGAGGGGGTTAAACCCCTGAAATGGGGCTAATATGACTAAGAAACAATATTTTAAAATTTAATTTTAATTAAACTAAATTTAACTAACCACTTGTGACCAGTGGTTACTTTATTTGACGGCACAATTGTAGAGCACAGAAAAAGAGAAAAACTCCTAGATTATTTTTTATTCAATAAGTATACCACTGATAACTAAATCTGAAGAACACTGTATACAAATAGAAAATAGATGCCTCACTTATGAATATCAATGCAAAAATACTCAATAAAATAATAACAGACAAATGCAACAGTACATTAAAAGTAATACATCCTGATCAAGTGGGGTTTATTCCATAAATGCAAAGATGGTTCAATATCCATCAATATATAATCAATTAATGTAATTGATCTTATAAATAAATCTAATAAGAATAATCATTTTATCTTCATAGACATTAAAAAGACACCTGGCAAAATTCCATACTATTTCCTTAAAAAGGACAATAAATAGGAATTAATGAACAATTTCTTAACATTAAAAAACAAATATAACTTATCCCAATGTTAAATGGAGACTAAAGAGACACGTTTTTACTCAAATTAAGAATAAAACAAGGATGTTCACTATTCCCACCAATCTTTGACTTTTTTTAGAAATATTAACAAAGTCAGGCATAAGAACTGGGGAGAAAGAGACCAAATTATCTTTATTTTCATTTGATATAAAAATTTACCTGAGTTCAGAAATCAACATTTATATTAAGATCAATTGATTTTGGACAAGAGTATCAAGACAATAAATAGGGGAAGAATTATCTTTTCAACAAATTATGTTGGGACAACTGGATATCCACATGCAAAAGAATGAAGTTGGATTGCTTACGTCACACCATATACAAATATGAACTCAAAATGGATCATAGACCTAAGTTTAAGAGCTAACACTGTAAAACTCTTAGAAGAAAACATAGGAGTAAATATTCACAACCCTGGATTAAGGAAAGGTTTCTTAGGCCAACAAAAGTACAAGCCACAAAAGAAAAAAAGATAAAATTAGATTATATCAAAATTAAATACTTCTGTGTTACAAATGACACCTCCAATAAGTGAAAAGACAACCCACAGAATGGGAGAGAATATTTAGGATCATATATCTGATAAGGATCTAGTATCCAGAAAAAAAGAACTCATAATTAAATAATAAAAGACAACCGAAGTTTAAAAATAAACAAAGATTTGAGTAGACATTTCTCCAAAGAAGATGTACCAATTGCTAATAAGCACATGAAAAGATGCTCAGTATCATTACTTATTAAAGAAATGCAAATCAAAACCACAATGAAATACAACTTCATACCCAGTAGAATGGTTATTATCAAAAAGACAGACAATAACAACTGTTGGCAGAATGTGGAGAACTCAAAACCTTCATACTTTGCTGATGAGAACATAAAATGGTTCAACCACTTTGGAAGACAGTTTGGCAGCTCCTCAATATGTTACGTATAGAGTTACCATAAGACTAAGCGATTCCACTCTTTGATATACACCCAAGAGAAATGAAAATATATGTGAAAACAAAAGCTTGTATATGAGTGTTTACAGCACCTTAACTCATAATAGCCAAAAAGTTGAAACAAACCAGACGTCCATCAACTGATAAATGGGTAAACGTGAAATATTTATACAATGGAATATTATTCAGCAATAAAAGTAATGAAGAACTGATATATGTTACAACTTGCATGAACCTTAAAATAATATGCTAAGTGAAAGAAGCCAGTCACAAAAGACCACATATTGTATGATTCCATTTAAATGGCTGATGTACAGAACATGAAGATCTATAGAGATATAAAGTAAATTAGTGGCTGCTTACGACTGGGAGTGGCGGGGGGTTAGGAGAAATGTAATGAGTGTGAAGTTTCTTTTAAGGGTTATAAAAATGTTCTAAAATTAGATTGTGGTCATGGTTACACAACCCTGTAAATATAGTAAAAAAAATGAATTATATTCTCTAAATGTGTAAGTTGTATGTCATATGAATTATGTGTCAATAAAGCTGTTAAAATTTTTACCTGATAAACCCAAAAGAAGTAAGGGAAAAAATTATGATTAAAACATGATTTACTAACATGGAAGGTTGTAAAATTAACAAACAAAAAATCAATAACCTCCAAAATAGCCTTCATATAACAATAACCAGGTAGAAGATACAGTGAAGCACAAGACACCATTTACAATATCAAAAAGAAAAGAAAGAAAGAAGAAAGAAAGAAAGAAAGAAAGAAAGAAAGAAAGAAAGGAAGAAAGAAAGAAACATAACATTACACTTAGCATGAAATGGGCAAATTTTGAGGGAAATTTTTAAATTCTTTAAGAAAATAAAAGTAGATTTGAAGAACAGTTAAGACAAACCAGGGTCTTGGAAAGACTAATTCAGCATCACAAGGATGTAAGTCCTCCCCGAGATAACATATCTTTGAATGCTCTAGTAATAAGTATCAACAAAGGTTTTTAATGGAGTCTGCCAACTTGATTTTAAATTCATATAAAGATAAAGCATGAATAGCTTGGAAACCTTTTTAGGAGTGATGAGGGACAAGGTAATTTCATCAGATAGATAGATGGCAGATAGCTAGATAGGCAGAGAGATAGAAGTAAATACAGCCTCTGTATGTTACTTAGGCTGGAGCAAGAAACAGATGACACACTCAAATTAGTATAACTGGAAAATGATTTAATAAAGGGACTATTTACAAAGGTGTGGGTGGACAGGCTGTATGAAAATCATAAGGGTTATACAGTTTTCCCAATAAATGTTGGGTTGTTAACCAGCTAAGGGCCCAAAGGTGCGAGAGGAGGGAGCAGGTAGCAGAATCTAGAAGAGAGGGTTGTGTAGAAATGGCCAGGTTGAGAGGACTGGTGACCTTCTGTCCAGGGACACAGGCAGATCAAGGATACCCTGCAGGAAGGAGCCAGGAGAATAAATACCTTCACCTTTCTCACTTCCTTCCTTCCAATCTCCTGCCAGACCTCCCCAATGTCTACACTCAACCAGAAGCCAAAGACAAGGAAGCAGCAGTTGTAGTTCTTTGAAGTCAACCTCCCAGGCCTCATGACAGAGTGCAGAAGCAAGGGAAAGGGTCTAGAGGGGCAAGTGGAAGACATATGACATAGTTTATAATTAAAACAATGTTATTGGCACCTGAATAGACAGAACAATTGTAAACATAATGACAAGTCCAGAAATATGACCAAGGACACATGGAAATTTGGTCTAGGAAAGAGTGACATCTCAGATCCTGGGGGAAAAAAAATGGCCTTGCAAATAGTGGTGTTGGGATAACTGGAGAGACATTTGGAAAATGAAAAAATTATGTCCACACCTCATACCATTCATCAAGTTAAACTACAAATGCATCAAAAATCTAAATGTAAAAAATTAAACCATATAAATATTAAAAGAAAATGTAGGCAAATTCCTTTAACCCTGGGAATGACAAGAGCCTTTTCCTATCACTCACAATTCAGAAGTGTTAAAAGAAAAGACTGATAAATTCAGTTACCTAAATTTTAAAAATTTTTGCATGACAAAAGACATCATAAGCAGTCAAGGTGAAATGAAAAGCTGAGAGAAAATATTCGCAACTTACATCACAAAAGGCTAATCTTATTAATACACTAAAAAGCTCTTCAGAATTGAGGTAAAATGGGCAAAAGACATAGTTCATAGCAGAAAGAAAGGCAAAGGTCTTTAAATATATGAAAAGATGCTCAACCTCACTCATAATAAAGGAAATGCAAATTTAAACAACACTGAAATGTCATTTCTTATCTCTCAGATTGGCAAAAATCCAAGAGTTAGGTAACACATTGTTTGCAAAGAAACCATCACTCTCATACTTTTCTGGTAAAAGTGCAAAATGTCCAAAGCCTATGAAGAGGAATTTTACATTTAATGATATTACCTGTGCATTTACCTTTTGACCCAGCAATCCTATTTCTAGGAAATCTACAATAAAGATATACTTTCATAAATATCTGTGGCATTGTGGCAAAAATGCCACTGTGGCATTATTTCCAAGAGCAAAAAGACTGGAAACAACTCAAATATGTATCGTTCAGAGAATGGTTGAATAAACGAGGGTATTTTCACACAGTAGACTATATGCAATCCTAAAATTCAATAAAAAATATCTGTATATACAGATTGGGAGTGATTTTCTGAATACTTTATTAAGTAAAAAAGTAAGTTGTTGAAAACTGTTTAGGGTTTGCTACCTTTTTTGTCAAAACAAGGGGTAGTATATACTATTTTTATAAAAAATAGCACTGGAAGGATAAACTGGAAACTAATAAAAATAGTATTTAGCTACACAATGTTGGGGGAATAGAGTAGAGGGACAGATATTTCTCTGAGTGCATCTTTGTATATGGTTTTAACTTTGGAATTATGTAAATGTTTACATATTCAAAAATTAAACAGAAAACATAAAAAGGCAACCTAAAATTGAAAGTAAACTGGAACAAACAACCCTGGTGATACGTTAAATTTTTCACATTAGCACACAGGGAAAAGATTTCAAATGACTTTTGACTTTTGGTATTCAGATTGTCCTTAAGAACAAGAAAGAACTGCAGAGAAATATTAATCTTCAGTTTCATTGCTAATAGTCACTGTTGTAATCATTTAGTGTTCAGTATAGGATAAAGCAAATATATAATATACATATGTTATCAGGAATTGAGATTTTTGGTTGGAGATAAAAGGAGATAAAAATGTGAATTAAGGTGTTCTGAATAACCTTGTAATATTAACTTGAATTGTGACTATCAGTATGGACTCATGATTTTATTAAACAAATATATTTTCTAGTTCTGTCCATGGAAAAAGCCTAGAAAAAATAATATTCTAATAGCTATGAGCTCACCTAGTACCCAGATCTTGGTTTCTAAATACTATCATTCTCCCCTAAGAGAAAACAGCTCCTTTGAGAAATGGGTGATTCTAAGTCTGGGTCAGCAAAATTATAAAATGAGTCTTACCATGTGAGAAAGGAAGAATGTTGAAGGCATGTCAAAAGAACACAGAAGCCAGCTGATAGGTGTTCCGGTTGGCCAAACTTGGGACACTTTGAGAATCAAACAGAAAAATATCTTTGGTTGCAAAATACAGAATGAATAAAAATTCACCAGTCCATAGTGATTCTAGAAAAATAAAACAGTAAAATACATAAATAGATAGACATAGGTAGAAACTCCTTACCCTGAAAATTGGTAGCTGGAGGAAATAATTATTTAGTTTGCCTTTTAAGAATAAGCTGCAGTTCATCTAGTTAATAAGGGAAAGTTTTCCTTTACCAAATGATGCCAGCTAATAACTGCAGAACAAATGATAGCATTAGAAAATCCCAAAGTCGCAGCCCTTAGTGAGATATTTTGCTTATATGTGGTAGAGAATTCTAGGTTGATGCTCTAGATAGAGTTAATGGAGGTAGCTCCCTGGGGAGTGGGTTTCTAGCATGTGGGAGAGTGCTGAGAGAATGAGAGGGTTTACTTATATTTTTGCCCATCTGTCTTCTTCAAAATGTTCATCACAAACATAGTGTTTTTACAATAAAAGAAAAAAGCTTAAAAATCTAGTTGGAACTCTTATTTTTGCAAATTTTTACTTTTCCTTTGGGACCTTATTCAACTGTTCGCTCCTGAAGACAAACTTCACAGGCTACCCTAAGCAAGAAAGTCACTTCTTCCTTTGCTGACCTTTATTATTGCATTTACCACATTTTAAACCTATAATTGACTGTCTGTTTATGGCTCTATATACTCACCTTCCACCAAACCATTAGGGTTTGTTTTATTCTTTGTGGCCTTGGTTTCCGTTACCTGTTTGGCACATAGTAGAGTTCAATAAATGCACAGTAGATATTCAATAAATGCTTGCTGAGTGTTTAAGAGCTTGGAGGAAGGCTTTGGAATGTTGAATATTATAACCTGTTCACACCTGACACCCCCCTCCTCTGGATCAAAATCCTCCAAAGGAAGAGATTTAATTTTATACAGCTCAACAAGTAATTATTTGAGTAAATTACATAATTTCTTTGGGCCTTAAGTTTTCTCATCTACAAAGGTATGTGGGTAGGGAGGAGGAACCAAGGCTGTTGTTAGGAATACCTGAGAAAATAATGTGTTTGATAACAACTTTTGGATAAATAAATGAGTAAATAAATAATATAATTTATAGATAAATGAAAAATGGATGAATGAAAGAACACAGAGATAGGAGGAAGGAGAGAGAAAAGTACTGAGGAGAGTGAATGGATGGATGGATGCATGGATGGATGGATGGATGAATTGGTGACTAGGTGAATGGATGGTGGATAGTTGAATAGATGAATGATGGTTGGATGGGTAGTTAGATGGTTGGATGGATGAATAGATGGATAGGTGGTGGATGAACAGATGGATGATGGATGGTTGGTTGCATGGGTGGATGGATGGATGGATGGATGGATGATTAGTTTGTTGGATGGAGGGATGGATAGATGACTGTGTGGATGAGCATCAGGTCTGGCTTAATTTAGTTTTAGGGTTAGGTAAAGTGCAGATGGCCCAACAATCACATAGAAATAGATTGTTTTCTGTTCCAGTCATGAGCTTGTCCCCTTGTTTCTTCTGTTCTTATGATTAAGAACAATTGGCTTTGATGGGACAACCAGGTTGCAAACCCCAGTAATGTGATTCCTTCCCAAGTCTGGGCCTGAGTCCAGCTGCACAGGAAGTGTCTTACTTCGTTCAGCCTGGACCCACCCTAAGAGGATAAAATCTTTGAGCCACTGGAGGTAATACACAGCTATCATTTTCCCAAGTTGGACAAGTGATGTAGCTGGGTGGGAAAGCAAATGCCTTTAGGGCAGGATTGGATGCTCACCTACTAGAACTACGAAAAGAAAAGCTAAACCTTGCCAGTCTCCATAAATGATGAGTTAGTCTTGTCTTGCAGGGTGAAAGAAAGAGAGAAGCAGATCAAGCAACACCACAGACTGTGTTTAGACAGGTTAGTCTGAGGCAGGGGGCTTGAGTTCAAGTCCTAACCCTGCAGCTAACTAGCTGAGTAAATTTTGACTTGCCTATACCTCTCTTTGAGCACCAGTTTCCACATCTGGAAAATAAGAGAATGATGGTTACCATGTTAACTTCTAGCACCAACATTTTCAGAACCGCAAGCACAGAGATTGTTGTTTAAGGCTGGCTTGCTTTGAGTTCACCCTGTGTCTGAGTTTCCCCATACTTCCTGATGGTCATAATTATGTCTGTTCTGCCTGTTTTGCACAGATGCTGAGAGTCAAATGAGATCACAATGTGAAAATGCTTTAAAATGGCAGACTGTATGCTGAGAATGTGAGTGTTTAATAAAAACCCCAAAACAGCCTCTGCAGATTTAAAGTGGAGAGATCGGAGAGGAGGTATCAGAGAGCAAAGTTTATCTTTGGAAACTTTATTCTCCTGAACAGCTTCCCTGCTGTGCTATCTTCCACCGAGGAAAGTGTAGTCCGAGGTAGTAATTTCCACAGTACAGCTATCTCAGCAAGAGACAGGGTAACCTCAGGCCAGCTTCCTATCCAGTCTGTGTCCTCGGTTCTGTAGGGGCCAGGGGATAGGTGGACTGACTTGACCTGGAGCCCCACCCTGTGACCTCTGGCAATTGACACACAGCACTGCTTCCTCCATTGGAGTCCATCAAACATCATACTGTGGGGTGACCATTTGCCATGTGACTGACTCCCCATTACATTCGGGCTTTCCAAAATGTGTGACCCATATTTTTGACCTCTGCATTTTCAGGATATAGACTGTGGGTTGCTCTAAGCAGAATTGGGGGACATTCTGATTTCCCACTTAAAATTCTAGGGTCTGTAGACAGAGGTGCTTTGGGAACAAGCCTCACTCCTTCATTCTGCAGCTTCTTACCTAAGAATGTGGTTCCTGAAGCCCAGCTGACTGGGTTCCTACCTGCCTCCATCACTCATCAGCTGTGCAATCTTGGGAAAATCATGCAACTTCTCTGGGCCAGTTTCCTCATCTGTAAAATGGAGAAATTAATAGTACCTTTCTCATTAATACTAACTTCCTCATAGTTGTTGAGAATAAGTTAATTAAGGTATGTCAGTTGCTTAGGATGGGGCCTGGTACACGTTTGATCAACAATACTTGTTTCAGGTGTTATCAGTGATGACTTGTGCTTTGTGTGTCTTGGGGTGTCTCTGTGTGTCAGAAGAAGGTGAGGCCTCCAGACCTGTTCAGATCTAGATAAAGTAGGTGGAAACACTATAGTGCCACAGGTGGACCCTCACCAAGATTCTGGAAATTTGGGGAAGGGGGTGATTTTATTCTCTCATTCACACCAACCCCCAGCTCCTGTTCTCACTGAGTTCAGTGTGGGGACCACCTCCCCATCCTGTTCAGGGTGTCTTCATTCCACAGCTGGTCTATCTGAAAGGAAAATCTAGCCCATCTTCATAGTTCCCACCAAAGAAAAGTCACATGCATGCATCAGCTTGGGGAGAAGACTTCGGAGCTGTGGGTGCATACACACAGCTGAATCTAATGGGTCACTTTGGTAATTTCTGCACTTCTGCTTCCAGCTTCTGGGAATATTGATCTACCCTTCTTTCTCCCACCACCCTCAAGGCATTTTCCCAGAGATGCTTCCCTCCCTAAGAGAAACTCCGGATGTCAGATATTAAGATAGCACGTTTCTTTTTTTTTTTTTTTTTGCGGTACGCAGGCCTCTCACTGTTGTGGTCTCTCCTGTTGCGGAGCACAGGCTCCGGACACACAGGCTCAGCAGCCATGGCTCACGGGCCCAGCTGCTCTGCGGCATGTGAGATCCTCCCGGACTGGGGCACGAACCCGTGTCCCCTGCATCGGCAGGCGGACTTTCAACCACTGCACCACCAGGGAAGCCCGCACGTTTCATTTTTATATTCCTACATCAAGAATTCTGGGTGTTTGTTTGATTGTCTCATGCAAGGACAAATGCAACCTGCCAGGATGTGGACCTGCCCGGCCAAGAGAGTTCTCCCAGAATTAAGGGTAAATGTTGCAAAGAACTATTAATATATTCTTTGACAACAAGCCCAGCTATTCTCAGGGTTAGGGTAAGGGTTAGGGTTAGAGGAGAAATAGACTAGGCCAAGTTGCACAGGGTACAGGAGTCTTCTCTCTCTTATATAGTCTTGCTCAGAATGTCCATTCTGGAAACAACAGCAGTATGCCTAGGGCTTGTCCAAGGCATCAAGAAGTCCATAGAACCTCCTAATATTCTGTCAGGCTTATTGTTACCTTTATTTTGTTATCCTGTGATTCCCAAAGAGCTGCTGAAAATGGGGTCTGGGACTGGAATCACATCACATGTGGCTAGCACTCCTGAGGCTGGCACACAAACAAATCATTCACTGAGGAGGTACACATCTTGGGTTTCTTATGGTATTTGAAAAGTCTGATTTATTTTCATATTCAGCCAGTCTTTTTATTCTTTTAAAACAATATCATCCTTGAGAAGCAATTTAGAAATGATTAAAAATCTCAGTATTGGGAGCAGGTGGATCTAGGTTCAAATCCTGCATCTTGTTACTCACTGACTGTGGATTTGGGAGAAGTGCTTGAGCTCTCTCAGTCACAGTCTCCCCACCAGCAAAACTGGAATAACTGGGCTTTAAGGTGACTGCCATAGTTAAGTGAGATGATGTATGTCATGACAAGCGTTCAATAAATGTTCGCCATTATTATTATCACTACAGGGGAGAAGCAGAGAAATATTGAAAGCAGGAACTATTTTTTCCCCCAGGATTCACTAACGACAAAACTCAGCCCCAGGCGAGATAGGTGTTCTATAATCTGTTCAAACACTCGATGGCTTCCAGCTCAGTTCAAAATTGAGTAAGCATCAGCGTAGGTAAATGGATCTCTTTTCACTTGTTTGTTTTGGATCTTGTTGGTTTTCTGTCTGGAGGGCCACCTGCTTGGTGTACCCATGCTACTAACACAGCATCCTGGAGTACGGCTGACAGCTTCCCCACTTACAGGTGTTACAAAATATCGGCTATATTCCTCGTGTTGTACAATATACCCTTGAGCCTATCTTACACCCTGTAGTTTGTACATCCCACTCCCACCCCCATTTTGGCCTCCCCAGCCCCCCACGGCCACTAGTAACCACTAGTTTGTTCTCTATATCTGTGAGTCTGCTTCTTTTTTGTTAGATTCACTAGTTTGTTGTATTTTTTAGATTCCATATATAAGTGATGTCACACATTATTTGTTTCTCTCTGTCTGACTTATTTCACTTAGCATAATACCCTCCATCCCGGTCCATCTATGTTGCTGCAGATGGCAAAATTTCATTCTTTTTTATGGCTGAATACTATTCCATTGTGTCTATACACCACATCTTCTTTATCCATTCATCTGTTGATGGACACTTAGGTTGTTTTCATGTCTTAGCTGTTGTAAATAAGGCTGCTACGAACATTGGGGTGCAGGTATCTTTTCAAATTAGAGTTTTTGTTTCTTTCAGGTACTGCCATATGATCCAGCAATTCCACCCCTGAGAACAAATTTTCATTTCAGATTCAATACCTCCAAAGGCCCTTTGTACCTGGCCTCCAACTCTGACCTTTGAAAGCCACCAGACATGGGTTTTTCCAATGCTTATCAGCTTAATGCATCTATTGTTCCAAGTTTCTTTTAAAAAATCACTTTGATTGCCTGACTCTATAGTTTAGGCTGTGTTCTTTCTTATCCTGTTCAAGTGTGACATACTCTTTTTGAATTTGTTCAAATTATACATTCAATTAGCAAAGCCCTATATTAAATTGATGACACGTCCCTGAACAGAGCTTTCTTGGATTCTGTATCTTAGCAATTAATTTATGTCTAATCCATTGATAGAGTTTTCTAAATGAATAAACTTCCAAATACTTTTCCTGATCATTTTGGATCCATTCATTTAAAAAATATATATCTCTTTTGCTGCATTGCAGTTTTGAAATTTTTACAGATGGGTTTTACAGAGTTTTGAAATGTACATCAGATAATCTCCTGAAAATATTTGTTGGCATTCCTGTGACAGTCAGGTTCTATGAATATTTTACATTTAAATGGGATCTTGGATGTCTAGTGAGTTTCTAGGTGGGTTTCTTAGAGACAAGTGTGCAAAGATGCATAGCAACATTTACTCTCGGGTCAAATGCCATGTGTATGATCTATAGGGGTTTTCTGAGTTTTAGTCTATTCTGTGTGTGCTATGGGCGGGGCAGGTACTGTTGGTCAAGCATTGATTATGTGCTGTTCATGCCTCATGCATCATGTCCTTTAAATTCAATCCCATGAGGTGGGAGCTCTGAGTCTCCCACTTTGTCAGCTCTGCCCACAGCACATGTGCACCATCTATGCAAACACGTGCCCGCCTTCCATCTGCTGCCCCTTGCACACAACTGAATCCACACGAGAGAAGAGGGCAGTGCAGCGTAGAGGATGCATCAGTGCCTGAGCACGGAATCCTGGCACTGCCACTTACTGGCTATGAGACCCGGGGCAAGGCACTTCACCTTCCTGTGCCTCACTTTCCCCATGGGTAAAACAGGGATCTAATATCTAATAGAACAGTCTTCACTGTTTACAAACCTTTTCTTTGTGAATTCACCTACAGACTAAAATGTATTTGTAACCCTTAAATCAATACTCGATGTGCTGTCCCAGAAACTGACGGACGTGTGTGTGCGTGTGTGTGTGTGTGGGGGGGGGTATGTGGGTCACGTGATCCGCACATTCCCAGCTCTGCTCAAACAAGGTGATGACTGCTGCTTGGTTCAGCTCTTCTACGATAAACGAGTGTCATTTTTGCAGAATATTTGGTGCCATGTTTTTCTCATTTTTGTGCTCTTTATTGGTAATTCTGTGGTGCTAAAGCTCTGTCTAATGATCCTAAGCCCAGGAATCCTGTGATATGCATTAAAGAGAAAATACATGCATTATGAGTGCTGTTGGCTGTGAGTTCAGTTATTAATCAATTATATATATATATATATTTAAATGTATCATTCTTTTTTTTACATTTTTAAAATTGAAGTATAGTTGATTTACAATGCTATGTTAATTTCTGCTGTAGAGCAATGTGATTCAGTTGTACATGTATACATTCCTTTTTATATTCTTTTCCACTATATATTAAATAAGGTGTCTTTAAACAGAAATATACATAAAACCAGGTTATGTATTGACTGACAAAAATAATGTGACCAGAGGTTTACAGGACCCTAATCTTGAGTGGCCCTGGAAGCAGTGGTTCAGTATTCATAAATTCAGTGTTCAGGTAGAACTTATTGGAATAAAACTACCATGAATAGTGAGAATAAACTGCCTTGGCCTTGCAGGGTGATGAGATTTAAATAAATGAATGAGTATCAGGTGCTCAGAACCATGGCTGACACAGAGTAAGCCTCAAGAAATGTTAGCTTCCATTATTAGTGCTCTGGAAAGCCCATCATCTTCCTCATCATCTGGCCCATGCTTCTGGGTTCCTCCACTCTCTAATACCTTCCTGAATCTCTGGGACCTGGGAGGAGTGGTCTGGTCTGCTCTGGGTGTCCAACCCACCTTGAACAACAATTCACTGCAGCCACTTCTACCCTGAGTTAGAGTTGGCTGAGTGCATGCATTCTCCCTCACCTTGGTTTGCTTGCCTGGCACCACATGAAATGGTCCAGATGCCACTTCTGTTTTCAGCAGTCCTCACGACATTGTTTGGGCATGAGTGCCGTTAGCCCACTGAAAATGGGCCTTCTTCCTCCAGGATTCGGAAACCACACCAGGGTAGAGGCAGTGCTCAGGCGGATTTTAGTTGTATCTGAATATTTTAATTTTCTTACAAGGAATCATCTCTGTGCACTTAGAAACTTACATTAGGTAATTAACAATCCTGCTCCCACTCTTGCAGTCTGTTCCCCGCAGAGTGTCCTGAGCAATTTTTTAAAACCTCTTAATAAGGATGTGTCACTTTCTGGCTCACACTCCTCCAAGCGGCTTCCTGTGACGCTTAGAGTGAAGCCCAAACTCAGGGTTTGTTTCCAAAGTGGGACTGGGCTAGAGTGAACTTATTGGCAACCTTAGTCTTCCTGTTCATCTAGCTTTTGGAACCGTTTTTGTTTGTTTGTTTGTTTGTTTTTGCGATACGCGGGCCTCTCACTGTTGTGGCCTCTCCCATTGCAGAGCACAGGCTCCGGACACGCAGGCTCAGCGGCCATGGCTCATGGGCCCAGCCGCTCCGTGGCATGTGGGACCTTCCCGAACCGGGGCACGAACCCGTGTCCCCTGCATCGGCAGGTGGACTCTCAACCACTGCGCCACTAGGGAAGCCCTCGGAACCGTTTTGAGATAGTACTGGCCCCCTGCGCCTCTCAGAATGCTCTGGGCTGCTGGAAGGAGAGTGGACTTTGCAACTGGGCAAACCTGGCTTCAGGTCTCTGGTGAATCACTTACTACTTGTGTGTCCCGGACAAGGTCCCTGATTGCCTGGCCTCATTGCCTTCAGCCCTACTGTGTAAAAGCTAAGAGCGTGCACTTGAACTTCTGTTTTTCCACATAGTACCTGCATGTCTCCAAATCTGTAAAATGGGGATAGGGCTAGACCTAAGATCCAGGGTTTTAATAAGGATTAAATGAGACAATGTATGTAAAGCTCTTAGCACTCTGCCTGGCACATGGCGACGGCTCAGTAAAGGTCAGCAGTGATCCCAGTAACTCTATTGTTACTATTACCGCTGTCATTATTCTTATTAACTGTGAAATGGGCTTCCTAATACCCATTTCAGGGAGGTCTCTGAGAATTAAATGAGAACATCAATAAAATGCTTATCACGTAATAGATTCTCTGACCTTTTATTTGTCTTTATTGTTTCCTCTTCTTCCTGCCCATTTAAATGTCTGGACACATGTGGACCCCAAAGCACAGTGTATATGCATTATACTTACTCTACAGCCACACAACTACTAGACTTTTAAAAGCCCCAAAGCAATTTTACCCAATGCAATGGTCAGGCCTGAGAGTAGTTATTGTTATTTTATATGTACATAAAAATTGGTTCCAGGCTCTGAAATTTTTAGGAATAAAATAGTGTCCTTGCAGGTGGGAAAAGCACATCACATGAGATTGGACCTGGTGGTTTCCCCATGAGCATCTCATCTCTGATGATCTGTTATCTCCCTGGATACCTGTTCCCACTCTGCTAATCATATGAAGCTAAAAGGCATGAAATAAGGAAGAAAGAATTTTGTAGATGGAGTCTTGAAAGGCTACTTGTTAAAGAATCACTTCATTGGAGGTTAAGCTCTGCCCCATCCAATTCAACAAATGGCTCGTGGGCATGAGCCACCTGCTACAGAAGGGTCCCCCAGCCCACCCTGGCCTTTTCTCTCCTCTGGTTGCACCTGTGAGGCAGGTTGAGGGCAGACTCAGGAGACAAGGCCCGGGCTTTCCTTGAACACCCCAGGAGATGTGTGCAGCTTTCTGCAGGAGCCTTCAAGGATGCATATGGTATGAAGACAGCTGAAGCAAAAGCATTGCTTTTACAGGAAAGATTGCCGAGTCTGCTTCTACACCGCATTTATCTTCTGTCTCTTTGAGAGGACTGAATAATCTAAGCTGAACAGTTTTGAGCCCAGGTATTGGAAAACATTATTAATTATGATGGCAATGATGAAGGTGGTGGCTGCCATTTTTGAAGGGGCTGTTTTAAGTGTTTTCCATGCTTTGATGTCATCCTTCAAACACATTTAATAGTTTCCAGAGAACGAAACAGAAGCTCAGAGAGGTCAGTCTGATGGCAAAGTCCTTTCGCTGCTAGCCATCACTTGTCTTGTGCTTTCTCATATATTATTTCACATAATCCTCATATCAGCAAGGTGCCTATTTAATTAAGCCCCACTTAACAGATGTAGCAACTGAGACCTGTAATTCCCTGACTTGAATAGCATCTCCCAGCTAGTAAACAGAAGAGTTAAGCTTAGAACATGAGTCTTTGGACTCCAAATTCTGTTTTTCCTACCATCTCTCAAAGTCAGCTTTAATGTGCCTTTAGAATATTTAGAAGAAGATTCAGATGGATGGGTTTTATTGGTTAAGGACGTGTGATTTCCAGTCTCTTCCACCAGTTGGCACCCAGGAGGTCAGAGTAATTTAGCATCTTCCCTGGAACCACACCCTCTGCCACAGTGCCTATCAAAACCTTCCCCTTATTCCAGGCTTGCCCAAATCCCGCCTCTCCTAGGCTATCTGATCACCAAAACCAGCCAGCAGAAAGCCATCTGGGGTTCTCATGACATTGGAGGCCTGAGTGCTGAGTCTCTAACCTCATCAGATTTCTCTTCTGCGGTATCCTTAGGTTGTGCGTGTACTCCTCGGAGCCCTGTTCTGCTTTGGGCAGGGAGATATGATCTTGACTTCTTGAACTCTTATTCCATCTTCCCTTTTAACAGGGCTGGCCTTCACCACTCTCACCATGAGCTTCTCATCTACCAGGAACTGTGTCTTCCCAAGCAGCAGCCTAGGTGTCCAGTAAACGTTCAATTCACTTGTCTCTGTCCTTTTCTTGCAAAAGAAGCTAGTACAATAGTTACTGACATGCAAGCAGTGAGGATTAACCTGTGTGCCTACTATGTGTGCAACCTATGATAGGGCATCAATGATCCAGACATAAAGTGGAAGTCGTCTATAAGGAACCCATTCTGTGCCAGGCAACGTACTCAGCACTTTACATCCATGATCTCATTTCATTTTCCCCAAATCAATGTATTTGAGCTCATTTACAGGTGGGGAATCTGAAGCTCAGTGGTTAAATAGCTTGCCCTAGCTTATATATCGAGCTTGTGGTAGCAAACCCGGTCAGTTTTGGTGAAGATGCCCAGTGCCTGGCACATAGTAGGGACTCAATGAATAGTGGCTGTCATTGAGTTGTCATTATTATTAAAAGAAGAGCAGGCTTTGAGGTCAGGCAAGGCTGTGTATAAATCCTGGTTCTGCCACTTAATAGCTGTGTGACCTTGAGTAAGTCATTGACCTCTCTGAACCTCTGTTGCTACATTATTATAAGTTGGCATTTGGTTTGGCTATGAGCACAAGAAAAGCCAAGGTAACAGTGGCTTAAACAAGATAAAAGTTTCTTTCTCTCTCATCTAAAAGTCTCCAGGTAAGCAGTTCAGGACAGGTAAGATAGTTTCATAATCTTCAGGGAACCAGGCCCTTCCCTTTTGCTGCTCTGTGACTATCAGCAGGAAGTGTTCACCTCATGGCCCAACATGGCTGCCAAGCACCAGACACCATGTCCTATTTTTAACTAGCAGGAAAGAGTAAGGACTATAGTGGGATTCTCTCCCTCTCTTTAAAGAATGCTTCCTGGAAGGCATACGCAACACTTGGGCTTACCGACCTTTGGGCAGAATTGGTCACGTGGCCCTACTTGGCAACAAGGGTTTCTAAGGAATGCAATCTTTATTCAGGTAGCTATGCACCCAGGTGAAATTGAGGTCCTATTGCTAAGGAAGAAGGGGTAAGAATACTGGGGGAATATAGGCCAGTTCTGCCCCATAGCCCCATTTGATAGTTTGACTTGTAGGCTAATGGAATAGTGCATGGAAAACTCCTAATAAGGTGTTTACACTGTATAAAGGCTCAGCCTGAATCACTCCCATTTTTCTACTCTGGAAAATAATCCTGTCTTCCGGAATAATCTCTCTTGTATTACACAGGAGTGCTTCCAAATCCTTGGAAGCACTGTGCTTTGTCCAAGTCAGACCCCGAGACCAGCCAGTTCAGGGGCAGAAGTTGTGGAATGCGGGAACAAGGTAATAGCTTTAAGACAGATGCTGAGAGCTCCAAGGCAGAAGAAAGATCCTGGGCAGAAATTACCCCATCCATCCCTGACCTGGCCTTCTCTCCGACATCTCTCGAACTCCCCTTAGCAGGATGGATTTCTGCCATTCCCCGCATATCCTTGGCCCCAGAGTGGCCTCAGGCCCACATCTTGAGCAGTGAGACCCTCACTGACTACTCAGAGTAGAGTTTGGTTGTCTTATAATTACCACCCTCCTCTGAGTCTGACCACCACCCTTCCTCTCCCAATCATCCATCTGGAG
Organism: Mesoplodon mirus; assembly: GCF_964341445.2. NCBI lineage: Eukaryota > Metazoa > Chordata > Mammalia > Artiodactyla > Ziphiidae > Mesoplodon > Mesoplodon mirus. The sequence continues at coordinate 18,213,467 of NC_138980.1, read as the reverse complement.
CAGTCAGGCCCTACACCTGCCACCCACCACCCACCATCTGCTTTATTAAACTATTGTAAAAGCATCTTCCCTTTTTCAATTAATTTAGGTCCTTCTAGTAGTTAAGAGCCATTTATTTTTTGAGAAGAGTGAACAAGTCTGATGAGTCTTAGGAAAAATTCAACTGTAGGGGGAAATTGCCATTCATTCTTTCTGAGCTGCCCAGCTCTCATGTCCTGACTCTGGTAACATAGGTATGTGACCTGTTATAAGTCACTTGCCCCCTTTAAGCATCTGCTTCCCAATGGCAAACGAGGTCAGTCTGCACACCTCTACCATATGGAGTCATAAAGAGTAAGTGAGGGACTTCCCTGGCGGCGCAGTGGTTAAGAATCTGCCTCCCAATTCAGAGGACATGGGTTTGATCCCTGGTCGGGGAAGATGCCACATGCCGTGGAGCAACTAAGTCTGTGTGCCACAACTCCTGAGCCTGTGCTCTAGAGCCCATGAGCCACAACTACTGAGCCCACGGGCTGCAGCTACTGAAGCCCACGTGCCTAGACCCTGTGCTCCACAACAAGAGAAGCCACCGCAATGAGAAGCCCACACACCACAACGAAGAGTAGCCCCCGCTCGCTGCAACTAGAGAAAGCCTGCGTGCAGCAACGAAGACCCAATGCAGCCAAAGATAATAAGTTAAATAAATAGATAAATTTATTAAGAAACAAAAAAAGACTGAGAGTGTAATCCAGGTGAAGTCCTGAAAGGAGCATCCATCACAGGGGTTGGCAAGCTTTTACTGTAAAAGACCAGCTAAGAAGTCTTTTAGGCTTTTGGACACTAAAGCAGCCATAGACAATGTGCAAAGAATAGATGTGGCTGTGTTACAATAAAATTTCATTAAAGGACACTGAAAATTTAATTTCATATAATTTTAATGTGCATGAAATATTATACTTCTTTTGTCTTTTTAAAACCACTTAAAATGTAAACACTCTTCTTAATTCAGAGGCCCTACAAAAACAGATTTGGCTCATAAACTGTAGTATGCTGACCTCTGACCTAGTACATAGTAATTGCTCAATAAATGCCAGCCACGGTGATGAACAGGTACTCCCTTCGTAAGTCCTTGGCTCCTGATAGAAGCAAAGCAAATTTGGTGGCAGTTTTCTCTGAAGACCTCCAACCCTTTCACTGATCTCTAAGAACACTGTGGAAATCATACTTTTGAAGATTCTAGGTAGAAAAGTAAAGACGTTTCATTCACAATGATGTAGACCCTTGATGCATCATAAGAAGGTGGCTAGTGTTTAGGGCATGGGTTTGGAGCCAAAGGAACTGGATTTCAGTTGTGGGAATTTAATGAGGTCATTAACTTTTCTGCCTTAGTTTTCCTCAGAATGGAAATGGAGATGCTACTACTAATAATAATATCAGCTGAAATTATTGAGCCAGGTTGATTTGATTTACTTATATGAATGCATTTAATTATTTTAATAACCCTGTGAATGTCACTATTATTCGCATTTTATAGACAAGGAAACTGAGGCACAGACATGTTAAATGATTTGTTCAAGGTCACATAGGCAGAAACAGAGTTGGAAGTCAAACTTGGGCACCTTTAAACTCCCTCCTAACGTATAGCCCATCCTTTTAAACACTAAGCTATACTCTAGAGGTTGCCTAATCCATTCCCTTCACTTGTTCATGTTTTCATATATTGATTAATTTATTCATTCATCAGTTATTCCAACCTACTGGGCTGCTGGGCTGGATGCTGGTGATGCAGAAATGGGCAGGACATTTTTCTGGCTCTTTAGGAACTCCAAGGGTAGAGAGGGAGGTAGATTAATCAATAAACAGTGCAATGACACTCAACTGAAATCTAGGTTGTACCAGGAGGGACCCAAGACAGGGAGTTGTTGGTCATAGGGGCTGGCAAAGTGTGTTAGGGATGCAGAAAGGTATCAGGAAAAGCTTCATAGAAAATATCACTTTTGAGCTGGGTCTCTCAATCTCTTGGTTTGGCATTCAAGGCTCTTCACAGCCTTGACCCAGTTTACCTTTCCAGCATCCCACCCTGCTTCTTCTTCCACCCAAATCTTTGCTCTCACATTACCAGACCACTCATGATCCAACAGCTGGTCCATAGGCAAGTGTCCCAGGTGGCAAAACTTTCACCCCATTGGGCAAAGAGTGAAAGACTTTCACCCATAAGTGACTCTTCCCTAAGCCTGGTTCAATGGGAAGAACATGCCTTTATTTTTTACAGTGTTCTTCCTAATTTGTTCATGTAAAAATACTCTTTCATTTTGTAGGAATAATATAAGATTAGAATAGATGGTAGTTTTTTTTTCTGTTAATTATCTCACTTGGCACAATGGTTGCCAACACTTGCAGGTTTTTTTAGTGCATTGGTTTGTGAAACTGCAAAGCCCATGATCACTGTTTTTCTGCTCTACCACACATGTCTATTAGCCTAATTTTCCCCCTGGAAGCCACTGGCTGTGATGCCCCCTTCCGCTGACACCACCAGAACTTGCTCCTCGAGGATCTCAGCCCTTCACCAGCCCACCGTCTTCCACATGGGGCATCATGCCTCTTGGTTGCCTACCCAAATCCCTTGCTTCCCCCTTTCCCATTCTTGGAGAACCTGTTGCCTATCCCATGGTCCAGCTGTCAGATCCTTGATTCCCCAGCCTCCTTGGAAGGAGAGGTGATCATGTGATTGAGTTGCAGCCAATGACGGGTCTGCTAGAAGATTCTGGGAAAGATTTTGCTGCCTGATGAGAAGCACACATTTGAGGCTGTATTTCCTGTGTGTGGCTGGGCCCTTGGTGTGTGAGGATGAGGTGTTCCAAGCTGCCACAGCCACTTCTGTTACCAAGAGAATGGCTGGGAGGTCAGTCCAGAGTCTGAGATCCTTAGCTGCTAGACCAGCAGGGCTAATCCAGGCTTCCTGCTGAATCAGGCCAATAAGCCCTTCTTAACCTAATTCATACACAAGGCCTAACCTCTGACCCTTAGCAGGAAAAAGAGACCCAATCGACTCTTTCTAAAAATAGTTTTTATGAAATATTTATAACATGAATAGAAGTACAGAGACCAATGTAATAAATATTTGTGCACTCACCACTTGGCATAGTGAATCTGAACATCACTCTATTCCTTTCAAATCTCTCAATTTTTTTTTTTTTTTTTTTTTTTTTGCCGTACACGGGCCTCTCACTGTTGTGGCCTCTCCCATTGCGGAGCACAGGCTCCGGACACGCAGGCTCAGCGGCCATGGCTCATGGGCCCAGCTGCTCCGCGGCATGTGGGAACTTCCCGGACCGGGGCACGAACCCGTGTCCCCTGCATCGGCAGGCGGACTCGCAGCCACTGCACCACCAGGGAAGCCCTCAATGGTTTTTTTACAAATAAAACATCACAGATAGAGTTGAAGTTCCTTCATGTCCCTGACCCCATTTACTTTCCTCCCCAGAGATAACTTCTAAACTGAAGTAAACATACATACTTCCCCTGCATGATTTTGCATTTTTATTCCATTAGTAGGAACTCATAAGTAATACAGAGTATTAAATATATGGTAGCTAACACCAGGAATCATTTTGTAATGTACTCTAATTCAACATTCTGGTTTTTGATATTTATCCATATACCTTGATACCCTTCCTTTTAACATGTGTGTAGTGTTCGATCCTGTGTGTTTTCTCCCGTTGATGAACATTCAGATTGTTTTCAATTTTGGAGTATTGCAACCAGGGCTGCGGTGAACCCTTGCATTTATCTCCTTGTGCAAGATGGGCTCCCTCTTAATAGTTTCTCTAGTGTGTCTGATGATACCTGAGCAGAAAAGAAATTCAGGGCAGTGAGGAAAAAATGAGGCCAGCATCCCTACAAAGAGTCAAGGCTAGATCTTGACAGGAAGAGATGGCACGTCCTCTGGAAGAACATAGAGATGGCCTCTTCTTCAGGAATCAATTTCAAGTTTATGTCCTTTAGACGCCTTGCTTCAAGGCCTATGCACCTGGGCATAGCTGCTCAGCCCTGGGCCTGGAAGCCAGCAAGATCTGCCCAGGACACTGCCACCTGCAGAGATTTGTAATGACTCTTTCCCATGGCTTCTGATAAATTTTCACAAAGTCCTCTGTGAGTTTCATAAGTCAGTTTAGAAGCCAAATAATTGAGGCAGTTTAATTTTAGCTCCTCGTTTCTCCTTATAAAAAAGTGAGCTGTTTGTGAGAAATCTAAAAATTTCCCTTTCCCCAGAAGAATTATCTTTCAGGCCTGAAAGTCTCATGTGGCAGCGTACTCATGGGATAAGACACGTGAGGTCAATCAAAGGGCTTGTCCCAAGTTTGATGCCCCTAAAATTAGCCCTGTGACTTCAGTGTGAGCTCCAGGCTGGCTCCTTTAAGCTTTCTGTTCTTCTGCCCCAGGTGACTGAGGGATTCAGATCCTGCCTCAGCCATGCACTTCTGACTCTGCTTTTGTTGCAGGCAGCCATGTATGAAAGTGCTACAGGTTTACAGGACTGAGAGGTCTTCTCAGGGACCTCTTTCTATTCCTCTAAGGCTTAAAAAATTCTGTTCAAAATCCCTAGGGCTTTTGATCTTAGCATCGTCTTGAGACTGGGTCTTACCAATGTAAGGACTTTTATAAGCTATTCTTTTATGTCTCCCCAGTGAGCAGGGCAGGAATTCTGGGAAATCTGGGTCTAGATTAAAGCAGTTTTTGTAAATTCCAGCACTAACCATGTCACATTCCTGTTTGAAAACTTATTAATGGTGCTCTATGGCCAAGTGTAAAAAGTTGGAGCTTTTTAGTTTGACATGAATGAGTCCTGATGACTTTTCTAAAACCACTCTTTTTACTCATGTCCTCCTTGCACTATTTTTTTCTATTCACATAGAACTTAAACACTTTTCACCAATGCATATACCCCTTCACACCCTTGTCTTTGCATTGCTATTTCCTCTATCCAGGATGCCCTCCCCTCTCTCCTCCATCCCTCAAGGTCCTACTCACCTTTCAAGACCCAGGTCAAATGCCCCATCTCCTAGCAGCCTTTTGCACCCATCCTCAGCCACTTCACTCATCTGCACATTATAACCTTTCTTGTGTTTCTGAGTCTGTCTCCAACTAGATTGCAATTCTGTGATAAGAGCCGTGTTGTACATGCCGTATTGTGTCTCTTTATCAATGACATAAAGAAATCATAGGATTGCTAGAAATGCATTTTAAAAAGAGCCTGGAACATAGTAAATGTTTGATAAATGTCAGCTACATTGATGGCATTGTCATTTACTCACAACATCTAATATATTTCTTGGTACAACATAGTAGGTGGTCAATTAACATTAGTTATGTAAACATACACTGCATGATATGGTCAGAATTCAGATGAGTATCTGAACTACCCAAGCGTTTTGGATACTTTGACTAGTGCCCAAGTGCTGAGTTAACTAAGTCCCAGTCATTTGCAGTCATTCAGTTTTCTGTCAATCAGTAACTGGGGGCTTTGCGTACTGCACTCCTACAAGAACCCCTTGGGTCCTACTGGAACTTTGGCAGTCTTGACTCATGGGGCTCTGAAATTACTTGCTTCCTTTTCTTCATCTGACTTTACATGCTTGTGACTTTTTCACTGGATCTCAGGGAATTTTAAATACAAATTATCACATCACTGAAATATCCTGATATGACAGCTGCTGCTTTGTGCACCATATTTCAGAATTTTGAGGAAAAAAAGGATAAACGCAGTTAGAGATATTGGCAATATGCTAGGGGATCATGAACAAAAAGGTGCTCTTCGAGAATTTAAATACACTTTAAAACTAATAATGCTAATTCTTCTTAGAATTTGATCTGTACCATTGGGGTCTGGTTCTTTACATTTTATGTGTTAAAATGCTCATATGAAGAATTTTTTCTTGGTAATATGTTGATGATACATCTTCATACTATGTCATTTCTGAGCAGTAGTGATTGATTTGGGAGTTACTTTAAATCTCTACAATTCAGGAGATTACCAGCAAATATAACCTTCACATGCATTGCAGGTTAGAAGATGGATTAGTACAACCACCTGGGAGAGCAATGTGGTAATATCTAATAAAACTGAATGTGGGGACTCGGAAATTCCACATCTAGCCATATTCTTTAGAGTAAAGGTCTCCAGAGTTTTTGATCACGTTCCTCATCAGTTAAGTTTTTTTAAAGCATGCACTCTTAGTATAAGTATTTTTTTTGATTTATAAATCATGTACACATATCACTATTCCCATATGAGTATTATTAAACACATATAAAAGCAGAAGTTTTTAAAAGATGTCTTTAAGAAATGCAAGTAGAATTTCTACCATTTTCTTCCTGTCCCCACATGGATTGTCTTGCCACCCTCCTTGGAATGTATGTGCCACAATTCGGAATGTACTTCCTTCATCAGATCAATTTTACATATGTGCACAAGAAGGCAGATAGCATCAAATGTGGAATAGTGAAAGATTAGAAACAACCTAATGTCCTTCAACTGTGGAATGGATTAATATACCATTTATACAATGGGACAGTTTTTATACAGTGAAAAATTAAATACAGTTACAATGAATAACATTAGGTAACAAGGAAAATTGCAGAATATCTACAGAAATGTATCATACTTAAACTCTAAAAACAGGCAAAATGCTATTCATTTGATATTGTTTGTTTCCTCATATTTATTCTGTTTAGGGTTCATAGCACTTCTTGAACCTGCAGCTTTTGTTATTTTTGGAAAATTCTTGGCTATTATCTTCTTAATATTGCCTTGGCACCCTTTTCTCTCCTTTCCTTCTGGTCTTCCAATTACATGCATTTAGTTCTTTCACCATGTCTCATATATCTCCTAAACCCCTTTTTCCCATGCTTTTTTCTCTCCATGCTTCAATCTAGATATTTTCTATTGACTTGTCTTCTTGATCATTAATCCTCTCTTCAGCTATATCTAATCTGCTGGTAATAAATCTATTGAGTTATTAATTTTAGTACATTTTGCACTTCTAGAATTTCCATTTTGTATAGATTTCAGGTCTGTGGTGAAAATCAGAAACCTGTCTTATCTTTTCTTGAAAATATGAATCACTGTCATTTTAATATCCATGTCTGTTAATCTCAGTATATGGATCTGTTGTGGGTCTTTTTCTATTATTTGTTTGTTTGTTTCACTTGATTTCTGGTCACTTGTTTTCTTCTGGAATGCTTGAAAAGTTTTGATAAAATGTCAGACATTTTGTATGAAAAATGTCAAAGATACTTTGAGGCTTTCGATGATATTCTTTTCCTCCTGAGGGGACTTTCTTTGCTTAGCCATGTAGTTAAGTTGAGGAAGATCTCCATCTAATCAAGGATTGAGCTGATTAGAGGCTGGGCTTCAGTCTTTTTGAGGGCTGGGCTCCTGTTTTGCACTTATTCCTATAGTGTATCTTTTCAGGGGTTCCTCCTTAGCACAAAAGGCATTGGCTGGGGTGTAAGTAGCAGCAGTCTGAGAGAAAAGAAGCTGATTTGGGTGTACACATCCTGGAGACCTGGACCTATCAAGAATAATGAGTCCTAGCAAACACACCAGGCTTCTAGCTGGAATATCTGAAGAGCTATAGAGTTTAATATGAATACAGAATAACCTCATCCTCCAAAGCATAGTATTTTGTGTTCTTATGAAGGCTGTGTAAAGAATATCTTTGGCTTAGGAGTCAGGCAAGCCTGGCTTCAAATCACAGCTCTGCCATTTACAAGATGTATGCCTAATGGGTATATGTCCTCAGCCTCCCTAAGATTTGACTTTATCAACTTTGAAAGAGGGCTAATGTTCTTGTCTCATGGTATGATGTGAAAATTTAACAAGATGTCATCTGAAATGTTCCTAGATCAGTGCCTAAATGAGTAGTCACTCAACAGACAATATGATTTTGAGAAACTCACCTGTGATAATTTGCAGGAACCTATAAAATGTATTGATTTAATAGCATCTTGGATGGCTGATACTCTCTCTGGAGACATTTAAGGAAATATTTCCCAAAGTGTGTTCTTTGGAACCCAGTGTAGAAAAGTGTTTTAGAGACATCTATACTCATGCAAAAACACACACAGTTTTCTATATCAAACAAGTTTGGGAAATATGGTACCAAATACAATCAGATAGGTTTTTTGTTTTTTGGGGGTTTTTTTTGCAAGGCATTTCAGAGTGTTTACTAGGGGAATCCACTTTGTAATATACAAAAGGGATTAGCATTGACAGCATTCCCCAATTTATATGACCACAGGATGTTTTCTTTGTGGAGCCCCTATTGGGGGAATCTTTGAGAAACTCCATTCATTGCAGGGCTTTGCAGTTATGAAGCCCTTTCTTGTGTGTGTTCTCCTTTGCATCTCACAACAACCTTGGGAAGAAGAGGAGGAGGAGATAAGCTTCTTACCCCCATTTTTGAAATTAGAAAACATTTTCAAAGAGTCACTCAGCTAGTAGGTAAGAAGGCCAGTCTGGTTTCTGACTCACAGTTAAGTACTCTTCTCCTGGTCCTCCCACCTCATGATGGTTGCAAAACCTCATGCTGGCAATGGCAAGGCCAGAAACCCAATCCAGTTCTTCTGAACCCAGCTCCTGTACCCTGCCAGCTAATCATGTTTCCCTGTGAATGTGTGTACATGCAAGCCATCAATTAAGTGACTTGATTCCCTTGTCAACTAGTCATTCTGCTATTACTTTTTGCAGGAAATAAAAACCCTCTATTAAGACATGGAACCATGACAATTCAGCAGGCAGTACTTGAGCAATGTAAGCAATCATGGGTGACTCAAGCAAGGCCAGGGAAGTAATAGAAAATATAATTGTGTGCTACTCGGGAAAATTGTTATATTGATAGATCTTAAAATTCATAATGTCATTGATTTTCCAACAATTTTTAAAAACTGTGGTCATTTAACAGCCTGAAAACTGTTCAGTACTTGTTTGTATCTCTTAGGTTTAGATTTCATTTTCCATTCATCCGTCCAAAAAATAGTTTTGAGCTGTTCTCTATGTGTGAAACTGTGCAACTGTGCAACTGTGTTCAGAATACAGTGAAGAATAAGAAATAACTCTGTCCTCAAGGATTCTACAGTCTGTGGCAAAGACAGATAGATAAAGATATACTTACCCTGGTGTATGTTGAATGCTGAGCTAGTAGGAACACAAGAGGTTAGGAAGCACCTATCCACCCTGGGGAAGTTGAGGAAAGCTTCTTAGAAAAACTAAAGCCCAAACAGAGAACTGAAGGAAAAGAAGGAGTAAGCTAAGTAAACCTGGGGTGGAAGGAAGAGTTTCATAAATAGATGGAACATAATTTTCAAAGTCTTCAAAGGTAAAAGAGACTAAACAGGTGTGGCTTAAACAACAGAAATGCACTCTTACATTTATGAAGGTTAGAAGTTCAAGATCAAGGTCAACATGGTTGGTTTCTTCTTGGGCTTGGAGGGAGAATCTATTCCATGCCTCTCCCCTGGCTCCTGGTGGCTTGCCAGGAATCTTTGTCATTTCTGAGCTTGACCTCAATCTCTACCTTCATGTTCACATGACTTTCTGTGTGTGTGTGTGTGTGTGTGTGTGTGTGTGTATCTTTCTTCTGTGCCTGTCTCTGTCTCAACATTTTCCCTTTCCATAAGGAAACTATTAATACTGGATTAGGATCTACCCTAATGACCTAATTTAAACATGATTATCTCTGTAAAGACCCTATCTCCAAATAAGATCATATTCTGAGACCCTAGGGGTTAAGATTCCAACATTTCTTTTCTTAGGAGACACAATTCAACCCATAATAGTCTTCCTTCTGGACCCCCCAAAATCCCTACATGCAAAATGAATTCACCCATCCCAATATCCCCAGATGTGTTACTTATTCCTGCATCAATTCGAAGCCTCAAATCTCATCTAAACATCATCTCCTCAAAGTCCCAAATCTTATCATCTAAATCAGGCAAAATCATTTATAGGTAAGAGTTGGAGTAGGATTCATCCTGGGTCAAAATTCCTCTCCATTTGTGTACTTGTGAAAGCAGACAACAAGTTATCTGTTTCCAAAATATAAGGTGGGACAGGCACAGAGTAGAAATTCCTATTCCAAAAGAGAAAAATTAGTAGGACAGAAGGGGTCACAGGTCCGAAGGAAGTCGGAAAACTATTAGGGCAAATTCCATTCAATTTTAAGGCTTTAGAATAATCCTCTTTGGCTCCATGCTGTGTTCTTTTGGCCCATGGGGGTGACAACCCCACCTCCTTAGCCCCAGTGAAAATCTGGTCTGAGAGCCTTCCTTCATTTCTTCTCATCTCTGTCCAAGCTGGCAGCCTTTCTCCTCAGAGAGTTGATTGGATCCACAAGTCACATGCATTATCTCTTTAGCAAATGGTTGTCTAGTCACACCTGTGATGCTCTCTCTAGAGCATGCTTTTTCATTTTTTGCAATACACATAGGCTAAGAATTTTCCAATTTCCGTTCCATTTTGCTTAACAATTCCTTCTTCCATTTTTCTCTTTCTTCTCACATTTCACTATAAGTAGCAAGGGGAAACTAGGCTGTGCCTTCAACATTTTGCTTAGAAATCTCCTCAGTTAAGTATCCATGTTCATTGCTTACAAGCTCTGCTTTCCATCCAGTGGAACACAGTCAACCAGGTTCTCTGCCATTTTATAACAAGGATCGCCTTTCTTCCAGTTTCCAATAGTGTGTCCCTCGTTTCTGTCTGAGACCTCACCAGAAGTACATTTAACATTCACATTTCTGCCAACAGTCTCCTCAAGGCAATCTAGGCTTTTTCTATCAAATACTCAAAACTCTGTCAGCCTCTGCCCAGTACTCAATGCCAATGTCACTTGTACATTTTAAGGTATTTGTTACAGCAGCACCCCATTTCCTAGGAATCTATATTAGTTTCCTAGGGTGGACCTAACAAAGTACCACAAACTGGGCGGCTTATACAATAGGAATTTTTCTTTTCATAGTTCTGAGGCTGGAAGTCAGAGATCAAGAATCTGTTCCAGTCTCTCTCCTAGCATCTGGTGGCCTCAGCCATTCCTTGGCTTGTAGGTGGTATTCCTCCACATTTTCACATCATCTTCTTTCTTTGAGTCCAAATTTTCCCTTTTCATAAGGCCACCAGTCCTATTGGATTAGGGCCCATCCTAATGACTTCATTTTGATTTGATTACCTCTGTAATCTGGGTGGCTTCTAATTTTTTTGTTCAAAGCCAACCATGTTGTACTGGGTAACAGGAACTGTAAATAGACCTTTAATGTGGAAATTTATGTTAATCTGTTAAGGAGCTGTACTGTGTTTAATGTTTACTATAGCTGAAGGTACCTGACATTTTGAATTCCTCTTGTGTTCCTTTTTTTTTTTTTTTTTGGTCTCCCTTGTAGTCTTTGTACTTTCCTAGATACTCTTACACAGAGAGAGCCTGTACTTTGTAGCTTTCAGATGTAAAATACTATTATTATTCTGGAGTCTTTTTGGTGTCATTGTAGGGTGTGGAGGAGAGGAAGCATTCTGTAATCTTACCATTAAATCTCAGTCTTTTAGGGGACCTTTTTGCGTGTTGATCCAGTGGTATAACTTCTAAGCTCCTTCCCCTTATGTGAGATAAGAAGGCTAGAAAGATGTTAGAGTGGGAAGACTACATTCCTAAGGGTGGGATAAGGCTCTGGTAAAGACTTTTTCCCTGGAAAGTAGACCTTTTTTTTTTTTTTACAGAAAATGCTCTGGGCTTATTTCAGAAGGATTTCTCTTCTCCTCACTCAGAGCCACCAGGGGATTTTTCTTGGCTCTTCACCTGGAGGATCTGGCTGGATTCCTGCAGGTAAAACCCAGAAAGGTATGGGGTTCTTCTGAGACCCCCAAGAGTTTTTCACTCCCCTTCCCATCCTGTACTCAGTGTATTCATTTTCTAGAGCTGCCATAACAAAGTACCACAGACTGGGTGGCTTACATAACAGGAATGTATTTCTTACAATCCTGGAGGCTGGAAGTCCAAGATGGAGGTGTTGCTGGTGCTGGTTTCTCCTGAGGCCCCTCTGCATGATTTGTAGATAGCTGGCTTTCTTTTCCGTGTCTTCTCATGGTCTTCTCTGTTTGTCTGTGTCCTCAACTCCTCTTCTTATAAGAACAGTCATGTTGGGTTAGGGCCCACCCCAATGACCTCCTTTAACCTTAATTACCTCTTTAAAGATTCTGTCTCCAAATACAGTCACATTCTGAGGTACGGAGGGTTAGGACTTCAACATACAAATTTGAGGGCAACAGACTGACTGTAACACTCAATTTCCAGCAATTCATGACAATTACCAGTTAAGTGTCCCTTCCAGTCCATGGCTCCAGTGGCTTCTGCTCCAGGTAAGCAGATCATCTTGGCTGTGACTCTCTCTCCCTGGATACACCTCTCTCTCTCGTCTTCAGGGTTGCACTTTGCTTTGCAATATGAGTTCTCTGATGGGTCAAATAAAATCTTTGAACATGAGTTTCAACTTTTTGGTGTAAAGATGAGATGGATGTTTTCCAAACTTTTTGTATATAGGAGCTGAAACCAGAACTCCGGCGGAGTTGTTTTTTTTATTTATAGACCATCACGGGTCTTTTCCCCTTTGGAGTTCCATAACAGAAATCACACTTTTCTCTGGTACTTATCACAACCTGACATTTTATTACAGAATGATTTGCTTGGTACTGGTAATTTGTGTCTTCCCTCACCACACTAGAGACTCCTGAAGGCAGAGACCATGTCTCTTTGGTCCTCTGCTCAATCACCTTTGCATAGTGCAGAATGCATAATAAATATTTATTAAATGGAAGAATTAAATCATCAGTTATTAATTATTATATAATAATAATAAATGGTTATATATAACATACCTACATCTGACTTCAGTTTTTTTTTCAGTAGAAACGAAGAAAATTGTTTTCAATCTTATTATTTTAAAGTTTCATTCTGTAATTTTCCCTTTGTGCTGTTGGGTCATTAAAATGGTTTTCTTGGGTCTCTAAGGAAACCACCGGCTCGTTCACTGCTCTGATGAGGTCTCAGCTTTGGAGCCGAGAACAATGTAGAGTTATGCATTTAAGGCTCAGAAGAGGTTGCAGAACAGTACTTGCAGGATCAAGCCAAGCTCCTTAGCCCTTCAAGGTGGGGGCCTTTCTTTTACTTCCATTTCCTGCCACTTCCTTCCACATTATCCTAGTCAATTTGGGCTGGAATAACAAAATACCATAGACTGCATGGCTTAAACATTTTTCACAATTCTGGAGGCTGGAAAGTCCAAGATCAAGGTGCTGGCAGACCAGATGTCTGGTGAGGGCTTGCTTTCTGGCTTTCAGACAGCTGCCTTCTTACAGTATCCTCACATGGTCAAGGAAGAGACCTCTGGTAGCTTCATCCCCTTATAAGGGCACTAATCCCATTGCTATGGACTGAATGTTTGTGTCCCCCCGAATTCGTATGTTGAAACCTTGTCCCCAGTGTGATGGTACTTGGAGGTGGGTCCCTTGGGAAGTGATTAGCTCATTAGGGTCCACCCTCATGAATGGGGTTATCACACTTATAAAAGAGTTCCCAAGAACTCTCTCACCCCCTCTGCCAAGTGAAGTTACAGAGAGAAATCAACTATCTATGAACCAGGAAGCAGGCTCTCATCAGACACTGAATCTGCCAGCATCTTGATCTTGAACTTCTTAGCCTCCAGCACCATGAGAAATAAATTTCTGTTTTTTATAAGCCACCAGTCTATGGTATTCTGATAGCAGTCCAAGTGGATCAATACACCCATCATGGAGGCTCTGCCCCCATGACTTCATCCAAACCAAATAACTTTCCAAAGGCCCCACTTCCAAATATCATCACATGGGAGATGAGGGCTTTAACATATGAATTTAGGAGGGACACAAACATTCAGTCCATAGCACCTGTAACCTATGTCCCTATCACCCTAGAGGTCTCTCCTTCTCTTGAGCTCACCATACTCTTTCATATCTCCAAATATCATTCCTTCCATGTAGAATCCTTTTCAAACAGGCAAACCACTATTCCACCTTCCATATCCAGCTCAAATACCACTTTGATGGTGCAGTGTCCCTGAGCCTCTGGGGAACACTAGTCACCCCCTGTTCTGTGCCCTGCAGCCCTTGTAAACACACATCTCACAACGCAAAACTGGAATTCTCTCTCACCTCTCCCCCATCAGGACCATGAGCCCTTTGAGAGCGGAAACTGACTAGCCCCTCTTTGTATCCCTAGGGCTTCTCAGTTGATTTCAGACCTCAAGGATCTTTTCACCATTTTCCTGGCTTCTTTCTTCTGTTGTTCACATTTTTGAGGCAGAAATATTGGACTAAAGTGATCCTTCTCTTCTTTCCTATTATCAAGTTACCCTGTGGTTATGTTTCCCCCTCTGTAATTCATTGTGAAAGCCTTCCCCCTGCAAAGCTCTGTCCTTCTGAGATTCTGCTTTGCTGCCTTGACATGTATTATTAAAACATTTCTGAAAAACACACTCTTATGCTTGTTTTTGCTTCTATCAACCAGACAACTGCATTTCTGCTGAGGAACTAAATTTAGTTTCCTCTGTAGAAGTTTAAGTGTCATTTAGAGCAACTACACAACTAATGTGAGGTGGCAGTTCCAGCCTCATGTAGAATTTGCCAGCACAGCAATGAGGAAGATGAATGTGTCAGCCGATTACTCCCTGACCCCCGTTTAAGTTGCAGTCATCGTTAGTGGTGATGGTCCTAGGGCCTTGGTCTTCTGCAGAAGAGCCAGCATAATTTTCTCTATAAGAGTTGATGCCCAGAGAAAGAATGAGTCGGAAGTAGAAATCTCAGTCCTTTAACTCCCAGGTATATAAGAGATAGTGTTTTTTGTTTCTATAATGCAATTTAATTTCTGACTCTAAGCCTCCACTCTGACTGACTAGGAGAAAACTTTGGTCTTTGCTGTGGTTCCCAGCATGTGTGTGGAGTTGGACCACAGTTTTGGGATCTTATGCAGGGTCAAGGAGTCTTCTGGTGAAAAGGCTAGTGGTGGGGCAGGAGACAAGGCATCTTGCCCTTGGTCAGTAGTCTATGCAGCTTATTGCTAGGTGGATCCCTAGTTCCTATCCATAGGTTCCATTAGATCTGGAGGCTTCTTGCTATCTTTGTTTCATGCTTATTTGCAAGCCCCTCTTTATGGTCATTTCTCCAGGGTCTTGCTGACTCCCTGCAGGGGTGATTCAAGTGGGGTTCAAATCCCTTGGCCACAATGCACAGATTTCTCTCTCCTCTCCCAAGCCCAGGGGTATCTTTCTCTACTCTGAGATGAAGAAAGCCTTGATGTCACCCTTTCTCTGATCAAGAAGCTCTGTTCATGCCCCAAATACCCTCCCTTTCAGGTCTTCTAGGAAACTCTCTTAGATCTTTTAAAGGTCCTACCTTTTGAGCACAATAAGAAGGCAGTCTTGTGGGCTACTTCTGCTTTCTGCCCAGAAACATACCATCCCTGAGGCAATGAGTCAGCATAAAAGTAACCACTTGCCTAAATAAGGGAAAGAAAGGGAGTAAATGCAGGGAAAAAATAATATAGAGTTGTGTTTCAAAATAGTGCCCAGCCAGAGTCAGGAGGTAGGGGTCCTCAAGGGGCACAGAGATATTTTCTCATCTCAACCTCAATAATACACAGGATTGAACACTTCTACAAGTGGACATGCTTTCAATTATGTTTACATGTTCAGCTATGATACCAGTAATTCTGATTAATGCTCAATGATTGTGGCACTAAATTCCTGGTGAAAAACAGAGACATCTGTGATGCGTGTAATGTGATTACCATCCCAGAGTAGAAACGTGGGAGAGGGACTGCCAAGTCCAAGGCCGTACATTTAATGGTACAAAAAACCTGCTGGTTTACTCTCCAAAGACTTACTCCAACAGATGCTTTGTTCAGTTGTGCCTGAGAGACCCATGTCTTCGGCTCTCTCTCCACAACTGGGCATCATGTTTGTAAGCGTGTTGGATCAGGAACACTTTGAGGAGATGATGATTCTCAACATAAGAAATATAAGTGACCCGGGCTTCCCTGGTGGCGCAGTGGTTGAGAGTCCGCCTGCCGATTCAGGGGACACGGTTTGTGCCCCGGTCCGGGAAGATCCCACATGCCGCGGAGAGGCTAGGCCTGTGAGCCATGGCCACTGAGCCTGCGCATCCGGAGCCTGTGCTCCACAACGGGAGAGGCCACAACAGTGAGAGGCCCGCGTACTGCAAAAAAAAAAAAAAAAAAAAAAGAAATATAAATGACCCACAGCCATTGCTTTGAAGAAGCCAGACAGGCTTCTGGTTGGGAGCTAGAAAGAACGTTTGGAGTTAAAGGAAAGTTGTTGATTTCAAAGAAAAAGAGATAGAGAAGCATGGCAGAATGTTAAATGGACTTTCTTTTTTAAAATCTTGACTCAGAATTCCAGCTAAACCTCAGAACCTCAGAACTTAGAGAAATGCCTGGTAAGTACTCTGCCTTGTAAAGAGAGGGTCTAAACAGAATCTCACGGTGACCATAACTCATCTTTTCAGTGACCATAAATAAAAAGTGTTAGAGATTCAATGGAGAGGATTCTTTGAGTTTAAGTGGAGAGGATAGCAAAGTAAGATTGGGGAGATATTTGCCAGAAGGGAGCCTAGTATCTCATCTCTGGCTGGACACTTGCTCAATTGCAGAATATCCTAGGATCAGACAATTGCCCAGGAGAAGTGCTAGAGGAAAATTGACCTGTGCCCTCTGAAACTGACAGCTCCAGAGACCAGCACCAGACCCTCACCTAGATGAGCTTCAAGGCAGGAGGCTTCAGGCTTTTCATTTCCCAGGGAACCAGGAGAGAAGGTAGCAATGAAGGAAGATTCAAGTCCACTCTCTGTTGGAGCAAAGGGTTGTAAGTTCCCATAGACCAGGCTGAAACCTCAGCTAGCCGGCTTAGAGCCATCTTGAAAAGACTGTTACCATTAGAATCGAATATCAGTGAAGGGGTCCCTAACAGAAACACTGCATGTGAATCTCCAGGGCAAAAACTGCAGACGTCTTCAAAGAGCCCAGGTGTCACCGTGTGTGTGTGTGTGTGTGTGTGTGTGTGTGAGAGAGAGAGAGAGAGAGAGGGAGGGAGAGAGAGAGAGAGAGAGAGAGAGAGAGAGAGAGAGAGAGAGGGCTTTGTGAGATTTTCATATGCCAGGAACAAGTTTCTTGGATGTTCTCTGGCTTTTGATGAATGATGAGACTAGCTCAGACTTGCAGCTTGGATAGTAGATAGGACAAGGGGCCCCAGGGGGAGCTGCCACTCACATTCCCCTGGGAAGAAAGGGATGCCGTCAAATGGAATAGCGGCAACCTTATCTGCATTGGGGAAATTTGCATGATTTTATGGATTAATCCAAAAGGAAGTGGGTTGTGGAGTTCTTTATTCTCAAGCATAGATCACTTCCTTTTCCTGAATCCCAGATGAGTCACAATCACTGGTTCAACACCTATAATAAATATCTGTCTCTTCAATAAATAAATGTATATATAAATAAGATAAAGATAAAAAAATATGATGTGATTTTAGATAGTTGGCCATTAGAGAAATTAGACACGAGGGGTCTGCACCTGACTCTCTAGATGCATCACTAGATTCCAGGTCTATAAAGAGTTTGGGGTTGCCCTGGGACCCGTGAGGAAGATGGCCCAGGGCACAATGTCCATTCCTCTGCATCAGAGAGACCTCAGTTTGAATAGCAATCCTCTAGGCTGTGCAATGTGGGGCAAGTCACTAAACCTCTCTGAATCTATTTTTTCATCTATAACACAGTGATAATTCCCACCTTGCAGATTTGTTCACGAGTATTAAAGGCAACGTGTGAAAAGTGCCTTGTGCAGCACCCAGTGCGTGACTAGATATTATCTGTAACTTATTTAAGGTTTAGTACATGCCAAGCACCATGCCAGGTGCATCACATGCATTATCTCATTTAAGAGGAATCAGAACCACCTGAGAATATACATGTGTACACATAAGTGAGAGAAGTTTCACATCTAGGAATCTGTCCAAAGGAAATAATAAAGTGTGTGCACAGATTTTAGTTAAAGGAGATAGAGAGTGTGAGAGAGAGATCATTTCAACATTGTTTATTTTAGTAAAAAAATCAGAAATAATCAATGCCCTACAATAAAGAGAATGATTAAACAGACTGTTGTACAATGCTGCAAAAAAGAATAAAAGATGTGCAAATAAACACACAGTAATGGTAAGCTTTAAAAATCAGTTTAAAATTTTGTACAAAATGAATATTTTGTTTAAATGCACAGATATATGAATGAAATAACAAATGGGCAGTGCTAATGGTGATTACGTCAGGATTTAAGTAAAATTGGTCATTTCTATCTCAATCTTTCTTCATATCCACATTCTCAGCTTCTTTATGGAGACAACCTGCTGTGTGATAAAAACAAACAACAAAAATGTTAGTGTAATTTAAAAATTAAAGTGGGCACATTTGCATCCTTCTGATGTTTTATCTAGTGTGAGGTGAAAGCATTTAGTAGGCAAAGGCTTCCTTTGATTTTTATATTTATTAAGTAGGCTGAAAAGAGCACTCTCATGAGTCCAGGTAGCTGCTGTTAACCTTGTTTTAGGAACAAGTGTCCTGAGAGATGCAGGGAGTCTGGATTTAGCCCATGTTCAGCCAGTGGGAGGTCATACCTACTGTGCTGCCAGCCCACCTGCCTGACACTGTGAGGAAAGTTACAGAGAAGATAACATGCAGTTTTCAAGTTAATTGGCTCCCAGAGAAATCGGACATGAGAGGTCTATACCCAGCTATCCCCCTCCTTCCCCACACACTGGAAGACCTGGTGGTCACACTGTCCCATATCATCTGTGGCAGGACCTTAAGGGATGAGGAAAGGTGAGTAAAGCATACTCTGGAGAGGATCAAATATTTCCAGAGAAATTGAGTGCCTGACTCAGAGAGGGAGGGATGTTCCCCCAGCCCCCATGAATAATAATTTCTTTCTGTATGAAAATATATATCTTTCATATTTTAAAAATTATGAGATATATCACACATGTATATGAATGGAATTCTAGTGTATGTATTCTATGACTTGCTTTAGTGATCATCCACGCAAATGCAAGTAGCTATAATTCATTCATTTTCACAGCTGTATACTATTCCAGCATGTGTCTAAACCATAATTTATCTATTTCATTTTTGTGAATTTTTTTTTACCATTTATTTACTATTACATGAAATGGTATTATGAAGTAGTACACAGTCAAGAATTTATTGAGAGTATATACATTCAGTATATACATTCAGAGAGTATATACATATATATTGAGAGTATATAACAATGAAATAAAGAGGGTTATAAGGTATATGAGTCTTCAAAATGACTAGGTAACACTAAATTGTTCTTCAGAATGGTTTTATTAATTTACACTGTCATTAGCCTTTTAAGACAGTTCTGACTTCCCCTTGCTATTTCCTTGTTAACTTTGGTATTTCCAGACTTATTTCTTTTTTGAGTTTCTGCCAGTGCTGACACAGTGCTTGTAATTGGCACTTTCTTTATCCCTTCTGGTTAAGCCTCTTTTCACATGTTTATGGGTCATTTGTGTTTGCTGTTCTGTGAAACACTTTTCAAATCCTTTGCCTATTTTCTTCTGTTGGGTTGTTTATCATTTTCGTATTGGTTCGTGGACAGCTGTTCTCAATTTTGATGAAGATGATAATGATCTATTACATGTACCCTTATGCCAGTATAAACTGTCTTAATTACTGTAGCTTTACAGTAAGTCTTGAGATAGTGTAAATTTTTTAACTATATTCTTCTTTAAAATTGTCTGGCTATTCTAGTTTCTTTGATTTCCATGAAAAAAAAAAAGTAGAATTAGCCTGTCACTTTCTAAAAGAAAGAAAGAAAAGAAAGAAAAATGCCTGCTGGCACTCATGAGCAGTTATTCCAGAGAAATAAAAACTTAGGCTCATGCAAAAACCTATATATGAGTGTTCTTAGCAATTTTATTTGTAATAGTTGAAAATGGAAAACAATACAGATGGCCTTCAATGGGTAAACAGTTAAGTAAGCTGCAGTAGTCCATTCCATGGAATACTACACACAATAAAATGAAATGAACTACTGATACACTCAACTTCAATGGATCTCAAGGGAATTGTGCTGAGTGAAAAAAGCCAATATCAAAAAACCACATACTGTATGACCTCATTTCTATAACATCCTTGAAATGGCAAAATGATAGAGATCCAGAACAATTTAGTGGTAGCCAGGGCTTAAGGAGGAGACAAGGGAGGGAAATGGCTTTGACTATGAAGGAATAGCACAGAGATCCCTGTAATGGAGCTGTTTTGTATTTTGACTGTGATGGTGATCACACAAATTTATGTGTGATAAAATTGCATAGAACTAAATAAATGCACATATACAAACTAGTGCATGTAAAACCGGTGAAATGTGAATAAGGATGACAGCTTTTACTTGTGACATTACATGATAGTATCCAAGATGTTACCATTGGCGGAAACTGGGGGAAGCATATTTGGGATCTCTGTATCATTCCTTACAACTGAATGAAGATCTACAATTATCTCAAAATAAAACCTTAAAAAAAAACTTTTCACTGAGCTTCCAAAGCAAAAGACTGTGAAAAATAATTTATATATGGATTATATATTGACATTATCATATTTGGGATATGTTGGGTTAAACAAAATGTTAAAATTTTAAAGCTGGCTGATATTTTGACTGGAGTTACATTGGATCTGTGAATTTGGGGAAAGAGACATCTGAACAATACTGAGTCTTCAGCTCCATGCGAATGGTGTATTTCCCCATTTATTTAGGCCTTTAATTTATCTCATCTGTGTTTTGTGGTTTTTAGCATACAGGTTTTGAATATCTTTTTAAAAAGTTATTTCTGGGTATTAAAGCTACTGTAAATTTTACATTTTCTAATTGTTTCTAGGTTATAGAAATGTAATTGATTTTATTATTGACCTTGTATCCAATAACCTGCTAACTTAATTTACTGATTATTATTGTATCCTTCAGGTTTTCTAAACATAAACATTTAATGTCATCTGCAAATAGAGAAAATTTATTTCTTCTTTGCCAATCATTATGCATTTTATTTCTCTTTCTTTCCTTATTGTTCTGACTGGGCCTCTAACACAGTCTTGGATAGATGTTGTGAAAGTGACATTCTATCTTTTTCTCACCTTGATACAAAGGGTTAATATTTACTGTAAGTATAACGTTAGCTATATCTTGTTAAAGGTACCTTTATCAGATTGAGGATGATTTTTCTTTTTTACTGTGTTATTGTGTTTAATTTTCACCTTTTAAACAAACTTTGCATTCCTGGAATAAGCAGCACTTGGCCATGATGTATTAGCTTTTTAAAAAATAAACCAATGAATTGGATTTGCTATTATATTATTTAGGACTTTTGAGTCATTGTTCATGAAAGACATTGATCTATATTTTAATTTTATTTGTGTAATAACCTTATCAAATTTTGATATTAGGATTATTCTAGCCTCATAAAATGACTTCAGAATATATTCATCTATTTTCAACTTTTTTATGCCTTAAGGTTTATCTTTTAGGTTTATCTTTTGTCTGTAGCATACATTTGGATTTTTTTTAAAATTCCGATCTAACCACCAATGTCTTCTTACTGGACAATTTTTAGATCATTTACATTTACTTTGATTCTAATACATTTGGATTCATGTTCACCATCTTATTTGTATTTGCTACTCATCTCACTATTTTCTACTTCTTTTTAAAATTTTTCTTTCTTGTATTCTTTTGAAATTGTTTTTTTCCTGCTGTGTTTTCCATCTACTAGTTTGGAAATTATACACATTTTTTCTGTCTTTTTTGGTAGTACTTATGTAGAAATGTTAACATTTGTATTTTATTCTGCACAATCTAAGATTTATAAACTTTCTCTTGCACAAGACATGAATGATCAAACACTTTAACTCCAATACCACCCCTTCTTGCATTATATGCTGCTGCTACCCAGTATTTTAATTTCCATCTTGAATTTTTACCCCACAAATTAAGCATTATATTTAATAATGTATAGTGTTTGCCAAAATTTACAAATATTTAGAATTATTTCTATACATTTCTTCTACAATCTAACAACTTCTTAAATCTTTCTTACTGCTGAAGAACATCTTCAAAAGTTCTTTTAGTGAAGGTATGTTGGTAGGAAGTATGTAGAGGATTTTTCTGATTATGTATTTTTTAGTTCTTCAATTTTAATAAATAGTTTTGTGCAATATAAACTTCTAGTTTGAAAATTATTTTTGTCTCAGCATTTTAAAGTATTTTTCCACTGTATTCTTTCTTCTATTATTTTGAGATACCAACTGTCAATCTAATGGAACTAATCATTTTCCCTTTCTAGGTAATGTGCCCTTTTCTTTCTCGAAACTCTCAGATCTTTTTTATTGTCTTTGATATTCTTTAAATTTCAAAATTAATTTTTAATTTAATTAAAGATTAAATTTAAATGTTTGATTTTAAAATTTAATTTAATTTTCAATATTCCAAAAATAAAGAAAAACCCTATACATCAGATTCAGAAAGTCCAAAAATCCCTCACAAAGATTGAATCAATGTTCATGTTTATATATATTTCACATATATATGTGAATATACAAATAAATGTATTAAAAATTTATATTTACATATGCACTTATTAGGAATTTTGTGAATGTGAACATATATATATATATATATATATATATATACACACACACACACACACACACACACACATTCATGATTTTATTTTTTTCCTAATTTGTATTGTTTGAGCTTCCTGATTTTGATTTTTGGTGTTTTTCTCCAATTTCAGGAATTCTACTCTTTATTTCCTTCAAATATTGCCTGCCTCATTTTTTTCTTTCTTCCTCTGGAACTCCAATTAGATACATGTGAAACTTCTTATCTTGAACATCTCTTAAATTCTCTAATGTTTTGCGTTTGCTCTTCTGGTCTATTTGTGCTACATTCTATATGATTTATTCAATTATTCATAGTTATTTTCAACTTAATTTAGCTTATCATTATTTGTGTGAAATCTGCTCTCTTTCACTTTTTGTTTCTCTGCTCAAATATTGTTTTATTAGCTACATCTTCCCTGACCATCCTATAGAAAATAAAGCCCACCCACTGGCACTTTCCATCTGCTTTACCACTTTTATTTTTCTCTGTAGCACATACTACTGACTGACATATACACACTTATTGTTTCTTCCCCTTATGCTAGCATGTCCCCTTCATGAAGGCAGGGACTTTCATTTATCTCCTTATATATGCCCAGCATGTAGAACAGTGCCTGACTCATAAAGAAAATGTTTGAGTAACATTTACTGAATGAATAAATTAAATCCATTGAATTTCTAAATTCATACAATTACTTTTTTTAAGAAGTTCTATGTGATTATTATTATTGTTATTTTTAATTTGCCTGGACATTTTTGACAGTATCTTGTATATTTTGTCATAGTTTTGTCTAAACATACTAAAACTTTCTGTAACACACTAATATTCTTTTCCTTACAAGTTCTAATTCGAGTATCTTTTCATGAATGTTTCTGCAATTTCATTTGTTTGCTGTCTTTCACTCATAGTGACTTGTTTCCTTATGGGTTGATACTTGATTGTCAGTTCATCTCTTTGAAACTTTAATTTTGGAAAAATCTGAGGCCAGGGTTCGAAGTATGTTCATTCAGAGATGAGTTGTATTTGTTTTCCAAAGCACCTGATGGATCTACTAATCTTGAACCAGTTTAAACTAAATTTTAACATGGGATTTTGGAGCCACAAAGATAATGCGAATTCTGGCCTTAAGCCTAAGCAAGGGTTTGCCCATGAAGAAATTCAGAGAAAAAGCCCGTGTCTCCCTTCCTTCCCCCCTCCCTCCCTCCTTTCCTTCCTTCCTTCCTCCTCCTTTCTCCTATTCTTCCTTTTCATTTTCTTCCTTCTTCTTTCCACCAGATTCAAGGCTAAAACAAACAAGTATACTTCCAGTCTCCCTTCATAGGAAAGGACTTTTAATTTTTTCCCTACTTTACCAACTTGACATTATGACATTTTGGTGCTTCTGGCTTTAGTAGGAGTCTTTGATCCAACTTCTCACCTGGTTTAGGTCCTGGACTTGTAGTTTGTCCTATGTGCCTGGTTCATTATAATTCTGGCTCACTGTTTATTTTATCTTCTCTGTATTGATGTTTTGGATTTTATTTAGTTATTTATTTAGCCTCTGAGCATTTCTTTTACTTTCTCCCAAGCTCAGCCATATATTTGAAAAGGTTTTGTTTTTATCTAGCTGTGTGTGTTTGTGTGTGTGTGTGTGTTCCTCATTAAGAAGTTTTTTTTTCATGGCATCTAGACTGTCTTATTGCTGGAAATAGAAGTTTAAATTTCAATATTATCTTTTTCCCATTAAAGAGTTGGGTTCTGTATGCTGATTATTAAGAGACATGTAGAATATAGCCAAGGAAAGGCCCTTGTGACATTTTCTGACTCCTCATGGAGTGGCCACCTCTGTTTTTTAGAGGTTTATTTATGATGCTCATGACAGGACAAACTATGGTAAGATTGTGGTACACAGCATTGTAGCCAAGTAAGTCTGTTCGAAACCTATTTAGCCATGTCTTTTCTTTGCGACCATGGGCCAACAACTTGATTTCTATTATTTCAGATAATTCCTCTATACATTAGATACAATAATAATATTCAACTCATGGGGATGCTATGAGGCATACATGAAATAATGTATTGTAAAGAGCCTGACATACAGCAATTATTTGAAATATATGAAAAAAATATATGGAAAATAACAGTAATTATAATAATAACAATAACCACAACTTGGTGATTCTTTTCCTATAATTGTAGGTAGACCAGTCAGTCCTGTGCAGAGATGCCCATGCAGCATCTAAAGATTCTTGTGTTAGCTCCATTCTGTGTCTTTTCAGACCAGTCTCTTCTAGTCACACTGGTAAAACTAAAACAGCTTAGGATATCTCCTTATGGGATGTGCATTCTTCTGAATTAAGTTAAACTGTCTGAACTGGATATTGGTTCATGAGGATGTTGGTGAGAAGGTTTTTTTTTTCTCTATACTTCAAATGTTCTCTCAGCTGGCCTAATAATCAAATGGATATGAGACAAATTAACAGGAGAAAAACAAATGTGATTATGTACATACCAGAATGCCACATACATGAGAGTTTCAAAGATAGATGGATAAAATGAGGTATATATTCCATCCTGAGCTGAGGAATGGGAAAGGGGTCTGGGGCTTCAAAGGGGAGGAAGAACAGTAAGGAGAAGACCAGATGTTTAGTAGTTAGATGGTTGCCCTGCCATGCAGATGAGCACCCATGAAATCAAACAGGACCCTTTGGGGAACCTCCTGGGTACAAATCCTTTCCTTGTCCCTCATGTCTTCTTTGTAGAAAATAGGCTTCATTCAGCCTCCTTGACCTTCCATGAGTACCAAAGGGCAGATTCAAACAGTTGCTAATCAGAAAAGTGAGAGAATGCAGAAACAAAGGAGGAGCAGTCAAGAAACAATAGTGCAGTGATAAAGCAGGGTCCTGATTCCTCCTGAAGGGGTATACATACATATACATCTTTGAGTTATACATCTTTGGATATACATCTTTGAGCTCTTCTTCAGGAATTAAGGTCCCCACACCCAGGTGGAGGATGACAGTTTCAGGCTGAGTACAAGATTCCTGGAACACCACCTTGTTACCTTACCTCCAACCAATCAGAAGAAAGTCTGCACACAGTGGAAGATAACGAAGACTCTCACCCACTCCCCAAATGATTAACTGCTATTAACTTCCCCTTTCTCCCTTTAAAAACTTTCACAGTCAAGCAGAATCTTCTGAGTTTGTTCTTGGACACAAGTCCATCTTCTCCCCAGGTTGCCAGCCTCCTGAATAAAGCAACCTTTCCTTTCCAACCAACAGTTGTTTCTTCCAGTGGTGAGCAGCTAAACCTGAGTTCAGTAACACTCAGATAAAATTTATCACTGGTGATAGTTCTTATTCTAGGAAAGACCCCCAGTTTAAATTCTTCTAGGTAGTTAATGAAGGGGCAGCAGCTTCTCTTGAGCCTGCGGGGTCTCCATGGCCTTTGGCTCAAAATAATCCACATGCCAAAGTGGCATATCTTGGGAGGAGGATCATTCTGAATCACTTCAATCCTGCCTTTGAAACTCCCTCAAGAAGGTTCACAGTCCAGAATCTGAGTTGGTAGATTGTTCCATCTCCGAATCAGTGGTGAGCACTACCTGATTTCAGAGGCTGTGCCATTTCCATTAGGTTCCCTGTAAAAATAAAAGTTGCCTGAGGATCCTCTTTACATTCCCAAATCTCAAGATGCCTTAGATAATGAATTCTCATAAACTTTCACCTACAAAAAAAGATTTTTGTTTTTGTTATTAACAATCCTCATTTTAGAGCTGATAAAGAATGCTTTTATGTCACCTGTAGGCAAGGCCCAGGTCACTTTCTGTTCTGTCAGTCATATGTTGTATGCCATTCCATAGTCTATCCCGCAGAAAATCAGAAAAGGTCAAGAAAACACTCTCTCATTCACAGGCTAGGATGGAGGGGTGGACCTGTCCATTTAGGTCATGGGGAAATCAAACACTAGGGATGGTCCAGTCCATTCAGGGGATGGAGGAATGAAACACTCTGAGAGATGGCCAATCCATTTAGAGGCTGAGGGCTTGTGATATTGTGATTTACTATATATATATATATATATATATTTGGTCTTTGTCCTCCTTTCTGGCTCAGAGCTCCTAAAAGTCTTGGAATTTTCTAAGTAAGAAGAACTACAAAGGTGTCCTTTATTATGTTAATGAAGTGGCATTTGGACCCTGGCTAAGGATGTGGCTGGTTGCTGGAGAACCAACCACTTGATGAGAGAGGTTTGGAAACTTCAGTTCCATCCCCCACCCCCACCCCGCCCCAACCTCCTGGGAGGGGAGATGAATCAATTGCCAACGGCCAATGATTTAATCAATCATGCCGAAGGGTAGTAGAATATGCCACTCCAAAATATGTCTCTTTGGTATAAGGATTATTTTACGCTGATTATGATGTCAGGTGGCTTTGGCCTGCAGCGGCTTGAAGCAAGATTTCGGTTCCCGGCCAGAGGTTGAAGTCAGGCTGCAGCATTGAAAGCACTGAATCCTAGCCACTAGACCATTGGCCAGTGACAAGGCCCCTGGCCCTTTGGTTTTGCAGAAATGAATTCCCACAAAAATGGAAAGTAGTGAAACATGTAAAGTATTTTTTAGGAGGAGAAAGTGTACGTGTGAATAGGCACAAACAGGCGGGCTCAGAGAGAGAGTTGCCCCCTCGTGGAAGTTTGAACCACTTATATGGGGCATTTCTTCTGGGTCTCCTTTGGCCAATCATCTTGCTTTGCCTGGTTCTGAGTCCGTATTTGGTTTATCTTAGGGTCCTCCCATGTGTGCATGCACACTTCTCTTAGTTGGATTCTAGAGAAGAGGCCTATGGGTAGGTTGACATCACTTACTATGAGGTGCCGCCTCCTCCCATTTGACCTCCGAGGTACTCTTCTGAGCATGTGTAATCAGGAAGGTCTCCTTGACCTCGAGAATGAGAAAAGATGTGGTCTCTTATCAGGGCAGGGTTCCGCCCCCCTCCTCCTCTTCATCTTGGAATATCTGTCCACAGGGGACAAACTCTAGCTGCTCAGCCTGGGCCCCATCTATCTCCTGCTTCAATTATTTTTAAGAAATAGCAGACATAGGAAAAGCTCTTAAAACTAGGTTAAAGTTACCCTTTTGTAAGAGACAGTTACATTTATAAAGGAAATCTCCATCTGTAAGGGTGGTATCCCTCTCTGGACCAGGAACAGAAGGATGACTCTAAATCTCTAGAAATGCTCATCAATGGAGAAGGCAAGGACTTAAATCTGTATAACAACCCTACTACAGTTTACTGTGCTTTTCCTGGTAACCTCCCCAAACTGGTCTCCCCTTCCCTTCAAAGGTTTTTTAGCTTTAGTTGGAGACTGTAAACAAAGAATGTCACCTGTCATCCAGTTCTACACAGATCAAGTCCTTAGCCACTGCAGGCACTGACCTTCAGTACATCCTGAAAATAATTCAGAATGAAAACCAGGATGAAGCAATCTGTGTTTTGGATATATGAGCCCCTAGATAGTTAATAAGCATATCTAAAGAAGAATTTCAATGACCCCAGATTCTTGCATCTTCCCATACATAAATAAGCACTAAAGCCATTAACTTGAGACATGTGTTTTTCTGTGTGTGTGTGATTGATGCCGAAAACTTGATCTCTGTGCACCAGCACTGAACTGAATCTCGGACACAGAGTTTTAGGTGAAGTAGAAAAGAATAGCTTTATTGATTTGCCAGGCAAAGGGGGATACAGCAGGCTGTGCCCTTCAAAAACTGTGTCCCAACCCAGGGGAATTTGGTGAGGAGTTTTATAGCAGTGGTTCAAGGGTGGGGTTGTGGATAAGGGGTGCGCAGGGCCTGAGTGCTTTTAATCTGGCCTCAGGAGATCTCTTGATGAGTTTCTGTGGTTCCTTTAATCTAGCCTCAGGTGGTCTCCTGGTCTTCCCTGAAGAATGCTTTATCAAGTAGTTAACATCTTCCATTTGTTGGGAGGGTTCTGCTCAGTTTCATGACTAGCAGTAATCTTTGACTACTCGTATTTCCATCCAAAAACAATTCATATATATATCCTGGTTCCCCCCCTCCACCCACTTCTTTGGAGCAGTTCCTCAGAGTTATCTGAGAGGCTGTCGCCAGGGTTATAGTCCTCAGTAAGGTCCCGAATAAAACTGAAACACAACTTTTACGATGTGCATTTAAAAATTTCAGTCAAGACGTTACTTAAGGTGGTGGCTTTGGCCATTTTAGAGGGCTCTTCAGTTTTCCTGACTATCTCCCATGTATATAGGAAGTATACATGTTATTAAACGTCTGTTTGTTTTTCTCCTGTTAATCTGTCTTTTATTACAGATGAGTCTCAGCCAAGAACCTAGAATGTTTGAGGGAAAATTACTTTTCCTCCCCCATCCCTATGTAATGACGCCTCCATAAAAACCCAAAAAGAATGGGTTTGGGGAGCTTTCAGGTTGGTGAACACATAGAGATTCGGGGAGAACAGGGCACTCAGGGAGGGCATGGAAGCTCCGCCCCCTTTCCCCATACCTTCCCATAGACATTTCTTTCATCTGGCTGTTCCTGAGTTATATCCTTTTATAAAACCTGGTAATCTAGTAAGTAAAATGTTTCTCTGAGTTCTGTGAGCTGCTTTTGCAAATTAATTGAAACAAAGTAGGGGGTCATAAGAACCTCTGGTCTATAGCAGGTAAATCAGAAGCACAGGTGATAGTCAGGACTTCGGACTGACATCTTGTGTGTGTGCCTGCTCATGCACATGCATGTGTGTGTGTGTGTGTGTGAGTGTATGTGTATGTAGCAGGAGGGGCATTCTTGTAGGACTGAGCCCTTCACCTATGGAATCTGACATTATCTCCAGGTAGATAGTGTCAGAATTGAGTTGAACTATAAAGCACTCAGCTGGTGTTGGACAATATTGGGGTGTATATGGGAAAAAAACCCCTACATTTATCAGAATTGGGTAACAGAATATTAAGGACTGAACTACTTTGAAGGTTGGGAAGTTTCTAGGAATTTTCCCGTGTTAACTACGCACTTATTAGTATCTTCAGCTATTCAAGAAATAATTTATCTCTTTGGAAATGGAAAAGTATCACTAAATAGCAGTTTATTACCTTGACTGACTATTCTGGAATATTAAAAATATGGTGGGGCTTCCCTGGTGACGCAGTGGTTGAGAGTCCACCTGCCGATGCAGGGGACACGGGTTCGTGCCCCGGTCCGGGAAGATCCCACATGCCGCGGAGTGGCTGGGCCCGTGAGCCATGGCTGCTGAGCCTGCACATCCGGAGCCTGTGCTCCACAACGGGAGAGGCCACAACAGTGAGAGGCCCGCGTACCGAAAAAAAAAAGAAAAAATGGTGGTGAGGAAATAGTGGTTACCCTTAAAAATGCTTATGATATGATATAAAATGAAAATATCAGAGTGGAAATACCAAAATTAACATGTCTGGTACCCATTCACAATGACTGGCTTTGCTCCAATCTTGCAAATCTCTGTGTCCAGCCATGGCCAAGTGACCCCGTGACCAAATCCATTATTGAGCTGTCCAATCAGATTTGATCATGCTGGAATTTGAATGCTGGAATGAGGCCCTTAAGAGATGGAAGTGGGGATGCGGCTCCATCTTGTTTAGATTCCTAAGTAGGGTTCCCCTGACTCAGGTGAGGGGTCGTGAGGATTTTTTAGAGTGGTCTCATGTCTGCCCTTTCTGGAGTCTGGTGGACCAGTTCTTTTCTGCAACCAAAGAGACTTTCCTGATGCCCAGGAGCATGGAATGGGCCATTTATTGAGTGTCTACTATGTGTCAGCAATTAACCTATATCATCTAATCAATCCTGACAAAACTCTCTGGGATAGGTGTTATTATCTCATTTGATAGATGAGAAAACTGAAGTTTAGAGATGATAGCTACTCCAAAATCCCTCAGCTGGCAAGTCATAGGATTTAAACTGTTTTCTAATCCTGTGCTTTTTCTACTCATACTTAGACCAGATACAAAATTGGAGGATTACAATGATGCAAACAAGGACAGAAACACATGCAGATAGGAAAGAAAAAAACCAGAAAGAAATAGATAAAAATCTTAGGCATTCTTCCATTAGGGTACTGGGACTGGAAATTTTTCCTTTTCTGCATTTTCTAAGTTTTATTTAATGTACACTGAGAGTAAAAGTGAGACCTCAGCAGCTCCTGGGAATATTTCAGGAATAGGAGGCTTCTCTACATGTCCCTGTGGGTACCTATGCCTCTTAAGCTGCATTTGCAGCCTTTCACCTGCTTTCTGGGAAAAGATCTTTTCCATGAGTCACCTCACTCCAGACGCAAAGTGGCTTCTTCCTTCAAAAGGCACTGCGATTTAATCATAAATAATTGCTGCTCAGAAAGATCGGCATTTTACATCCCTCAGATTCCCTGTCTCTCAAATCAAACAGCTCAGTGAATCATTAAGTTAGTATAATAGAAATTCTATCTGTTTAAAAACCCACCTCTCTCCTACATCCTTTCTGAAGTTACGTTTCATGGTATTGATTGATCATGATGGAAATACTTCTCTCCCCCTATCATTATGCCATAGAATGTGTTGATAAAGTCTCAGGGAGCTCAGTTCCTCCATGGTTAGAATGAAGAAACTAGCATTTATCAAGCACCTGCTTTATGCTTTGAGTTAAGTGCTTTCAGTTTACTATTTCATTCATAACAAGGATGGGGGAGATGTGTGGGCATTGCCATTTTCCTGTTAGGCAGACTGAGGTTGAGGGAGAGGTTCAAAGGTTTGAGCAGGCAGTGTGATAGAGTGTCTGCTCACATCAGCCCTGACATCAACTACACAAGATCTTGAAGGCTCACTGCACCCCTGACTATGACCTCAGGC
Source organism: Mesoplodon mirus (assembly GCF_964341445.2). NCBI lineage: Eukaryota > Metazoa > Chordata > Mammalia > Artiodactyla > Ziphiidae > Mesoplodon > Mesoplodon mirus. The sequence continues at coordinate 18,181,797 of NC_138980.1, read as the reverse complement.
AGGTCGCACAACTTCCTCCAACCTCATCTCTAAAGGAGGGAAGACTAATAACAGTACCCTCATCATCACATTGCTGTGAGGATTAACTTATGATGATATTTATTTAATGTCATTAGCACAATGGAATTTAAAGTGTTCTTTTCATAGGGCTTGTACATTTCCCACTAGATTTATTTCTAGAGATTTTAGGTTTCTTTTTGGTATTGTGAATTGGATGTGTTTTTCCCATTATGTTTTTTTTTTTTTTTTTTTTTTGCGGTATGCGGGCCTCTCACTGTTGTGGCCTCCCCCGTTGCGGAGCACAGGCTCCGGATGCGCAGGCCCAGCGGCCATGGCTCACGGGCCCAGCCGCTCCGCGGCATATGGGATCCTCCCAGACCGGGGCACGAACCCGTATCCCCTGCATCGGCAGGCGGACTCTCAACCACTGCGCCACCGGGGAGGCCCCCCATTATGTTTTTAATTGATTATTGCTTATCATTTTTTTAATGTTAAATTTGTGCACCTGAGAATGTAAGCTCGATGAAGGGAGAAACTTTATTATGTTCACTGCTATGTCCTGAGTTCTTAGAAAAGTGCCTGGCATATAGCAGGTATTCATTAAATATTTCTAGAATGGGTGGATATGTCAAACTTACTGTATTTTCTTATTGATTCTTATAGTTTTTGCAGTTGATTCTCTTGAGTTTTTAGTAAGTAGCAAATTGTCTGCAACTTGTGATGGTGTTTTCCTTTCCAATATTTATACCTTTTATATGAAACAGTATTGATATGGGCAGACATCTCCATCCTGTATTAAGTAAGACTACTTCTAATGTTTCAATAATAAGTATGATTTTGGGGGGCTGGGGGTGGTTCTGGGAGCTGCCTTTTTTCAGATTGTAAAAGTTTCATTCTATTCCAGCCTCCCTAAGTTTTGGTTTTTATTTTACTCTTTTAAATCAGGAATGAGTGTTGGATTTCATTATCTATGTTTCTGGTATCTGTTGGAGATGATCATGTTTTTTCCCCTTTAATTTATTGATGCCATTTCCTTACGTATTAAAAGTGTTCAATACATAGACTAGATCCATGGAAATGTGCACATGGAATAATTTATTTTAATGCTCTTAAAATAGTACACACATGCATGGCAGCCATATAAACACAGTACTATTACTCTGGGAGAGGAAATCATCTACCCATCTGCCTGCCTCTGTTGGCTCACCTTCCCAGGACCATCCTTACCTTGAGTAGGAGAGGAAGCTAATCTGCATAATTATAGTGCAAGACATTTCCTGGGTCATGTTTACTAGGGGGCAGAGGGACCTTTCATGAAGGGTCCTTCTGACTCCTACTCTCTCTCTCAGTGGCCCTCAGTTGACTCTGGTCCATGGGGCAGGGTAAGCAAGGACTATCCCTTGGTCTCTGGTATCTTTCTCTTCCATTCCTCTCTTCCAGGAGACTGAGACTGGGTGTAGCTAGAACTGGGCCCTAGGACAGAGCAGTCATCTTCTACCCTCCCTGCAACTTCCTTCTTGTGGCTTCAGGGGATGGTAAGAGTCTAGCGTTAGGAGTCTCACTGCAACCCAGCGTTTTCAAAGGGCCCTTCTCAGCCAGTAGGAAACCTGCACCCTATGATCCATTTGATTTCTGCCCCTTGTACCTGGCTCCTTTGGGGAAGAGTGATGGCTGAACCCTTGGGTTCCTACCTACCATACCAGGGATCTTAAGAGATTTTGGAGTAAAGTGCTGTAGTGACTTCAACAGTATCCTCCAAAAAGCTATGCTCAAGTTATGTAAAACTCAACCCTTCATACCTGGGAAGGGGACCTTATTTGTAAATAAGATCTTTGTAAATGTGATTAGTTAAGGATTGCAAGATGAAATCATCCTAGGTGGTGGGCCCCAAATCCAGTAACTAGTGTCATTAAAAGAGAAGGGAGCACACGGAGACACAGAGGAGAAGGCCATGTGAAGACGGAGACAGAGGTTGGATTGATGCAGCTACAAACCAAGGAACACCTAGGAGTGCTAGGAGCCACCAAAAGCTGGAAGAGGCAAGGAGGAATTCTTCCCTAGAGCTTTTAGCAGGAGCATGACCTTGTTGACACCTTGATCTCAGACTTCTAGTATCCAGAAGTGTGAGGGAATAAATTTCTGTTATTTAAGCCACCCAATGTGTGGTACTTTGTTTTGATAACCCTAGGTAATGAATACAGGTATATTAGTTTGAATATTTAGTTTGGAGAACATTTCTTACTACCATAACATGAATAACCACACTAAAAAGCTTTAAATGCAGAAAAAAGTTATTATTTAATAGTAGGAAAATTTTAGAAGCTTTTTAAAAATGTCTAGCTATAGGAAATGGGTTAAATAACTTACAATACATGAACTTATTGAAATATGTTCTACAGAATAATTATTAAAACTATCTAACAATGTGAAAGATAAAATATGTTACAATGTTGATGACTAATGCAAAATGCATAATTGAAGTTTCTATTTGGGATATGTATAATTATGTCTGCATATATACAAAGACTGGAAGAAAATATAGAGAAATGAAAATGATTCATATGCTAGAACTGTGGGATTGTGTGTAACTTAAAATTTTTTCTAAGATTGTTATAGAGATGTTTTCATAATAGTTTTAATTAGAATTCTATGAATCTTAGGAGTTTAAAATAATTGTAGGACAATTGTATAATTAAATAAGATATGTCCAGAATCCTGCAAAGAGTTATACGTTAATCTACAAATTAACAGGAAACAAAGATTTCATAACACAAAATTTTACTCAAAGATCAGTATGTCCCAGGCTAGTCATATTGAAAAAAACATACAGAAGAAATGTACTCTACTATGGCTCCTTTCCACCTGGATTTAGAGTTGCAATATCCACCCTCACCCCCAACACACACCCAGGCCTGAAAACACCTCCCCTCCTGGTCTACCCAAGTTTTAGGAAATCCCCATGATTTCAGAGCCCTTCTGTTGTGTGAACATCAAGTAGGGGAAGCAAAAGGATATGACATACACCCTAATTTTGGCATATTTAGAATAGAATAAAATATAAGGCAGAGGTGAACTTAAGGTGGGATTGAGCATGACATCACAAGGCCACGGAGAAGGCTATGGTTCCTGGGATTAATCCTAACAGGGGGTGTCAGGAAAGCTTCATTCAGGAAAGTTACTTTACCTGATGGAAAGGCAAAGACGGGCACCTAGAGAGAGGCAACAGCATGAACAAAGACACAGGAGTCTCACAGTGTTGGGTTGGAGTCCACAGAGCCAGGCACTGTTTTCCCCATCTCAGTGCCCCAGTGCCTCACACCACAGTTGGCACAGGGCAGGAGTTCATCCAGGTATCCCCAGGCTCGGTCAGAGTTTGGTGCCAGTTTGCCACTCCATAATGCTTTGCCACAATTAGTGTAAAGCTGGGGTCTCAAAATTCATTGTTGACAGGGCCAAAAGGTAATGAAAATGAGTGAAGCCAAACTAGTATAAGACATTAGAGAATGGTGGGGGCTGGAGCCAACCAGACTATCACCATGTTGCAATGTGGGTTCAGTGTTGCTGGGTCTCCCAACTTCTCAGGGGAAGTGAAAAAAAAACTGAGATTTGTATGTGAAATTTTCAGGTTTTTGAAATGTCCAAGGATCAAATAGAACATATCCCAGGACCAGATTCAGCTCATGGCTCACCAGTGTGCAACCTGCGAGCAGAGTGAGTAGCTGGAATTGGAGGAAGATAAGACTGGACTGGTCATTTGGGGCTACATTCAAAAAAGCCTGGAATGCTTGGAGTTGTGGTTTTCTGGGTGCTTGGCAGCCTCTCGGTGTTTTTCAGCAGGGAAATGGTGAAGCAGATCTGTCACTGGCATAGAGGAAATGGATGGAGGAAGGGGAGAAATCAGAGGATGGGAGACCTGGAGGCTATTGATGTATCCAGGTGAGAGATGAGGAAGCAGATTGATGGGGTGGACAGCAAGGGTAGGAGAGAAATTTAGGAGGCAGAATGGAGAGGACTCCTTGAGCAATGGAGAGAGGAAGCAGGAGGCAGTAAGGTTGACTTTGGCCTTGTAGCTTTGGTAATAAAGTGATGGAAACACCACTTACAGAACAAGCCATTTTCCCTCCTGGACACATTCCAAACAGTCCACCCCGTGGAAGGGCTGCCTACCTTCTCCTGACCTCTCTTACTTCCTCATAGAGCGTTGTTATTTTTAATGCCTCTTCCCCACCACTGTGAAGCTCACCCCTTTGTTTTTCTCTCCCTCTCTCCTCTTTTCACTGCTCCATTTCCCTTATCAACTTGTCATTTCAACCAGCTCCTCCTCCCCGTGTGCCTTCCGCCTACGGGCAGCGCTCCCACCACCCCTCTTCCTGCAAGTGAGGCTTTTAAAGCTAATTACCGAGGTTTTTGGATCCAACACAGAAGCCATGCACTTAAAGAAGTGAGACCAGGTGACTTGGGCTTATTTTTAGCGGCTGCAATTTGTAGATTGTGGCATCTATTGTCACAGCGGCACCCGGAGACCAGAGCTCAACTCCAGAGCCCAATGCCTGAAGATTTGTAAACTCTGCAGTTATTTAGTTAGTTAGTTAGCTAGCTAACATAAGGGTTAAGCTGGTGATAAAGTCATATCCTGTGCTGTGTTGGAAGCCTGCCCCTTCCAGCCCTCCCTGATGAGGATAAGAAATAGTCAGGGACAGGAACACAAATAGGGAAGAAGAAAAGGAGAGAAGGAAGACGCAACATGAGTTAATCTGTACACACAGTTCACTGCGTCCCACCTCTGTGCCCACCACTACGCCCTACCTTCCCTTATACACCGAGTGTCCCCATCCTTTACTCTCCAGATCAATGCCTGGCGTCCCAGTGTCCCTCTGCTCTCAGGGTATGAAAGAAGACAGAGAGAAAGTGATTTCTTGTTCCTAATATAGATTCTCCTCTCAAACCAGGTTCCTGCTCAAATCTAAGGGACCCAATCCCTGAACCCAGGGGATGTGCAGCTACTGGAAAATGGAGGTGTTCAGCACTGCTCCGGGGAGCCAGAGGTTCATCCATACCAGGGAATGCTACCCAGCAATAAGAAGAAAGTCTTGGTACATGGAATAGCATAGGGGACTCTCGAATGCCTTCTGCTGCTGAGTGAAAGAAGCCAGGGCTTCACAGTATCATTCCATTTATATGATAGTCTGGAAAATGCAGACTCATAGGGGGAAAAAAAAAGTCAGGTCAGTGGTTACAAGAGGATGTGAGTGAGGAGAGGTGGTTGATATCTAGGGACCCCATGGGAAGTTTCTGGGGTAATGCAAATAGGCTTGATGGTAGTGATGGTGACATGGCTGTATACATTTTGTCAAGACTCATAGAACTGTGCACCTACAAAGGGCAGATTCTACTGTGTAACTCAAGAACACAAACCAAAAAAAATAAGAGCGACTGATGGCTGCTCTAAATTTAGATCTACAGCCTCCCAACACAAATCATCAATTTGCATGTGAACCCGGCTTTGTAGCTCCCCTGATGCTCAGCTGAGTCTTTGGAATCGCTTCCAGCTCTGCTTCTTGCCATATGTGTGATCTGGGGTAAGTTACCCAACCTGTAACTTGCAGCAGATTTAATTTATTCATCTGTAAAAGTAGGATAATACAGCACCTGTCTTATAGAATTGTTGAGAGAATTAAATGAGAAAATATCAATACATGTGAAGGGGTTAACCCAACGCCTACCATACTGTAAGGTTTTGATACATGTTCTCTGGTATTATTATTGGCAAACAGACTCATATCCACTGACTAATTTTATTCTTGGAGAACCTTACAAGGTTGGAAACATGACTTTCCCCCAATTAAAATATTATACTTGGGAGAATCTTAGTTAAGATTCAGGGAGATGAAGTGACTTGCCAGAGGGCACATTTATCAGCAGTGGCAGGTTAGGGTCATGAACCTTTTGGAAGTCAAGCTCATGGGTTTTCCATTGCACCACAGTCCCTTGCTTCAGAGTAGCCTGGACGTGTGTGCTTGGGGTCAAATATCCCACTGCTATTCATGCTAAGATAGGAACAGAGACCTAGTGGGTAGACTATGTGTGTAAGTACGCATGGAGGAGCTTGCGATTCTCACCTGGGTCCCAGGAAACTTGAACTTGAGATCTGGCTTTGGTAAGATTCACTCTGAAATACCAGGCAGGTGACTTTCCATCTTGATGTCTCAGTCTTCTTTTCCGTTTACAGGGCACCATCATTCCCACATTCTCTTCTGAAGGATTTGCCATGGGAATCAAATGCTCAGCCATGAGAAGGGCTCTAGAAACGCAGCCTGTTCATGAGACCCTATTAGGAATCCAGCTAAGGGGGAAACTAGACACATGAAATATTTCTTCACTTGATGACATGGTTCATTTTGCTATGTATTCATAGATCCGCTGCCACCTAGCCCAATCTGAGGCTATGCATACACTCACACCCTCCAGAGGGGAGGGACTTTCATTCTGCTCCTTTTCTTGCTGGCTGACCCCCCAAGATCTGGGCCTTGAAAATCTCTCCTGGCCCACTTCATACTATGCCCATCACCTCTATCCCATACCCCTCCAGGACAGAAATTATATCGTCTTTATCTTTGCCTCTCCAGAGCCTGGCACAGATGATGGAGCTGAACAGAGGAGCCATTTGCTCTGTTTGAAACTCAACACCTGCTTTTTCACTGATGTGCTGCCCTTGTTTCCTGGCATCTGCTTCCCAGGGACAACTCCTACTCATCCTATAAGACTCTGTTCCAATGCCACCACCTATGCATTCTGGGACTGAGCCCTCTGCACCTCTCCTCCCAGCCTCTGCACCTACCCATCCCATCATAGCCCTTCCCACCCTGTGTCAGGGTTTTCTCCTTATGGGTTCATTTTCCCTGGAGGAAATGAACTCATGCTCTTCCAGATTTGAGAGCATGTTTCCAATTCATCTCTGTTTCCCAAATATTCAAAACAGCCTGGCACAGGGATGATCAGAAAGGCCTTGTTGATTGACTATCTGGCTGGCTAAGTTAGTACATAAATAAAGGACCTATGTCTTCTAGATAATGGTCCTCAGGGTCCATTCTATGCTGTTACCTCCTTGGTGAATTCCTTATGTTTCTTACTAATTTCTCCATTCTTATTCTATTCATTGTTGGCAGTGATCTCATTGTTGCAGCTGAAGAAGAAGGTGGTGAGTTTGGAGAAAGTGATAGATACGGGCTATGTGAGGCATATTTTGGACATCCATCTCCTCAGAGTGGAGGGGATGGTGGGGGGAGTTGGAGAGTAGAAGGTCAAGCCTGTGGTTGCCTCTAGCCCCCATTGATGCAAATAGGCTTTGAGATTTGCCACTTTCACCCTTTCCCCTTTCCATCCATTCTCCATGCTGCAGCCTGAGAGAATTTTTCAAGATTTGATCATGTGGTTAACTTCCCAAGGTATCACCAGGCAACCTATTAACAAAGAAAGGCTAAATTTATTAGGACTTGCTGTAGTAATGAAGACCACCCTCTTGAAAAATTCCTTACGGTTTCTCAGAAGAGAAACATAAGAATATATTCACAAGGTTTGAGGGTCTGAGTGGAAGTGGTGTGAGGCAGCCTTTTCAAGGTGGGGAACTCACTGGGTAGGCAAAATTAGTGGTGTGGCAGGATAGGGGTGGTAAATATAATGAGACACAGTCTTGAAGCAGGTCTTAGTAACTCAACTGTTATTGAATAAGCAAGCTATTTGCCCAAGTTAAAAGACTGTTGTATTGGGTCAATTGATCTGCAGGAAATTTCCTGAAGCAGTCAGTGGACTTATTTTTTGATTTATAGTCTGATCTTTCCCAGGCAACATTTTCCTGAAACAAGCAACTAAGTCATGTTGACACAAGTGGTCTCCATTCTTAGTCCGAAGAGCTTCTGTTGTATTTGATACCAGGGGTCATAATTCTCAATGTCATCAAGCCTCTATCCCCACTTCCTTCCAAAAAACAAAGGTCCCGAAGTTTCTCATTACCTTTGTAATAAAGACCCACATCCTTAAGCATGCTGTAATGCCCAGACTCTTCTTCATTGCTCCTCCTGTTCTGAGAGCTACATTGACCTTCTTTTAGTTCCTTGAATGTGCCATGTTTCCTTGAGTTTTGTCAGGCTTCTCTGTCTGAAAATACATAATATTGCATTTGGTCCTTACACACACACACGCACGCACAGCTTTATGAAGTAAAAACTATAATTATCTTCACTTTAGTCATTAGAAAGCTGAGGCACAGAGAGGTTAAATAACCTGCCCAAGGTCCCATAGTTGATAAGGGGATGCCCTAAAATTCCACCCAGGTACTCTGGCTCCAGAACATACACACTTAACCCTTCCACTATCCTCAACCCTGTGTGCTCCCAGAGATGAACTCAAATCTCCTTGGCTAATTTTGTTGTTTCTTCTCTTTTTCCTGGACACAAGGCGACTATAATAGGGGTTGGGACTGGAGGGTGGGAAATGCTGGAGCGGGCGGAAGTGACTTTACTGTGAAGCTAATGAAACTTCAACAGCGACTTATTAAATGTGGGTGGTGGGAGTTCGTTGTCTTGGGTGCAGGCAATAAAGGGCTGCACTGCATGCAGAGAATTTAAAAACAATAAAACCAACTACAAGTGGATCTGCATTTTCCTAACTACAAGCGGATCTGCTTTTTCCTATCACATGCTCTGGCAAAGCTAAGATGTATAGAGACATATCAGGCAATTAATTAATACAAATATTATATAATTTTCTGGATTTGCACTGCTTTTGGTATTTGTCAGTGTGGTATAATAAAAATTTTATCTGATCTTCGTCTCCAGTTCCTATCACAGAGCTTCAAAAACTCTGAGTGATACGAGTGTCTTTGTGTTAAGGAGGTGACTCATGATGAGTCCCCGGGTATCTTCAGGATGGGGGCTGGTCACCAGAAAGGCCAAATACATGGTTAGAGGACTTTGGGACTCTCAGCAGCCCAACCTCCAGGGAGGAGAAGGGGGCTGGATGTTGAGTCGACCTTGGCTCAACCTTCTGCTGGAGACCCAACACCCCTGTGCACATAAATGGGCAAAATGGACAAAGGTGGAACATAGAAGTTTCTAGAAGTCCTCAACATGGGCACCCCTTGTAGTGTGGTATCAAAATCCCTTGGTGAAGACTTAATGGAAGCTGCAATTAAATTGAGAGGACATATAGAAATGCAAGAATTGATAGGATTAAGATGAAAATTGGAATGTTTAAACAGACTATGTGAAGTGGTTGAGTCTCCTTGTTTTATGGAAATGGATATCATGTCTGACTGGGGAATATTTCTCTTACCTAGTATTGTAAAACCCAAACCTATTGGTAAAGTCCTAACCAGGGCTACAGTTAGCCATGCAAGGGTTGATGGTATTAAGCTGAACCTTTGCACGAAAATTGGTCTGTTGACTAGGCTTTTTGTGATGTGGTTGTAACTCTTTTACCTGAACGTGTAATATTATGGGGATGGATTCTGTAAGGCTGCCACTCTGATACTTGGGGAACCTAGTTTCCCCTACCTTGTATTGTGAAACAGAAAGCATATAAATCTACCTGTCAAGCAATATTAATTGGACATGCTAAACAGAAACCAGTAAGATTGCCTGAGTCTGCACACTATAGAAGAGAAGCTGGAATGCTGGTATAGACAAATTCTCTATATTGTAGCCTTGTATGGAGTGTACGCTGAGGCTTATGGCAAAAGCCTATGACTGCCTACCTCCCAGTGACAACTACTGGGACTGTGGACCAGATAGTTTCCATTTCAGGGCAATTACTAACTTGCTATTGGACATTAATTGAAATTTCCTAGGACAGAAGGACATAAAATAATCTTGAGACCTGAAATGCCCACAATGCCTTGGGTGATGTTGGAGAAATGCTCTAACAGGGAGAGCAATGCCCAGGACTGTTCCATTGTAAGATGAACATGATTTATACAGGAGTATGGTACTGGAAATGCTAGGAGATACTCATGAATAGGAAGCCTCTTTTCCCCTGGGCTGACTCTGGAACCATCTGAGGAACTGCTGGATCCTATGGCCACAGGTTACTTGGGCAGTGCCCTATGAACAGCCCTCCCCTGACTAACAAAGAGCTGCTTGGTTCATGGATGGCAGTTCCATGGTGAGTGGACAGCTTCCTGTTTGGAAGGCTGCCACTCTGATATAAGAAGGTCAAAACAAATCAGCTTAGTGAACTGATTTGCATGCTGTTTGCCCCTATATTGGGGTTTTTACCGACTCACAGACAGGGGCCAATGGCCTGGCCATATGGTCAGGCAGAGGGCAATGGAAAACTGGCCTATTAACAGGATGTCCATATGGGGTGCAGCCCTGTGGAAACCTCTATGGGAATTTGAGGGGTGCATTAAAATAGGACATGTGATGCCCATCAGAAAAACCCCTTCCAGGACTGGAAGATGATTTGAATTAACGAGTAGGTTTCCTAATGTTCTCACTTGAAGCAGCCACCTGGGTCTGTGAAGTGGGTGGACACTGGGACTGCAGCAATGCAGAGATGGGCTGAGTCTAGACATAATCCTCTTGTACCCTCTGAGGCACGAAATGCCAACAAGAACAGCCGTCTGTCAGCAGGAGAGACAGAGACAGACAACAGATACGGGGGGCAGGCCTCACATGTAGCTGGCAAGTCAGACCCATGCAGGTAAAACCCAGGATGGGGGAACAGACGGGTCCTGACGGGCACAGTCACTCTGGACTTGGCTCTGCTCACACTGTGGTAGATGCAAATGCCCAGAGTACAATAAAAGAACTGGAACAAAAGCTACTGTACCAACCTGAACTCCCAAGTTACATTTCTTTACACTAAGGAACACACTTTTGTCCTCAGAATAATGGTTTCATAGAACATTGGGTCAAGCAAGGAAAGCATCGTTTGTTGAAACGGGAGAGACAGGCATGAAGGGCTGGCTTACACACCTGCATGAGCGTGTGCCCACACTCAACTTGAGGCGGGCTGAGGGAGTGTGATTTGTATTGATTTCTTTATTCATTCTAAGTAAATATTCACTTTCATACCTAATTTTGTATTTATAACTGCATATATTTTTATAGAAGCCCCCCCACTCCTAAACTTAGAATAAGGTCTCCCCAACCCAACTCTACCCCTGTTGTGTGGCTTGATCTATATTCATGTTAACTTCCATTTTTGATATTAATCTTGAGCCTTTTCAGTATTTTCTTTGGACAAAAACAGTTCTTCATTATTCATGTTGTAATTATCGAGGTGTTATACTGACCTACGTTGTATTATATAGTTCTCATGACAAGCCTGGAAATAATGAAGTGCAATTGTCATCCCCATTTTACAGTTGGAAATACTGAGGCTTGGAGCAGGTAAGTGACTTGCCTGTGGTCCCACTGACAGGTTGTGATGGAGACAGAATTTGAGTTCAGACAGTCTAGTCCTGCAGTTCCAGCTCTTTAACTACAGTCTCCTGCCCAGGAGAGGGAAGTTTCGTGGAACAACTACAATGCAGCTGGCACTTCACACACATTGTCTAATTTAATCCCAGCCACCTGGGAGGTTGATGTTTGTCTTCTTTGTACAAAGGAGTCAGCTAAGGCCCAGAGAAGTGAAGCGTCCTGCCCCAGGCTCACAGTGTAGGAGCAGAAGTGACATTCAGATGGTGCTTGATCCAAGCATTGTCTGTTCCTGCAGCAGTGGCGTCCTGTGGCAGCCAGGGGACATCTTGAGCTCTGTTGCCCTTTCCTGCCCCCTGCTGAAGATGCCCGGTCATTCTGCCCTCGGCCCCCATCCCAAGCCCACATCTCCTCCTTCAGGAAAGCAAAGCACCGGGATCCAGGCCACTGCAGACTTCCCACACAGCCCATCTGCCAGTCATCAGATGCCACAACACATTTGTCAGGAATCCTAGGACACCTGACCTTTAGAGAAATGATGACCATTTCCTGTCTTAAGGCCGGAGTTGTTTGTTTGTTTGTTTTTTAAAGTTGTCTTCCCTAAAGGGAAAATCAACAGCCTTCCTGACTCAGCTCTGTTCCCCTTGAGGGAGGATGGTGATCAGAGGGGCTGTTTTCCTGGGCACTCCTTTCCCACTTAGCCCAGACTCCTCAGAGTTGGATTTCAGAATTCAGAGGTAGGAAAGCAAATGTTGCCTCCTTAAAACTTGCGTGCCTGTTTGATTCATTAATCATCTTGCCCTAATACTCCCTGATAAGTCTGTGCATTGCTATTAATCACCAGGCTCGTGGGAGGGAGGGAGCTGCCTGCTGTCACTACTTTTCTCTTAACCCCTTGTCTACCAAGCTTGTAGCACGTGGGCCCGAGGGGGAGAGTTTGGAGGTGGTGGTGGGTGCTTTGTCCTGTGGGTCTTGGATATTGAGCGGTTCTGTCTTGTTAAGGTCATGGGCCTTCTCACCATCGCATTGATGTGATGGTGACCTGTCGCTGGGTATCTACCAGGTGATAGATGCCGGGTCTTATTTAATAGAGCTCCCCATTTTCCAGATGAGGAAATTGAGGATGAGAAGTGGCTTGCCCAAAGTCACGTCTCTGGTCAGGGCTGAGCAAGGATCAGAAGTGATGGATGCTGTGCCCAACAGCTCTGAGCAGCAGAGGGAGAACCTGTCCCCTCTGTGTCCCCTCTTTTTGTCCATCAGCAGGCTGCTGGGTAGACTGTGGAGAGTGTGTGCTTTAGAGACAAAATTGAAGGAAAATCCCAGCTCTGCCACTTTTTAGGTGTCCTCCAGGCCTTGGTTGGACCATTTGTAGGATGGGGATAATAATATGTTTCTCACAGGGTTATGAGGGTTAAATGAGAAGCCGTGGGACGTGCCTTGCACAGTACAAATCCCAGATGTTCCATAAATGACAATTCTCTTCAAACATCCCTTCCCCTTTAGGGGTATGGTGGGCACTTTCCTCCCAGTGAAAGGATCTGACAACTTTCTTCAGATTAAATGAGTGGACTGTAATGGCTAATCACTCCCCTCAACTCCCTTCCCAGCACAAAGTTCCAATACAATATTCACAGGCCTACATATATCAAACCCCAGTGCCTTTGCACAGGCTGTACTCTCTGCCTAGAATACTCGACCCCAACTTCCTGTCCACCATTACCATTCTCCAGACCCAAATCAACTCTCTCCTCTGTTGGGAAGTCCTTTCTGAATCCCACTAGTCAGAATTAGTTGTTTTCTCAGACTGGGAAGCAGAGAGCTGATTGATACAAAGCTAGCCAGCAACTGAGCCAGCGCATATTCTACTCTTTCTCAGAGACTTCTCTAACTAATTGCCCTGCCAGAACGTGTCTGAATTTTCCTGGATCAGTGGGAACTAATGAGGTGTCAGGGAGCAGGGCTGCACAGAGAAAGCACTTGAAAGTTTGTTCTTTCTTTTTCCAATATCAAACTTTCCCCAGACTTTGAAAACACTCAGCTCTTTCCTTTTAATTACTTAATTAGATTCATGGACTTTTCAGCACAGATTTGTTCTGGGATCTGAATTTGAAAATACCCACATTGCCAAAGGTTAAAAACGTCCATTTATTAATTAATTTGCTACTGATTCATTTGTTTATTGGGCAAATACTAGTCACCCTGTCTGTGCCAGTGCTGAAGATGTGCACGTGGTCCGTCTGTGAGCTGGGCCAGTGACTGAGCACACAGCCCGATTTCAGACCTGATGTGCACCTTAAAAGAAGGCCCCGGGAGGGAGCCAAAAGCTGCCCTATTTGTCTAATATTTTCTCCTGACTATATGCATGATCTCATGATATTGTGGTGATTGGGGAAGAATACCCCAGAAGTGACATTAGTCTTTTGAAGTCACTTGGAATGGTTTGCCCGGTAATGGGATTGCTGGATCATATGGTAATTCTTTTTTTAGTTTTTTAAGGAACCTCCATACTGTTCTCCAAAGTGGCTGTATCAATTTACATTCCCACCAACAGTGCAAGAGGGTTGCCTTTTCTCCACACCCTCTCCAGCATTTGTTGTTTGTAGATTTTCTGATGATGCCCATTCTAACTGGTGTGAGGCGATACCTCATTGTAGTTTTGATTTGCATTCCTCTAATAATTAGTGATGTTGAATAGCTTTTCATGTGCTTCTTGGCCATTTCTATGTCTTCTTTGGAGAAATGTCTATTTAGGTCTTCTGCCCATTTTTGGATTGGGTTGCTTGTTTCTTTAATATTGAGCTGCATGAGCTGTTTATATATTTTGGAGATTAATCCTTTGTCCGTTGATTCATTTGCAACTATTTTCTCCCATTCTGAGGGTTGTCTTTTGGTCTTGTTTATGGTTTCCTTTGATGTGCAAAAGCACTGAAGTTTCATTAGGTCCCATTTGTTTATTTTTGTTTTTATTTCCATTTCTCTAGGAGGTGGGTCAAAAAGGATCTTGCTGTAATTTATGTCAAAGAGTGTTCTTCCTATGTTTTCCTCTAAGAGTTTGATAGTGTCTGGCCTTACATTTAGGTCTTTAATCCATTTTGAGTTTACTTTTGTGTATGGTGTTAGGGAGTGTTCTAATTTCATTCTTTTACATGTAGCTGTCCAGTTTTCCCAGCACCACTTATTGAAGAGACTGTCTTTTCTCCACTGTATATCCTTGCCTCCTTTGTCATAGATTAGTTGACCATAGGTGCATGGGTTTATCTCTGGGCTTTCTATCCTGTTCCATTGATGCATGTTTCTGTTTTTGTGCCAGTACCATATTGTCCTGATTACTGTAGCTTTGTAGTATAGTCTGAAGTCAGGGAGTCTGATTCCTCCCACTCCATTTTTTCCCCTCAAGACTGCTTTGGCTATTCAGGGTCTTTTGCATCTCCATACAAATTTTAAGATTTTTTTTGTTCCTGTTCTGTAAAAAATGCCACTGGTAATTTGATAGGGATTGCATTGAATCTGTAGATTGCTTTGGGTAGTATAGTCATTTTCACAATATTTACTCTTCCAATTGAAGGACATGGTATATCTCTCCATCTGTTGGTATCATCTTTAATTCTTTCATCAGTATCTTGTAATTTTCTGCATACAGGTCTTTGTCTCCCTAGGTAGGTTTATTCCTAGGTATTTTATTCTTTTTGTTGCAGAGGTAAATGGGAGTGTTTCCTTAATTTCTCTTTCAGATTTTTCATCATTAGTGTATAGGAATGCAAGAGATTTCTGTGCATTAATTTTGTATCTTGCAACTTTACCAAATTCATTGATTAGCTCTAGTAGTTTTCTGGTGGCATTTTTATGGTTCTGTATGCATAGTATCATGTCATCTGCAAACAGTGAGAGTTTTACTTCTTCTTTTCCAATATGTATTTCTTTTATTTCTTTTTCTTCTCTGATTGCCATGGCTAGGACTTCCAAAACTATGTTGAATAATAGTGGTGAGGGTGGACATCCTTGTCTTGTTCCTGATCTTAGAGGAAATGCTTTCAGTTTTTCACCATTGAGAATGATGTTTGCTGAATCTTTGTTGTATGTGGCCTTTATTATGTTGAGGTAGGTTCCCTCTATGCCCACTTTCTGGAGAGTTTTTATCATAAATGGGTGTTGAATTTTGTCAAAAGCTATTTCTGCATCTACTGAGATGATCATATGGTTTTTATTCTTCAATTTGTTAATATGGTGTATCACATTGATTGATTTGCATATATTGAAGAATCCTTGCATCCCTGGGACAAATCCCACTTGATCATGGTGTATGATCCTTTTAATGTGTTGTTGGATTCTGTTTGCTAATATTTTGTTGAGGATTTTTGCATCTATATTCATCAGTGATATTGGTCCGTAATATTCTTTTTTTGTAGTATCTTTGTCTGGTTTTGGTATCAGGGTGATGGTGGCCTCATAGATTGAGTTTTGGAGTGTTCCTTCCTCTGCAATTTTTTGGAGGAGTTTGAGAAGGATGGGTGTTAGCTCTTCTCTAAATGTTTGATAGAATTCACCTGTGAAGCCATCTGGTCCTGAACTTTTGTTTGTTGGAAGATTTTTAATCACAGTTTCAATTTCATTACTTGTGATTCATCTGTTCATATTTTCTATTTCTTCCTGGTTCAGTCTTGGAAGGTTATACCTTTCTAAGAATTTGTCCATTTCTTCCAGGTTGTCCATTTTATTGGCATAGAGTTGCTTGTAGTAGTCTCTTAGGATGCTTTGTATTTCTGTGGTGTCTGTTGTAACTTCTCCTTTTTCATTTCTAATTTTATTTAATTGAATCCTCTCCCTCTTTTTCTTGATGAGTCTGGCTAATGGTTTATCAATTTTGTTTATCTTCTCAAAGAACCATCTTTTAGTTTGGTTGATCTTTGCTATTGTTTTCTTTGTTTCTATTTCATTTATTTCTTCTCTGATCTTTATGATTTCTTTCCTTCTTCTAACTTTGGATTTTGTTTGTGCTTCTTTCTCTAGTTCCTTTAGGTATAAAGTTAGATTGTTTATTTGAGATTTTTCTTGTTTCTTCAGGTATGCTTGTATAGCTATAAACTTCCCTCTTAGAACTGCTTTTGCTGCATGCCATAGGTTTTGGATCATCGTGTTTTCATTGTCATTTGTGTCTAGGTATATTTTGATTTCCTCTTTGATTTCTTCAGTGATCACTTGGTTATTTAGTAACGTATTGTTTAACCTCCATGTGTTTGTGTTTTCTATGTTTTTTTCCCTGTAATTCATTTCTAATCTCATAGTGTTTTGGTCAGAAAAGATGCTTGATATGATTTCAATTTTCTTAAATTTACTGAGGCTTGATTTGTGACCCACAATGTGATCTATCCTAGAGAATGTTCTGTGTGCACTTGAGAAGAAAGTGTAATCTGCTGTTTTTGGATGGAATGTCCTATAAATATCAATTAAATCTACCTGGTCTCTTGTGTCATTTAATGCTTCTGTTTCCTTATTTATTTTCATTTTGGATGATATGTCTATTGGTGTAAGTGAGGTGTTAAAGTCCCCCACTATTACTGTGTTACTGTCGATTTCCTCTTTTATAGCTGTTAGCAGTTGCCTTATGTATTGTGGTGCTCCTATGTTGAGTGTATATATATTTATAATTGCTATATCTTTTTCTGGGATTAATCCCTTGATCATTATGTAGTGTCCTTCCTTGTCTCTTGTAACATTCTTTATTTTAAAGTCTATTCTATCTGATAGGAGTGTTGTTACTCCAGCTTTCTTTTGATTTCCATTTGCATGGAATATCTTTTTCCATACCCTCACTTTCAGTCTGTATGTGTCCCTAGGTCTGAAATGGGTCTCTTGGGGACAGCATATATATGGGTCCTGTTTTTGTATCCATTCAGGAAGCCTGTGTCTTTTGGTTGGAGCACTTAATCCATTCATGTTTAAGGTAATTATTGATATGTATGTTCCTATTACCATTTTCTTAATTGTTTTGGGTTTGTTTTTGTAGGTCCTCTTCTTCTTTTTTGTTTCCCACTTAGAGAAGTTCCTTTAGCATTTGTTGTAGAGCTGGTTTGGTGGTGCTGAATTCTCTTAGCTTTTGCTTGTCTGTAAAGCTTTTGATTTCTCCATTGAATCTGAATGAGATCCTTGCCAGGTGGAGTAATCTTAGTTGTAGGTTCTTCCCTTTCATCACTTTAAGTATATCATGCCACTCCTACTGGCTTGTAGAGTTTCTGCTGAGAAATCAGCTGTTAACCTTACGGGAGTTCCTTGTATGTTATTTGTCATTTTCCCCTTGCTGCTTTCAATAATTTTTCTTTGTCTTTAATTTTTGCCAATTTGATTACTATGTGTATTGGCGTGTTTCTCCTTGGGCTTATCCTGTATGGGACTTTCTGTGCTTCCTGGACTTGGGTGGCTATTTCTTTTCCCATGTTAGGGAAGTTTTCAACTATAATCTCTTCAAATATTTTCTCTGGTCCTTTCTCTCTCTCTTCTCCTTCTGGGACACCTATAATGCAAATGTTGTTGTGTTTAATGTTGTCCTAGAGGTCTCTTAGGCTCTCTTCATTTCTTTTCATTCTTTTTTCTTTATTCTGTTCCACAGCAGTGAATTCCACCATTCTGTCTTCCAGGTCACTTATCCGTTCTTCTGCCTCAGTTATTCTGCTATTGATTCTTTCTAGTGTATTTTTCATTTCAGTTATTTTATTGTTCATCTCTGTTTATTTGTTCTTTAATTCTTCTAGATCTTTGTTAAACATTTCTTGCATCTTCTCTATCTTTGCCTCCATTCTTTTTCCCGAGGTCCTGGATCATCTTCACTATCATTATTCTGAATTCTTTTTCTGGATGGTTGCCTATCTCCACTTCATTTAGTTGTTTTTCTGGGGTTTTATCTTGTTCCTTCATCTGGTACATAGTCCTCTGCCTTTTTATCTTGTCTATCTTTCTGTGAATGTGGTTTTTATTCCACAGGCTGCAGGAGTGTAGTTCTTCTTGCTTATGCTCTCTGCCCTCTGGTGGATGAGACTATCTAAGAGGCTTGTGTACGTTTCCTGATGGGAGGGACTTGTGTTGTGTAGAGCTGACTGTTGCTCTGGTGGACAGAGCTCAGTAAAACTTTAATCTGCTTGACTGCTGATGGGTGGGGCTGGGTTCCTTCCCTGTTGGTTGTTTGGCCTGAGGCAACCCAACACTGGAGCCTACCTGGGCTCTTTGGTGGGGCTAATGACAGACTCTGGGAGGGCTCAAGCCAAGGAGTACTTCCCAGAACTTCTGCTTCCAGTGTCCTTGTCCCCATAGTGAGCCACAGCCACCCCCTGCCTCTGCAGGAGACCCTCCAACACTAGCAGGTAGGTCTGGTTCAGTCTCCCCTGGGGTCACTGCTCCTTCCCCTGAATCCCGATGCACACACTACTTTGTGTGTGCCCTCCAAGAGTGGAGTCTCTGTTTCCCCCAGTCCTGTCGAAGTCCTGCAATCAATTCCAACTAGGCTTCAAAGTCTGATTCTCTAGGAATTCCTGCTCCCGTTGCTGGACCCCCAGGTTGGGAAGCCTGATGTGGGGCTCAGAACCTTCACTCCAGTGGGTGGACTTCTGTGGTATAAGTGTTCTCCATTCTGTGAGCCACCCACCCAGCAGTTATGGGATTTGATTTTACTGTGATTGCACCCCTCCTACCATCTCATTGTGGCTTCTCCTTTGTTTTTGGATGTGGGGTATCTTTTTTGGTGAGTTCCAGTGTCTTCCTGTCAATGATTGTCCAACAGCTAGTTGTGATTCTGGTGTTCTCACAAGAGGGAGTGAGAGCACGTCCTTCTACTCCGCCATCTTGGTTCCTCTTCTTGGATATTGTTTATTTATTTGCATTTGTTGTGTACCTTTTTTCTTTTCCTTTCAATATGTTTGTGTGTGTGTGTGTGTGTGTGTTCACATCCTTCCTTTCTTAGATGACTGGTAGCATATTATAAGCACTTTGTCTGCCTTACACTTTTCATCTAACTACATCCTGGGGGGCCAC
The DNA here is from genome assembly GCF_964341445.2 of Mesoplodon mirus. Lineage (NCBI taxonomy): Eukaryota > Metazoa > Chordata > Mammalia > Artiodactyla > Ziphiidae > Mesoplodon > Mesoplodon mirus. Next base: position 18,162,361 of record NC_138980.1, on the reverse strand, counting down.
ATGTGTGTAAATAGAGGTCTCTCGAATTCCATTTCACAACTGCACTGGATTCCATTAGTAGCTGCACTTTAGTTTCTGCAGCCAGCCCCCAGTTGATGGGCATTTGAGGTGTTTCCAGCCCTTTGTTCTATTTTATAGCTCCCTGATTTATTTTTATTTGCATTTGTATCTTTTTTTCTTTACCTTTTAAACTTAATATTTTGTTTCAATTCATCTCGTGTAAATGGTGTAGTTTTAGATTTGACTTTATTAATCAATCTCTGGAAAATCTTTTTTTTAAATAGGTGAGTTAAAACCATTTGTATTTATTTATTGATGTGATTGATATGTTTGGCTTCAGTTTTGTCATATTGTTTTACATTTTTATAAAGTTATACACATGCATGTATGTATGTGTTTTATTTATATGTGTTTCCTTTGTTCTATTTTGTTTGTCTCTCGTTTAGTCTCTCTCTCTCTGTGTCTATACATTTTGGTATATTTAGAAAACTTTAATTTTTCTTATAATAGTTATTTTTATACATTTATGTCATTCTCTTTGTTCCCTTGTTCTTTTTCTCTCTCCTTTCTTTCTTCTTCCTTCCTTCCCTCATTTTTTTCTTCCTTCCTTCTTTTTTTCCTTTCTTCCTCACTTACTTCTCTCTTTCTCTCTCCCTTCTTGTTACTATCTGTTGGATCCGTACTAGGAACATTTGCTAGTAACCTCTTCATCCTCTCTATTCCCTCTCCCCAACATGTCCTTTTATTCTCCATAAATACCTATAAGGCAGTAAGTGAGCTTACACTGCTGTTCCTGTATCTTTCCCATTCTCCCTCCATTTCTTCATAATTTTCTCCCTTCCAAACTTAATTTAGTCTTAGTCCAAAGGGATATGTAGGATTACAAAACAAAGTTTTACCCCTAATAATATATAGATACAGTATATACATATATATGTTTATATATATATTTTTTATAAATTGGTAACATATGTGTGCATATATACTTTTTAAACTGGTAAGTACCTATTTGATGGTCATCACCAGCCCTGCAGCTATGGTTCTCTAGTCCTTTCAGTTTCTGAAGCTGGTTCCTTTGTAAGTATTCCTGGGAGCAGAAACCCGAGTTCTGGCATGCTCGTGACAGTTTGCCTACAGCCTTTGTACCTGGAGGTCAGTATGGCTGCATATGACATTCATGACTACCTCTCTTTTTTCTTAAGTATCTTGAACACGTTTATCCATGTCTTCTAGAATGAAGCAATACTTTGAAAATATGCATTTTTTTTTTTGGCTGCATCGGGTCTTCGTTGCTGCATGTGGATTTTCTCTAGTTGTGGAGAGTGGGTGCTACTCTTCATTGCAGTGTGCAGGCTCTTCATTGCAGTGGCTTCTCTTGTTGCAGAGCACAGGCTCTAGGCACATGGACTTCAGTAGTTGCAGCACATGGGCTCAGTAGTTGTGGTGTGTGGGCTTAGTTGCTCTGCAGCATGTTGGATCCTCCTGGACCAGGGATCGAACCTGTGTCCCCTGCATTGACAGGCAGATTCTTTTCTTTTCTTTTCTTTTCTTTTTTTTTTTTTTGTGGTACACAGGCCTCTCACTGTTGTGGCCTCTCCCACTGTGGAGCACAGACTCCAGACGTGCAGGCTCAGCAGCCACGGCTCATGGGCCCAGCCGCTCCACGGCATGTGGGATCTTCCCGGACCAGGGCATGAACCCGTGTCCCCTGTATCAGCAGGCAGACTCTCAACCACTGCGCCACCAGGGAAGCCCCAAATTAAGGATTTTTAATAATATTGCCTACACTTTCCTCTTGCAATCAGGGAAAAAAAATCAAGGGGTCATCATTCTCTTGCTCTCCTTTAAAACTTTGGGAAGAAGGAACTATCAGTGAGTTGAAACTTGGAGTTCTGACAATGTTAAAGGCACCCAAGTGAACAGAGGAGCAGATAGTGATGGAATCTCTTGCCAGGACTGTATAAATAGCAACTTGTACCTACACTGCACCTCATCTGCACATATCAAAAAGCACATTAGAAGAACATTAAAATGTCAAGTGGGTTAAATCTGAAATGTGACCTACCTTATTATCTTGTGAGGGGGAAAAACTGTCAAGAACTCAAATCTTCCTGGCTGCTTTGGATATGTGGGGCACTGCCGGGGCTCTTCTGGGAAGACTCACCAAGGGCAACTCCCAAGGGAGCCACAGTTCTCTAGGGCATTATTCACTTTCACAGTCACAGCTCTGGCCTGAAAGTTTGGGGAAATTATTGTAGGGAGCCTTCTCAGGGTGTCTTTTCTACAATAGTCTATGTTGCTTCAGTGGTTACTTTCTCAGCACGGAGGCTGCAGGTGGAATGCAGTTCCCCAGACACCCTTCCCACTGCTGCCTGAAAACAAGCCTTTGGACTTGTTTTTGATCAAGGTGGCACCACCAGTTGCTTTGGGGAATTCTCCCTGGGGGCTTGTAGGTTACCAGCTGGAGACACTGATGAGTCCAAACATCTCAAGCAACTCCATTGCCAGTCTTTCTGCTCTCTGATGGCCACCAAAATTCTGGAACACTGAGGAAAGTGTTTGGATTCAGCAGAGTCAAAAATTCTGTTGAGAAGATCTGAATTCAAAAGAGTTTATAAATTGGAGAAATCATCCAAAGAGGATTCGCCAGCACGTCTGGCAGAAATAGGTCCATGGTATACTTTGCCAAGGGTCCATCTATCAGCCATCACTCTGAGGGTCAAGGAGAGGAACATGGGATGTCTGAGGATTGCAGGGCTGTGTGTTTGCTGGTTTCCCCTTGTGGGGGTGGGAATGATACTAGCTTCTGATCAGGTCAGGGGGGTGGGTGGCACGAAAGGCCACTGTATGGCAAAGACTCGGTGGTTGTGGTGGAGCACTACCTTCCTGCTGTCCACCCGAGACACAGCCCTCCCCCTCTGGCTCCACAAACAGAAGCCATAGATGGGCTCAGCTCTCCAGTCCTAGCCCAAGAAGAACCCAGAACACTGTACTGATTACCTTCCTTTTCTGGCCAGCATGTTTCAGATGCTTCTGGCTGAGTAAATAGCAGCAAAAGACTCAATGTAACTTAAGTAAGGAAGGTAATATATTAGCTCATGTGACTGAAGAAGTCCAGAAAATGAGCTAGCTTCAGGTGAGGCTTGTCTCAGAGCCTCAGGAGCAATGAGAACAAGGATGAGAGTAGCTAACATACACTGAGTGTTTTCCTCTTTATCAGACATTCTCCTAAAACTTTTCATGTTAATTCTCAGGAAAAGACTCTGAAGTGGGATTATCACATCCTCTCTTTAAACATGGAGGAATAGGGCTTCCCTGGTGGCACAGTGGTTGAGAGTCCGCCTGCCAATGCAGGGGACATGGGTTCGTGCCCCGGTCCGGGAAGATTCCACATGCCGTGGAGCGGCTGGGCCCGTGAGCCACGGCCGCTGAGCCTGCACGTCCGGAGCCTGTGCTCCACAGTGGGAGAGGCCACAACGGTGAGAGGCCCACACACCACAAAATACTAATAATAATAATAGTAAAAAAAAATAAAGATGGAGGAATAGAGGCACAGAGAGGTTAAGTAACATGTCCAAGCTCACACAGCTTGTAAGCAGAAAAACTGGACTTGGAACCTTGCTCATCTGGTACCAGAGCACTGACCCTTAACCACTGTTCTGTGTCACTTCTTCATTGGACCAAAGTGGAAGTTTATGTTACCCTTGAAGAACTCATGTTTCAGCAGGAGAAGCAGAGAAAGAAGCTAATCACAAAGCAGTGTTAGGCATGTGATGCCATATGAAGTAATACTGAGATGAACACAGACCTGAAAATCTATCTGAGAGCTCCATCCTCACAGCAAACTGAATCTAAATCACCCTAGACAAGCAGCCTTTCAACTATCTGGAGAAACCCTGGTGGTACTGGCTTCAGAAGTCCTCTTTCCAGCTCTCTATTTAGGCTATTTTATTACAAAGGCTACATTGCTCATAATTACTTGTGTCTCCTTCAAGAGAGGAAAACCACTTGCCCCCCTGGGCAGTTTTGCATTTAGTCCCCTAGAGAGATTTCAGCAGCCCTCTGTTGACATGACAGAGAACTGGGGCATCTGCCGAGCCCTGGATGCCGAAGGCTCCAGGGCAGATGCAAGATGAGCATCTTATGATGTGAGCAAGAGAGAGTGGCAAGGGCAGGGCCCAGATCAGATCAACATGGGTGGAATCCCAGTTTTGCCACCTACTAGCCCTGTGACCTTGAGCAAATCATGTCTCCTCCCTGAGTCTCCATTTTCCTTTTCTCACCTGAAATGGATACCTATATAATACCTACCTTTACCATGTCAGGATTAAATGTGGTAAAATGTGCAGATTCTTTCATATATATATATATATATATATATATATATATATATATATATATAACAGAAAAATTTTGTGCATTACCTGGTGCATATTAAATATTCAATACATGCTAGTTCTTGCTGAGATTTTCATTTATCCCCTGAAGCATGCCGTGATGATTTAGAAACAGAGCAGACCCTCCTCTTTCTTGGACATGACATTTGAGATTGCTTAGCATGGCCATCAATCCATGGCTCAGCAGTTGAAATCTTAAGCTAGTTTTGTTGTTCACTAGTCACTGCTGTGAATACCATAATTCCTATCTAGGGTCTGGAGGTCAATTCAAATCATGCATTTTATTAAGAAGATTGTATGTTTCAGTTGCATTAATAAATCCCGGAATGGTCTCACGATTCACTCTGCAAGGATGTCAGGCACGTACATAACCAACTGATTAAGCCTACTATAGAAATGCCTTAAGTTGATTGTTTTAATTTGATAATTTATTCATACATGGAATATTAATTGAGTATCTGCTATATGCCAGGCACAGTTCTTACTGCTGGGAACACAGCAGTAAGTCAAACAGGCAGAGTCCCACGTCTCACCAAGCTTAGCTTCTCAGAGCTTTTCCCTATTTTCCAGAGCAGGGTGAAGGTTGGAGGGGCAAGACCAGCAAGGAGGTCAGGTAAGAGGCTGTTCTGCTGAACATGTTAATTCCTAGTGACATATGGTGTGATCTGAGGTGGAAAAATAGGACTGATGGGGCGAGATGGGGGTGGGGAGTTGAGGGTCAGCAAGGAGAAGCAGGAAGCTTTATCCAGAGAGTGATCCTGGGTGGAGGGGCGCTTCTCACTGACTGCATTTGTGCCTAGCCCTGGAATGCTGGCAGCGATTTGGGTGATTAGCTGTGCAGTGACACGCCCCCACCCCCAGGAAAACTCTAAAGGTAAAATGCCATCACATTCAAAGCAGGAAAATACTGAAAAGTCCCACAGTTGATTCTTGCACATGGCCACAATGAAGACCCACATTGAAGTTCAGTACCATACTTATATCCACCTCCTGTCTCTCTGGTTTGTCTTGCCTGCTCTCTGTCTATCTTTCTAAAGGATACATTTGATCAAGCTTGTCTCTGTTTTTGTTTTTTTAATGCCTTCAGCAAAATATCCAACCCCATTAACCAGCTTACGAGGCTTGTTGCTTTCTGCCTCTCTCTCTAGCTCTCTCTCCCCTAACTGCCCTGTGCCCAGCCAACCCCAGTCATTCATCATGCCCTCTACTTGCAAGGCCCTGCCCCACCATAGCCCTCCTGACAAACTCCTATCCACTTCTCAAGACCCAACTCAAAAAATCCCTCATTGAAAAATGTTCTCAGATTCTTGCAAGCAGAGCAAAATACTCCGCACTTTGCATTACCCTGGGGGTTTGCGCATCCTGAAGATGGTCTCCCTGCTCTTCTGCTTTCACTGGGCAGCTGCAAATGATTTATAGGGTGCACAGCCCTGAGGTGTGTGTGTATACGTGGGGTGAGAGGTACTATCAGGGCCAGGAAAAATAGCAGATGAAGGTGAGAAGAAGGGGTGGGTGGCACTATCAATCAGCACCAGCAGCAGGGTGAGGCAATGAGCTTATATTCCTGCACTGGGCCTGGCCCCTCCAGGGCTGGGCACATCTCCTTCACCTCTGATCTGCACAGTTTAGCACAGAGCCCTGGACTTGGTACTTGTTTGCTGAGCCGAAGAATTCCCCTGCCACCTCCTCAAACATTTTCCTGATTGACCTGCCCCTCTTCGCATGTTAGAGTTCCCCTCATCCCAAGAAGTGGGAGCATTCGCTCAATACGACTTGGATGGTTTAACCAGTGTTAGGTGCTGCGGGGCCATTGAATTGAGGCCCACAGTTCTTTCCCTCAGGGAAGGTCCGGTCTACTTGGAGGACGTAGAATGAACAGTCATGGTCTGGGTATTAAGTCTTTTAAAGAATTTCTGTGTTCAGGTAACTGATGGTAGTACATCAGAGGGTCAGGAGAGCCATTTATCCCCATGCAGCACAGATTCCCAAACTTTGTGATTTGAGTCTGTATGATTTTATTTGACCTCATGACATGGCTTCCCTCTTCCACTCCTGAAACATGCTTCCTGACATACACACATTCATTTTCTAAATTACAGCAAATTAAAATAACATTGAAAATTGCCCAACCACTTTGAGATAAGGAGAGATACCCCAGAGGATCACAGAATCGAGGCAGAGAACCCAAGCTGGCAGTGACAATGGAGCAGGGGATGCACGTGTCAAACTTTCCTTTCTGTCCCCACCTTCCATCCTGCTGGAAGCAGTAGGACCAGGCAGCCCTCAGTTCAAAACCTAGCTCTGTCTTTTCTTTGTTGTGAGACTGTGGGCAAGCCTGGTTTGCTTCTGAGCCTCAGTCACCTCATCAGTGCAATGGGAACAGTTCTGCAGTACCACCCTCTGCAAGTGAGGATTGAATAGCACAGGGAAGGCAGCTGCATGGGCAAAGGGAGTGGGGAGGGGCATATGGTAAGAGCTCTACAAAATGGTAACTGTTCATAATACAATCCCAGATCCCAGTTCTCACAAGACTCCCACACGCATTTTTCATGCATGACCTCTTTAGTGTCATGGAAAAGGGACATGGGCCCTTGGTAACCTTAGGTTTGAGATTGGATAACTGTATTGTCTACTAGGGCTGCTTTAACAAAGTACCACAGATGGGGCAGCTTAGATGATAGAAATTTATTTTCTCAGCATTCTGGAGGCTAGAAGTTCAAGATCAAGGTGTCAGCAGGGTTGATTCCTTATGAGAACCCCTTGGCTTACAGATGGGCCTCTTCTCCCTGTGTCCTCATATGGTCTTCCCTGCCTGTATGTGTCCTACTCTCCTTTCCTTATAAGAACACCAGTCAGATGGGACTAGGGCCCACCCTAATGACCTCATTTTAACTTAATTACTGCTTAAAAGGCATTATCTCCAAATATAATCACATTCTGAGGCTCTGGGGGTTAGGAGTTCAACATATGAATTTGGGAAGACACAACTCATAACCCATTATTGTAACTTAGCAAGGGGCTACATGGTGCTCCAATCGTCAGGCAGAAATGAAGTACTGGGCTGGGGCGGGGGCTAAGAGATTCTTGGATAGCGTTCGGTGCCTCTGTCCCCACCAGGGTCCCAGCCCAGCGGTGGATGGGCAGCCAACACCGTGCTGTCACACTCGGCCACCTTCTAGTGGGTTCCCATAGAGATCTGAGAGGCTGCACAATCTGCCAAATATAAAGGAAATGCCTTCCTGTCACGCCCTCAAAGAACTCGCTGAGCAGATGTCTGAGGCTGCAATGAATGATAAATCAGCGCCTATAATGCAAGAGGCCGGGCATCCTTGGTTCTGTCTATCTGCAAAGGCTTTCAGTCCTCAGAAGGACTGAAAGGAGCCAAATTAGAGTTCACTTTGAAGAGTCAAAAGCTGGAGATGAAACGATTTAGGGTTTTTTTTTTTTTTTTTTGTCTTTCACTTCCCCACCTCATACCATTACTGCTATAGGCAAGACTTTTGAAGAGCAATTTTCTTTTCAATAGAATTCCTTTTCTTTGAGAATATAAAGTACAAATTCCAATTTGCTCAACATTCTTAGAGAACCTATTACATACCAGGTACTGTGCTAGGGCTTTCATTCCTGTTATGTCTGTTAAAGCTCAAAACAGCCTTGAGAGAGAGATGCTATGATTGTGATTTTACAGCTGAAGGGAATGGAGGATCTGTGGTGGGGAAGAAACATCTCAATGACTCTCTTTTGCAGGTTGACTGAACCGGGACTTGTAGAGTTCTAATTCCCTTGCATGATACATTTGTCTTTACTGATGCAATTGGTTTTGCTTATTTTCTCAGAACCAGAAGTACTTGGGCACCAACCTGTGCCTTGAGGTCAGCACATCCATGGCACAGACCAAGGGCGTAACTTTGAACTCACACACTGGCTTCCACTTGGGATGTGCCCTTTGCTCCCATTTCCATCCATTCACTCTGAGCATGTTCCCACATTTTCTTTCTTCCTTTGACCTCCTTATGTTTTCTTCATACTGTAACAGCTTGACAATGTGGGTTCAAGTGCATCAGCTTCTCCATAGCTCTCCTCTAGGGAATAGATTTATTCCTCCAAAGTCTCCTACAACTTGAGTATCAGCATTTCTAATTACATTTGCCATTTTTCCTTAGCATAAAATCAGAAAGGTGTTCTGGGGAAAGGATAGAACCAAGCCAAAAAATGAAAACCACATTTCACGATGCAGAAAACTTTGTGAAATCACCCCTCTGTGAGGGAGGAAAGGAAGGTTTAATAAAGCATGATTATTACTAGCAAAAATACATCTTAAAATAGGGTAGCAGCTCAGTTAGATTTATTTCATGAAATCATCTTCTTGGCAGCCACCAACTATGGGTCACTTACTATGTGCCAGGTTCCATTCTAAGACTTCTATATGAGTTAACTCATTTGCTCCTCATCACTACTTGGTAAGGAGGAACTGCCATTAGCCCCATTTTACAGAGAAAGTGGAAGCTCGTAACGGTTGAGTAAGTACTCAAGTTCAAGCAGGAGGAAAGTGTCAGGGGCAGATTTTGAGCTCCGGTGGTCTAGCTCCAGAGCCCATGCTCTTAGTCATAAAGCAAAGTGATTGCTGTATTACTTTGCTGAGAAAGTTTGGGGCCGGCTGCTCCCTTGGAGGTGAGTATAGAGAGAGGAAAAAGTGCCTACAAATGGATATCTCCCTGCAACCTCCTGACGACTTCTCCAAACATGATGCTTTCTGTACAGTAATCATGAGGGAAATTCAAAAAGTCTAGGAAGAACATGGAAGCAATGTATGCAATTGCCCATCCCCCCAGAGTTTTACCATTTAAATCACATAAAGAGCTGGGCTCATATTTGCCTTAAAAATAGAGTGTCTCAAAGATCAGGAAAGAAGAATAAAAATATTGACAGACTTAAGAAGGAAGACTGGTCAGCTTCTAACTTAGAAGATACAGAAACAGGGATGTCTTGAACAGTTACGTGAGAGAGAGCCTTAAGCAGTTGACTCCTGTGTCAGATTATTGTGATGATCAGCACACAACTTGAAACCTTAATCATTCACTCACCCAGCTAAGTCCACTTCTTCTGGATCCAGCCTCACTAGTGGGGTGGATTCCATAGACTGATTCATTCAACCCCCTCTGGCATGCCTTCTTATATCATGGAGACAGGAAAGTTATAAACTACATTTCCCAGACTCCCTTGCAGTTAGGATTCTATCTGTAACCTGAGTCCACCAAGAAGATTCATTCATGCAAGACTTGGAAGGTAGAAGTAAGCACCTGGTGGCAGACAGGCAGAGCACATCTTGTGGCAAGCTTGGTGGCAGGGGAGTTTGGATCTTCCAGGGCAGTGGTGGTGGATGTTTTTGGTCAAGTCTCATTATGCCTGGAGAGCACCAGATAGTATAATGGGATTCCCTTTAGAATTATCTCATGGTATGACTGGTGCTATTGTCTGAATGCTTTTGTTCCCCCAAATTCATATGTTAAAATCATAACCCACAAAGATATTGGGTATGGTAGGGCCTTTGGGAGGTGATTAGGTCATGTGGTTGGAGCCCTCATGACGAAGATTAGTACCTTTATAAAAGAGGCCCCACAGAGCTCCCTACACATTTGGCTGCATGAGGATTCCATGAGAAGTTTGGAACCCAGAAACAGAGCCTCACCATACCATGCTGGCACCTTGATCTCAGACTTCCAGCCTCCAGAACAGTAAGAAAAAAATTCCTGTTGTTTCTAAGGTACCTAGTCTGTGGTGTTTTCTTATAGAAGCTTGAATAGACTAAGACAACAGGGTCTATCTCTTAGCTACTTGTGCCTAGCTCTATAGCATCTAAATATGCTTCCCTGGCCCTTCTAGAAATTCTAAGTGTCCTAAAGCTTGCTGCTGTGACAAATACCCCTCAAGTATCTCAACGGCTCCATACAAGAAGTTTATTTACCTCTTACACCCAAAGATTGGTGGATTGTATCCATGTTTATCTGGGTTGTGATATTTCACTACAGTTTTGCAAGATGTATAATGGGGGAAAACTGAGTAAAGGATACATGGGATCTCTTTGTATTATTCTTTCCAACTGTATGCAAATCTATAATTGTCATAAAATTAAAATTTAATTTAAATGGAGATCTGCATGTGGGTGGTCTTTGTGGGCCAGGCCTGGGAAAGGAACAGATCATGACTGCTCACATCCCATTGGCTAGAACTTAGTTACCTGGTCACACCTAACTACCTGGGGGTTTTAAATGTAGCCTGGATGTGTGTACAAAAAACAAAAAACAAAATGATGAAATGGGTTTGGTGATTAGCTGCACAAGTTCTGCAGTGTTCTCTGTAAACCATCACTGCTCTGTAATAAACTCTATTCTACTTCAGTGGACTGAAGTCTGTATTTTGCAATTAAGAACGTTTTTAGACCAGAGCACCTTACATGCTTCCCTTGGGCCCTTGTGCAGTGTGACTAAAATAAGACTACAACATGCAATCCCCATGTCACTGTATTCCTTACTTTACTTCCTGAATTGCCATTCTCCTGTGAAAGACATATTGGACTGGAAAAGCTTGCTTTGCTTCCTTCCTAAGAACTAGCCCAGAGCACTGGCAGATTCTCTTGAAAAACTAAGCCTCATATAAAACCCAGGAAATGAAAAGAATTCTGTCTTGCCTCCTCTTGGCAATCTGGGAGCCTATTAATGAAGCCAAATGGCCAGAGGGGGAGAAGCAGGGATTCAAGGAGGTTGAGTCAGCACCACATGAAAGGGCACACCAAGCACACTACAGATATTTAAAACCCTGTCACCTTTCCTGTCCCTGGAGAGTAACTGCACACACACCTCTTTCTGGGAGTCTGGTTTTGGCTAGGATTTTAAAAAACTGGATTGTTCAAAGGTACTCATCAAAATTCCAGGGGCCTATTATGAATTTGAAATTGCTCCACAAGTTCAGAAGCAGCTCAACACTTATGAAGACTTGAAGCAGAACTTGGCATCGACAAAGAAGTAGGCTCTTAGCTAACAAACAGTTGTCTAGTGTGTTCCTTTGTGTGAACGTATTGCCTAATTTTATATATATTAAATAATACAATTGTCTTTTTTAACAAGCACTTTGCTTTTCCTTATAACTGATTTTCTATCTACTTGCCTTTTATTTCAAATGTGATCAGAGCTTTCCTTTTCACTCCCCTGCATGTTATTATATGATGCTGCCCTAAATAGAACCACCTGTTATGAGAGAAACACTCTCTATTTCTTGAAGAACTACTGTGCATTAGGCCCTTAGCCAGATGCTTCTATGTGCATCATTTCATTAATCTTTAACTCAGCTCTGTGATATAAGGATGATTATTCCCATTTTTAAACCAAAATTTTTTAACGAAACACCGTTGATTTACAAGACAGAGGAAGATGTGGGATACAGAAAACATGGGATCCAGAACAAGAAGAAGAGGAAGGGAGTCCCCAGGAGGGTGGTGAAAGCACCTCCCAGAGAAATGTCGCCATGAAAAGATGAAGCCAATAAAATCCCTGATGAATGTATTGAGAGGAGATTAGCACTTCTGTTAGAGAGTTCTAGAATGAATTAATGGCAGGCATTATTAAAAACTGGACACATGAGAAAAGGAGACCATTCCAGAGATGTCAAATAGTTGTAAAAGAAAGACAATACAGTCATACAAGACTTAGCTCTGAATAGTATATACATGGGCATAATGTATACACAGAATATTTGCTGTAACTAAATAGTATGGCACCACCTCATTGGGAAGATGTGTAGAGAGAAAGCATATGTTGAAGTGGAGGGTGTAGAAGAGATCTAAATCTTCATCATCTTCCATAGGAAGAAGTCCATGGACAGTGTCTAAAACTGGAACATCAAGAAACAGTACGAGCGATGCATTGCTTAGAACACAGAGATAAGAGCCAGATGAATAGCTCACACCATTGAAAGATCTTTCCCCTGGGAAGCAGAAATCTGGAGTAAAGAGGGGAGAGCCATTCTATTTATTTTATGTTTTTGTACATTAAGCCTCGTGGTGCCATTTGACTGTTGAACTAGGCACAAATTGTAACTTTGATGAAAACAAACATTAAATTTATTTATTTTAACTTTGTTGAGGTCTAATTGATATATCAAATGCTGCACACATGTCATGTACACATCTTGATGAATTGGGACATATGCAGTAGGTTTGGTATGGCTAAACTTATGGTTGAGGTTAGTGGAGGAGTGAGGTTCTAGAAACAAATGAATGGTTTGTTGTTGACTTTGGAAATCTGCTTCGATTCTATTTCTGGGCTACCATAATTTCTTTTCTTTTTTTAAAAAAGATTTAATTTTATTTATTTTTGGCTGCACCAGGTCTTCGTTGCTGCGTGCGGGCTTTCTCTAGTTGTGGTGAGCGGGGGCTACTCTTTTTTCTGGTATGTGGTCTTCTCCTTGTGGTGGCTTCTCTTGTTGCAAAGCATGGGCTCTAGGCGTGCAGGTGGCTTCTCTTGTTGCAAAGCATGGGCTCTAGGCGTGTAGTTGTGGCACGTGGGCTTCAGTAGTTGCGGCTTGTGGGCTCAGTAGTTGTGGCTCACGGGCTCTAGAGCGTGGGCTCAGTTCTTGTGGTTCATGGGCTTAGCTGCTCTGAGGCATATGGGATCTTCCCAGACCAGGGGTCGAACCCGTGTCCCCTGCATTGGCAGGTGGATTCTTATCCACTGTGCCCCCAGGGAAGTCCCTAGACTACCATAATTTCTTCGAGATTCCAGATAACAACGGTGAAACAGGGTTGAACGGTTGAAATGGATAAAAAGTAGCACACGTAGGTGGCCAACTCAGGGTGCATTCAATAATAGTGAACCCTTCTGCTTTAGTTAATTATAGAAGAAACCCATGACCACTGCTGGAAAAAAATTCAAATACTACAAAACAAAAATGAATGTCCCCCTGCCCTGGATACACACTGTCTTCCCCAGGTATCACATAGTTAACAATCTGTTATCTTATCACTTTTCTCCTTCTTTCTTCCTTCTTTTTTTCCTTTCTATCGCCCTCCCTCCCTCCCTTCCTCCCTTCCTTCCTTCCTTTCTTTTTTCCAATCAGATGCCATTATTTAGAATGCACAGATTCTGTGCTCCTGATTATCCTATTACACTAAGATGTGGAAATATGACAAAGGTGTGAAAATGAGAAGAGTGAGATGAAGAGCTGTTTATAAAGCTAGATCTGCCATGAACTATCCCAAACCACACCGACCCGTTCTTCCCAGAGCAGGACTGAGGACCAAGGACCAGGCTGGGCTTGTTACATATACCAAAACTCGGATTCTGTGTCAGTGGCAGAGAGGAAATGGCACAGACTCTCCCCCTCGTTTCTGGGGCTGGCACTCAAAGCACAAGAACCGTTTCCATGGGGACCGGGACACTAGAGATGTTCTCTGGAATTACTCCTTGGGGCTCAGCGACAAACAGAAACATTTGCAGGGATAGGCCTAAATATAGCTGCATTCAGGTCGATTCATCAAGCCCAGGACTTGGCTGGAATGTGGCTTTGGAACAAATGCACTGACTGTGACCCGATGATGTTTTCAATATTTTACAGTGTTTACATTACCGTCAGAGGAAGTATCTCATGAAAATGTAGAAATGTGAGGGACACTTGGTTTTGTCCTCCTGGATGAGTCACCATCAGAGTACTGTCTGGGCATGGCAGGACTCAACTAAGAGACGCTTTCTTGGTCAGAAAGACCCCTCACTACATAGATATTCTTTAAGAGGACCCAACGGGAAAATGTTCTCTCCCGATTGAGAGACAGACTATTGCCTGTGATTAGAAAAAATATATAGGCATGCCCCCTACTTCCTCCTCCAGGATTCCTGGGGCTGAAAATTCTTGTCTACATTATTACACAGAATTTTCTGCACTGTCCCAGCTCCAAAGTTGCACCTGCAAATTTGCATTCCATCACAACACTGTCAATTCACAGCACAGCCAGGTCCCTGCTGCCTACAAGGTTGTACCTTCCTAAATCTATTCATTCAATAATTCACTGCGCCACTACTGAGTTCCAAGCAGAAGGCAGACAGATGCAGAAGAAAATGACAACAAAGGTTGCAAGGAGCTTCCATGCCAGTGGGGAGACAGATGACAAACAATTAGCCCACCAATAGGTAATTTCAGGTGGCAATAAATATCACAGACAAAATAAAACAAGGCAAGACCAGAATGAGAGGACGATGTGGGGGAGACCTCAGCCGGGAGATCAGAGGAGGCCCTTTGGAAGATTTGCCCTTGGAATTGAGATCTGAAGGAGCAGCAGATCAAGGGGAAGAGCTTTTCAGGTAGAGAGAACTACAAGTACAAAGGCTCAGAGTGTCAACCATGCTCAGTAACTTAATGCTGAAGGCAGGAGCACAGAGTGAGAGATGAGGTCAGAGAGACAGGTGGGGATCAGGTCATCTAGGGCCTCACAGGCTGTGCTAAGAAGTTGGATGAGATTCCTCAGAAAGAAGGTAAGCAATTGCCTTCCATCACCACAGTCAATGGTCTGTCCAAGTATCCGCATAAGAGATTTTCCCTAAGCACTGTGTTTTAATGTCTACACATTGTGCCTCTTGTAAGAGAATAGAATTCTCTCTTCTTTTTGGCTGCCAGGAAGCTCATCTTAGCTCTTTAGCTTTTTCTGTTCCATTGCACTCTAAGGCTTTTTGAAATCCATCTTGGAATGAGGGTCACAGATGGTTAAGCACAAGTCTGATTCTCCTCCACACATGACTGACATCTTCCTCCTGCGACAATAATTCTAAAAAGCATTTGTCTTCAGAGTTCATAGAGACTGGCTGCACTGTGACGTTCATGGTCCCTGGGTATCTTTGCCTTTGTGGGTCCCCTTCTTTATTAAAAATCATGTTAAAAATGGTATTTAATGACTGTATTGGTATAAGACAAATATATTAGTTTCCTCTATCAAAACATTTTATTTGACCTACAAGTTCATTTTTTTCCCATCTGATTAAGAAATTCAAACTTTTTTTGTTTACTCTACTGTGTCTATTGGATAAGTTGGCCTTCAACAGAGGTGAGGCTAGTTAAGAAAGTGGGGCAGAGACTGAAAATCACCCTCTGGCTTAGAAACTCGCCACTCTCCAAGGTGAGAAGCTGTTTTTTGAGTTTGCAAAGAGGGCATTTGCTGTGTTGGGTGCAGTGGAAGTGTGGAGGGAGCACCTGTGTGCGGGTCAAGGGGGCCCAGGCTAGTCTTACCTCCTCCACCAAGACCTGGATTGGTTGGAAGTTACTGGCCCTTGGAGGACTTCAGACAAGTCCAATCTGTTGAATGTGTGTCCTGGGGAGGCTGGAGAGGTGGGGAAGGGGTCAGTTAGCACTGGCCAGTGTCTCTAAGGAGCAAATCTCAACTCCTTGCAGGGGGTGTTCTTTAGGGCTCCTCTTCCCACCATCATGAAAGGTTTCTCAAAATACAACTTAATTCTTTTTCAAGAATTTTTTTTTACCAACCAAAACAGCTATCATGTAAAAACCTATAATATTTACCTATAATGAAAGAATCCTCATATTTGGAGAGGTTGAAAAATCTATTTCAAAATGTTGCATGTTATTATTTAATTACGACCTTTTGAAACATAATAAGACCATGGGAAGGTGCTTTGGGAAGGGGCCACCTTCTCCTTCAACAGATTAAGCTTCCTAAACCATTAGGGGTGGGTAGAGTTGCCAGATTTAGCAAATAAAAATACAGGACACCCAGTTAAATTTGAGTTTTCGATAAACGATGAATAATTTTTTAGAGTATGCCTCATGCAATAGTTGCAATATCTGGCAAACTTCTTTGGGTCCAAATGGGATTTGTGAGTGAAGGTCAAAAGGATCTGGTCATGGATGTGGAAGGGTTGAGTCTCAGGGTACCTACACAGAACAAGTTTAATGAAAGAAGATAAGAGTTAGATGAGCTAATATTTGTAAAGCCAACTTTTGAATAACATCAACCTATAGTTAAGTCAATGATTTCTAAACTTATCACACCCAGGGGACCTTGTTCAATTTTTCTCTGTTGATAGCCCATGGCTATCTGAATGTCAGCCCTTTAATTGGCACCCAGATCTATGACTTCATCAACATCTTATCAGAGTTTCTGATTGGCATGAGTCAACTGCTAATGATAAAGCCATTATTGACAGAGTCCCCTTAAATTAGTGTGAGTCCAGCCAGAAACAGATTGAGGCAGCTTGTGTGGACTCACTGTGGGTATATAGACAGTCTCCACTGGGACATTCTCAAACACTGAAGCTAGCTCTAGGACTCTGAGTTATCCCACTGAGGATTCCAGTTTCATACTAGTGATTGGGGTCATTAATGATATAGAGCACTTAATATACTATAAATTAGATTACCCAACACCATGTGTTGGAATTATTTCCTTCCTACCTTTGAGTGACAAATTAATAAAGCCAAGCTTTCTTTCTTGTGGCTCAACAGAATTGACCAATTCTCTGTCCCCTCTTTGGGATGCCCTGTCAAAGCAGACGTGATGTGGTCAGGTACCTGAGCAAGGGCACAGACTGACACTTAGACAAACGTGCGGGCAGAGTCAGAAACTCTCTTAATTAAATAACAATTATAACCAAGAAATAAGAATTAATTAGATAGAGAAAAATCGAGTGTCAGCATAAATAGCTTTAAACTGCAAAATAATCTTACTCCCAATTTAATTGCTTATGTAATTAGAGTTAATTGCAGAGTAGAGGTTTGGTTAACATAATAAAATGTTCTTTTTTTTAAAAAATAGTGATTAGGTAGTTAGCCAGAGCAGTTAAAATAGTTTAGATTTTAGGGGATGGTGAAAGGCCATGCGGTAGTGATTTGGCCTGTGGGGTCTGGCAGCAGGCAGACCTCACTAGTTGGGTGATCTGGTGCAAGTCCTTGCATCCCTGAGTCCTGCTCTTCTCAGGAACAAAAACTGAAGTGAAACTGCTCTCTTCTGCAAAGGATTTTTTCCTGGGAGTTAAATGAGGCCTGATGGGCAAAGTGCCTACTTGGTGCCTGGTGCATCGGAGGGAGTCTGTAAATGGTGCCTATGACCAAAGTCCCTTCTACTAAAGTTCTGCTCTTACACTTCACACTTCCCTGTCTAACTTCCACACCACGGTGGAGACCAGCAATATGGATGGATGGCTGAAACCATGTTGGCATTGTGAATTGTCCTTTGCCATCTCCTTTTCTTTGCACACTTCTTCCTCTGGATAAAAAAGTCATCTGTTGGTGGCTGTTTTTGTCATTGTTATGTTTGGTGAACTGTCCCATGCATTAGGAACCTTACTGTTGTCACATTTCATTGGACTTTCTCAGGAGATGGGGTGCCAACCACAGAACCAGGTAGGGGCATCAAGCAGAAGAATTTCCTGCAGAGCTAAAGAGCTGAAAGAGGAAGCTGAGAATTCCCCATCACCTGAGGTCCAAACTGAGAGGCACCAGCTGGCAAGTGGGTATGGAAGGCCTTCAGTATCCACTGGGTCAGCCAGATAACTGTTGGTGGACATCATAATTATTCCCCTCTAATAGCACGGGAGACACAGTCCACATCTTCCTGATCTCTTCCTCACTCTTCCCCTGATTAGTGACTTTGGGATGTCAACCGATGTCTTGAAGTCAAAGACCACCAGGAATACACCTGTAGTTAAACAACTGGGGTTGGTTACTCATGAAGCAAGGGAGAGTGTATACCATGGGGATACATGGGGCATCTCAGTAAGCGGATGTTATAAAGGATTTATTAAAGGATTTGCGCTTGTGTTAGGTGATTTGGGAGAGAGTTTAGGAAATGGGGTTTTACTCTGAATTGGATATTTCACAGAAGTGAGGGTAATTCTATGACTGGGCATCTCCATAAATCTTATCCCTAGGGAAGGCAGACCAGAGCAAGGCTGAGGCTGTCATGGGTAAAGAAGTAGCAGCCGCTCATGTTAGCAAGGAGAGAGGGATGTTTGGGATTTTGTGGTTTGGACCATGTTCATGTAATTGTCCTTGTTCAGACATGATTACAGAGGGGTCTTGTTTTTGTTTTGATAGTCATCGTGGTCACAGAGTGGCCTTGTCTGATGGCGATGTTCTGAGAAATTGTTTTCACATTGGACAGGAAAACACCAAAGTCCAGCTATGAGTACGTGGCCAGATACCAGATGCCAGAGGCTTTTCTTGCCCAGGGAGAAAAAACCGACCAAATTCTGGGGTCTATACTTGAAGCTACCTCCCATCCCCAGAGGGAATCCATTCTAATTTACTCTCCACTATGTGGTAAACTTTAACAGCAAGACTAAGGCCAACATTTTGGGTGGTTCAGTTTCAATTCAGAAGCAACTTTTTAGGAAACCTCTGGTGACCAAATATCTAAAACCTTGTTTTTCAATCAGTTTTATCAGTAACAAAGCAGATAAATGTTTATCTCTTCCACCCATGCTTCATTTCTCAATTGGTTCCAAACTCCAGAAGAAAGAGAAAAGTGTTATATATTGATTCCCTCCAAAAACTCAACTGTGACCACTACAGATCCCTGATGGTAGTGTGTTGTCCAAAAGGCAAGTACCATCTTGGAAACTTCCATTGGCCAGAGGACCAGGTAACTTTGGTGCAGCCCACTGTTGCTCAAAGTGTGTGTGGCCTCTGGACCAGAGCGTCAGCGTCTCCTGGGAACTATTTAGAAAAGCCAATTTTCTGACTCCACCCCAGACCTGCTGAATCAGAAATTCTGGGGTGGGGCTCAGCAGTCTGCACTAAGCAAACCCTCCAAGTGACGCTTATGCATGCTCAAGTTTGAGAACAGCTGGTATACAGGAAAGAGCATGGCACTGAGGGCCAGAAAACAGAGTCCCCAGCCCCGCCTCTGCCATTATTAGCTGTGTGACCTTCCTTCAGAGAAGCTTCCATATTTTCACCTATAAGATGGAGATAATCCCTACCTCCCAGGCTTCCGATGGAGGTGAGAATGGAAAAGTCCTGTTCAGGAGCTATAGTAATGTAGATATCACCAGCATTTTGCTTTGATCCTGCGTGGCTCAGTCAGTCTCACTCTGGTTATAAGAATGTACCAAAAGTGCTTTTTTTTTTAAAGCAGCAATCAGAGCAATTGATAGAAAGACAACTTAGCACTCTTGTTCCTCAGTAAGATTCTCAACTCATCCCTCCAACGTGTGCCTTTTGAAAATGGGCACAAAAGTTCATTTAGTCCACAAAACAGTGCATTTGGTTTGTCTAGGGAGTGCAGTGCAACTGGACAGGGTCTGGGGGAAAGCAGAGGCCATCAAGGTGGGTGGGGTCAGATTGCCAAGAGCCTTGCCCACTATTCCCAATAGCATGGCTTTACCCTGCTGAAAGTTAGGCAGGCAGCGCAGTCAATACCTGGCTCTGGGCACTGTTCAGCATGCAATAACAGAGCATTATCTGGTGTGGAGGTTTTGTTTTGTTTTAATTGTGGTAAAATATATGTCAACATAAAAATTACTATCTTTATTTTTAAGTGTATGGTTCACTAACATTGCTGTCCACGCAGTCTCCAGAGAAATTAGAACATTTGTACACTGCTGATGAAAATGTAACTAAAGCTCTATACTCATTAAATAATAACTCTCCATTCCCCCCTCACCCAGCCCCTAGAAACCACTATTCTACTTTCTGTCTCTATGATTTTGACTATTTTAAAGTGGGATCCACATAAGTAGAATTATAGTGTTTGTCTTTTATTATTGGCTTATTTCACTCAGTATAATGTTCTCAAGGTTCATCCATGTTGAAGCATATGACAGGGTTTCATATGCTGAAATATGGAAGGCTGAATATTATCCCATTGAATGTACATCCCACATTTTGTTTACCTATTCATCCATCAATAGACCCTTAGGTTGTTTCCACCTTTTGGCTGTTGTGAATAATGCTGCTGTGAACATGAGTATATAAATATCTCTTTGAGCCTCTTCTTTCAATTCTTTTGGATATATATCCAGAAGTAGAATTGCAGGTTCACAGGGTAATTCTGTTTTTAAGTATTTGAGGAGCCACCATACTGTTTTCATGACACCAGCACCATTTTACATTCCCATTAATGGTGCACAAGTATTCCAATTTCTCCACATTCTAGTGTGGGAGTTTCTGAGTGCCCCCAAAGACCTACAGGACAGGGAGAAGAGACTGCAAGGGAACATCAATGAGTAATGTCTCAACTAAGTCAAGTGTCTAAACTTTTCCTCCTAAGGAGCGAACAGATGAACTGGAATGGGAGCTCTTTGAAGGAAAGATCATATTTTATTTGTCTTTGTATTCCCAGGACAGAGCCCAGCTCGTGGCTCTCAATAAACGTTGAATGATTAAAGTGAATGAGCAAAACTGTTAGGTAGTGGAGAAAAGTGTGGTTCATTTTCTCAGCTTACTTTGGAAGGGATATTATTCTACAGGACAGTCAGCATTCAAGGAGGGCTCCCACCACTAAGTTCTGTGGGGCTCATCCTCGTAACTAGCAGAGGGCCAAGCAAATTGCAGCTGTCCACAGATGTTGATAGAATGAATGCATCCACATGGAAACATCTTTTAAATGAAGGGCTTCTGTGAATCTCACTGCAAAAACAGATATATCCATCTCTAGGACCTGTGGAACATTGGAAGCTGCCCCCAACCTGCCTTTAACATGTAGCCAGGTGGAGACCCTGCTCCATTCCATGGTTGTGGTAGATGCTTCTCCTTCTCTGCCTTGACTTTTTCCCAGATATCTGAAATTTTCTAGTGGGGGCGGCATTTGGTAAGGCAGATGGGACCCATCTTCAACAGACACATCTGTCCCAATCCTGGCACGGCAAACAGGGAGAAACCCAGGGATGCCTACTCCTCTGCATCTTTCCCACTACCCTCCTGCCCTGGAGATCTCTCCCTAGATTTGAAGAAAGACTCCAAGAATTCAAAGAAGGTCTGATCTCAATTATTCTGAATTTTCCTATTTGACCCCTCATTTGTAGCTTTCATGAGCTTTGGTGCCTTATGACAAGAAGCCTATTGATTGGGTTGAAGACAGAAAGGAAAGCACTGGAATGGTTGGAAGGGTCCAGCCCTCACACTATTTGTGCATGTGCACATCTACCTCCCTGTTAACTTATCCCCCACCAAATCTGCCTGAGCCCCTGTAATAGAAGATTTTCATGCGTCCCACCATGCTTCATCTAAGGCAGATGCAATTAATGATCTCTCCTGGGACACAGCTCCATTGCAGGGTTTCCATCTCCACCCACTTCATACACCCCTCCTTTCCCACAGAAAGGGAACAGAGTTAAGTCCTGGGGAGTATTTCCCTCAGCATGGTCACTCCAAAGGAAAGCCTTGGCTGGGCTCAAGGTTTGGGCCTTTTGTGGCCCCTTTCCATCCCCCAGTTCTGTCTGTCCATCAAGCAGAACAATTTCTTACCTACCTTTCTCCCTCAGAGCTGTTATGTCAGAATTCTGTGGTTATTTCTCTTTGGCATATTTCCCATAAAACCCAGTTAGGCAAGAGACGGTCTGTCGTTGACTGAATTGTTTCATCTTAGTTATGGAGGCAAATAAATTTATAGGTTGAAGGCCTAACCCCCCAGTGTGGCCGTATTTATAGTAAGGAAGTGTTAAGGTTAAATAAAGTCATAAGAGTAGAGCCCTGATCTGATAGGATTACTGGCCTTATAAGAAAAGACCCCAGAGGACTCATGTATTCTCTTCTCCCTCTCTCTCTCTCTGCCATGTGAGTACACAGCGAGAAGACAGCATCTACAATCCAGGAACGGAGGCTTCAACAGGAACTAAATTAGCCAGCACCTTGATCTTGGACTTCCAGCCTCCAGAACTGTGAGAATAAATTTTTGTTGTTTAAGGTACCCAGTCTGTGATATTTTGTTATGGCAGCCTGAGCAAAGTAGTATACTCTGCTTCACAAAAGAAGGGGAGAGGCTTCCAGGCTAGCACCTTCACAAGGTCCTGTCCTCCCCAGCCCACCCACTGTCCAGGTCATCATAGCTGCAACCACACTCCCCATTCTTGTCTGCCTTCAAGGAGTCATACCTCCTGTCTGAGACCAGTGCCAGTCCATATAGGAATTTGTATAATTTAGAAAAAGGCAGCCCTTCTAGTCAGACACAGCCTCCCCCCACCTCACCTCATGGACATATTTGAAAGAGAAAGATGCTTTGTTGTAGACAGAACTCTGTGCTAGGACACACAGCTTGGAGAATAGAAAATAGCCTGGACTTTAATCCTGTCACTTCTTTGGTCAGTGCCTAAAGTCCCCAAACTTTTTGGCACCAGGGACCGGTTTCATGGAAGATAATTTTTCCACAGGGGTGGGTCATTGTTTCAGGATGATTCAAGTGCATTACATTTATTGTGCACTTTATTTCTATTATTATTACATTGTAATATATAATGAAATAACTATACAGCTCACCATAATGCAGAATCAGTGGGAGCCCTGAGCTTGTTTTCACTTGCCACTCACTGATAGGGTTTTGATATGAGTCTGCAAGCAATTGATTTATTACGGTCTCTGTGCAGTCAAACCTCTCTGCTAATGATGATCTGTATTTGCAGCCGCTCCCCAGCGCTAGCATCACTGCCTCAGCTCCACCTCAGATCCATCAGGCATTAGATTCTCATAAGGAGCGCACAACCTAGATCCCTCACATGTGCAGTTCACAGTAGGGTTATGCGTTCCTAATGCCGCTACTGATCTGAGAGGACACAGAGCTCAGGTGGTAATGCAAGCAATGGGGAGCAGCTGTAAATACAGATGAATCTTCGCTCACTCTCCCGCACCTTACCTCCTGGTGTTCGGCCTTGTTCCTAACAGGCCATGGACCAGTACCAGTCTGTGACATGGAGGTTGGGGACCCCTGGCCTAAAGGATACGTTTGTACATGGGAGCCTGAGTCTAATTACACCTACCTTCTTTTTTTTTTAAATTTTATTTTATATTGGAGCATAGCTGATTTACAACGTGGTGCTAGTTTCAGGTGTACAGCAAAGTGATTCATTTATACATATATATGTATCTATTCTTTTTCAAATTCTTTTCCCATTTAGGCCATTACAGAATATTGAGCAGAGTTCCCTGTGCTATACAGTAGGTCCTTGTTGGTTATCTGTTTTAAATATAGTAGTGTGTACAGGTCAATCCAAAACTCCCAATCTATCTTTCCCCCGTCCTACCTTCTGTGGGTCATTGCTTCATCAGCTATCAGTGTCTTTCTCCTGTTCTTCCCCATACATTTTTGTAGTATTTAGTCTGTGTACATTTAATGTGATTATTGATATGCTTGGGTTTAAGTCCACCATCTTGTTATTTGTTTTCTATTGTTCCTCTATTCCAACATTCATGCTTTTGGGGGGATTAATTAATATTTTTAAAAGTTTATGTTATTTCCTATTGTCCATACCACTTTGCAATATATTTTTCATGGGTGCTCCATGAATTACAATATGAATCTTTAACTTCTCACAGCATAATTAAAATTAACATACCATTTCAGTAAAATGTAAGAATCTTCAAATGTATAATTTCATTTACTGTTTCCATCCCTGAGGCAGTATGCTGTTGTATATTTTTTCCTCATACATTGTAAACCCTACAATAACATTAATATTATTATTTTTTACTTAAACTGTTAGTTGTCTTTTAAAGAAATTAAGAGAAGGAAAAGAGCTAGTGTTTTAGACTCACCCATATATTTACCACTTCTGATGTTCTTCATTCCTTTCTGAGATTTTAGTTTCCATCTCGTGTCAGTTCCCTTCATTCTGGAAAACTTGCTTTAGTATCTCCTATAGGAAAGTTCTGCTGGAGACAAATTCTTTTAGAGTTTGCTTATTTTAAAATGTCCTTATTTTACCTTCATTTTGAAAGATATTTTAATTGAATATAGTATTCTGGGTTAACTTATTTTTTCTTTCAGTGTTTTAAAGATGCTATCCAGTTGTCCTCTGTTGCTTCTGATAGAAGTCAGTCATTATCCATTTGCTGTTCTCCTATTTCTAATGTGTCTTTTCCCCTCTGGGTACTTTTAAAAAAATTCTCTCTCTTTTGTTCTTAGCAGTTTTATATTATGTGTGTAGATGTGTTTTTTCTGTTTTTATATGTCTTCAGTTTTACTGAGATTTTTGGATCTTTAAGTTCATGTTTTCACCAAATGTGGGAATTGGTATATGGGGAATCTTCTTGGAGTATTTCTTCTGCCCACCGTCTCTTCCTCCTGTCCTCTGTGGCTCCAATTACACATATGTCAGACCAAC
Organism: Mesoplodon mirus; assembly: GCF_964341445.2. Lineage (NCBI taxonomy): Eukaryota > Metazoa > Chordata > Mammalia > Artiodactyla > Ziphiidae > Mesoplodon > Mesoplodon mirus. The sequence continues at coordinate 18,137,655 of NC_138980.1, read as the reverse complement.
TGATATGGCCCTATAAGTCACTGAGTCTTTGTTTAAGTCAGTTAACAACAACAAAAAGGTTTTCAATCATTTTACTCTCATCCTTGTCTGCTAATTGCAAAAGAAAGGACATGTGTCATTTCTACTCATTTTTGTTGAGCCAAGACAAGTGACATGGCCAATAACCAACTCCAGGGGATAGGGAGGTATAAACCTATCTTGTGCCCTAAAGATGGAAAATCAGTATCTCTTTGTATTGACTGGTTTTTCTTCTTGACTATGAGTCACATTTTCCTGTCCCTTTGCATATCCAACAAGTTCTTACTGTTTTCTGGACATTGTAGTTGATACATCATAGGGAGACTGGATGATGTTTTTTCATTTTTAAGGAATGCGGGCTTTGCTTTGGCATGCAGTGAAAGAACTAGCAGATTCCAATGGTTCTATCAAGCTTGACTTTATTCTCCGGCTTTGTCTATAGTCCTATGATGTGGCCCTTACATTAGGACCTTATAAGACATGTCCTTTCTGAGCATCCCCATTGAATATGTGGGGTGATCATGAGACCTTGTGGAATCTTGCCTATCTGTGAGCAGTCTAGTCCTTGGCTAGGAGAATTCTAATGCATATTTTGGGGTCTTCCCTCTGCCTATCTCCCTCACCTCTGGTACCCTGGCCAGCAAATTCCAGTCACTTCAGTAGCATGAAACTCTGATCTTTACCACCTCAGTTCAGTGAGGTTGTCTTGCTCTTGTGGTCCCACCACAATGCACAGTGGCCCAGAAAGTGATCCCAGGAAAAAAGCCCAGGGAAACATGGGGACTTACCATGCATGCATGTTTCTTTTCTCAAGGATCCCAGTCTTGGGTTTCCTGTTGTAAGGTCTGAAACAGTCACTTCATGTGTTTTGTACAACTTTATGTTTGTTAGTAGCAGGAAGTATCTGTTACTCTGTCATGGCCACAAATGGAAGTTTCCTCCTTCCTCTTCTTGATGTCATATCCAATAAGTCACTAAATCTGTAAGTTTGTAGTGCTGTTTACCAATATTTCTGGTTTTCCACCTTTAGGGAACAAGGCAGGATTATACCTCCTGATCTCCTTGAGTTGGTCACTGGCCATGTCACTTGTCTTGGTTAAACAAAAGTGAGTATGAATGACATGTGTCCTTTCTGGATGGAAGCTTTTAAAAGTCAGTGTGCATTTCACCATATTGCTCTCCCTGCTACATGATTGGTTATATCACAGAAGGTGGAAAGTCTATTAGCCTCTAAATGAATATTTCACTACCATATGATACAACAATATCACTTCTGGGTATTTATCCAAAGAAAATGAAAACATTAATTTGAAAAGATATATGTTATCTCTATGTTCACTACAGCACTCTGTACAATATCCAAGATATAGAAGCAGCCTAAGTGTCTATAAGTGTCTGTTGATACATGGATAAAGATATATATATATATATGACACATATACATGTATGTATATGTGAATGAATAATATTCAGCCATAAAAAGAATGAAATCTTGCCATTTGCAATAACATGGATGGATCTGGAGGGTATTATGCTAAGTGAAATAAGTCAGACAGAGAAAAATAAATGCTGTCTGATTTCACTTATATGTGGAATCTAAAAAACAAATGAACAAATAAAACAAAAGATAAACAGACTCACAGATAAAGAGAACAAACTGGTGGTTGCCAGAGGGGAGGAAGGTTGGGGGATAGATGAAATAGGTGAAGGGGATTAACAGGTACAAACTTCCAACTATAAAATAAATAAGTCATGAGGATATAACATACATATAGGGAACATAGTCACTGAGGTTGTAACAACTTTGTATGATGATGGATGGTACTGGTCTTATTATGATGATCATTTTATAATGTGTAAAAATATTTAATCACTATGTTGTACATCTGAAACTAATATGGTATTGTATGTTAATTATAACTCAATAAAAAAACAAATGAATATGATGCAGAACAGAATCTCCTAAAAACTTGAGATGGACTATAGTGTGAGAAGTAAATTTTTTTAAAGCCACTGGGATTTGGAGGATTGCTTGTCACTACAATAAAACCTAGGCTATTCTGACTAATAAAACAATTGCATCATCTTTACTTCTCAAATTTCTATCAACACATCTTTTCTTCTTCATCCCCATTTAACCCTCTTCATCTCCCACCTAGACCTCCTCCAATGTTTCCACCTCCTTCCCATTTTTATAAGGGCCATCAGTGACTGTTCTTAAACAAAATCTTGTTATATTATCCCTGTCTAGTTACAAATCCAGGATGTCTCCCCACTGCCCTAAAAACATTTTGCTCTGGCATTGAAGACTCGTCACTATCTGGCTTCAGTACCATTTCAGCCTCAGGTCCAGCAAACCAACCTATCCTCTGCCTCAATCATGTGGAATAATTGTCTCTTCCTTAAACACAGATGCCCTTTCACCTCACTGTGCTTTGGTGCCTGCTGTTCCTATTGCCAGAAATGCTGTTCCCTCTAGTTTTCTTCTTGGCAAATTTATCTCTCAAGATCAGTTCAGCTATCATCTACACTGTGACGTTCTCCCTCTCCCTGACCCCTCCCTCAGCTTATGAAATTAGTCGGTCAATCTGCTCCCTCATTGTCTTCATATTTTATGATATCAGAGGTTTTTACTGGATGCACTGGCTGAACCTAGTCCTCTTCTGTATTACATTTGGCCTGCACACTGATTGTTAAAAAATGGAATTACCTGGCAAAATGTCAGTATTAGGAACTGTCACACACACACAAAACTACATTTGGGTTGCTTTTTAAAAATCAGAGGCTCTGGACATCCTGGGCTGCTTTACTGCATGGCAACAATCAGGTAAAGCCGAGTTCCTGGTTCCCCTTTCAGATGGGGCCCATGCAGTCTGATTCGCAGGTCATCTCACTTGGTTCATTTCATACACTTGCACGAGCCTGCCCAGTCCCTCTGGGAGCTGGGTTAGCAACTTCTGAAATATGGTGAACTGTTTACGTGTCTGTCTTCAACGTCACAAGATTGTTAACTCCTGGAAGATGGATTTGTGTTTTATTCATGCCTGTAAGCCTTCTGGATCTATTACAGTAAGCGATACTTAGTAGGCACGTGCACACACCCACATGCGTGTGCACACACACACACATACACACATAAAATTTACCAGAAGCAAGGGTAATCATTGTCCTCACAGACTACATTTTCCAAAAATGGGCCCCTTCCAGTCATCTTGAATATGTCAATGTAACTGTTATCAATCTTATAATGAAAGAATATTCATTTCATGAATAGAGGAATAGAGGTAAAGGAAGCAATGTAAAAACCAAACATTTAGGAAACATTTAGAGGATGCTCCAAGAGTATTGTCTTTTTTTTTTTTTTTGGCACTATTTATTCAGCACCAAATGTTGCAATGATCCAGGCTCTTAGGTACATCTTAATGGCAGCATGTACCCATATCACTCTTCAAGTCTGTCTCTCTCTCTTTCTCTCTGTTTATCTTTCATAACCACATAGCTACCTACTTACCTGTGTGTGTCCATGGACGTATATACCTGACCTTCTCAAGTTCCCCAAATCAGCATTTGCCTGACATTGTGTATCATCTAAGGTTATTCACACAGTGGAGAAGGAAGGTGAAAGACAGTTTATGAGTCAAGTGAGTTTTTCACCCTTTTTTGGCACAAAAAAAAGAAAAAACCTAAAAATAACTGTCACATGCCTAAACACAGAGTCTATACTCTGTGGGGAAGGCTTTTGGGATATCAGGCATTTGGGTGACAGAATCCAATGCACCAACTTGCCTGCCAGGCTATTAATGTAGGTACTGCTTGGTTGTTATTAAAGTTCACTTTAAATAACACCCGAATTTTTTAAATTACTCACTTGTGCCTGTCTGGATTTGAAGTCATGGAGAAAAAGGAGACAGCAGCAGTTGTCTTTTTCTTTTTTGGTTGGTGTTTTTTTTTTTTTTTTTTTTTTTAATCTCAGAATGTATTTTTATCTTTCTTCTGGAGCCATTTCCTCCCGGGTGTTGTGTGAAGTGTTACATAATGAAATGATCATAAGATGGCATTTTCCCCTCTTCAGGCTTCAGGGGATACAAGACTTCACAAACAAGACAGATTAAGTGCACCTTTAATGGTCAAAATGATATTTCAAATAAGCAAAGGCTCCTAAAAGAGAACAAATAATAAAGGCTTGCAGGTCTCAGAGGCATACTTCTTTTCATTTTTTAAAATTGTGTTAAAAAAACATATAAACATAAAAGTTACCACCTTAACCATTTTAAAGTATACAGTTCCATGATATTAAGTTCCTTCACATTGTTGTACAACCATCACTACCACCATCCATCTCCAGAACTCTTTCATCTTGCAAAACTGAAACTCTATACACATTAAGCACAACATCCCATTCCCTTCTCTCCCAGCCCCTGGCAAACTACCGTTTTATTTTCTGCCTCTGTGATTTTGACTGCTCTAGGTATCTCATCTAAGTGGAATCATGCAGTATTAGCCTTTTTGTGACCAGCTTATTTCACTTAGCATAATGTCCTCAAGGTTTATCCATGTTGTAACATGTGTCAGAATGTCCTCTTTTAAGGCTAAATAATATTCATATTCAATGTATTGAATTCAATACATATGTACCACATTTTGCTTATCCATTCATCTGTCAATGGACACTTAGGTTGCTTCCATCTTTTAGCAATTGTGCATAATTCTGTTATGTACAGACATACAAATATCTCTTAGGATCCCTGTTTTCAATTCTTCTGGGTATATACCCAGAAGTGGAATTGCTGGATCATATGGTAGGTCTATTTTTAACTTTTTGAGGAACTGCCATACTGTTTTCCACAGCAGCTGTACGATTTTATATTCCCACCAATAATGCACAAGGGCTCCAATATTATTTTCTCTCTGTTTTTTTTTTTTTGATAGCAGCCATCCTAAGGAGTGTGAGGTGGTATCTCACTGTGATTTTGATTTGTGTTTCCCTAATGATTAGTGATGTTGAGCATCTTTTCATGTGCTTATTGGTCATTTGTATGTCTTCTTTGGAAAATGTCTGTTCAAGTCTTTTGTCAAAGGCATACTTTTTATGATGCCATCCCCACTTTGGGGTAGGAGGGTCAGAGGTGAAGGAGACTAAGGGGTATTGGACACTGTACTTGTTATGTGCCAGGTTCCATACCTGGCTTCATGATAAGTTCATTAACAGTGAGAAAAGAGAGGGACACTCCAGAGAGGGAGCATCCTCAAGGCAGGTGCAGATAACAATTCAGATGGGATCCCAGTGACAGACACATGAGCATCTCCTGGAGGCTGGGGGCCTGCCAAGAAGAAGAGAGATGGGGTGGGGGACAGGAGTCCAGCAAAGGAGCAAACTCCCTGCAGGGTGGGTTCTGCGGACAGTTGCAATAATGGGTAAGAGCAAAGTCCTTCTATGTCTGCACTGGACTCCAGTGTCACCGTTTACTACCTGTTTGACCTTGAGTAAGTCACCTAACCTTTGTAAGCCTCCATTTATTCATCTGTAAAACAGGAATTATAATGCCCACAGCACAGGGTGGTTTAGAGAACTAAATGAGATATGTCATCTAATAGTAGATGCCAGGGGAAGGGTAGCTTTTCTTATTGTTTTCCAGAACTCTGGGTTTCTAAGAACTACAAGTTCAAGTCAGTCAGACTCCAAATACTTTGTTATTTCCACTATAACCCACAGAAAATTTATAATATCCATGGAATGTAAATGAATACAGCTATTCAGTACAGGCTCAAAGTTTCCCATGGGAGTGTGGCTTTCCTACATTTTGCTGTTATCACAGTGAAACCCAAGGAATTGTGAGCCCAGGTGTATCTGCTTAGAAGGAGATCATCTGAATCAATGGCTTCAATGAAACTGAGCCAAGGGGAAAACCTAACCTCCCCAGAGCAATTGCTATGTGCCAGGTACTGTGCCAGGCCCCTGTACATCTGATCTCATTATGACTTCCAACCTCCTATAAGGTAAGGAATTTTACTTCCATTTTACAGATGAGAAAACTGAGACTCAGACAGGGAGCAACTTGTAAAAGGTCAACAGAGCATAGATAGTGGGACCAGGATTTCAATTTTGGTTGGCCTTGACTCTAAAACCCCTGACCCTCCCACTATTCTATTTTATACATTAGGCAAATAATGCTTTAGGATTTATATTAGACATTTTTAGGGATTTTGGACTATTTTGGCATTTGGTGTCATGATTAGGCTATGGGGCTTAGATGGCATCCATTTCTCTTTCAATCTTCCTCCGTTCTTCCCTATCTTTCTTTTTAAATATCCCTTTCTCTAATTTAAAATTTCTTTCCTCTTACTAATTAAATTTGAAACCTTTTGCACAGCAAAGGAAAACATCAACAAAACAAAAAGACAACGTACAGAATGGGAGAAAATATTTGCAAATGATATGACCAATAAAGGATTACTATATATATATTATAATATATATATTACTATATATTGTAGTATATATAAACAGTTCATACAACTTAACATCAAAAAAAAACCCAATTAAAAAATGAGCAGAAGAACTGAATAAATGTTTTTTTCAAAGAGAACAACATACAGATGGCCAACAGGCACATGAAAACCTGCTCTACATTGCTAATCATCAGGGAAATGCAAATCAAAACCACAAGGAGATATTACCTCACACCTGTCAGAATGACTATCATCAAAAAGAATACAAATAACAAATGTTGGCAAGGATGTAGAGAAATGGGAACCCTTGTACACTGTTGGTGGCAATGTAAATTGGTGCAGCCACTGTGGAAAACAGGGTGGAGGTTTCTCAAAAAACTAAAAAACAGAACTACTATATGACCCAGCAATTCCATTCCTGGGTATATATCTGAAGAAAACAAAAACACTAATTCAAAAAGGTACATACACCCCAATGTTCCTAGCAGCACTGTTCACAATTGTCAAGATATGGAAGCAACCTAAGTGTCCATCAAAAGATGAATGGATGAAGAAGATGTGGTACACATATACAATGAAATACTACTCAGCCATAAAAAAGAACAAAATTTTGCCATTTACAGTTACATGGATGGACTTGGAGGGCACTATGCTAAGTACGTCAGACAGAGAAAGACAAATAGTGTACGATATCACTAATGTGTGGAATCTAAAAAATACAACAAACTAGTGAATATAACAAAAAGAAGCAGACTCACAGATATAGAGAACAAAAAAGTGGATACCAGTGGGGGGGTAGGGGGAGGGCAATACAGCAATCAGGGGGAGTGGGAGGCACAAACTACTGTGTGTAAGATCGGCTCAAGGATGTATTGTACAAAATGGGAACATAGTCAATATTTTGTAATAACTGTAAATAGAAAGTAAACTTTAAAACTTGTATAAACATTTAAAATAAAAAAAAATTTCTTCTATCCTTATAAACCTAATTTTCCTGGATCTCCACGTTGAGTTGGAGGGAGTACCCAGGAGGGATTTGCTTTTTTTTTTTTTTTTTTTTTTTTTTGCGGTACACGGGCCTCTCACTGTGTGGCCTCTCCCGTTGCGGAGCACAGGCTCCAGACGCGCAGGCTCAGCGGCCATGGCTCACGGACCCAGCCGCTCCGTGGCGTGTGGGATCTTCCTGGACTGGGGCACGAACCCGTGTCTCAACCACTGCGCCACCAGGGAAGCCCGAGATTTGCTCTTTTGAATTCGAACACATGGTCCCTGGAGGGCTGCACCTGTGATCAGACTTAGCTTCTCTGCCTGCTGAACTGGCCGCATACAGCTGGAAGGAGATGGCTCTTCCCCTTCTGAGTGTCAAGAGAAGCAAAAAGCTAGAGTGAGAAACGACTGGGAGCTTTCAGATTCCTTTGGGAGTTGGCAGAAGACACAGGGTTGAAGAAAAGAGTGGAAAGGGGCAAGTGAGGATCGGGTGTGGGGAAAAGACAGGCATAGTGTGAGGAAAAGAAAGGCATAGTGCTGGGAGGTGAGATCATCAAATTCCTCACTCTTCCCTGTTCTCTGATTGTGTTCCATTTCTCTAGAGCTGCCAAAGGTCCACTGTGCTTGCTGATGGCCAAAGGTCACACACTCAAATGTCTAAAGAGCCCAGCAAAGTAACCCAAATCAGTGATGTGGACCAAACGATCAAATGCAGCTATTTACTTTCATTGCACTATGGCTGATTTTACTGGCACTCAAACATGAACCTTGCAGTGATTTCACTGCCTTTTCTCTCCAATAAGCTTTCCATCACACATCTTTCCCATATACTGTATATAATTTTAACCATTTGTTTTTTGATGGTGTCATCAGTTGTATTCTTGCAATACAACCTTCAATATAGTCTTTCAATACAGACTCACTTTATTTGCATATTAAACTCATAAGAATGTTTTTAACTTCCACCAAAAAAAGTGTTCTCTCAAGTTTTTCTTGAAACACATGGCCCTTTTTTCTCAACAGTTTGGCTTTCCTCTCTTGAGAGAGGTGTGGGTATAGAGAAATATTCCTCTTCCAAAAGCAAAGCACCAGTGCCAGTGAGAAATAGCCACTGTGACTTGGGTTAGGGGTCAGGGAGAAAATAAGGATTTGGTGCTTGCTATGGAGACATGTTTTTCTACAAGTGACATCTGCCTCTCAGCTCCACCTGAAGGCTGCCATGTGGGAATGCTGGTCCAGTATGGCCAGATCTTCTGATTTTTCCTTTTTTTAATTTTTAGAAAAAAATTGTTTTATTTTTTTATGCAACAGGTTCTCCTTAGTTATCTATTTTATACATATTAGTATATATATGTCAATCCCAATCTCCCAATTCATCGCACTGCCACCACCCCCCACCCCGCTGCTTCCCGCCCCCCCCCCCACGCCTGGTGTCCATACGTTTGTTCTCTACATCTGTGTCTCTATTTCTGCCTTATAAACCAGTTCATCTGTACCATTTTTCTAGATTCCACATATATGCATTAATATATGATTTTGTTTTTCTCTTTCTGACTTACTTCACTCTGCATGACAGTCTCTAGGTCCATCCACATCTTTACAAAGGACCTAATTTTATTCCCTTTTAAGGCTGAGTAATATTCCATTGTATATATGTACTACATCTTCTTTATCCATTCATCTGTCGTTGGGCATTTAGGTTGCTTCCATGACCTGGCTATTGTAAATAGTGCTGCAATGAACACTGTGGTGCATGTGTCTTTTTGAATTATGGTTTTCTCAGGGTATATGCCCAGTAGTGGGAGTGCTGGGTCATATGGTAATTCTATTTTTAGTTTTTTAAGGAACCTCCATAATGTTCTCCACAGTGGCTGTATCAATTTACATTCCCACCAACAGTGCAAGAGGGTTCCCTTTTCTCCACACACTCTCCAGTATTTGTTGTTTGTAGATTTTCTGATGATGCTCATTCTAACCAGTGTGAAGTGATACCTCATTGTAGTTTTGATTTGCATTTATCTAATAATTAGTGATGTTGAGCAGCTTTTCATGGGCCTCTTGGCCATCTGTATGTCTTCTTTGGAGAAATGTCTATTTAGGTCTTCTGCCCATTTTGGGATTGGGTTGTTGTTGGTTTTTTTTAATATTGAGCTGCATGAGATGTTTATATATTTTGGAGATTAATTAATCCTTTGTCCATTGATTCATTTGCAAATATTTTCTCCCGTTCTGAGGGTTGTCTTTTGGTCTTGTTTATAGTTTCCTTCGCTGTGCAAAAGCTTTTAAGTTTCATTAGGTCCCATTTGTTTATTTTTGTTTTTACTTCCATTACTGTAGGAGGTGGGTCAAAAAAGATCTTGCTGTGATTTATGTCTAAGAGTGTTCTTCCTATGTTTCCCTCTAAGAGTTTGATAGTGTCCAGTCTTACATTTAGGTCTCTAATCCATTCTGAGTTTATTTTTGTATATGGTGTTAGGGAGTGTTCTAATTTCATTCTTTTACATGTAGCTGTCCAGTTTTCCCAGCACCACTTATTGAAGAGACTGTCTTTTCTCCACTGTATATCCTTGCCTCCTTTGTCATAGATTAGTTGACCATAGGTGCATGGGTTTATCTCTGGGCTTTCTATCCTGTTCCATTGATGTATGTTTCTGTTTTTGTGCCAGTACCATATTGTCCTGATTACTGTAGCTTTGTAGTATAGTCTGAAGTCAGGGAGTCTGATTCCTGCAGCTCCATTTTTTCCCCTCAAGATTGCTTTGGCTATTCAGGGTCTTTTGTGTCTCCATACAGATTTTAAGATTTTTTTGTTCTAGTTCTATAAAAAATGTCATTGGTAATTTGATAGGGATTGCATTGAATCTGTATATTGCTTTGGGTAGTACAGTCATTTTCACAATATTGATTCTTCCAATCCATGAACACGGTATATCTCTCCATCTTTTGTGTCAGCTTTAATTTCTTTCATTAGTGCCTTATAGTTTTCTGAGTAAAGAGATCTTTTACCTCCTTAAGTAAGTTTATTCCTTGGTATTTTATTCTTCTTGTTGCAATGGTGAGTGAGATTGTTTCCTTAATTTCTCTTTCTGATCTTTCATTGTTAGTGTATAGGAATGCAAGAGATTTCTGTGCATTAATTTTGTATCCTGAAACTTTACCAAATCTTCTGATTTTTCAAGAGAAACCAGGAATTCTGATTTTTATGTAAAATCTTTTTAATTTAATTTAGTTTATAAAAAAACACTGCGCATGCCTATCCAAACACTTCTGAGGGTCACATCTATCTTATAAATTATTGATACATTAATTCTGTAGGCCTTGGGATCACACTGCTTCATCTTCAGATTAACTCTACTTGTACTGCCAAAACATCCCCCTGATCTTACACAGTCAGCATTTTCTCCTACAGAACACCGCCACCCCCAGTATTTCACACTGTCTACTACCATTTCCTTCATGAAATTCTCGAGTCTTTAATTCTCTTCCATTTCCTCAGAGTTGACATGAGATCATTTGTGCTTGCTATAGGCCAGCACTTCCCAAACTTGGCCCTTTAAGAAATATGCTTTGCTTTATGTGTGTACACTTGGACTATTGTTCATTTAACACTACTCCTTAAGTATGTTCATTTTCTTATTTAAATAAACTTATTTTTATGGAACTTATGCCATTACCAAAAATAGAAAAACAGCATCTCTGGTTGTATTTGTCAGGGTCTTACCCTAATATTAACTGTCGTAACAATCCCCAAGCCTCAGAGCTACACACATAAAAGTTCATTTTTATTTTATTTTTTAAAGGTTTTGTTCATGAAAAATCCAACACAGATTTTCCTGATTAGGCATTTCTCCTCCTTCTTATGAAACCACCATCCCAACACTTGGGATTGAATGTCAGCATCAAAGGGAAGGAGAGTTCATGGTGAAAGCATGTCAGCCACATAGCCACCTTGACCCCACGATGACACACTTCACTTCTAGTAGCATCTCACTCTGGTCAGAACTAATTTCAAAGTCCTTCCCAGATTCAAAGGGACAGGACATATAGTCAATGGCAGGGCAGTCACCTGACAGCAACAAATCTACCATGGGAGAGAGGCACAAATCCCAGTAGTCAGTTAGCCATCTCTGTCACACCTGCCATCAAAAGTAATTGAAAAAGAAAATACAATAAGTTCCTGGGCCCCAGATTCCCCATATCCTATGCCTGAACTTCATCTTCATACTGTGGAATCAGAGAGATGCTAAAAAAGAATCTCCCTCTTGTCTCTGGTGCCCTAATGTCTCTCCCTTGCCCTAAGTCTTTCCAGTTCTCTATATGAAGGTAGAGGCTGCATCTGAAATGAGATTTCAGGCCATGACATAAACTATGTCACCTCCTAGCTGGTCTCCTTGGATTCCACTCAAGCCATCTTTCAATCCATTTTTCAACGTACTAGTCATTACTTTTTAAAATGTTAATAAGATCAAACTTCACCCCTGCTTAACACCTCCTAAAGGGACTTCATTGTGCTTAGAATATTCAGACTCCTACCAGGGTCCATAAGGGCCTGCTCAATGTGGCTCCACCTAAGCCTCAGACCGGTCTCTCACTCACTGGTCCTTTTGCTTGGAACATTCTTCCCCAGACTTTGCTCATAGCAGTCTCCTTTTTGCCCTCAGGCATCAGCTCAAATGTCTTTTTGTGGAATCTGGCCCTGACTTCATCTAAGTAGCCCCACTCCATGCCCCACTGTGGACACTGCTCTCTACCCTAGTTCTCTGCTTTTTCAAATTCATAGCACTTAACAGCATCCAAGAGCATTTTTGTTTATTTTTTGTCTTCTTAATTAGAATTTTCACTGTAGATTTTCCCACCTCTAGAAGAGTGCCTGTACCAGAGAAGCTGATCAGAGAAGAGCTGCTGAATAAGTGAGTGAATGAATGAACGCATAGATGAATGAGCTTCTCTCTTCAGAGGACTGGGTGACGGCAGCCCTCGCTGGGGATGGGATAGGATTGCGACTCTGAGGTGAAGCTCTGATCTCTACACTCTTTCGCTAAAGGGTCAGGACTGGTTTCCTTCATCCTTAGCAGATTGTGTTGACATGCATGGACATTATCAATGATGTGAAAACAGCTTGAATCAACTTGAGTGGAGGCTCTTAGTCAAATTCCAAGGAAATAAGCATTTGATTCAAGAATGGGTGAAATACCAAGCTAGATTGGTAAAATGACAAACATACAAATATTTTAATAAGCAAACAGTATATATCAGTTGTTCTTTCAGCAGGAGTCTGCTAGGTATCTAGACCTGCAGGTCCCGTCTGAGATCACTGTGGTAGACGGGACCTGATTCTTCACCCCTCTGAGTCCACACCCTCACTACATGACTCTGCCACCTCCCACTCAAGAGGGAGGTCTTTCCCCACCACTGTGACATTGGGCTTGGCCATGTCATACTTACTTTAGCTGATGGATGGTTAGTGGAAGTGACACAATCAGGGTTTTGAAGTGTAGTTGTACCTTGGGGCATGTTTTCTTACATCTCTGCCACTGCCACAGGAAGGACATGCCCAGGATAGCCTCCTGGTCCCAAGAAGAAAAAAGACACTTGGAATAGAGTCACTTCAGCCAACACTGACCTAGATGAGCTGACCTCCAGCCCACTCACAAGCACATGAGACAAAATAAACAATGATTGTTTTAAGTCATTGAGTGTTGGGGTGGATTTGACACAGCAGTAGTTGGTGGATATAGCTGTCTAGCCCATGCCCCTGAAAGGTAGGCCTCTGGTGCACACAACCCATTATCCCCATTTTGAAACTCTGACCTAGTCCACTTCCTTCTGTGCTTTCTTTTTCTTTTTTTTTTAAACCTCTTTATTGGAGTAAAATTGCTTTACAATGGTGTGTTAGTTTCTGCTTTATAACAAAGTAAATCAGCTATACATATACATATATCCCCATATCTCCTCCCTCTTGCGTCTCCCTCCCACCCTCCCTATCCCACCCCTCTAAGTGGTCAAAAAGCACCTAGCTGATCTCCCTGTGTTATGTGGCTGCTTCCCACTAGCTATCTAGTTTACATTTGATAGTGTATATAAGTCCATGACACTCTCTTGCTTCATCCCAGCTTCCCCTTCCCCCTCCCCATGTCCTCAGGTCCATTCTCTACATCTGCGTCTTTATTCCTGTCCTGCTCCTAGGTTCTTAATAAACTTTTTTTTTTTTAGATTCCATATATATGGGCTAGCATACGGTATTTGTTTTTCTCTTTCTGACTTACTTCACTCTGTATGACAGACTCTAGGTCCATCTATCTCACTACAAATAACTCAATTTCATTTCTTTTTATGGCTGAGTAGTATTCTATTGTATGTATGCGCCACATCTTCTTTATCCATTCAACCTAAGTGATGGACACTTAGGTTGCTTCCATGTCCTGGCTATTGTAAATAGAGCTGCAATGAACATTGTGGTACATGACTCTTTTTGAATTATGGTTTTCTCAGGGTATGTGCCCAGTAGTGGGATTGCTGGGTCATATGGTAGTTCTATTTCTAGTTTTTTAAGGAACCTCCATACTGTTCTCCACAGTGGCTGTATCAATTTACATTCCCACCAACAGTACAAGAGGGTCCCCTTTTCTCCACACCCTCTCCAGCATTTATTGTTTGTAGATTTTTTGATGATGACTATTCTGACTGGTGTGAGGGGATATCTCATTGTAGTTTTGATTTGCATTTCTCTAATGATTAGTGATGTTGAGCATGCTTTCAAAACACATTAACTCTTTTAATATTCCCAACAACTTTATAAAGTAGGTACTATTGTTATCCTCATTCGACAGATGAGGAAACTGAGGCACAGAATGTTTAAGTTGCATGCTCAAAGTCATACCCGAGCTATGAAACCAGGCAATGTGACTCCAGAGCTCCCATTGTCACCACAATGCTACATGGACTCTTAATGCTTGTTGCCAGTCTGGCCAATGACATCATTGTCCCCATGCCTTGAGAGGAGGCAGCTTTCTTTGTAGTTGCCAATAACCCTTTTGCACAGGGCTTTTATACAGTGAAAGAGTAGAAGTCACATATTTTGAGCTCCTATTATGTGTCAGGTGCTTTTCAGGTGTTATCTAATCTAGCTAGGTGGGGATTATCCTTATTTTCAGATGAGGAAAATGCGATTCATACAGGGCAAGTGGCCTCTTCAAGGTCACACAGCTTATAATTTTCAGAACCACACTTTGATCCCAAACGCCTACCATGCTTTGATTCCAAACCACGCTTTGATTCCAAACATCCTCTAGAGGAGGAGTCTATGACTCCAAACACCATGCTGTTTGTGGTATTCTAATTGGGAAAATAAATATCTTTTTGCTGTCTTGTCCTACGAGGGCAAGAATGGACCAAGTCCATGTGCCCTGGGGTGCTCTATTGGGGTACAGAAAAGAGAAAAGTGAGTTATAAGTACTAGAGTCTTGATTCTACTACTGCCTCTTCTGGGTAATAGCTGTGTGGCCTTAGGCAAGTACCCTTCCTTCTCTGGGACTTTCACCCTCACCTATAAAATGAGAACACTGTGATTTATTCCTGAGAGAGCTGATTTAAATTGACACTTGCCTTCCTCAGGTGCCTCTCATGAACAGGTGTGCTTTGGCGTCATGATGCCAGAGTTGCTCTTTTTCAAGAAGGAAACTTGGAGTTATATGAACTAGAGAAGCATGTTCCTCATGGAAGAGTAGACTGTGTTTTGTTTTGAAGAAACTTGTACAGATGTATTATTTCTAGAATATTCTGAGAAAACCTAACTTTAGTCATGGATGGTGTAGAAACTGGGTTACAGAGACCTCACTATCACCCAACTCAGAGCCTGGATGGAGCAAACACCCACAAACACCCAGATGAAGCCAGGGGTAGAAAATGTGCTTGAGTCAAGGACACAACGAAGAACTGAATTCTTTCCTCCTGTTGCAAAGAGTAGAGTTTCCCTGGGGAAGTGGGTAGAAATTTTGGATGGCAAGGCAGCGTGTTAGTGAGGATAGGCTATGTTATGCTGCAGTAACAAACAAAAGAGAATCTTCGTGGCTTAGTACCATAACAGGGTACTTTTTATTCCTGTCCATGTCTGATGTAGGTTAAGCCATTCTCTTCCAAGTGGTGACACAGGAACCCAGACTGCATCCATCTCATGTCCCTGCCATCCCATGGTGGCTCCAAGGCCTCACTGATATCATCCAGTCCACAGATGGGATTAGGAAGATGGAGCTAAGGAACAAGGAAGCCTACACAGGAGGCACCCACAGAGGCTGAAATGTGGGGCCCTCTGCCCTGCACCTACCTTGGGTGGCATAAGAGAATGGGTGGGTTGCATTATTCCTTCCATGTACAGTGATAGGAGCATATAATAAACTTTCCATAAAATAAGTTATGAAAACCTCAAATATCCTTTAACTCACTTTAAAGCCAAAATTCACAAAGCTTCCTTTTCCTCACTCTTGGAAATAAATCTGCCACTTTTCCACATACCCCTGTGTGTCCTTGAGTTAGGTCCTATAGCTTCTCTAAGCCTCTGTTTCCCCATCTGTCATACGAGGATCACAGTCCCTCCTAACTGGATTTTTGTGAGGCTTATGAAAGAAGATGATTGTGGGAATGCTTAGGAGGTTGCAAAGCAGACCAAATATACTGAGCACTATCAGGACACCTAGAATGTACTCTCTCTCCCAGTTCAGCCTGGACTCAATATCTATGTCTCCGGAGCAAGCCTTTTCAGATAAAAATCGCATGTCACTTCTCTTTGTTCATTCCAGCCCATTTACTTTAAAATCTTTCTTTCCTTGTCAGGAGATAGAGGCAGGTGGCACACTGTGTAAACCGTGAAAGAGATTATGAAAATATCTGCAGATCTTGTGCCATCTCCAAATACTTCAACATAAATATTTGTTGGAGGTTGGTCCAACTTCCCGGCCCAAGAGGAGGACAGAAGGTGAGCTCCAAGCTGGACGTGGGAACAAACCTCCTAGAAATCTGTCTTTTTGTGGGAGACTAAGTGAATGAACTGCAGCCTGAAAGATTTAAATTTAAAACTCCATCCTCCCTTTAGTGCAGCAAAAGGAGGCCATGATTGAGTTAGGGGGTCTTTGCCCAACTAGTCATGGCCATGTCTTGCCTCCACACTTTTGCATGTGCTGTTCTCTGCCAGAACTTCCCTTTCCACGCTATCTACTTGGGGATTCCTTCTTCATCCTCTAAGAAAAACAAGACTAAAAGGCTAGTTAGTCCCTTTAAAAGGCATTCGTTTCTAGAATGCCTCCTCTAACTGCCCCGTCCCCAGAACTTTCTACTTGGTCCCCCTCTGCTCATCATCATCATCATCACTGTCACCATCACTAACATTTATTGAGAGCTTACTGCTGCTCAAGCATTGCTTAAAAACTTTATATTCAGTGCTCACAACCATCTCATGAGGAAACCGAGGCCAATGAAATGAGGTGACAGCCCAGATCATGTGGTTATATATGCAGAGGTGGCTGAGAAAGGCCTGGACAGTGTCTCCAAAGATTGGGCTCTTGGTCATCATTCTATAGCTCCCTTCCAACCCCATCTGCTCCTCAAGAGCTGGGGCTGTGCCTTATTCACCTCTCTGTTCCCACCATGGGCCCTCACAGAGTAGATATCTAGCAAGTTTATCTGGCTGAATGAATTAATGAGTGAATGAATGATTGAATGTGAGCTTCCCTAACACAGCTCTAAGTAAAAGTCTCAGCATATAGAAGTGGCTCCCTGAGTGCTTATTGAAAGGATAAACAACAATATAAAATAACCAGGATCCCCAAATGTGGGTCCCTATTGCTTACTCCGCACAGCTCATCCTGGCCCCCACTGCATCTTTCCAGGTCATCTCACCCTCAACACCATCTATTGGACTACAGAGGGGAAACTAGTTCAGCGCCCAGGTACATCTCTAGGGCATCCAAGTTGCCCCCCGCTCCCAGCCAAGGTGTTCCCAATAAGTCTGGGGCCTGGTGTATACAAGGTATCCCACGAAAACTCCCTGGGTCCCTGTCACCCTGTCGTTTCCAGGGGCCTGGCTCTGGTCACCATTGCCAGTTCCTTCTGAGTCTCAGTCCATGGCCCTGCTCTATAAGGAGCTGCCAATGACTGAGAGCCTTCTAAGCACTAGACTCCATGCTGGGTGCTTTCCATGCATTGTTTCTAATCACCATTGCACTTTTTGCAGCCAGGGTGCTTCTCTCCATTTTATAATTGGGAAAACCTAGGCTCAGAGAGATGACATGACTTGCCTAACGACACACATATGGTAAGGAGAGGAATCAAGACTCCAGCTTATTACCATATGACCCTACAATCCCACTCGTGAGCATATGTTCAGAGAAAACCATAATTAGAAATGATAAATGCACCCCAATGTTCATAGCAGCACTATTTACAATAGCAAAGACATGAAAGCAATCTAAATGTCCATTGACAGATGAATGGATAAAGAAGATATGGTATCTTTATACAATGGAATATTACTCAGCCATAAAAAGAATGAAATAATGCCATTTGCAGCAACATGGATGGACCTAGAGATTATCATTCTGAGTGATGTAAGCCAAAGATAAATATCATATGATATCACTTATATGTAGAATATAAAAAAATGAACTTATATACAAAACTGAAATAGACACACAGACGTAGAAAACAAACTTATGGTTACCAAAGGGGAACGAGGGGAGAGATAAATTAGGAGTTTGGGATTAACATATGTATACTACTGTATATAAAATAGGTAACAAGCAAGGACTTACTGTATAGCACAGAGAACTATACTCAGTATTTTATAATGACCTATAAGGGAAAAGAATCTGAGAAAGAATATATATATATATATGTAGATAGATAGATAGATATCTGTATCACTTTGTGTATACCTGAAACTAACACAGCATTGTAAATCAACTATACTTTGATTAAAAAAATTTAAAAAAAAGACTCCAGCTTAGGCCTTTCTGATTCCAAAACTCAAGATCTTTCTGATATTCCAGAGTCCCTCCTTCCTACCCTCAGGTTTTAATCTGGGACTTTGGTATCCAGCTAACTCTTGCCTGTCTCCTGGGGTTGCCCAGTCCTCCAGGACCACCAGTCCTTGGCCAGAGTCCCATTATGTATAAACACATCTCCTGGTGCTGCACCTCCCATCTGGACACCCCGATGGCAGCTCACAGTCAACCTAGGTTGGGTCCCTACTGCTAGATGGTAAGCTGAATGGACACGGGCTCCTGCATTTCAGCTCTGTGTGCTATGCCTGGATCCAAGGCTGTCCCCCACCCATCCATACATGCATGTTATCCCCAGAGCTGGGCATGGCAGCTGCCCCGGCTCCCCTCTTCTGCCATCCCCAGCTACACAGAGCAGTGCCAAATAGTGCAGCCAACGCAACCCCCATGGAGATTCCCCTCCGCCACACCACCATCCCTGAAGCAGCAGCAGAGGAATTCCTGGCCAGGAACATGCGTTCTCCCAGCAATTTGCAAGAAGGCCTTTTGCAATTTATATCTTCAGCTCTGCTGAAGAAAATGGGAATGGATGGGCTCACTGAGCAGAAAATGCCAGAAGGCATTCCAGAATCCAGGATCCCAAACCCAGGCCTTCTGTGAGGGGACTGAACAGACATGCAATGCTGGGAGGAAATTCTTACCCCATGTCAGGCTACACAGGCTCAGAAAGTTATTTGTAAACAAAAGAGTGTGTATTTTCAAGGAACCTACTGAGTATGAATCAGAATAGAACAAGAGGAGAAGTCATGAAGACATCCAATCAGCTTTGACACTTACTGGCTCTGTGGCCTTCATTCATCATTCAGTAACTACTATAGAGCACCTACTATGTGCTGGGCACAAGGCAAGGCACCAGACATACAATGGTGAATGACACTGAAAAAAACAATCCTTATTCTTGCGGAGCTTGGAGTCTAGTAATAGGGGAGGTTGATAAGAACTTAATCAGCAAATAAACAAGTGTAGAATTATAGGTTGTAGTAATGGAATAATACCAGCACAGAAAAGAATGAGGGTATGAGATAAGCTAATAGGAAGGGTACTGTCCTTGGGGAGGGTGGTCAGGTTATGCCTCTCTAAAGAGGTCTGGGAAAAGACCTGAAGTATGTGGAGCCAGCCAGGAAAGCAGGAAGGAGAGCCCTGCAGGCACAGGGCACGGCACAGGCAGAGATCTGGAATCAGGAAAGGGCTGGGCATGACCAAGAATTGAGGCAAAGGGGTTGCAGGAGATGCCAGGATGGGGAGCAGGCATTTGCCACGAGATGCAGGTGGCAAGGCAAGCAGGACCAGAACATGTGGGCCAGGTGGGCCATGAAAGACTTCGGATTTTTGTCTTAAGAATGGAATTTGGGATTAACATATACACACTACTATATATAAAATAGATAACCAACAAGGACCTACTGTATAGCACAAGGAATTCTACTCAATATTCTGTAATAACCTAAATGGAAAAAGAATTTGAAAAAGAATAGATACATGTATACGTATAACTGAATTACTTTGCTGTACACCTGAAACTAACACAACATTGGTTATCAACTATACTTCAAGAAAAAAATAAAAAAAGACAATATCTAAGAGTTTTTAGGCAAAGGAATGATGTATTCTATTTTACATTTTTTTTGGAAGATCACTCTGGCTGCAGGTAGATTGGAGGAGAAGGAGAGTGAAATCAGGGAGGCCACTTAGAAGGCTGCTGTGGTCACCCAAGACAGAGGATATGGCAGTTTGGTTGGGGGAGAGGGGATCGTAGTAAAGATGCACAGATGTGAGTGTATTCAAGGGAAATTTAGGATGCAGAAAAAATAGGTCTTGGTTATAAATGAGTTCT
This sequence comes from Mesoplodon mirus, assembly GCF_964341445.2. NCBI lineage: Eukaryota > Metazoa > Chordata > Mammalia > Artiodactyla > Ziphiidae > Mesoplodon > Mesoplodon mirus. The sequence goes on along the minus strand of NC_138980.1, from coordinate 18,117,315 downwards.
GCGAGCTAAACAAGAAAGATGTCTAAAAGGACAACTGAGTGAATTGGGAAAGGGAAAGCCAGGAGGAAAAACAAATTGAAGAGAAAAGTGTGAGGTGCAGGAGGGACTGGGAGTTCAGTTTGTAGACATACATTTGGGAAACACCCTGGTCTAGATGTGAGTAAGCAGTAGGAAATATGAGTCTACAATTCAGGAGAGAGGTCGGGATTGAAAATATAACTTCAGGAATCAGCTTAACATGCCTTAAGCCTCGGAACTATGTGAGATCATCCAGGGCAATTATGTAGAAAGAGAAAAGAACTCAGGACAAACCCCAAGGAAGTCCAACGTTTAGCGGGGAGGCAGGTTGCTTCGCCTCTCTGACTCTCATAGTTCCCATCTGTAAAATGGGACGGTAATCAAATCTACCTTCCAGGAGGATCACAAGGAATGCTTGTCCCCTTTTCCTTCCCCTAGTTGGGCACATTGGTTTAAGGACTTGAGTTTGAGGATCTGGCCCCGCCTCTCACTCTTGTATGTTCCAGATCTGTTTTCTCTTTGCATCTTCCTAACACTCTGTGAGCAGACGTACCATGAACACTTCACTCTCCTGCTGTCTTCCTATCTGCCTGGCTGCTCCTCCCTTGCCGGGGTCCAAAGTTTGCTTGGAGTGCCACCGGGCTCTTTTCTGGACCTAGCCACTGGGGACATGCTCTCCCTATCCCTAAATACCACCTAGTACCAGTGACTATGCGGTCTCCAGCTCCAGCTCTGCCCTTTCCAGAGAACTCTGGACCAACTGTTGAGCATCTCCACAAAAATGTCCAGTGGGAACTAAAATTTAACATAACCTCAAACTGCACTACCTTCATCCTTCCACCATCTTAGTAAAAGGTCTCACCATATGTTTAAATGCTCAAGCTAAAAATCAAGGTGTTAGCCTCCACATTCAGCCCATCAGTATATCCCATCAACACTATCTCCAAAAGGAATCTCCAATTCATCCAATTCCCTCCTGTCTACCACCACTCTCCTAGTGTAAGCTTCATCTCCTGCTTGGATAACTATGAGAGTCTCCTTCCTGGCCTCCCTGCTTCCATTCTTGCCTTCTTGAAACCATTCTGCATACAAATGTAAGTGGTGTTATTTCACTCTCCTACTTACATTTCTCCAGTGTTTTCCATTATCCTTAAAATAAAACCCAAACTCCTTATTGGTACATCCCTACATCACATGGTCCCTGCTTCTCTCCAACCTCCTCTGACACCATGTTCCCCAGGTCCCACCCTACTCCAGCCACATTGGCTTCCTTCTGCATCTAACACACTCAGGTCATTACTGGGGAACCATCTCAGCCCAAGCTCAACTGCCCTATGCCTGGGGTGGCCTGGTCCCTGGTCTTTGCAGGGCTGGTTCCTGCTTGACACCAGCCTCACTCTGTCCCAGGTCTTGCCTGACCTCTCCTTTCAAGTAGCCTCCCAGGCCCCCTCACATCTGAAGAGCCTTTTATCAACATCTGGGGTTTCCTTGTTTCCTTGTCTACCAGGAGCAGTAGACAAGCTAAAGCCCTCTTGGAGCCCTCAGTCTTGTTTGCTGATGTGTTCAGAACGGTCCTGGTATATGGCAGAGGGTTATTAGATATCTGTGAATAAATGAATGAATGAGACCCATTCTACAGGCAAGAGTGTGAGAGATAATAATGGTATTAGTAGCAGTGGCTAACATTTGTGAGTTCTTTCTATATATCTTACCATTTAACCTTCATGGCAGCTCTCTAACTATGGGCTTCTAACCTTGGCATTCCTGACAGTTTGACTAAGTAATTCTTTGTTGTGAGGAGTTGCCCTGTGCACTGTAAATACTTATCAGCATTCCTGGCCTCTACACACTAGATGCCAGTAACAGCAACCACCCACCAGTTGTGATAACCAAAAATATCTCCAAACATTGTCAAACGTCCCCTGGGGACAAAATCATACTGGTTGAAACTGTCCTAAGGTATTGTACCTCTAAAGTACTATTATAAAGTCCCCATGTTACAGTCGGAGAAACTATGGCACAGACAGAGTAAGTAAATTGCTCAAGATCATACAGGCAACTAACATGTAGACGAGGGCAAGGGCCATGGTGTGGGTAGGGCAGGAACTAAAAACAGAGGCTAGGACCCTGAGCCTGACAACCAGACATTTTGGCCTGAATTCAGGGGTCAGGAAATGTCAGGCTGCAGGACTGAACATCAAGAATCAAGGTCTGTTTCAGATTGAAAACCATGTCCAGAAATGGGGAGGTGGGTGGGTGTTAGGGGTGTTACTGAAGAGATGGGACCACTCCATCATTCACTCACCCATTCACAGAGAATCCACTGGTGACGGGACCTGTCCTCAATGCCAGGGTCTCAGGGTTGGAGCAGGAGCAGGTCATTTCCAAAAAGCCTGGAGTGAGCTGTGGACAGAAAGCCAAAACTGAGTGCCAACGATAGAAATATGAACACATAATTATAACCAACATTTATGGTGGGATTACTACATGCCTAGAATTTTACATATGTCATAACATATAATCTTCCCAATCCTAACATCATCCCCAGTTGACAGATGAGTAAACTGAGGAACAAAGAGGTTAAACTATTTATCCAAGGTCAAAGATCTAGATGAGTGATGGGCATGAAGTTCAAAGCCAAGATTTCCAGCCTCCAGAGTCTATCTCTCCACCTTTTGGATCTTCTGCCTGTCTCAGGAGATGGACACAGAGCAGAATGGAGACCATCACCAAGTTCAACAGGCAGAAGGGTAATAATTCCTTCTCTTCTCCCCTCCCTTCTCTCTCCCTCTTCCTCTTATTATTATTATTTGTAATAAAATCTACCTCTTGGTAAGAGGGAGACCTGGATTAGAAGACAAAGAAAGGGAAAAGCAAATGACTCAAAAAGGGAATGACAGTTCTCACCAAATCTACGACCTGTGTGATCTGGAGCAAGTCACTTGGCCTCCCCATGGCTCATTTCCTTCATCTTCCAGTGGGGAGATTAGTGATCCCCAACTCAACGGATAATTCGTGTAAAGGTTTTAAACTGTGATGTGCTGAGCAAAGATGAGCTTCTACTTCTGTGGATTCAACTGTAGCTTATCATGGGTGTACAAAACTACACTCTCAGATGTTGCTTTTCCTTAGCCAGGCGATGAGATCACAGTATGAAACTTGCCTCATGAATATTTTGAAGGCAACATTCGGTGTAGTTACAAGATCCAGGGGAGTGGTAGAATCACCTTTCAATACAAGCCCTGCAAATCCTCTTCTCCCAGCTGACAAGCTACTAGACCCATCTGCCCAACTTCCAACACGTCTCTCTTATGTCACCTCCTCCTGTGCATCCCAGCTGTTCCTGTGTTTGATCTGAACATCCTGCTTTCCCCAGGACCACTACACCCATCTATTCACTGTCTTCCTGGCCCCAGCCCAGCCTCCATGTGCTCCGGATGGCCCTGTCTAATGCACGAGCATGCACCCATCACTCTCTGCCTAAAATCTTCCAGTAGCTCCCCTGGCATCTGACGTTCTGCCTCATTTGCCCCCTCAATTTCATCTCCCACCCACTCTTCACATGGAAATGCCTAGGAGCACGTTATTGCCCTGCATAGTGATAGAACTGGTCCCTCCACACCTATCCTGAGAAGTCCTGGAGGCCAGGGGCCTTACATATTTTGTTTCCGGGTCCTCCCCACACTGTACAGTGACTGACACAGGGGAGTGCAAAGAAAATGTGGGTCATGAGTTTTGTAGGTATGACGCTTAGTCCACAAACCTGTCTGCACAGTGAAATCAATTTATTTTTCAAGTAACCAAACTTAATTTTGACTTGTGTATTCATTCCACCAGGAAGTAGAAATGAAAACTTGATCAGTAAGGTCCACACCCTCATCTCTGGAGCTGTATCTATGCTGAGGAAAGGAATCATGCTTGGTGCAAAACATCAAGGGAAGGGTAGTCTGGTCCTTAGACATCTCCCACTACCCCAGCTGGCATCCGCTGATAGGTCCACATTCCCAACTGATTCTTAGCAGCAGAAACCTTCAGTGCCCTCCTCATCCTGACCACAAACCTCACAAGGCCTGGTCAACTCTCCCAATTACCTTACGCCACTCTAGGGCTATGGAGATCTTGAAGAATCTGCCTAAGGTCTACCCTGCCTCCATGCTACTCCCTACACCACACTGGGGTGAGTGGGAGCTCTATAAAGCTGTTTCAGATCCATTTCCTTAGATAACATTTTGAAGCCATTTCTATAGTGTTGGGAAACTGAGAACACAGTGCCCCAGGCCTCCCCCAGAAAATGGGACTCAATTTCCCTCTGTCATTGACTCCTTGCCACTTCTGGGGTATATCGCCTCTATTCCTCCTGTGGATCACACGTGGTCTGTGAGGTGTGATGGACACAGTGCAGAGCCCCTTCTCAGGGACACATTGACATCGTGGTTCTCTTGCTTCCCCTCGGATCCCTCCTTCCCAAGCTGGAGAATCCTTCTCCTCTGGGAACATGAAAAAGTCTGGCCATTCACATAATTTTCCCAAACTATTGTCTATGACAGGGGTCAGCAAACTTTTTCTCTAAAGGGCCAGATTAATAAAAGTTTTTAGCTCCTCGGGCCACGTGGTCTCTGTCATGGCTGCTCAAATCTGCCATCTCAGCATGAAAACAGCCACAGAAAACATAGATTGAATGAGTGTGTCTGTGTACCAACAAAACTTGACTTACAAAGTCAGGTGGCAGCAGGATGTGACACACAGATGTGGATCAGAATGGCTGACCCCAGTCTATATAAATGCAGCCCCAGTCATTGAGCATTTGGGCTTTGAGAGCTTAAAAGACAAGTTCTCAGCTTACCCTTCCCCCTCCCCATGTCCTCAAGTCCATTCTCTACATCTGCATCTTTAGCTGGACAAAGTGAGAGAGAGGCATGGACGTATATACACTACCAAATATAAAATAGATAGCTAGTGGGAAGTAGCCGCATAGCACAGGGAGATCAGCTCAGTGCTTTGTGACCACCTAGAAGGGTGGGATAGGGAGGGTGGGAGGGAGACGTAAGAGGGAAGCGATATGGGGATATATGTACATGTATAGCTGATTCACTGTGTTATAAAGCAGAAACTAACACACCACTGTAAAGCAATTATACTCCAATAAAGATGTAAAAAAAAAAAGTTCTCATGAGCCAAAAAACCTAAATATGGACATTTTAGTTCTCCCAAGCTGAGCTGTAATAGTGTTTCCCTTCAGCAGGTAGCATGAAAGGCCCCAATGTAGAAGGGCTCCACTGCCCTAGAAGGCATTGGGACACAAAGTGGGAGGGAACATTTGGGTGTAACCATGACTGGGGGGAGGGGCATTGTTAGCTTTTAGTGACCAGAGGCCAGGGTGACTGAACTTCTGATAATGTGTATAAGAGAGTCCCTCATAACAAAAACTTGACCCTCCCCTCATGCCAATAGGGCCCCAGTGGGAAATACCATCCTAGCTGCTGTCTTCACGGGGGAAGGCTCAGAATATAACAGGCAACAAGGGTGGAAACACGGTGGTCACACAGCAAAGCATGATCCCAGAGTAGAATAAGCCTTAGGTGGCTTAGCTGTGCCCTCCCACCACAAGGCCCTTGGGCAGCTCTGCCGTGACCTGAGATTTTCCTCTTCTTGAGTCCCAGTCACCCGTGAGTGCTTCAAGTCCCCAGGGCTTCCAAAGCATTTTCTCAGGATGATGGAGATTATCCCCCCTGACCCTCCAACCAACTGTGCCAAGCACAGCCCGGGCCCAGCTGCCCTTTGCTCTGTGATCCTCTGTCACCCCTCTCAGCTGAGGGCACTTTTTCCCATGATGGTGCAGGAAGTTCATGTCAAAATCCATTAGCTGTGTAAGCAGCAGTGAGAAAAAAAATCTCCTCTAGTTCCAAGTGATATTTTGCTGGGGATTCATTCCAACTATAGCATGATTTCTTAATACAATTCTACTGTGCTCCCCACCCAATGAAGTTGTCCAATGGGACCAGGGAGGCAGGATAAAACCCAGAGAGCTCACCAGGCCCATCCCCTGCATTTGGGTGGGGTGTTTGCCTGATAAAACAGAAACCCCACCATCACCATCATCACACACAGACATCAACCTGGCCTGAGCCTTTCTTGTGTGTGATGGTCCCACAGGTAAGGCAATGGGAGGGGGCATTCCCCAAGACCGTCTCTGGGTCAGGGTCTGTGCTGAGCCCAGGTATACGTCGGGGATAATAGCCCTCATCCTGAATTGTTCCCTGGCTGATGGGAGAGGACAACAGATAAACAGTTACTCCTAGTGTGACAAATGGCATGGAAGAGAGAGAAAGAAAATTCTGTGGAGACCAGGGGCAGGAGAATTGGCCCAGCCTGGGGAGAGTCGGAAAGCTTTCTAGAAAAGCAACTTTTTTTTTTTTTTTTTTTTTTTTTTTTTGCGGTATGCGGGCCTCTCACTGTTGTGGCCTCTCCCGTTGCAGAGCACAGGCTCCGGACGCGCAGGCTCAGCGGCCACGGCTCACGGGCCCAGCCGCTCCGCGACATGTGGGATCTTCCCGGACTGGGGCACGAAACTGTCCCCTGAATCGGCAGGCGGACTCTCAACCACTGCGCCACCAGGGAAGCCCGAAAATCAACTTTTTATCGTTGTTCAAACCAAAATAATATTTGCTCATGGTGAGAAAATCAAATAGTGGAAAAGGATTTATAATAAAAAGCCACCATCAAAAGGAAGTAATTAATGCCTGAGTTGAATTTTGAATATTAAATAAAAGTTGTCTGGGAAAAGATAGTGAAGGGAGGAGAGGGTCTTCTAAGAAGAGGGTACAGTGCGGACAAAGGCATGGAGGCAAGCAAGAGGATGGGGTTTAGAGAGTCAGGTTGATGGGTTGTTGCTGTTGGACCAGATTATGTGAAGAAGAGAATGGTGGTGAGGCTGGAGGGGACAGGGAGAAGATGGCACAGCTCTCCCAAGCTGTCTAAAGAGTGCAGACTACATCTCCTGGATGATGGAGAACCATGGGAAGGTTTAAGGCAGTGTTTCTCAATTGGGGATGATTTTGTGCCCTACCCCCCTTCCCAGGGACATTTGACAATATCTGGAGACATTTGGGGCTGTCAAAACTGGGAGGCGGGAGGGTGCAGTCCTGCTGGCATCTAGTGGACAGAGGCCAGGAATGTTGCTAAACTTCTCGCAAGGTAAAGGACAACACCCTATAATGAAGAATTTTCAATTCTAAAATGTTAATAGTGCTGAGGTTGAGAAAGCTGATTTAGGGCAGTGAGTCACCCAGTCAGATCAATTGCTCTCAGTGGTAACTCCAAATCCAACCAAAAACACATCAGGTCCCATGGAGGAGGGTGGTCTTTCCAAACCTGTCAGAATTGGCATTCATCTCCATCTCTGTCCAGTCCATGGAACAGTGCCCAGAGGGAGTGTCTCATAGACCTTGTTTAAAGCTTAGCTCTGCTTGGTCACAATGGTCACCCTGTGCAGGATATTTTCCACCTCGAGAGCACAGAATCCCGTGTTTAGGCGAAGGTGAGAACGTCTTTCCCATAGAGCACTCCTGGAGAGTATGGTTCTGAAGATAGAAACACCTGGCCACATTTATTTCCCCTTTTGCTTTAGAAACCAAGAGTCTCAACATCCAACTGGGAATTTGAGTTTAATAACTGAAGGGTCCTGTGACTTGAACATTTGTATATTCATTTTGTCCTTACCCTGGCACTCTCACTCTGGTTCAGAACGTGGTCAACATAATTTATATCTTACCTGCTGGTGATGTTTTAAAATGAACTTTATCAAGGTGTGGTTTACCCAAAATAAAATGCACCCAATGGGCTTCCCTGGTGGCGCAGTGGTTGAGAGTCTGCCTGCCGATGCAGGGGACACGGGTTCGTGCCCCAGTCCGGGAAGATCCCACATGCCACGGAGCGGCTAGGCCCTTGAGCCATGGCCATTGAGCCTGCGCGTCCGGAGCCTGTGCTCTGCAACGGGAGAGGCTGCAACAGTGAGAGGCCCACATACTGCAAAAAAAAAAAAAAAAAAGCACCCATTTGAAGTGTACAGATAGATGAGTTTTGACAAATTTATATACCTGTATAGCCATTACCATAATCAAGATATAGAGCATCTCCATCACACCAGAAAGTCCCCTTGTTCCCTTTGCAGTAAATCTCCCTCCCTCCCCAGACCCAGGCAACCCTGACCTGCTTTGTGTCACTAGAGATGATTCTGCCTTGTAGAGTCATCCAGTGTGTGCTCTTTTGTGTCTGACTTCCTTCAGCTCAATATTCCTGACATTCATCCATGCCGTTGTGTGTATCAGTAGTTTGTTCCTTTTTATTTCTGAGTGGTATTTCTCTGCACGGGTGTACCATGGTTTGTTTATCCAATCACCTGTTGATGGATATTTGGTTTACCTGTATTTTTTGTTGTTGTTATAAGTATAGCTGCCATGAATATTTATGTGTTGCTTAAAATATTTCAATAGTTTTCCATTACACCTGGAATCAAATTTCAATGCCCTTCTATGCCCTCCAAAGTCCCCTCTGTGATCTAGATGAATCCTGCCCGCCTGTCTGACCTCATTTCCTCCATTCTTCTTAATCCATCCTCCTTACTCACTGCTTTGCATCCACACTGTCATAAGTCAAAATTGCCAAAGAGACACCAGTACCCTCACCATAATCCTGCTGGCTCCACACCAGATGAGTGCAACTGGCTGACTGTCTGGGATATGCATTAACCTTCTGGAATCATTAAATCAAACTGATACATGAATCCTAATCTCTAGTGAAGCATTTTAGTTATTTTATTTTATTTTATTTTTAATTTTGAACAGGTATTTGAACAGCTTTATTGGAGTATAATTGCTTTACAATGGTGTGTTAGTTTCTGCTTTATAACAAAGTGAATCATCTATACATATACATATATCCCCATATCCCCTCCCTCTTGCATCTCCCTCCCACCCTCCCTATCCCATCCCTCTAGGTGGTCACAAAGCACCTAGCTGATCTCCCTGTGCTATGCAGCTACTTCCCACTAGCTATCTATTTTACATTTGGTAGTGTATGTAAGTCCATGCCACTCTCTCACTTCGTCTCAGCTTACCCTTCCCCCTCCCCATGTCCTCAAGTCCATTCTCTACGTCTTTGTCTTTACTCCTGTCCTGCCCCTAAGCACTTCAGACTTTTCCTCTGGGCCTGCCATTCCAGGAGAGCTCAGAGAACCCACCCTGATCCTTTCTGATTGAAATCCCCCAAAGACCAAGAGGTGGGGTTGTTTCTAAGGATTTTCTCAGCCATGTGACAAGTCATTTTTTTAACCCCATAGTGATTGCCCCTAGCATTAACAGTAGGTAGAAAACTTAAGTTTTCAGGTTTTGCTTAGATTACAGACTTAATCAACTTTCCTTGAACAGCAATGGCACCTCAGTATGGAATTTCACATGTTATCAAACTTAATCCTCAAAATAACCCTGTGATATGGGGATGTCTTCTTTTCTGGAGGGTAAACAGAGTATCTGCAAGATATATTGTGCTGGGCCCAAAATTTTTATATGACAGTCTGCCTTTGTTTTTCATTTTGAAATTTTTATCTTAGCACATTCCAAATGTCTCTTCTGGTTTCCAATAATGACACTAGATTCTTTGGATCAACCGTCTCACTGAAAACAATGGAAATTACCACGTGATGTCTAAAAAACACACCACGTTTGAAGCATTGAAGACTCAAGGCAATGAGGTTGTCCTTTTTTGCAGGCTAATTGTAATGAGATAGTAGGGGAATTTAAAAGTACCAAAGTCACTTATTCTTCGAGAGAACTTGTAATTTCCATTTGGGATCCTATAAAGGAGTGGTGAAGGACAAGGCAGTCAGAAACCAAGGACCAAACTGGGAATAGTTGGAGGACATTCTCCTCACATTGAAATGAGTCCCGAAAGGGTTCAGATAAGAGAAACCAAATATAAACTCGCACTCCTCCACCAAGGTGAAATTCAGCGACTCTGATTTTGGCATTTAACAAAGCATGAATGAAGGAAATGAAAGGAGGAAATAATCCTGAGAAATTGTGTCTGTAGACCAGCTTTCTTACAGATGTGCATTCTGGGAAGGCACAGGCTGGGTGGACTCAGGAACCTTAAGCTATGAACTTGGCATGAGATGATCCTGACTGGTAGGGCCTCAGGCACTTTTGGAAAAAGCAAAGGGATGACTCCTGGGTCACTGGGAGCCCCCCAAAAATAATTGTTCAAAAGCAATGAACAACAAGCCTTCAAAGATAACCAGGCCTAGAAAGAAACAAGATCTATGAATGAGAAGCAAGAGACAGTGGAAATGAACCTGCACAGACTTTAAATTTTAAAACAATTATATTTACCAAGTTTAAAGAAATAAATGATAACTTAAAAATAACTGCAGGGGGCAATAAAAATGATGTAGCAGATGTGAAAGAAAACATAAATATAATTTCTACAAGTTAAAAAAAATACAGTAATGAGAAATTAATACTCATGGGGCATTTTGGCAACTAATTGGACACAGCAGAAGAGAGAATTAGAGAATAAATTATGTGGGATACATCATGGAAAAGAAAAATGAATAATACATAAGAGATGGTAATAAATAAGGAAAAATACGTTGAGAAGGTCATGCCTGTGTTCAGAGGTACAGAATAAGAGAGAGACAAAAGTTCAGAGGCAATGCATGAAGAAAGAATGGGTAAGAAATTTCCTATGCACAGATATGAGAGGCCTAGAAAATTCCAAGCAAAATATATTTTTAAAAAATCTATATCTAGACATTGTCACGAACCTTCCAAAAAGCAGAGTCAAAGAGAAAGATCTTAAAGGCAGCAGAGAAAAAAGACAAATGATTTTTAAAGGAACAATGGATATAGCTGACTTCTCAATAGCAAAATGGAAACCCCAAACCCTGTTGAATCTTACTTTAAATGTGCTGAAAAAAACCAAGCACTGCCCATCTAGAATTCTAGGCTCAGTAAAAATAAAATATTTTTTAAAGAAAGAGAGACAGAGAGAAAATTGGTCTCCAGCAGAACCTCATTGAAGGAAATTCTAAAGGACACAATTCACTACTTCAGGCACAAACTGACCCCAGATGGAAGGTCTGAGATACAAGAAGGACTAAAGAACAAGGAAAGTATTATATGTATGGGCAAATGGAAATTAACAATTATATGAAATAGTTGTAATAATGTCTAAGGGTTTTAACATTTAAAAGCTAGAATTAAAATATCAAACTACAGGACTTCCCTGCTGACTCAGTCGTTAAGAATCCACTTGCCAATGCAGGAGACATGGGTTCGAGCCCTAGTCCAGGAAGATCCCACATGCCATGGAGCAACTAAGCCCGTGCACCCAACTACTGAGCCTGAGCTCTAGAGCCCACGAGCCACAACAACTGGGCGCCTAGAGTCCATGCTCTGCAACAAGAAAAGCCACCACAATGAGAAGCCCATGCACTGCAACAAAGAGTAGCCCCCGTTCACTGCAACTAGAGAAAGCCCGTGAGCAGCAACAAAGACCCAATGCAGCCAAAAATAAAAATAAATAAATAAATAAAACAAAACAAAAAAAATCAAACTACAATAGCATTTCTCTTAGGAGATGGGTAAATGCAGTTAACACTAAAATTTTTATATATTCTGGGGAAAGAGTAAAGGTTTTGATTAATTTCTACTTTGATAAGTTAATTATATATGATGTAATTTTTCAGGTAAACACCGAAGATTAAAAACAGAGTGTATTACTTCTAGACTTGTAAAGTGATCCAAAAATAAATACAAAAAGGAAGACATAAAGAGAACAGGAGGGATGTAGAAATCCTAAAGTAAGGTGTTATAAAACATTGAAGGAGCTGTATTTTGGACTCTAAGAGGAAGTAATTGTAAGATGCACCATTATTTTATGCACTTTTAATGAAGAAAAACATATCATCCATCAAAACTGCTACAATGTTTTCCTTAATACTTAGAATTTTATTTTGTACTATTGAAAGAGCTTTTTCAGATTTCTTTTTAACTTTGATCACTCTTGTGCATGCAGGAGAAGGAGATCATAAGTTAAATAAATAGGTAAAGCTGTTTCTAAAGCTCCCTCACATTCAGAATCTATTTTTTCTAAAACTTTTTTTTTTCTTTTTGACTCAGAGTTGAAGATGTCTGTGTTTTTCCACACAACATCAAACTCTGTGCCATTAAGAGCTTAGATGATGTATCATTTCACAAAAGAGGGCTCTACAGTTGTCTCTGGGATTTTCTTTCAAGCTTCTGACACCCACTCTAAAGATGTGAACATGCTTGCTCAGGCAATGACAACTACATCACAACTGCTACTTGGCCAACAGTGAATGCATACCAACTTCAGAGATGTCAAGGTGGAAAAATGTGCATCTAAAAAAACTAATGAAATATACATCATTAATTATAGTAAATGTAAACTAACTAAATATTTGAGCCAAAAGACTAAGGTTGTTAATTTAAACACATCTATCGAAAAAACCCACAAAATCTATGAACATAATATTCACAAGTGATACATACAGTCACTTATCATTATTCATGGTATGAACAATGAACTAGTGAATGCTGAACCATTGTTCCTGAAGGAAATATAGTCTCACATAAATTATGACCTAAATCCTAAAAACTCATCCTGGAAGATTCTATTTTCTTTTACAAAAGAGAAAATAAGTTTCAGAAATTATTTCCCTGAGCCCACCGCACAAATAAGTGTCAGAGATGAGATTCAAACCGTGTCCAACTGGCGCCAGAGCCAGAGGTTCTTGCTCTACACTGTACTGCCTCCCTACCATCTCCATCCTCTGGTCAACGCTGTGTGAGGCTGAAACAAGAAGGCAGAGAGCACTGCCGTGTTCAACCTCATCTGGGAACATGCACATCAAGTGATTCAAAATTTTTACTGCTCTACACATGTCCATAAATGACCATGAAAGTGTCGTGAATATTGATAATTGTCTGAACTGTATTTCCAAAAGTTGTTTGTGCCAGCCCTGGAGTTTGTCATCAGTCAAAGCACAGGGGCAGGGGAAGTAGAAAAAAATAAATGGGGGAGGGGAAAGGAGGCAATGGGGAGCTGTCTCTCATGTCTGAATTAGTCCTTGTATAAGGGTACCAGATTATCTTGTGGGATATACCCTGGACCTATTAGAAAAGATGTGATGCCTCTATCTGACATTGACAGCTATGGAGACATAAAGCCTCTGGCTTCTTGTGACTTTGCCTTGTCTCGAGATGAAGCTGGGTTGCAACAAGTAGAGGAATAAGCCCGCAAAAGCTCTGTTTTTGACTTCTGGATCCAACTGTGTGTGAAGCGAGTCCATACTTGGATTTTGCCATCATGTGAGTCATCAGCTCACCAGCTTAAGTGGGTTAAAGAAGTTCCTGTTGATTGCAACTGAGTCTTCATAACAGAATATACTTTATCAGATTTGACCCCAACAATCAGACCTTCGAAGTGACTATTTTTATCGCCATTGTAAAGATGAGAAAATTGGTCACCCAGCTGGTAATTGGTGGAGCCAGGATTCAAATTGAGTTTTGACTTCAAATTATGTGTAGAGATCCAAACTACTTTCCAGGTTTTTTATTTTTTAACTTTTTTCAGGGTTTAGTGGGAGACAAAAAAATACCCTTAAATTCAAGAAAAGTGATTGGAACTCCCTTCCCTGGGCATGAGTATGCAACACTGAAGAAAGAGTAAAGTTTGATTTAGCAGCAGGACAGGTGGACATCCTGGACATCCCTTTCAGTACTACACTCCCTTTCTTTTAGAGTCTACTGCACTAGAGGGCAGGGCATGTGTTTATGTTGATAATTACTGCCTCTTCAGGGTCAGTTGAAGTGCATAGGACATAGGTCTTCAGTGAACATTTGTGAATGGATGGATGGATGGATTTGAGCAAGACATTCTAGAGGAGACAGTATTTGAAGTATAGATTTATATTTGGAAAGGAGTGAGAGTAGGGAAGGGTATGCCAGAGAAGAGAAGAAACAGCTGTGTAAGGGCCTAGAAGTGTTTCTGAAAACAGCAGGGAGTCCTTTGCATAGGTTGCAGTGGGGGTGGGGGACTAGATTATGGAAGATCTTTTAATATCACACTCAGAGTTTGGCTCTGATGCTGTAGCAGAGGCTATCAGAGGCCTGTAAGCAGGGCAGGATGGGTACTCTATCCATTGGGAAAGATGAATTAGAAGGGGAAGAGGACAGAGCAAGAGAAACCAGTGAGAAAGTCATTGCAATATTCAGATGACAATTTTCTCTAAGGGAAGAGGTATAGAACTTGCTGACCAATTGCATGATGTGGGGCAGTGAGAGTCAGGTGTCCACCAGGGCTCTGGCTTGGGTAGATGGCGTTGAGGTCATTAACTGAGACAGGGAACTCAGGATTGAGAGCAATTCTTTTGAAGCCAACAACTAACAAATGTTGAGTGCTGATTACATGCTGGGCATTTTTCATACATTATCTCATTCAATTATCATGAGAATGTACTGTCATTTATTATCATTTTATAGGTAATAATAACTTTTTTAATGGAGGAATTTTTTTAATTAATTACTTTTTAATTATACAGGTAATCCATGAATACAATCTTCTTATAAAACATAATTTCATATTAGATAGAAGACTACTTTCATTTGGTTTTATTCTCCTTCCCTGATCTTCAGAGAAAATGGACCTTAAAAGTTTGGTGTACATCCTTCCAGACCCTTTTCTATGCAGCTGCTACACGTACCCATGTAAAAGATTTTTGTGTGCACTTTCATATAGTATATATGTATTTACCTATTCAAGCAATATTTACTGAATATTTAAAATATACAAGGCATTAGCAAACTTTCTATGAAGGGCCTGATAGTAAATATTTCAGACTTCACTCACCACATTTGATGTCTAGGACATATCCTTGTTTTTCATACAATGCTTTAAATGTGTAAAAAACACTTTTAGGTCAGGGGTGGGACCAGGTTTAGCCTGTGGGTCTTATTTTGTTGGCCCTGTTCTAGGAGATGGTGAAGTACCAGGGAACGAAATAAACAGAAATCCCTTTTGCTCAACACTGTATGAAACATTTTCATCTACTTTCCTGTGGTTCTCTCTCATTCTTTTTCAGGGCTGCATGGCATTTCTCCACATGGATTGTAATTAATTTTCATGTTTAGCTTTCTGACGCCCCCTAATATCAGCTGCTTGAGGCCAGGAACCATAATAAAGTCATCTTGGTGTTTCAGATGCTTAGCACAGGGCTTGACACAGAGTGATTGTCCTAAGAATATGGCTTGGCTTGTTCTACCCCATAAAGGGAGGTGCCTTGAAAACTTTCAGTGCCTACAGAAATGCCTCAAAGTGCTTTTGGTTTAGACTAAACCATTGGGTTTATTCTTCACAGGAAACTCGGTGAAACGGGGCTTTATCCACAGATGAGAGGATGCAGTCTCTGAGAGGCAAAGCCATATTCTCACAAGAAGTAGATGGCAAGCACAGAAATGGGTGACTACGTGTCTGTCCTGGTGAACACATGTGTGTGGTCCACATGTATCCTGCATCTCATGTCCCCCAAAATGTCCTACATCTCATGCCATGAAACTACATAAGGCTTTTCAGAAACGTAGGTGGAGCCTCTGGGACTTTCTGAACAAGTGGTCATAACTCCCTTGCTAACTAGCCAGGGGACCATTGAACATTCCTTCCCACATTCTGAGTGACAAACAAACTGACCTAAGAAATTCAGAGAATCAGAAATAAGTCAGCCCTGTGGCCTATCTAGGCCAGGATATGGTCTTCATGCAATTTCTCCAGAAATCAGGGGGCCACTGACATGGTAGTTTATCATTCTTCATTTTATGAATATTTTCATTCATTTGTTTATTAATCCAAACAATACCTCATCCCTTTTCATTTCTACCTTGTATGTGTGTGTCTTAAAATATAAAACATGTTAGTACAGTGGTACAAGTGTACAATGTGTGAGGTAAAAAACACACTAAAGGAAATGCTTATTTTTTGTTTTGGTTTTTTTAACTAATAGTGCTATGTGATCAAAAATATTCAGATAGAACTGGGGGAATACAGGAGACTCCAGGAATCTGGACACTCTTCCTAGAACCTCCACAGACCTATGTACATTTCTCCATTATAGCATTTATTATGTCTTACAATGATCTGTACAGTATCATGATGAAGAAATCAGGCTCTTGAGCCTGATAGACTTGGATTTGTATTCCAGCCCTGCTACGTACTATCTGAGTGACCATGGTTCCCAGCCTCTTGGGTCCCAGTTGTGGGAGTTCCACAACCTAATACATGAAAAGCCCTTAGAAGAGTACCTATACGACTCCAGAACATACATTATCCCCATCGACCATGCCAGGCTGAGACTGCCATCTCACCAGGGCTAGCACGGTGCTCTGTACCTAGTAGACAGGCACATAAAAGCATGCTGGTAAAATCTCACAGCTAGAGTGGGCTTAGGTTTTCCCACCAACAAATACCAAATGCCTCATCAGCAAGTGGAACCGAGCCACATTCAAGAGACATTCCCCCTTTTACGCCCAGAGATGCATATAGTGCAGGAAATCCATTCATCCCGTCTCAGGTGTTAATCACAAGCTTCTAGCAACCCAAAGCTTTGCAGCAACACTGAGGTGAAGAAATGACACTATTGGCAGCTATGTTAATAGACAATAATTTTCTTCCCAGCTACCAGCTGATGGCCACTTCCCACCAAACAGATTGGCTTTCAGTTCTGCAAGGATAGGGGACAGCAGAGATGGGGAAATTGTTCTTTTTTTTTTGGTGAAAATAGGGTCACTGGCTTTATAATGGTCTCAGCCATGGCTTCTGCTCATTGCTCTGTGGAAGTCAGACCTCCTTTTCCATTTTTTTTTTTTGCGGTACGCGGGCCTCTCACTGTTGTGGCCTCTCCCGTTGCGGAGCACAGGCTCCAGACGCGCAGGCTCAGTGGCCATGGCTCACGGGCCCAGCCGCTCCGTGTCATGTAGGATCTTCCCAGACCGGGACATGAACCCGTGTCCCCTGCATCGGCAGGCAGACTCTCAACCACTGCCCCACCAGGGAAGCCCTCCTTTTCCATTTTAACCTGCAAAAAATCATTTGAGGGGCACTAAATTGTGAGACAGCCTAAGAACCAGCTGGGCCCCGGCCTTTCAGGTTCTCACTGTCAAACAAACTAACTGGACTGGAAACCCAACCCTTGGAGACGTTAGGACCAAGAAGAGCACAAATAGCTTGGCCAGTTATTCTGTCTCTAATTATTACTTACCGGGCTTGTGTTGTACTCATGTGCTGATAATCACAGGCTCCCAGATGGACACAGGGAGGATTTTCACATTCATAAATAGAGATACTCATAATTTAATCACCAATTCCTGGGTTCAGGGAGCCCCAGTTGCCACGGCTCATTGGTGCGAGGCCAACATGACACCCCCAGCAGAGGGGCGTTTGTGGTGGGGTGAGCCAGGTCTGGACTTGGACCCCTTCCCGAGTGCCCTCAATCCATCTCTACTCTATGGAGTTAGCAGTTACTCTTCAACGTTTAGATATAGTCATTGTATCAATGAGAAGGAGAAGGGAGCTAGGAGAAGGGAGAGAGGGAGGGAGGGAGGGTTCTTCTACTCAGTTTCTACTGAGGCAGAAATAGTTTACCAAGATATAATTTCCAAAGAACAAAAAAGCAGTGCCCACGATGATTTATAACCAATGATAGATTTTAATATTTGCCGGTGGCATTTCTGCAACAAGATGATTTTTCTGACCTATACAAGTAAAAAACATTCGCAAAGCATGTATTTCAATCTCTTCTCCTTTCCTTAGCTCACTGCCTCCTGGTGACCTCCTGGCTCAGGAACTCCCACTGGGAGCCTCGCCCTTGGGGGCAGCCCTGTCTGGGCACTTATGTGATCTCATTCATGTGATCTCTGGCAAATATAAGGGCAGGGATCTCTGCTCTTTTGTAGCCCTATGGCAATTCCTGTGGTTTTTCCAATCTTGGTTAGCTGTATTTCCAGCTAAATAATTCCCTCTCTATTTGTAAGGCATTATGTTTTGCATTTTGTACTCATTCTTTTATCCAGTTCATTGATGATGGAGAAGCCATTTTATTCTCCACTTTCCAGACAAGGAAACCTAGGTGCACATTTTTTTATCCACATCCGGGACATAGACTTTAGGGGAATAGGACCCTGGCTGATCTTTTGTGCCTTTCTCTGCATCTGTCACAGGACCTGGCACAGACATTCAATATGTGATTTATGATTTATCCATTTATTGATCACCAGAACGAAACATGCATCCCCCAAAGCAAATCATTAACACCTCCCCAGTGGGGTGAATTAGGTCATGGACCTCTGAACCCCAGATGAGTTTGACTCTGCCAAGGGCTACCCCAGCCTGCAGGACTGATGTTCTTACGTGGCACTGGTCAGAGAGGTACGTAGATGAAGGTCAGCTGGGGCAGAGCCGTGTCTCTGAGCTGGGCTGCGCAGCTCTGTGGGGTCCGGGGCGCAGGGTCTTGCTGGAGTCCAGCCTCCCTCTAGAGTAGGTCTTAGTGCCCTCTACTGTAGTTTTCTTTTACTCTCTCTGTGCCCTCCAGAAAACCATGGGTACCTTAGTGAACTGTCATAGAGTAGAAGTCAATGAGAGGAAGGAAAGAAGGAAGGAAGTAGGGAAGGGAGGGAGGGAGGGAGGAGACAGGTAGGTGGTTGTATGAGTTACGATATAGTTCACATATCCAACTCCAACAATTAAAAAAAAATACAGTCATTACTTGATGAGAATGAATAACAAGAAACCTGGAGCAAATGAGCATAAGGAACCTTCAGGAAAAGAGAACTAAGAGAGCTAAAACCATGCTGGGGAAGGAAAGGCAGGCTAACAAAGACCAACCTGGGGACCCCACCCCAAAGCCACATTCAGTCCTCAGCTTCAGAATGCACCCTGTGTTGAGCAATGTGCCCTTTTTTCACATTGTTGCTTTATACTCTTCCTATATTTGGGGCTGATTAACTCCAGTAAAAAGCAGTGCCAGCAGCTGAAAACTTGAAACAAAGTGTCTTTACAAAAGAATTGTGTTCCTCCTCCCTTTCATTTATTTGAAACAATTTTACCCTCCGTAGTCCCCTATGGTTCCTGCATAAATTACTCTTCAAGACCAGCCTGCCATCATGCTTGCCTGACTGCCTCTGCTCGCCTCCAAATCTGTCAGTTAAGCTTTAAGCATCTTGAAAACGTATTGTCTGGAATGAAACAACCAATTATGCTTTCAGATTTTGTGGCATAATATCGCAGAAACCAGCAATTACAGAATCAGAGTGGCATCAAATGGGGGTAGAAGGGAGTTAGCATGGATTATTCTTTAAATAACAGTTACATGAACTCATAATAAATAGGTATTAAGTGTTAAATGTATGATAAGTAATTCTTGACAATGCAATTATCCAAACAGAAGAGGGGAAAGTAGCAAAATGGCATCGTCAAACTCTTTTGTACACTGCATGCTCAGTTAGACTGAAATGTGAAGGGAATTTGTCTCTGTTCCAACCAGCAGTGGAGTCAAGAGTACAGATGTGGGCCCCGAGGGGCATTTGGCTGGGTCCTAAGAGATGACAAGTTTTCAAAAGAGCAAAACCCTTTCCTACTAGGGCAGGATATGGCTGACCAGAAAATTCCATGGCAATGAGCTCTGATTAATGCATAGCCAGGTAATCAAACATATATTTAGGAAGTTCCTGTTATGAAATAATGTGCAGGTAAGTATATAGTCTGGTGCTTGCCAGACAGCAGGTATATAAGAAATGTTTATTGAACTTATCTGTCACTTAGAAGCAGGGCTGCTATGGAAGGTTGTATAGATTGTGCACTGCACAATTCCAGGGAGGAACATTCATATAGATATGATATGAACAGCTCCCACTTGGACTTGAGACATGCTGTGGCCTTGCTTAGAAGGTGCAGTAGAATTTATGTCCGTGAATCTGATACTTCAGCTTGATTCTCATCAAGGAAAATCATTTCAACTCAGTGGTTTTCAGCAGTGTAATATAATGATTAAAATGGAGGACTTATGACCAGACGACTTGAAGTCAAAACCAAGTTTCCCTTACAAGCTGTGTATCTTTGGGAAAATTAATAAAATTTTCTGAGCCTCTGTTTTTCTAGTTATAAAATGTTGGTAAAGAGTAGTAAAGAGTAGTATCTCCCTCATAAGGTAGTTATAAGGATTAAATTATATAATGCATTCATGAGTTTGTAAGTATTCATGAAATTTCTTCCCTTTTCTTCATGGTCACTAGTTAGACTACATTTCTCAGGACGCTGGCACTTAAGTGTGGCTATGTGAATGAGTTCAGGCCTATTGGATGTGAATAAAAGTGAAGCATCCCAGCAGAGTTCAGAGGAGCCAGTAGAGAACTCCAAAATCCTGGGGCATGGCAGATCCACTGCTGGAAGGAGCCTGGGTCCCTGGAACATCATGTGGAGGAGAGGTTCCTGCCCACCAGGCACACTGAGCGAGAAATAAACTACTATTGTAACAAGCCACAGAGATGAAGTGTTGGTTGGTTATAGCGCCCACCATTACCATAATACATTTAGAGGATGATGTGTATGTTTTAACCATATTACCTTGGGTGAGGTACAATAAGGCCAGACACAGATCAAGAGAAAGAAACTAGAGTGTTACACACAGCTCCCTGGGGGGAATGTAGCACCCCAGCCAGACCCACTCATGGGACACACAGGGGTCAGTCAGGAGGCAGAAGGACAAAGAGGAACTGTGGACAAACACCCTTATTGTGGTTTCCTTAGGAGGGAAGGTGCAAGGGAAGGTTGGTAGGCTTAGGATTGGCTGATTTGAATGATTTCAGCAGGCTCTGGGATAGAGGGCTGGCTCTGGTTGTCTGGGAGCCAGCCCTGGGACAATTAGGGCTGGGGCATATTGTCTGGAGTGTGAGAACCCAGTCAAGGAGGTGGTCAAAAGCGTAGACATAATCAACTGCTCAAGAAGGGGAACTGATTGGCCTTTAAACAGAACCCCCTTAACTGAGTCAAGACAGCATTTATAAAAACTATCCTACAGTATGGAGCCTGACAAGCACTTATGAGTCAGCTACCATTCAGAGTGGTAGTGGCATGAATGCTTTCAGCATGCCAATTCTGGACCTACGTGCTGAGCATACAGAGAGAAAACGTGTAGTGCTCTGCCCATTCAGACAAGTGACCTACCCCATGGAAAGGTGACTGGAGCTACTTAGAGGCAAGTTCTGCAGAGGAAAAGTACTTGAAATTGCTCGGCAATCTATAGTCCTGTGCTACCATGTAGCTGTGCTGCTGGAGATACTGCATGGAGAAGCCTCATGGAGGGACCAGGTGGAGAGGGAGAGGCTCTGAGCTGACATGGAGAAAGTGAGAGGTCCAGCCAAGCCCAGTCTTCTAGCCATTTCTATCCAGCTGCCAGATACATCACTCATCCTGGAGAAGCAAGCTACCATGTTGTGAGTGGCCCATGTGGTGTGTCAATGCATCCTCCTACCACATGCCATGTGAGGCAGCCTGGAAGCACATGCTCCAGCCTCAGTCGAGCTTTCAGATGACTGCACCTCTGGCCAGCAGCTTTATTGCAACCTCATGAGCCAGAACCATCAGCTAAGCTTCTCCTGGATTCTTGACCCCCAATGCCTGTTGTTTAAAAATAGTGTTATTCCTGCCTTTGAGGAGCTCACAGTCAGTTGGGAGAAAGAATGATGAATTGAACATACAAAAGGCATAGAAGGGGAAGCCTCTGCTTCGGGGCTGAGAATGGGAAGAGAGTCATGAAGCAGGTAGCACATGTACTGAATCTGAAGAGTTAGCGGGGGAGCATAGCAAAGAAGAAGCCATGGAGCTTATTTTTGTGTATGGTGTTAGGGAGTGTTCTAATCTCCTACTTTTATTACATGTACCTGTCCAGTTTTCCCAGCACCACTTATTGAAGAGGCTGTCCTTTCTCCACTGTACATTCCTGCCTCCTTTATCAAAGATAAGGTGACCACATGTGCATGGGTTTATCTATGGACTTTCTATTCTGTTCCATTGATCTATATTTCTGTTTTTGTGCCAGTACCATACTGTCTTGATTATTGTTTAAAAAACTACAAATAGAACTACCATATGACCCAACAATCCCACTACTGGGCATATACCCTGAGAAAACCATAATTCAAAAAGAGTCATATACCAAAATGTTCATTGCAGCTCTATTTACAATAGCCAGGAGATGGAAGCAACCTAAGTGTCTATCATCGGATGAATGGATAAAGAAGATGTGGCACATATATACAATGGAATATTACTCAGCCATAAAAAGAAATGAAATTGAGTTATTTGTAGTGAGGTGGATGGACCTAGAGTATGTCATACAGAGTAAAGTAAGTCAGAAAGAGAAAGACAAATACCGTATGCTAACACATATATATGGAATCTAAGAAAAAAAAATGTCATGAAGAACCTAGGGGTAAGATGGGAATAAAGACACAGACCTACTAGAGAATGGACTTGAGGACATGGGGGGGGGAAGGGTAAGCTGGGACAAAGTGAGAGAGTGGCATGGACATATATACACTACCAAACGTAAAATAGATAGCTAGTGGGAAGCAGCTGCATAGCACAGGGAGATCAGCTGGGTGCTTTGTGACCACCTAGAGGGGTGGGATAGGGAGGGTGGGAGGGAGGGAGATGCAAGAGGGAAGGGATATGGGAACATATGTATATGTATAACTGATTCACGTTGTTATAAAGCAGAAACTAACACATCATTGTTAAGCAATTATACTCCAATAGAGATGTAAAAAAAAAAAAAAAAATAGAAGAAGCCACGGAAAGGCATTGCAGGCAGAGGGAGCAGCCTGAGAAGGCGCACAGAGGCATGGAGGGTGTGGCACATTGCAGAGACAATAGCAGCCCATGTGGTTGGAGCACAGGGCAGTTCAAAAAGAAGTTTGCAGCTGGGTTGAAAAGGACTTTGTGGGCCTTTTGAAAGAGTTTGGACTTTATTCCATAGGCAATGGAGGATCTCAGGCAAATCTTCTGGTACATTTATTAAGCTTATTTTTTTGTTTTAATATTATTTCATTTTTAAAGAATGTTTTCTTTGTTACTTATAGTTACTTGTAGTAAAAAGGGCCCAGGTATCACATAATCATAGAATTATAAAGCTGGATGGAGTCCATCTAGATCAACTGTTTCCTGTTTCCCCATTATATAAATGAGGAAACTGGGGCCCAGAGAAGGAGAATGATTTGCCCAAGGCTTTGCTTCATGATACTCATGGCTGCAGATATAGTCCTTACTCCACATACACCTTTGCCTATGCTAATGTTACCTATTCTTCAAGGTCTCAATCAAAGTCTCCTATCTCCAGGAAACCTTCCATGGTCTCCACTGATCTCTTACCTATCAAATCCTACAGTGTGGACAGTCTCCCTGCCTTGTGTCTTGGTCCCCTACTGTCTCTTCACACAAGAGGCAGAGTCATCCCATAAGTCAGCATGTTCACTCCTTGCTCTCAAGTTGCCTATCATAGATTGTTGCAATAATGACTCCAAATTTGTTCACACTTTCCTGTATCTATGCTGTTGGGTGGACCCTTCCCTTGGGTAGCAACCTACCCTTGAGTAAACTGACTCTAGGCTTTGCTGGTTGACTTGCTCTGGCCAATGGTATCATAGAAATGTGATGCAAGAGGGACTGGGAAAGTGCTTGTACACTGGGGCTTGCCCTAAGTTGCTGTTCTTAGAAATTTGAGCCTCAGTGTAAGCAAGCTGAGGACACTAGTTGATGAGAGACATGAGATCTAGTTGCCCTTGTTGTCCAGCTGACATCCAGCAAACACCCCCCAAAGCAAAGTTGCCTTGTTGAAACACAGATGCATCATTTAGCCCAGACAAACCAACAGCAGAATCAACCAGCTGAGCTCAGCTTAAATCATCAACCTGCATAATCAATTTTAATGTTTGTAGGTTTAATCACTAAGTTTGGGGCTAATGTGTGATACAGTGAAAGCTACTCCATAGACATCATCATGCCCAGAACAAAATCCAGGATCTTTACCATGGCCAGCAAAGCCCTACATGATCCCTGAGGACTGAAACCACCTACACATCCATATCTTACTGTCTACATTCGTATGATTTTTACTTCCCACTTCTTCATCAACACAATTTTAGTAGTCCAGGAAACTCCTGCCTTGGAAGAAAAAAGTTGCCAAATAACTTTACTGTTCATTCCACAAACCTTCTGAGAGACCCATCAACTCTTCTGTAGAGAGCATCAGACAATAGTTTACAGCCCAAGACTCTGAGCCCGTGACCTCAGAACACCCACTTTGCAGTACCCACCAGTCCTAAACTATTATATCATGATTCTTACTCAGTCCTAACCAAGCTCACTCACTGCAAGACTTGACCTAAACCAGACTTTAAAAATCTCCTGTAAATCCCGACCTTGCCCTTCCTTGTCTGAGGCACTGCTAAGACTCTTTTGAAATAGTGTTCTTTCTTATTTGCATGAGAATACACTTGGTTTCCTTGAATCAGCAGGTGGTTTTGGCGATACCCTCAGGGAGCCAGCATTCATCATCTCTATTTTCTGCTGCCAGCGTTATCCCTTATTCTTTACTCTCAAGTCATACCAACCTCCTTGCTCTTCCTTGAATGTGGCAAGCATTTATTGTATCAAAGATTCTGTGCTTGATGTTTCCACTGCCTGGGGTCCACCACCCTTGATATTTGCCCTATGCATCTGTCCCTCCATTCAGGTCTGTGCTCAAATGCTACCTCCTCAGAGAGTCCTTCCTTAAGGATCCTCTCAGATCTAAAGCATCAGGGTCCTTCACTCTTGATCATCTTAACCATGGGTTATTTCTGCTTTTCTTTTCTTTTTCTAAATTTATTTATTTTATTTGTTTATTTTTGGCTGCACTGTGTCTTCATTGCAGTGCACGGGCTTCTTGTTGCAGTGCACAGGCTTCTCATTGCAGTGGCTTCTCTTGTTGCAGAGCATGGGCTCTAGGCATGTGGGCTTCAGTAGTTGTGACACAAGGGCTCAGTCGGTGTGGCTCGCAGGCTCAGTAGTTGTGGTGCACGGGCTTAGTTTCTCCACAGCATGTGGGATCTTCCCGAACCAGGGCTTAAACCCATGTCCCCTGCATTGGCATGTGAATTCTTAACCACTGCACCACCAGGAAAGACCCTATTTCTCCTTTTCTTGATAGCATTTATCTCTATTGAAATTACTACACACACACACACACACACACACACACACACACACACGTAGTCTGTTTTCTTTTCTTTCTCCTTTACTAGAAGGTAAGTTCCAAGAGGTAGAGCACATTGTCTGCCTTCTGCAGCACTAAGAGCAGTGTCTAGAACGCTGGTGCTAGAACACTGGTGTCTAGAACACCGGTGCTCCAGAAATACTTGTTGAGTGAACCTGGATGAAGTAATATTGAACACTGTTGTTGTTTTGTTAATGTTGTTGTTGTTCTCATCATCCTGCTCTCTACTGTGCCTTTTCTCTCCAGAACCAAACTCCCACTGCTCTCCTCTTTCCCAAATCCTTCTGAGATGTCTCTGGGATCCTCTTTTCAGAGGAAATAAACCCCCATACACCCTCAGCCTCTTCACTGGGTCTCTGTTCCATCTTCCTCTTTGGTGGAGACTTCACTTTCTCCTGAAGACACCACTTTCCCAGCAGCCCTCTAAATGGAGATTGCTCACTCTCCTAGATGTCCATTCCACAGGTGGGGAACCGAACTAAGCATTTCCCCATCCCCCTGCCCTCTACTTCTAGATTTACTGCCCTTCAACCTTACATGAAACTCCTGCACTTCTGCCTTCACACAGCCATGCTTCATGGCCTTTTACTCCTCCTCATTGCTGGTCTCTGCTACTCACCCTCAATTCTCTCTCTCCTTAAAGACTCAGGCTCCTGGTTCCCACTTTCCCTCTCCCCTCCCCTCCCCAATCTCTACTGAGGTCAAAGTGATTCCAGCGTCCTCATGGGCACCAACTGATCCAACACCGTGGTTTTACCTCTGATATTCTTTTTGCCCAATGATGTTTACCTTCTTTCCCCTTTAACCACTCACTCCCAAGGTGACTCTTAGGAAGTATTCAGCTCAGGCATCTAACTTTCTGAACACAACCTCTTATCTTTCCAATACTCTCAGGTGGTTTCTTCCACCACATCTGATCTGTAGGATTAGGGAAACCTCAAATTGCTCAACTTCTTGGCTTCCTTCTCATCATCCCTCTCTCCTGTCTCCGCTTCTATCCCCACCAGCTTGGACCTTAAAACTCATGACTTTCACATCCCTCTTGCCAGTAGCCTCAACTCACTGAACCCAGTGTGCTTCTGTTATGGCTGCCAGACAAGTTCCAACCTTTCTTCAACCCCGCCATCTGATTCTCCCTGCTCACACCCACGCTGCTGAGCCCTATGGGAGGAAATCCCATCACACTGCATGTTGGTGCCACTAAAACGGGAACATCTTCAGCCTCACCTAGGGCCTCAGAGCTTTCAGCTTCCTGAGTAAGCTCTCTCCCACTCTCTAGGACAACTATTTCAAATTTCTCCACACTTCTCAAATCTCCTACCCCACCACCTCCCACTCACTCGAGGGAGATAACCTCCCCTCCTACTGCACAAAGAAAAGTAGAAGGTTTTAGACAGAAACTCCCCAAAAGTTCTGACACCAGACCTGCAAAGTAATTCACCAGGTGCTTACATTACAGTGTGAGAGACAGACAATAACAAGTCAACAAATAAAGAAAATAAGACTATTTCAGCAGTGATAGAGATAAGAAACAAAAGATGTATTGTAACCACTGCGCCACCAGGGAGGCCCGATGCAGGGGATACGGGTTCGTGCCCCGGTCTGGGAGGATCCCATATGCCGCGGAGCGGCTGGGCCCGTGAGCCATGGCCGCTGGGCCTGCGCATCCGGAGCCTGTGCTCCGCAACGGGAGAGGCCACAACAGTGAGAGGCCCGCATACCGCAAAAAGAAAAAAAAAAAAAGATGTATTGTAACAGAATAGTTGTGGATAGGTGTTGGGCATTCAGATGAAGCCTCTCTTGAGAAGGGGACATTTGAGCTGAGCCTCAAATGTCAAGAGATATCTCATCTGGGGTGTGTGTGTCCCAGATAGAGAGAACAGAAATCACACAAGCTTGGCATATTTGTGCATCAGAAAGGAGGCCAGGTGTCTTTAAAATAGAGAAAGTAGAAGGGAGAGAATGATAGAAAATCATGTCTGAGAGGTTAGGAAGGGACTGGAAAATGTAGGGCTTTGGGGTCATGGAAAGGAATTTAAACCAGGAGCTTTCAAGTTTCTAATTGCATGTTCTTTTCACAAAATCCTTATATTTTAGTATTTATATTCCCATTTCATGCAGTTCCTGGCACAAATCAAGCATTTGGTCAATATTTGTGGAGACAAATAATTAAGGAATAAATGAATGAAAGGGATAAACCAAGGCCCAAGCCCAGAGTGTTCAGTCTGTAGTCTCCACTGTTGGCAGAGAAGAGGTTGACACAATAGTCACCCAACTACTGAAAGAACTTTTTAAGCCCACTGAAATTGCAAGTTTCTTAATTCAAAATGATATCCTGACAGCGATAATTCTGAGAGAAATAGAAGTCGTAGCAAAACATAGGATTTGACAGACTTTCAGTTAAATACAGCACAGCGCCCCAGAGCACTCATTTGGTTAATTGTGGGTGGAATTATTTGAGCAAAACATTTTGTGCCTACAAGCAACTGCAGGTGCAGGCAGAGAAGCTTGTAAGAATCTTTAGCCAAATTTGGTCCTTACAGTTCCCCCAGAAGTTGGCACTGGTTCTCTTCCCTTGTGGTTCCTTCAGTCCCCATTTTGATGGTGGAAACACTGTGACAGCTGCGAAGTTTCTTTGGAAAGTGTATCCACTCAGGCAGATTCCATCTCCCTTCCTCCTCGGTAGAGGCAAAAAAACAGCTGAAGGTGTGTTCCTGAGCTTATTATTTCAGGGACTTCATAGATCAGGGACAAGAACTTCAAGAAGCCTCTATCCATTCATTCATTTTATTTCTTCTTATCTCAATCTGTGTTAGGCAGCAAAGATGGGCACAGTCCTTACCCTCACAGAGCTTACAACTAATTGTGTAGGCAATCATTAAGTTATAATTATGGTAAAGGCTGTAAATAAAAGGTACAGTGTGCTAAGAATGAGAGATGATAACTTCAGCACAAAGATCAGAGAAAATTTCCCTGGGGAAACTTTTAAAATGAATTTGGAACAATGAACAGAAATTAACTATGGGTACCAGGTTAGGGTGGAAGGAGATGGAAAGCATTCCAAACAAAGTGGCATACAACACCCTGGAGTGGGGAGGGTGTGATGTGTCGGGGAATTGAAAGACTGGTGTGGCTAGATCTTAAGAACCTAAGGAGAATATAGAAGAGATACAGTTCAAAAGGAGGCATAACCATTAGGATATTTTAGGTTATGTTGAGGAGTTAAAAGCTTTATCTGAGGAGCAATGGAGTATCAGTGAGCTATCACTGCATAACAAATCACCCCACATCTCATTGGCTTAAAACAACGATCAATTATAAATCACATGCTTATGACTCAGGTGGGAGTGACTGATCTAAGTTGTGTTCAGCTGGTAATGGCTGGGTTGTATTCATCTTATCTGTATTCAGTTGATCATGGCTGAGCTCCTTTGATCTTATCTGTGTTCAGTTGATCATGGCTGTGTTCCCTTAATCTTATCTGAGCTCGGTTGATCTTGGCTATGCTCTCATATGCCTGCAGGTCAGCTGGAGGCTCTGCTCTAGAAGGAGCTTGGCTGGGGCACCTTGCCTAGGGAAGTCTCCTCACCCTAGGACCAGTGTACTAGCCTAGGCAGGTCCACTTTACGATGATGGCAGAAGCATGAGTGAGCAGGCAGCAGCATCCCAGCTGCACTGTCACTTCCATCTCATTTTATCGGACAAAGCAATGCAGGTGGTTTAGCTCAGATTCAAGAGGTAAGAAAATAGCCTCTTTCCTGGAAAGAATTGAGCAACCCCTTGGCAAAAGCTGTGAATACAGAGAGAGGTGAAGAACTGTGGTCATGGATGTGATAAACTATAAATGCGAAGCTAACAAAAGTTTTTAAGCAGGTGATTGACTTTGTCATCCAAGGAAATTCTCCCCAGCAGCAAAAGTCTACTCCTAAGAGGGCCTGAAAATGGCTCTGTAATATATCCAGACACTTATCTATCATCCTAAGCCCTCTCTCCCACCCCAAACTTATAGAATCTTAACATCTCCATTTTAAGCTTTCCAAACTATCTCCTCTCCTCCATCACTACTACCATTCTCCTTGGTTTCTATCTCTATCATCTATTCCCCGAGTTATCTTAAGTGTACTAATAATATCCCTTTAATGTCTCCTCCTTCAACCCACCTTCCACAATGCCCTCAGAGCAGCCTTTGATCTTATCTCTTCCACAAGGTAAAATTCTCCCTCCTTGGCTTGGCATTTAATGTCCTGCTTAAGATGGTGATGTGTTTCCTTTCCGGACCTCTATTCCTCAATCTCTGTCCTGTAAGCATTGTCATTCAGACATAACTGACCCACTATCTTCTCTCAGCTGCCTTCACTCTGTCATGCTTCTGCACCCCTGCACACTTTTATTTCTGTGTTTCTGTTTAGAATTTCTCTTTCCCTTATTGTTCATCTGGAAAACCATTCATCCTTCATGACCCAAATCAATGGTCATCACCCGCTTATTTCTGCCCATCAACTACCACCGTGTATGCAGTATTTTGCTTCCAGTCCTGTTTCCTCTTACAGAGTTGGGGGCATCCATCACCCTTGGCCATATGCAAGATAAAGTGGATGTAAGAAGAAAGGATTAAAAAAATTATTTTTACAAAATACTTATTTTGACTGGTATGCTTTAAAATGCTTTGTATTTCTTATACATGTTTTATAATATATTAGTATAGAAGTACAAAATATAATTTGTAAACCAAAATTATCATTGAAGATGCATGCTTAAAGTTTTTTTTTACAAATTGGTGTACCCAAGGAAAAAGTTTTGGAGACCATACTTCTAGATGATACACTCCTTGATAGACGGGACCTTGATGTCAAAGCCAGATTTGAACTTGCTAAGTTTCAATTGACAGCCAAAAGTACTAAATCCCCCCAGGGGTTTTCATTGCAAAGCTGAGCAAAGCTGTCAGCTAAAAAGTAGAAGGCCTTCCACCTCCCCCCAGCCCCTGACACACATACAAGTAGCTACTGAGGAAGATTTTATGGAATGTTGTATTTTTCCTGGACTCCGGGTAATAAATCAAAAACTGGTTCTGGGTAGGTAGGAAATATACCTCTGCCGTTTTTATGGATGGATCAAGGGTTTGTATTCCCTTGAATCAACATAGATCATGCCTGGGGAAGAATCCCAGGGAAAGACTGAAACAGGTAATTCTCTTTATGATCTATTCTAGAATAGTTGTCTATATAGGGGAATACCACAGTCTCTACTTTTCTGGTATAAACCTGGCACAGCTGAGAGGACGAGCCTGGATTTAGGCTGTTGGGAAAGCAAATAATCCTCATTCAAGAGACTTTCACCACTTCTGGGTCAGTAGCTTGACCTTTGTCTGGTTGCCAGAAATAAAAGTGATTGCTTAAATGCCCTTGTCACTAGAAAGAGATGACTTTCACTACATTTAAAAGCAAGAGATGACCACTCCAGAAACATAGATTATTTCTAACAATAACAATAATAGTCAAACTTTTCCAAATACACACTGTGTCCTAGGCACTCTGGTACATGCTTAATCCTCATAATAACCTTGACATCCTCAATGTTTTCATCATTCCCATTTTATAGATCAGAAAACTCTGAGCTTGAATGGCTTGTCCAAAGCCATGCAATTAGTCACTG
Source organism: Mesoplodon mirus (assembly GCF_964341445.2). Taxonomy (NCBI): domain Eukaryota; kingdom Metazoa; phylum Chordata; class Mammalia; order Artiodactyla; family Ziphiidae; genus Mesoplodon; species Mesoplodon mirus. Next base: position 18,086,267 of record NC_138980.1, on the reverse strand, counting down.
GTGGAGCAAAGATTAGTGCCCACGTCTGTCTTAAACTACAGTGAAAGCTTTTAACTATCTTGCTAAACTAGGTCTAAAAATAAATCAATTAATCCAAAAGAAGGGGCTGGAGAACATTAAGAATTTTTCCCTGTTCTAAAATTTTAAAATTACATGGAAAAATATTCTGAAATATTATGTAATGTATTCTGAAGTCAAAGAACAATGTCTTTGTTTAGCAGCCACTGTTCTGGAAGCTCCATGCCTTAGCACCCCATCTAGTCAGTCAAATACTCAAGGTTGCCCATATAGATCACATGCCACCAAGACAAAAACTAAACTCCCAAATCTATGGTTATACCAAAAGGCTGTGTTGTCCCCACCATCAAGGCACATATGACTTCCTGCTGTTTTCTCCTTGCCAGATGTAGAAATGAATGTCTTAATCTGGGGACATTTTTATAATTGCCGAAGATGACTATTGTAGCTTTTTTCAGAAACATGGGCTCATTTTTAGAAAAGAAAAAATAAAAAAGATTGCATAATGGCTGAGTGGAAATTCACAGGCAGGCAGGCAGGCAGCACACATTGGATGTGCAATCCTGCTGTAGAAAAGAGGAATGAATTTCATCTTAAATACTAGTTTTATTTTGTTTCCAGATGGGAGGTAATTTTTAAGGAGTTTAATTTGTTAAACAAATTGTGTATCAATAAATATTTCCAGAGATCTCACCATTAAAAAGAACAAAGCTAAAAAGTCTTGATAGAATATCTAACTTAAAAAGGATGACTTGAGCAAATGTTATTCACTAGTAAGAGGGAAATGAAAAACCACACTGTTGAAGATCTTGAACATGTGTATACTTCTCCTTAATTTGCAGATTCTGCCTGGATCCTGGCCATCCTCTTCTCCCTAACCATTCAGTTCTTGTCTGGCTCGTCCCCCTGCTCCTCCCTCCTCCTCTGTCTGCCCCATAGGAACTTCCTGAGATCCATCCTAAATACTGTCTTCTTTTTTCTACCCTCTCTCTCTTTTTTTCATTTATTTTTTCTATTGGAGTATAGTTGATTTACAATGTTGTGTTAGTTTCAGGTGTACAGCAAAGTGATTCAGTTATACATATGTATATATACATATATATAAATATATATAATATATTCTTTTTCAGATTCTTTTCCCATGTAGGTTATTACAAAGTGTTGAGTATAGTTCCCTGTGCTATAGTTCCCTGTGCTATAACCAGTAAGTCCTAGCTGGTTATCTATTTTATATTTAATAGCGTGTATATGTTACTCCCAAATTCCTCATTTATCCCTCCCCTGCACCTTTCCCCTTTGGTAACCATAAGTTTGTTTTCTATGTCTGTGAACCTGTTACTCAGCCATAAAAAGAGAATAAGATAATGCCATTTGCAGTAATGTGGATGGACCTGGAGATGGACATACTTAGTGAAGTAAGTCAGACAAAGACAAATATCACATGACATCACTTATATGTGGAATCTAAAAAGATGACACAAATGAACTTAGTTACCCTCTCTCTCTTGCAGGGACCCTTATCACTGCCCGTGTTCTAGTTTTCATTTCCACATCTATAGGACCATCACCTTCCTTAGCTGGCCTCTCTCTTCCACACTCCAACCACGTTTTTCTAATTGTTCACGAAAACTTTGATTTATTCAACAAATTCATTCAGTCATTTAACAAATGAATGTTTGAGAGCTTTTCATGTGGCCAGCGTTCTTTTAGATGTTGGAGATGCACTGGTGAATGAAGCAGATGAAAATCCCTGCCTTTGTAGAGTTTAAATTCTAGTGTCAAAAGGCAGACGAAACAGTAAGTTGAAGTTACATCTGTAGTTAGATGGTGATAAGTGCTTAGCAGGGAAGGGGAGAAGGGAATTTTGAGGGGAGAGTGACGACCTTAAAAATGATCATCGGGGCTTCCCTGGTTGCGCAGTGGTTGAGAGTCCGCCTGCCGATGCAGGGGACACGGGTTCGTGCCCCAGTTCAGGAAGGTCCCACATGCCACGGAGTGGCTGGGCTCGTGAGCCATGGCTGCTAAGCCTGCGTGTCCAGAGCCTGTGCTCCGCAACGGGAGAGGCCACAAAAGTGAGAGGCCCGCGTACCACAAAAACAAAACAAAACAAAACAAAAGAAAAAAAAAAGGTCATCGGTGAGGGCCTGGCTGACAAGCTGGTGTCTGAATTAAAACTAAAGGAGGTGAGGGAGCAAGGTGAAGAATTCAAGTTTGAGATTCTTTTTTTTTTTTTCCTAATTTATCCTTCCACACCCCTCCCCTTTGGTAACCTTAAGTTTGTTTTCTATGTCTATAAGTATATTTCTGTTTTGTAAATAAGTTCATTTGTATCCTCTTTTTAGATTCCACATATAAGTGATATCATATAATGTTTGTCTTTGTCTGACTTACCTCATTTAGTATGATGATCTTTAGGTCCATCCATATGCTGCAAATGGCAAGATTTCATTCTTTTTTACAGCTGAGTAGTATCGCACTGTATATATACACCACATCTTCTTTATCCATTCTTTTGTCGATGGACACTTGGGTTGATTCCATGTCTTGGCTATTGTGAATAGTGCTGCTATGAACATTGGGGTGCATGTATATTTTCAAATTATGTTTTTCTCCAGATATATGCCCAGGATTGGGATTACAGGATCATTATGGTAGCTCTACTTCTCATTTTTTAAGGTTTGAGATTCTTGCAAGAAATTTAGGAGGAAATTTTTTAAAAAGTAGGTAGTGAATACATATCAAGCATCCATATCAAGGAGCTTAGCAGAGAAGTTAATCTGTAGACTAGTTTTCACTGGGACCACAAGTTCAACATGCCAGAACCTAGACCTGTCACCTGCAGAAGCAGCACAGCCTTTTTCATTCACTGATTCCTTGTGTCGCCCTCACCAAGCACAAGGCCTGGCCCAGGCCAACTACTCACTGTGTGCTTGTTGGAAGAACAAATGGGCAGCTCTTCCACACTCTAGGCAAACAAGGGTGAGTGAGAGATAGTTCCTCCCTGAAGGAAAAAACACCCTGAGGGCAAAGACAGCCTCTTAGTTTGGATTCCCCCGATGCAGGCCCTGGGATAGGGATTTGGGTACAAGTCGTTAATTTGGGAAGTGAAGGGAAATACTGGTAGGGAAGTAAGGAAGTGAGACTAAAATAGGAAGACAGCCAATTAGAGTGCATTGTGGAGCCAGGTAGCACTTATCAAGCCAGGAGAACTCCAGTAGGCCAGACAGACACAGCTCAGGATCATTCTGCTCTGGGACGGCAAACTAAGGCTAATAGATACCAACGCCCATCAAGCTTTGGCCGAGGGCTAATCCTAGAAGACATTCATTTCCTGAGTCCCAGTAATAAGAGAAAGCCCTAGGGCAGCTGGAAGATGCACATTGAAAGGATAAGGGGACAAGGGTACAGCAAGTACAGCAGAATAGTGTATGACACCTAAGGTGACCTCCACAAAACTGTGGAAAAGCAAATACAGAGTAATGTTATGTCAGTGACAGGGCTCAGCTGATATGAATCAGCGCCCACCATGTGACTTGGCTCAGCATATGTATAAATAAACATTTGTTAAATAAATGTACAAAATGCAACAAGAAATAGACAAGAGAGAGCAACTATTTCCCACAATGCATTTGCCACAGAGACTGGCTAGCATTTTACCTTTTTCTTTTTTTCTTATGAAAATTACATTTCCCAGACTCCTTTGCAGGTAGGTGAGGTCATGTGACTGAGCTCTGGCCAACGGGATGTGGTCAGAAGGGATGTCACCACCTCCAGGCCTGGTCTACTAGACTCTCCCAAGCACAGTTGTTCCTGCCTTCTCATCTTCTGTCTGCATGGAGAAAACTCTGAGGACCTAAAGGATGGAAGGATTTGGGGTCCTTGAGTTTCCCACTTAGAGGAAAATTGCCTTGAAGAACAGTTTCACCAGCGACCCTCATGTTGGACATTTGTTGAAAAAGAAAGAAACGTATTGGATGAGGCCACTGAGCTTTCGGAACTGTTTGGTAGAGCAGCTAGCTTACGCTAACCCAGTGGGTGCTCAGTATATATTTGTGAACACATGGCTGAATGAATGCTAATTGGAAGAGATGGTATATTTCACTCTGCTCAAAGTTGGCAATGCTAGTGGGAAGCTTGAGAAAAGTGGGTTTTTGACAACAGCTGAAGGGAAGGTGAAATGACTTGAATAACCAATTTCATATCACTCCCAGGGTCACCCAAGGCCAACCCTGCTATCAGCCCTGTAAGCAAGGTCTGTATTATTTAAATTTCTCCTGAAGAAACATAAGCCCATTTTTCTCTATCTTATGCCCAATAGAAATGGAAAAGGTTTGGCTTCCTGCCTGCATAATATTACCTCTCATACACTTGATGGTTATTATTAACTCACACTCTCAGCACTCCTAAGTTCTCGTTTATTTCATAAGTCAATACAGAAACTAGCTTTGCAATTTCAGGCCTTTGGAAAATTAAGAAGCTTTGCAAGAGAAGCAGTAGCTGGGGCTGAGTCTACATGAAGTGAGTGGTTTCTTCCAGAGCTGGCTGGTTGATCCTTCTCTTCCTTGCCTCCTGCTTGAAGGAGGGGGACTGAGACAGGTGACAACCCAGAGATTTTCAAGTGGAAAATTTGTCTTAGTTGATTCTGGCAGCAATCCTATGAACAGGTCTTTTTATTCCCATTAACAAATGGGGAAACTGAGACAGAAATAAATAGATGAAGTCATGTGCAATAGTCATTAGCTGCAAAAGTCAGCTAATATGTTGTGGAAGCCACAGTTTGAATCCAATGCTGTTCATTTCCACTATGACATGTTGTCCTGGTGCCATGAGCTGGTTATTTACTATTATGGATGGAATTGTGTACCCTCCTTCCCAAAAAAGATGTTAAAGTTCTAACCCCTGTACCTAGGAATGTGAACTTATTTAGAAATAAGGTCTTCTCAGCCGCACAGCACAAGGAGATCAGCTCGGTGCTTTGTGACCACCTAGAGAGATGGGATAGGGAGGGTGGGAGGGAGTGAGACGCAAGAGGGAGGGGATATGGGGATATATGTATACATATAGCTGATTCACTTTGTTATAAAGCAGGAACTAACACACCATTGTAAAGCAATTATACTCCAATAAAGATGTTAAAAATAAAAAAAGAAATAAGGTCTTCTGTAGACAGTCAAGTTCAGATCAACTTAAGGTTTTAGGATAGGTCCTAACCCAATATGGCTGGTATCATGTAAAGGGGAAATTTGGGCACAGACACATACACAGGGAAGATCATGTGAAGATAGGGTGAATGACATCTACAGCCAAGGAAATCCTGAGGTGACCAGAAGCTAGGAGAGAAGCAAAGAGCAGATTCTCCCTCACAGCCCTTAGAAGGAAACAGCTTAGTTGACAACTTGATTTCAGACTTCTAACCTCCAGAACCATGAGACAATAAATTCCTGTTGTTAAAGCCACCAATCTGTGATACTTGGTTGCTGCAGCCCCAGGAACCTAATACAATTACCATCTTGGAATCTCAGTTTTCTCCTCTGCACAGAGTGAAGATGAGCAATATCTCCTTTGGAAAATTTCAAGATCTGTTGAATGAGATAATGCATATATTACACCTAGAAGGGCTCAATAAATAGCAGTGGTTATTATTAACATTATTGTGTAGGAAACACTCCCCCTATGACATTGCAGAAAAGCCACCAATGGTTTTGTCCCCACACTTCTTGGGGAGAACATTTTCTTACTCTCAGGTGCTGCCTAATTTTCTACAGAGTTTCTTTAATAATGCAGTATGAATTATCTAACAAAATGAGTAAAAAGTCATTTATCTTACAGGTTTGCATGAGGAATAAAAGAAAGAGTCTAAGTTAAAGTTCTTAGCAAGGTATAAATTTCTGTTCAGCTGTAAAGGGACACAATTATTTGCCCACATGGTCCTACTTCTTACTGATGAAATGTTTATGAAACTGTGACCCAACTGTCCAGGATCTCTAAACAGGGTCTCAGTCCAACAGACACAGTCCAGCAACCAAAAATCATTTTCGGTGTAACCTAAGTCCTTTACTTGTGTTTCTCCAGTGCAGTGCAGTAGCACCTTTCCAAGTTGGTCCTACATTCTGCAGCCTGCTCCCTGGCTTCCAGCTCCCAACTTCAAAAAACACCTCCTTCTGCCCTCTTCCACTCTCTTCTGTCTCCCTTGTCCCTCTTTCTCCCCAACCATATTCTGTGTTCCTTTTCCTACTCTGACCATGAACAATAGAAGTTAAACCATGAAGCAAAGGTGGAAGAGGGGAGGGAACCACTGCTCTCTTTAATGGCAGGTGGAAGATGAAACACTGAGAGCGCTTGTGGGTTCATCATTCTTTGTCCCATTACAAGGAATGTGTCCCCCTCAAGCCGTGCAGCGAGGCAGGGCTGACTTGACAAAAGGACAATGTCAAAAGCACAGTCAATATGATCTGAATTTAAATCCCATATCTGGCAAATGATAGCTGGGCATGGTATCAGTACTTAACTTCTCTGAACCTTTTAATGCTTATCTGCAAAATGAGGCTACAACTGCACATTTCATAGGGTATGCTGAGGAGTAAATGAGATCACAAATGTGCATCACTTGGCGGTATCTCACCAGAGTAGACACATGCTCGCTATTAATAATAGCCACCAATTTATGAAACAAGCTTGATTTGGAGGATAACAGCAGAATGCAAATTTAATTTTATTGGTGGTATCCCTCTAAATTTATCTTTTAAGACATGTTCTCTTCCTGTCCCTGGAGGAAATTCAGGATGGGTTCCAAGATTTTTTCTGGTCATTCTTAGATAACAAAATTCCTTCACTCATTCTGATTGCCCAAACAGTCTTATTACAGTGGTTAAAATGTCTAGTCCCACACATGAATCATAATTTCTCCTTCTCCTCTGGCAGGCTAGCCACCTACAGTGGGAATAACAACACAGGTACCCTTCCTCCTGCCTGCTGTATGCTTCCATCCCTCCCCAGTCTTGCCAATCTAGGTCTCTGCCCCTCTAGGGTTGGAGCCAGTGGAGAAACGAGCAAGAAAGGTTTGATTGACTGGAAAAGGAATGCTTTGACTCATGTTGCATAGGGACTCCTAGGTGGCAATTCTTGAGAAGTACTCCCACTCCCGCTGCTGGGAATCGGTCTCTCCCCAGTGTCCAAAGACCTTTCATGACCTTCCCTTTCCTAAGGGATAAAGCCAAGAAACCATAGCATGGCTTTCAAGAACACAACAGGTGGCCCCGTATCACCCTTCCAGTCTTACCCCACCTCCACCCTCCCAGCTCCCATCACTTCATCCCCATTGCAGCTTCGCGAAACTTCCAGCTCTTTGCAGAACACACTCCAGGATACACATTTGCAAATGAAGATCCATCCACCTAGAATCCTCATCTCTCTCCTACACCTGGCAAAGGGCAGCCCGTCTATGAAAAGAGGTCAAATAAAACACTGTATGACAAAGGAGCTGTTTCACCTAAGTGAGGCAATACATAAATTATGCAATAGTGTTAGGGCAGCCAGCTAGCCATTTGAGGATTAAGACAAAAAACAAAAAACTTGATGCAAAATTTCTACCTCACAGTATTTAATTATGGAGTATTGTTTTTCTTTGATTACTAGTGAAGCTGAATGTATTTTTTACTTATTCACTCTTGGGTTTTCATTTTTGTGGCTTGCCTGCTTTTCAAATCAAACTTGATTTGACTGTTTATTGATTTCTTATTGATTGGTAAAAGGATTTGGAATACTGAGGACATTAGTTTTATATCTATTATATATGGTGTAGACCCCTGCCTCACTGCCATTGGTGCACTTTCCTTTTAATTTTGCTCGTGGCATTGTTTAATAAACTACAGTTTTTAACTTTTATGTCCCCAGATCCATTAATCTTTTCCTTCATGGCTTCTGATTTTGATGTAATCCTTGGAAAGTCCTTACCCAACTCATGGTTATATAAATATTCTTTTAAGTTCTCATCTTGTGCATAACTTGCTTTCCTCCCAGTTTTAGGAAGATATAATTGACATATAACATTGTATAAGTTTAAGGTATGCAATGTAATCATTTGATATATGCATATATTTTGAAATGATTGTCACAATAAGTTTAGTTAACATACATTATCTCACACAGTTTTTTCTTGTGATGAGAACTTTTAAGATCTACCCTCTTAGCCACTTTCAAATCTACAATAGAGTATTAACTATCGTCACCATGGTGTATATTATATCCCCAGAACTTATAGCTTGAAATTTGTACTTTTTGGCTCCCTTCACCCATTTACCACACTTTTCAGCCCCTGCCCCTGCCAACTATCAATCTGTTTTTTGTTTCTATGAATTCATTTTTTTTAGATTCTACTTATAAGTGAGATCATACATTATTTGTCTTTGTCTGACTTATTTCACTTTGCATAATGCTCTCAAGGTCCATCCTTGCTGCCAGTGGAGGAATTTCCTTCTTTTTCATGGCTGGATAATATTCCTGTGTGTTACATCTTCTTTATCCATTCATCTGTTGATGGACACTTAGGTTGTTTCCATATCTTGGCTATTGCGAATAATGCTGCAAAAAACATGGCAGTACTGATATAACTTCAAGATAGTGTTTTCATTTCCTTTAGATATATACCCAAAGGTAGGATTGCTTGATCATATGGTAGTCCTATTTTCAGTTTTTTGAAGAACCTCCATAGTGCTTTACATAGTGACTGTAGCATAATTATTTGCTTTTATTCAATAATTATTTAATTCATCAGTGATAAAGGGACTTAAGCAATACTAAACCCTGCCCAAAAAATCATACTCACGACACATACAGACCCCAGCATGTCAGCACAAGACCTCAGTAGCAGACAGGAAAAAAACAGACCAATTAATGATACCAGAGTGGCCTCCCTAATCATAGTCAGGTGGGAAATTGTAGAATATGAACTCTCCTTCCTTCAATTATTCCTGCCCCCCATCCCAGTCCCAGGAAGATTAGATCCAAAGATGGGAAGAGAATGGGGTGTCCCAGAGGCAGACTGCATGCCCATTCCTCAACCCCACATAGAAAGAGAGGACAAACCAAAGGGCACACTATGCCCCAATCCTCATCTTAAAGTCGTCAAGTCACTGGCCTGGCATAAGCTGAAAGTAGGAGATAATTTTGAATCAGACATTAGAGATTTTAAATGGACTGGGATGCGTTTTAATAACTACACATTACAGAGAAATTATGTTATCAGTTCAAAGTCTCTTCAAAGGATCTCATATCCAGCAGGAAGGAGACCTAGAGCATGTTTCAAAGGTGACATCATTTTATTTGTGTTCCTCCTTTAATTGATACTCCTTTCAAAAGAGGATACAATGCAAAATAGAGTGTTCCGGACTTCACATGCACACCCAAATTGTCCACAAGGAAAGAGAGATTTTTTTTCCTTCTCTTCAGTTTTTAAACAAAGATACCAGGCTTCTCTCTGATTGGACCAGCTTGGATCACTTGATCATGCCTGAAACAACCGCTGTTGCCAGGACAAAGCTTTGTCTTGATTGACTTGTGCTGGGTTTCTGCCATCTCTGAGCCAGTCACTGTAGTGAGGCAGATGGCTTTAGTCCAATAAGGATTCACCCCTGGAGAAGGGACAGGCTAATTGGGAAAGGGAAGGGCAATAAATAGAATTCCTCCCTACCTGTCCGTCAGATCAGGGAGGTCCCTTGGCCTTCCCTATTTCATTTTCATTCAGTCTGAGGCCTGGAGCAGAGTGTAATTCTAGCTGAAAGGCTTCTTAGGAAGTTGTTTATTTAATCAGTAGGGAGGCCAGCTATTTACAAGCTAACAATACAAAGAAACATTTTTTTCCCTCCAACAAGTCTGCAAAAGGAAGCTTTGCTGTGTCCCTAGGTCTTTCTCCCCATCTCAGCCCTACTCTCTGCAGGCAGCAGAGTCCCCACTCTAAGTGATAACTCACATTTGTAAACTACTTTGCAATTTGCAAAGGGCTTTCACATCCATTATGCAATTTAATCAACAAGAGGTGGGGGCGAGGATGCTGGTTTGGATGCTGTTATGGGGATTTTATAAGCATGTTGTACTAGGAATGGAAAGAAGGAATTACGCATGAGACTGTGAGGCCGGGGTGGTTAAGGCTTATGGGACGTGTGTAGTTGGAGGGTTACAAAGGGGCATTAGTTTCTGTCTTCCCTCCTTTTATTAACTGACCCTATTCCTGTGGAGTATCCAGTATCCCCTACTGGATATGGTCTTGGGTCTTAGTGAAACGGTTAATCAAGACGTGTGCCCCTGCTGGCTAAAAATTGCCCCTGACTTAAGGAAAGCCAACTGGGTGCTCACTCTCCTGAGAATCTGAATTTGGATGAAAATCACACAAAGAAAGAGACATTCTGACAATCCTTGACCTTGCTTCTATAAAATCCAGTTTTCGCCATGAGCTTCCTGTCCTTAAATCAGATGAATATATGTAAGACATTGTGTGAAACCTAGGCATGGTGCTGAAGGATCCTCTCATGGAAAATCTTAGGAAAGAAGAAATGCACATTGGAGATAAGAACGGAAAACAGACAGAACCAAGCAACAGACACCTAGAGATACTAAATAACTAGGTAACTATCATTCAGGCAGAGGCCTAGAGATACAAATTGCTAGATAACTATCAATCATCCAGCTGACAAGAGCAGTTCAGTTCCAAGGCCAGAACTCTCCTTCTACCAAAATTACCTTCCCAAGTTTTCTCTTTGAATGCTGTCTCTAATTCCCACATGCTTCATAGAGATTTCCACCTCCACCAGGGCCCATTCCGCTCTAAATAGATCCTGAAGGCAGAGACCCTGCTGTTTCATCCTCCCCAGAGGGACATTAGTGTCAGATACATGGATGGCACTTGAAAAATAGTTGTTAAATGAATAGGCACAGACATGCAGAATCAGTTGACTAAATATGGGAAGGTAAATCATTAAAATATTTTTAATCGATACATAATTTCGTGTCATGAAAATCATGGTTTGGAAGTATAAAGTTTAGTGATTTTTAGTGTATTCACAAGTTTGTGCAACCTTCACCACTATCTAATTCCAGAATATTTACATCACCCGCAAAACACATGCTGTGCCCATTAGCAGTCACTCCTCATTTCCTGATCCTTCCACCTCCTGACAACCACTAATCTACTTTATGTCTGTATGGATTGGCCTATTCTAGACTTTTGATACAAATGGAATCATAAAATATATGATGTTTTGTGTCTGACTTCTTTCATTTAGCACAATGTTTACAAAGTTCATCCATGTTGTAGCATGGGGGAGGACCTTCAAGATGGCAGAGGAATAAGACGTGGAGATCACCTTCCTCCCCGCAAATACATCAAAAATGTATCTACATGTGGAACAACTCCTACAGAACACCTACTGAACGCTGGCAGAAGACCTCAGACTTCCTAAAAGGCAAGAAACTCCCCACGTACTAGGCCGTGTGGCTGACAGGGTCTTGGTGCTCCGGCCGGGTGTCAGGCCTGAGCCTCTGAGGTGAGAGAGCCTAGTTCAGGACATTGGTCCCCCAGAGACCTCCCAGCCCCTCGTAATATCAATTGGTGAGAGCTCTCCCAGAGATCGCTGTCTCAAGGCTAAGACCCAGCTCCACTAAATGACCAGCAAGATCCAGTGCTGGACACCCCATGCCAAACAACTAGCAAGACAGGAACACAACACTACCCATTAGCAGAGAGGCTGCCTAAAATCATAATAAGTACACAGACACCCTAAAACACACCACCGGACATGGTCCTGCCCACCAGAAACACAAGATCCAGCCTCATCCACCAGAACACAGGCACTAGTCCCCTCCACCAGGAAGCCTACACAACACACTGAACCAACTTTAGCCACTGGGGACAGACACCAAAAACAATGGGAACTACGAACCTGCAGCCTGCAAAAAGGAGACCCCAAACATCGTAAGATAAGCAAAATGAGAAGACAGAAAAACACACAGCAGATGAAGGAGCAAGATAAAAACCCACCAGACCTAAAAAAATGGAGAGGAAATAGGCAGTCTACCTGAAAAAGAATTCAGAATAATGATAGTAAAGATGATCCAAAATCTTGGAAATAGAATAGAGAAAATACAAGAAATGTTTAACAAGGAGCTAGAAGAACTAAAGAGCACACAAACAATGATGAAACACACAGTAAATGAAATTAAAAATTCTCTAGAAGGAATCAATAGAAGAATAACTGAGGCGGAAGAACGGATAAGTGACCTGGAAGACAAAATAGTGGAAATAACTACCCAGAGCAGAATAAAGAAAAAAGAATGAAAAGAATCGAGGACAGTCTCAGAGACCACTGGGACAACTTTAAACACACCAACATTCGAATTATAGGGGTCCCAGAAGAAGAAGAAATAAAGAAAGGGACTGAGAAAATATTTGAAGAGATTATAGTTGAAAACTTCCCTAATATGGGAAAGGAATTAGTCAGTCAAGTCCAGGAAGCTCAGAGAGTCCCATACAGGATAAATCCAAGGAGAAACATGTCAAGACACATACTAATCAAACTATCAAAAATTAAATACAAAGAAAGAATATTAAAAGCAGCAAGGGAAAAGCAACAGGTAACATACAAGGGAATCCCCATAAAGTTAACAGTTGATCTTTCAGCAGAAACTCTGCAAGCCAAAAGGGTGTGGCAGGACATAGTTAAAGTGATGAAAGGGAAAAACCTACAGTCAAGATTACTCTACTCAGCAAGGATCTCATTCAGATTCAATGGAGAAATTAAAACCTTTACAAAGAAGCAAAAGCTAAGAGAATTCAGCACCACCAAACCAGCTTTACAACAAATGCTAAAGGAACTTCTCTAGGAAGGAAACACAAGAGAAGGAAAAGACCTACAATAACAAACCCAAAACAATAAAAAAAATGGTAATAGGAACATACATATCGATAATTACCTTAAATGTAAATGGTACTGACTGGCTGAAGGGATACAGAAACAAGACCCATATATATGCAGTCTACAAAAGACCCACTTCAGACCTAGGGACACATACAGATTGAAAGTGAGGGGATAGAAAAAGATATTTCATGCAAATGGAAATCAAAAGAAAGCTGGAGTAACAATTCTCATATCAGAGAAAATAGGCTTTAAAAGAAAGACTATTACAAGGGACAAAGAAGGACACTACATAATGATCAAGGGATTGATCCAAGAAGAAGATATAACAATTGTAAATATTTATGCACGCAACATAGGAGTACCTCAATATATGTTGTAGCATGTGTCAGTACTTTATTCCATTTTTTGCTGAATACTATTTCATGGTATGGATATACCACATTTTGCCATCCATTCTTCATCAGTGGACATTTTGGTTGTTCCCAGTTTTCAGTTGTCATGAATAATACTAAGAATATTCACGTAGAAGTTTTTGTGTGAATGTATGTTTTAATTCTTTGGCATATACACCTAGGAGTGGAATTGTTAGGTCATATGATAACTCTGTTTCAATTTTTGAGGAATTCACTGTTTTCCAAAGCATCTGTACCATTTTACATTCCCACTAGCACTGTATGAGAGTTGTCATTTCTGCACATCCTCATCAATACTTGTGTTTTTTTGTTTTGTTAAAAATTATTATTATTATGCCCATCCTAGTAAGTTTTAAGTGATAACTTATTGTGTTTTTCACTTGCATTTTTCTAATGAGTGATGATCTTCAGTATCTTTTCATGTACTTACCATTTGTGTATCTTTTGGGGGGAAATGTTTATTGAAATCCTTTTTCTCTCTTTTAATTGTGTTATTTTTCTATTTTATTGTTGAATTGTTAAAGTTATTTAAGTATTCTTAATGGTAGACCCTGATCAGATATATACTTGAAAATAGTTTCTCCCATTATGTAGGTTTTCTTTTCAACTATGTTGATAGTGTCCTTTGACATACAAAGTTTTTACTTTTTATGAGGTCCAAATTATTTATTTTTCTCTTCTGTTGCTTATGCTTTGTGTCATATCTAATAAACTTTTTCCAAATCCAAGCTCACAAAGATATACACTTATGTTTTCTTCTAAGAGATTTATAGTTGTAGCTCTTACATTGGGGTCTTTTGTTCATTTTGAGTTAATTTTTACATAGTGTGAGGTAGAGGTCCAACTTCATGCTTTCTCATGTGGACATAGAGGTGCCCCAGCATCTTTCATTGAAAGGATTGTTTTTTCCCCATTTAATGGTCTTGGCACTCTTATGTCTGGACTCTCAATTCTCTTCCATTGATCTGTATGTTTATACTTATTCCAGTATCATATTCTGTGGATTACTGTAGCTGTTAGTATGTTTTAAAATTGGGAAGAACTTTGCTGCACTTTTTCGAGAAGGTTTTGGCTCATGAATTTCTATATTAATTTTAGGATCAGCCAATCCATTTCTGAAAAAAAAGAAAAAAGGCTGTTGGAATTTTGAATCTGTAGGTCAATTTGGGGAGTATTGCTATTATAACAATATTAAGTCTTTCAATCCATGAACAGATGTCTTCGTGTTTATCTAGGTCTTTAACGTCTTTCATTGATGTTTTATCATTTTCAGGTCACTAGTCTTGAGCTTATTTTGTTAAGTTTATTCCTAAACATTTTATTATTTCTGGTGTTATTGTAAATGGAATTGTTTTCTTAATTTCATTTTTGGATTGTTCAATTTTAGTGTATAGAAATACAACTGATTTTTTTGCTTACTTTTTTAATGCATTTTTAGTGCTTTCAAATTTCTTATAACTAACATGAACTACTTTTACATATTTATTTTAGAGATGTTTTATTTATGTATTTATTTATTTTTTATTGAGGTATAGCTGATGTAAAATATTACATTAGTTTCAAGTGTAGAACATAGTATAGATTATACTCCATTTAAAGTTATTATAAAATATTGGCTATATTCCCTGTACTCTACAATATAGTCTTGTAGCTTATTTATTTTATACATAGTAGTTTGTACCTCTTAATCTCCTACCCCTATCTTTCTCCACTAGTTTGTTCTCTATATCTGTGAGGCTGTTTCTGTCTTGTTTTATTCATCCCTTTGTTTATTTTTTAGATTCCACATATAAGTGATAACATACAGCATTTGTCTTTCTCTGTCTGACTTATTTCACTAAGCATTATACCCTCCAGGTCTGTCCATGTTGTTGCAAATGGCAAAATTTCATTCTTTTTATTGGGATGCACATACTTTTTCAAATTAATGTTTTCATGTTCTTCAAATGTATACCCAGCTGTGGAATTGCTGGATTTCATGTTAGTTCTATTTTTAATTTTTTGAGGAAACTCCATACTGTTTTCCATAGTGGCTACATCAATTTACAGTCTCACCAGCATTGTTCAAGAGTCCCCTTTCCTCCATGTTCTCACCAACATTTGTTATTTTCAATAATTAATTAATTTATTGGCTGTGTTGGGTCTTCATTGCTGCACGTGAGCTCTCTCTAGTTGTGGTGAGCGGGGGCTAGTCTTTGTTGCAGTGTGCTGGCTTCTCATTGCAGTGGCTTCTCTTGTTGCAGAGCATGGGCTCTAGGGTGCACGGACTTCAGTAGTTGCAGCACATGGGCTCAGTAGTTGTGGCTCGTGGGCTCTAAAGCACAGGCTCAGTAGCTGTGGCACACGGGCTTAGTTGTTCTGTGGCATGTGGGATCTTCCCGGACCAGGGCTTGAACCCATGTCCCCTGTGCTGGTAGGCAGATTCTTAACCACTGCACCACCAGGGAAGTCCCAACATTTGTTATTTGTTATCTTTTTGATAATACCCATTCTGACAGGAGTGAGATGATATCTCATTGTGGTTTTCAAATGCTATGTCATATATATGCTTGTTGTTGCACAGAAAATTTTTAGGTTATATAAAAATCTGCTCTTATTGCCTCCACTGGGAGTGAGAATAGGGAATGAGAGGGTGCTCTTTGAAATGAAGTCACATTAGCTGATATTAGTTGTCTATATTTTATTATTTTAAAAAATATTTTCACTACACAAGTAGGATATAAAATGGTTTTGTAAAGGAAAAAAAAAATAAAGAAAACAGAAAAGTGAATTGTCCCATCCCTGTTGTATCAAAGATGAAACTGCCACTACTAGTTTGGTATGAGTCCTTCTGGACACTTTAATAGCTTCTATAATAATAAAAAGAATAAAATAGTAAAATTATATTTTCTGTGTTCCTTCATTTATACTTTGCAAAATTAGAGCTGATTTGCATCCATCCATTTCACCAAAAGCTCAGTCATATATTTCATTTTCTGGCAGAAGGAAAAAAGATCTAACATATTTCTGGATAGAAATTTTCCTACTACTTTTTATCCATATTTATAAGAGGATTTAAGACTGTTACTTCCAGAACATTTTAGTGTCCTTCTCTCACTAAAGAAGAGTTGAGAGATTCATTGGTTGATGGGCTCCAACAGAAAGATTATTGAAGACATGGAACAAATCTTGGATTCTATGTGAAGAAGCTTATGGGTATGCATACACAGATCTACTATATCTACAATTTGGAGCATAGAATATGCACCCAATAATTACCATTGAGTGAACCAACACCTTTCCTGCCATCCCATATAAGCCCCTTAATACAAACATTATTGAACACTTACCATGTACCAGGCAGTGTTCTCAGCACCTTACATGCATCAACTTATTTAGCCTCCACAACAACCCCATAAAATGAGCACCATTGTTACCCATATTTTTCAGGTGATGAAACTCAGGTTATGTGTATTCCCCAAGGTCTCACAGCTAACAAGTGACAGAACAGGGAATCAAACCTGGTTCTCTCTAGTTCCAGAGTTCTTGTTCTCAGACATTAAACTAACTGCTTCTGGAGAAAGGCAGAGCATAGATATAGGATTGCTAGATTTAGTAAATAAAAATACAAGAAGCAGTTAAATTTGAAATCCAGATAAACAAGTTTTAGTGTATGTCTCATGCAATATTTGGAATATACTTACACTAAAAAATGATTGTTAATCTGAATTTTGAATTGATCTGGGTGTCTTACATTTTCACTGGCAAATTTACATAGATATAGAGCCAGGCTTGGAGTTGGAGAACAAGGTGGGGGGGGGGGGGTTAGGGATGCAGAGTAGGTTTTGTTGACTGTTGTCCCTACTTGTCCTATTCTCTGTAAAGGTTTTTTTTTTTTTTTTTTTTTGCAAAGATAGTAACACAAACAAAGAACAATAGAAAAATATATATCACTTATTGAAAGTATAACAAACAGTGCATCTTCCCTCCATCTTCTCTCTTTCTCTCTTCTCTCTTTCTCACACACACACACACGATGGTGATGCAGGTCTCCCTGGTAAAAACTGAATTAGAGAATGATGCTCGAGTCTGAGGCATAAAGTCTCCTGCTTCCTTCCTGTTTTTAAATCTTGTGACCTTATAATAAACCATGCTTGCATGGGTAGTGGGGAGAGGGGGGAATCTTGGCTGGAGGTAGGGCCACAGGGAAAAGGGATAGCTGGGACCTGAGGGGCACTGAGCCCCTAATCTACCTGAATCTCACTGGGGAGACATCAGCTGACCCAGCCCCAAGGAAAAGCCCCACACAGGTGACCTTGACAGGGGGTGGAGGGGGGAGCAGGAAGTAAAACAGCTTTTCTGACACGCGGTGGCCCCTGTCCCACCACTGGCCAGGGGTAGCCCTACAGAGATCTTAGTCTCTAACCAGTCAGACTTGTCAATTTTCCTTCCTTGGAAGAGCTGGTGTAAGAAGAGGAAAACAGGTAGAATATGCAGAGAAAAGGTAAAATTTCCCTCCTCCAAACTTCCCACTTCTAATCTGATAATAGAGCTAATCTCTTACAAGAACATCATTCATTACAACTTAAAAGCACTTTCACTTTAACCTCCAAATTGTCTATTGATTTTTGCCTAAAAGAAATTAGCCTCTAATGTGGCAACTTTCCCATCAAAACTCTAAAATTCTTGCCTTATGGAATTAGTACCCTATTAACCTGACCATCCCTTTAAGTGTTTTTCTTCTTCAAAAATTATAACTAAATATCATTGTCAGCCAAAATTATTTAGACAGCACTTTGCACATTAATGTCTACTCAATTATTATTTCCTGTGGCTAGAATTTTAATCCCAAATAAAGCTCAGAAAGATGCATTTTCTCTCTTTAAAATTGGTTCTTTTTGTTATTGTTTCTTTATTTTTCATTTTTCTTTATTCCAAGTGGATCCTTTGAGCTCCAAGAGAGGGGAACAGGCAAGACATTGGACTGATCTGCATAGAATAAAGTGACTTGTTTACTTAAGCATGAATGAGCGAAATGGAGGCCACTACATATGTTAAAGACACATGCACAATGTAGGCTTGAGGATGAGAATTTATGGAAGGAAAAGACCAGAGCTTACCTTTCACTGGGACCAGAACTTTCTCTCTGACTCAACTGGAAGCAAGAGGCAGACCTTGACCCACTCCATATGGGTCAGCCTCCCTGGCACAGAACAGTGGGGAGGAGAGAGCAGAATGGGTCTGGAAAGGCAGAAGATATTCAGCATAGTAGGAGTGACCATTATCAACTTCACTCCTCAGTGTCAAAATGTTTTCCAAAGTGGTTGAACAAACCTCACTCCCATTAGCATGGATAAGAACACCTGTAGCTACATATTGTTACTGGCATATGATACTGAAGACTTAAATTTTCTTTTCAATCTGGTAGATATAAAATAGCATAACATTGACGTTTTAATTTGCATTTCTCTGAATATTGATGAAATTGATGACTTTTCATATGTCTATTGGCCATTTGATCTTCTTCTTTAATGTCTCTTGCCTATTTTCCAGTTGGATTTTTTGTCCTTTTGTTTTGATTTGAGAGAGTTTTTTATACATTTTGGATATCAATCCTTTGTTAATTATGTGTTTCCCTCCATTTGTGGCTTCCATCTTCACTTTATGAAAGTTTTTGCTCACAGATCTTAGTTTTAATACCATGGAGGTTATCAATTTTTTTTCCTTTTAGTGGGTGCTTTTGGTGTGTTATTTAATGATGCAATACTAATTCCAAGGTCATAATGTGTTTTATTTTCTAATAATTAATATAAGTTTAATTGTGAAAAGTATTAAAACATGGAGAAAAGCAAAGATAAGAAGAAAAATCACCTGCAATGCCCTTACCAGAAATAACCACTGGCATCCATTTTTATAACTTCTAATCTCACATAAATAGTTAACATGATACCCAAATAAGCCTCATGAAAAAAAAAATCCATGATCAGCATTGGATTCTTTCTAATATGACAAATATCTAATCCTTCGTTAGAAATATTCAATATTGACTAATTTTTTTTCCTTAAATTACTAGTTTTTCTGTTGCTCTAGCAGCAACTTAGCTTTGCATTACAAGTATGTCTCATGCTTTAGGAAGAAAGCAGAAATGTTTGAGTCAAAGGGGAGACAGATAAAGAAAGTCAAATGTTGAGGTATGGCTTCAAGGCATCAGATAACAGAAAAGTCATCTTGAATGTGCCATATGGAAACCCAGGCCAGGCATTCTGCCCAACTCCCATGCAGTTCTCCAAAACTAAGCTTGACAGCATCTTGTTTACAGAAAAAGGAAATATTTCTCTTTGCTCTTAAATAAAATCTGTAAATGTCATGGCTTTCCTGACTTGACTCTACAAATGCAATGTCATTCTCTTAACTAGTGAAAGGCAATCCTCTCAGTGAGACCATAGCTTATAAAGCAGGCATCTTAGTTACCTATTGCTAAGGTAACAAATCACCCCAAAATTTAATGATAAAATAACAACAACTGTGTTATTATTATTATCTCTCAGGGTTTCTATGGGTCAGGAATTCAGATCAGGATCAGATGAACAGTTAAGGATTGGGATCTCTCACTGGTTGCAGTTGGATGAGTAGGCTGGAACCCCGGGAGTCTGAGGCAGCTAGGAGCTGACCTGGGATCTCTCACTCTTCATGTGTTCCCAGGGCTTTCACGTGTGGTCTCTCTGTGTGGTGGTCTCTCTGTGTGGGATGAAGTTTGGGTTTTCTCATAGCATGTTGGTCTCAAAGAAATTAGACTGCTTTTACATGGTGGCTTCAAGAAAGAGTGTTCTAGCAACTAAGGGGGAAGTTGTATTTTCTTTTATCATCCAGTCTCAAAAGTCATATAGTGCTATTTCCGCCATTTCCGCCATTAAAGAGTTGCAGAAACCCACCCAATTTAAAGGGGAAGGGACTTTTTCCATAAGAAAAGGCTCATATTTGCAGTCTACTTCTTATGAAGAAAAGATTGGGGAACCAAAGATCTCTTTTCTTCTTGTGTTCTCTCTGCCCCTTTCATTCCAAGATGATGAGATTTATTTAGAAACCTTGTGGGTTTCCTGTGTACCAATTTATAATCCACTCCATTAGAAGCCACAGATATCTTCTGGAAAAGTCTCTCCCTATTTTGGGCCTCCCGTGAAGCAATTGTGGGATAATTTCTTTAAAATTCTTATAAGTTCTACTGTCTATTATTTAACAAAGAGGGTTTGCAAAGTATGCTCATAAAATCCTTTGGAGGATATCTGTCTGTCTGAAAAGGTCTTTAAGGCACAATCTTAGATTTAGGGGAAATCCTAACGAAGGGTTTTACAGTCATACCCTGAGCTTCATCTTTACCCTGAGACCACACTCACAGCACCCTGGATTTGGTCTCTTCCCTGGGGTCTTTTATTTCTTTGAGACTCCTTTGCTTGTCAGAAAACTCTCTTGATCCCTCTAAGTTTTCTCCAAAAATCTACTCAAAAATTGAATTGTTTGTTCTTTGGTTTATCCCTCTCCTCTCACATTTTCCTACAGGCAGCTAGAAGTCAGGGAGCACCTTTGGGACTCTACCCAGAAATCTCCCCAGCTACATCACCAGGTTAGGTACATTTCTATTTTCCACATTACCACAGGTAACAGGTACCAATGTTGCTACACTTTCCACCACTACATAGTAAACGTCTCCTTTCCTTTACCTTCACCTTCTAATAACATTCTCCCAACTTTCATTTAAGTCCTCACTGACAGCCTCGAGGATTTTGCTAAGAGGTTCCTCAAGGCCCTCCCAGCTTCTACCTACCACCCATTCTCAAAGCCAATATCATGCAGCACCCGACTTGCAAGTACAGCATTCCATTCCTGTTTTCTCTTAAATCACCACCAAAACCAGTGGCTCAAAGCAACAACAATCATTATACTATCTATCATGGATTCTGTGGATTAGGAATTCAGAAAGAGCTCAGCTGGGTAGCTCTGAATCAGGGTGTTTTATGCAGTTATATTCAGATGGTGACTAGCTTTGGGATGGCATTGAGTTGAAGCAGTTAAGGGTTAGCTGGATCTCTCCCTCTCTCTCTGTCTCTCTGTCTCTCTCTCTCCACTCCCCCCACTAGTTTCAGGCACTCTCTGTGTGGTCTCTCTGCCTGGGCTAGTTTAGACTTCTTCGCAGCATGGTGGTCTCATGGCAGTTGAACTGTTTACATGGTAGCTGAAAGCTTCAGAAGCAAATGTTCCAATGAGCAAGGTGGGCGCTGAATCACTTTTTATGACCAGCATCAGAAGTCATAATTTTACTGCTACCATATTCTATGGATTGAAACAGTCACAAAAGCCCATCCACTTTTAGGGAAAGGGGCACAGGTACCACCTCTTCATGGAAGGAATGTCAGAGAATTTGTGGACACATTTTAAAACTGCCCCAGCCCATCCATTTTTTCAATAAGCATTTGTTGTATGCCTACTATGGGTCAGCTATCAAGCATACACAGGTGAATCAGATGTAAGTCTTCCTTGAGGACCTTACTATGTAGTTATGAAGACCAAGAGGTAAGAGAACATTGAACTAGAATGAGATAGATATTTTAAGAGAGCTGGCAAAAATGCTGAGGGAAACCAGATGGGGAGAAAGTAATGCCACAACTATAGTTTGGGGAGGCACCATGGAGAAATCAGCATTTGAACTACACCCTGAAGGGCAAGCGGGTGTTCTCCAGACATGTACGGATCAAAGTACATGCATGGAGGTATGAAACACCTTAGTGCAGTCTTTTCATTCTGGATAAATGATGGTGACATTCTAAGTGTCATTTACATAGTAACATTTGTCACAAATGTCACATGATGGTGACATTTCTAAGATAAGAAACTCAGGAGAGATTGCAATGAGTTCAGTTCAGGACCTGCTGACATTTTCAGGTGCTGCTCAGACATCAGGAGGTGGAGGAGATCACGGGGGATCCCTGGGTCCCCTAACAAACAACCTGCTGCTGGGCTTCCTCTTTATCCTATTTTTCAAGAGTCTTAATTGCTCCTGCAGGAGAGTCAGTGGCTGCAGGTGGTGGCCCTCCTGCGACCTGGGCTGCCTACCCCCAGCTGCTCTAGCCATTGTAGTTCAGGATATGCATGACTACTCTAGAAATATGCTGTCAGTTATGACTTACAAGCTCACCTGAGGCACTCAACCCAACCTGAGAAACAGAGATTCTACCCTGGAGTGGCTGTAATTACGGGTCCCAGGGAAACAATTGTTCCAACCTGTACACTTGGCCATCTAATTCACTGACCTGTGGGGATTTGGCCTCTTTCTAGTCAGAGGAGGAATGTGCATCTGAGATCAACTCCCCTAGAGTTTGCTAACTGGTGGCATGCAGGCTGAAAATGGCTTGCAGAGAGTGTTTATTTGAAAATGGAATTAGTTGTCAACATTTAAAAATCGGGAGATTTTTACTTAAAGTGTCTGAATGTCGGCTTCTTTTGAAAAATCAGATTTTAATTTTGCCACCAGGCATAAATTCCCACATGGCAACAGTCGGCTGGAGCCAAGCTGGGGCTGTGCCTCCAATTTATCAAGTATTGGGAAGAATGTGGGGAAACATTCTCATCCCCGACTGCTAAATCAGTACAATTTGGAGGACAATTTACAAATTTCTACTCAAATTTAAAATTCACATGACATTGTTCTGGCAATTGTATTTCTGAAAACGAAAGCTACAGAAATACTCAAATGTGAGCACAAAGTTGGGTTACATCGTGGTATTATTTATGACTTTTTTAAAAAATGAAAGCAACCTGCATTTCTATCTATAAGGAACTGGCTAAATAGATTAAGATATGTATATCAGTGCAATTAAATATTATGTAGCCATTGGGGGGAAATGAGGTGGTCCACCATTAACTGACCATGAAAAATGCTTAAAATATATTAATTTTTTTAAAAAGCAAATCACAGGATGATATGTATAGTATTACCTCATTTAGGCTAAAATCAAACCTGTACTAGAAAATGTCCAACTAATGGCAAAATGTGGAGGGCTTTAGGCTTAGACAACTTAGGCGCTACTGAGCTCCCCAAGATACTACTGGAAAGTTGTTAAGGCAAAGCTACATTTATTAGAACTCGTGGTCAGAATCTTAGTCATGTCTCAGAGAAGGAAATTAGCAGTAGGATAATTATAGGACCCCAGGGTCTGGGCTTAAATGATCTAATGCCTTTTTCAAAGAAGGGATCTGATTTGAGTGGACAAAGTTGATGATACCATAATTTAGGGTTGGTGGACACAGCAAGGTCAGGGTGACATAGTGAGGCTTGGCAAGCAGACTGTTGGTTGGTGAAAAATCCAGGGCTCTCTTTAATAACTTGATCTAAAGGAACTTCCTGAAGCAAATAATGAAGTTATTCATGGATTTATAGTCTCATCTTTGCCAGACAGAAGTTTTCTGGAACAACCCACCCATCATGCTGACATAGGTGAGCCACGGTATCTTCCCTACAACTAAATTGCAATTATGCAGATGGTCTGGATTCTCTGCAAACCCCAGCTCTGTCATTTTCTAGCTGTAGGAATTTGGACCATTTATTTAAAGTTTAAGTTTCTTTATCTGTGAATGAGGATTGCTGGTGGCAGGGTTTTGGTTAGGACTAAATATGATCGCATTGCCTAGAGTATAGAAATGTGTTAGCAACGTTTATTACATCCAGATGTAAAGGCATAGGAAAAGGGATAGAACAGGACTTCTCGGCCTCAGCACTATAGACATTTTGGGCCAAATAAGTCTTTGTTGTAGGGGCTTGTCCTCTGTATTGCACAGTGTTTAGCAGTGTCCCTGACTTCTACCTACCGAGAGCCAGAAACACCAACCCCTCCAAGTTGTAACAAGCAAAAACCTTTCCAGACATTGCAAGATGTCCTCACTTAAGAACCACTGACCTAGAGGCAACCATAGCGTGGGTTCCACATGCAAAGAGTAGGAATTAATAACATAAGAGAAAATGGCTTATGGCTCATATAGTAGGCTACCTGTTGGCAGACTCACCTTTGCATCTTCTGCAAACACTAGTGATATGCAGACAGTAAGAGCCAGAGAAATATTTCTTGTGATAGAACTTCAGTGAGTGCTTCCAGACAGGGTAAATTATTGTGGTTACTGACCCATGTATGGGTCTTGGAAAAGAGAAAGGTTAAACCTATTCCTTTTTTTTAACTGAAATATAGCTGACCCACAATGTTGTGTTAGCTTCAGGTGTACAGCAAAGTGAATCAGTTATAAATATTCATATCAGACAGAGAAAGACAAATATATGATACCACTTACATGTGGAATCTAAAATAATGGTACAGATGAACTTATTTACAAAACAGAAATAGAGTCACAAATGTAGAAAACAAACTTATGGTTACCAGTGGGGAAAGAGGGGGGAGGGATAATTGGAATATTGAGATTGCCATATGCACACTTCTATATATAAAATAGATTTTAGTTATCTATTTTATTCATTTTAGAGATAAGTCCATTAGACATTAAAATTTGAAGATGCTTCTTAGGCAAAAATGTTCTGCCTTTAGGCCGAGGGATAGGTTTCAGAAAATTCAGAATGACTGCAAATGACTGGGAAAAAATGAGCCAAGGGAACCTGAGTCTCCAACAGAGCTCATTATAAAGAGCTTCCACCTGGCAACTTCAACCATCCTTGCTCATCCATTTGGAGCCAGGGCCTGGGAAAGCCATTGAGAGGCATGTTTCCAAATGTCCCAATGACCTGGCACCTACACCCAGGGCTTTCCAGCAAAGTGAGCCATGCTCTGGTTCCCACTGTTGCATCTTGGTGGCCTGCAGGTAACTCGAGACTGCGTGGTTTTTCTTGAACTATGGAGAGAAGGAAACAGGCTGGGGCAACTCTCACCTTTCAAAAGGGTTTGCAGTACGAAAGTTGTGCCAGAAACCAATAACCACACCCTGCAGCCAGAAGCATCTTCCCAAAGCACAGTCTGACCTGAAAAGTGGATCAACTTAATTCCTTGTCCCTGAGATAAGTAATTCTGGTGCTGGGCCTATTTTCTTGATGCCACGTTAAACAATTCTGAGAACAGGAAATAAATAAAACTAACTTAGCTACTTGCTTCAAGAAATACCTTCTCCTAGACTTGAACAGATACTTGTACACCTGTGTTGTTAGCAGCATTTTTCAGCAGAGCCAAGAAGGAGAAACAACCCAAATGTCTATCAGTGGATGAATAGATAAACAAAATGTGGCATATCCATACAAAGGGATATTACTCAGCCTTAACAAGGAAGGAAATTCTGACACATGCTACAGCACAGATAAACCTTGAGGGCATTACGCTAAGTGAAATAAACCAGTTACAAAAGGACAATTATTATGTGATTCCATTTAAATGAGATGCCCAGAATTGTCAAATTCATACAGACAGAAAGCAAAATGCTAGCTTCCAAGGGCTGTGAGGAGGGGAAGATGAGGAATTATTGTTTAATGGGAATGGGGTTTTAGTTTGGAAAGATGAAAAAGTTCTGTGGTTGGATGGTGGTGATAGCCGCATAGCACTGTGAATATATTTAATGCCACTTAACCAAACACTTCAAAATGGTTAAAATGATGAAAGTTATGTTATGCATATTTTACTACAATAAAAAAATGCTTCTAGAAGCTAAGACTAGGAACTAACTAAAATAGTTTACTTATCAAGACTAATAACTCACTCATCAAGACTCACCTCATGACCCCTACCCCACACCCAATCTAAAGCTGTTGGGTCATAAACTCTGCCCAGCCCAAGTTCCTTCTTTGCAAAATCCACCTTCAAATCACCCAGCCTGGATCCTAAAACTATAAATATCCTCCTTTTGTTTCCCCATTTTGAGATGCCACCAAGACTCTTTCACAATGTCATCCCTCCTTATTGCAGTAGGTCTGATCATCTTAGCTGTACTTTATTAACAGTTTTTTGTTTCTTTTTTTTCTGGTGGTTTTGTCGAAAGTTGATTTCCCTCCTTAAAATTCTTCTGAGGTCACTCATTGCCAATAACTGAGTTTGCAAATAGGCAGGTGGCATGGCCTCCAGTTATATTTTATTCGGCTTGCAAAGTGTACTAAAAAAAAATTAAATTTGCTTCCAAATGTTAAATATTGGGAGTTTTCTCAAAGAATATGAATTTCTTCCTTCTCTGGAAAATTCAGGACCAAATACGTTTGTTGGCCCTGTTTCAGACGTTTCGGTCAGTTCAATAAAGGCATTCTCTTAAGCAAAGATGAAATGTTTGATCTGTCTTGACTCTTGGTGTGCACATGACAGTGTCCAGCACTGGGTATTTTTTAATCTAACATAATATCACTCAGAGGCACTTGCTCTTACCAAATAACAAAGGTCTTGCAAGCCATGACATTGGTGAGGTATGTCACTGCTTTGGAGCCAAAGGAGCAGGCCTAAATCTACCACTTATTTCCAATGTGGCATCAGGCAAGTACCTTACCTTCTAGGAACCCCAATTCCTCATTTGTAAAATTGGAGTAACATGTGGCTTTGGGCAAGATTTAGTGAGCTGGTAAATGTCCTGAGACACAGTGAACACAGAGTAGGTAGAAGCTATCATGACTATAGTTATACTCATGACTTGGGTTGAGGCCTTTATTCTGTGAAATCTTTCTCATCTTCCATCCATTTATGGCAGAAGCCAGTTTCAGTCCCATATTCAAATCACAAAGTGTGGCTCTGAGCTTTGAAGACAATGACCGTTACCATGGAAGTATTTCTAATGAAAAAAAAGGGGGGAGCAAATTTCAAAGCTTGGGAGAAACCTTTATCTTGAACATCTTTAAACTACTTCCAAAGCCCATGAAATTAATTGTTCCATGATTTCTTATGGAGAACATTTTTGGATACAACTCTCTTTTAAATGCGTATGCTGGGAAACATACGGGCACTAAAAAGTACACAATCAATGGAAAGGGTGTTTGGAGAGGGAACAACATTGTATTTATGATTCTGTTTTCAAAATATTTTTATTATGAATATTTTTAACAGAGAGAAACTTAGGGGAGACCATATAGTGCACACCCTGTTTTTCTTTTACTTTTAATAAAATATTTTACTTAACCCAAATAAAACCAAAATGTTATCAATTTAACATGTAAATCCGGGACTTCCCTGGCCATCCAGTGGTTAAGACTCTGTGCTTCCACTGCACAGGGCACGGGTTCAGTCCCTTAAACATCTCACCATTTTGTCATTTACTTCATATCTTTTTACTGTTTACTTGAAAAAAGAAAAGCTTGTGGAGACAACTGAACCATCTTGTATATCCCTCCCTGATCTCACATCTTCCCTCCTTCCCCAGGGAGAACCATGATCCAGAAATTGTTGCATGGCATTTCCAGGCATGATGCTGTACTTTTACTATATGTAGCATATAGCTATAAACAATACATTATATTTTTGGCATGTTTTTAAACTTCAAATAAATAATATCATGCTGTATGTCTTCTCATGCTGTTTGCTTTTTACGTTTTATGTAGCCCTGGTTGAATCATTTAAAGTACTACACAATGGTTCATTACTTTTGATTCATGGCAGTACCATATCATCCTTGGGAAAAAAAAATGATCACACCTCTTCTCTTTCTGGGACTCCTCACCTCCTATGATATAAAGTCCAAATTAAGCCTAGCATCCTAAGACTCTCCAAGATCTAGCTGGTTTCTCTCTCTACTAACCAGCTGCTAGTTGTTTCCCAAGCATATCATCAACCAAGAATCTCGTCTCCCAGATTACTCCTATTCATCCCTAAAAACCCAATTGAAATATCACTTTCTCAGGGAAACTTTCCCTTTAGACTAAGTGAGACAGCATTTCATTGGCTTCTCATAACACTTTTCAGAGATCTTCATTACAATTCTTAACTCATAGCATTGTCGTCTATATGTCCCCCTCCCCTGCCAGACACACACAGCTCAGAGTTTCTTCACTGTGGTTTCTGCAACTGTGTTTCACTGCTATTGAACACAACCCTGGATACATTATGGCATGTGCTCAAAAATGATGGTTTAATTGAAGAAAATGATTGTGCATACCATTTTGGGAGAGAGAGTGGGTTCTACCAGTGTCAAGGGGAAATGATGCCTCTTTAAGGAGCTTGCTGTAAGTGTCTCCTCACATTCTCCTTCCTTGGTGGCACAAGTTAACCCTTGGGTCTGAGCCTCTTCCCAGCCCTACTTCCAAACAACTCCAAGGAGCACCCCCTACCACGTGAACCAGATACAATAGGACCAACAGCCTGATCTCAGCTCAACATTTAGAGACAAATCCCACCCAAGTTTGGGGGAGAAAAAAGAAATTTTTTAAAGGATAGTCTCCTTGGACCATAGGTACTCAAACTTGGTTCTACGTTGGAGGCACCTGGAGAACTTTAAAAGGCTCTGATGCCTGGTTCTCACTCCCAGAGCTCCTGATGTTGCTGGAGGCACCTTGGGCCCTGGGGTCTTTTCAAAATTCCCTGGGTGATTCTTTCATACAGTGGAGTTTACAAAGCTTTCCAACCCCCAAGCCATAGTGAGTCTGAACAGGTGGCAGACGTGCCACAGTATTTATCCTTCCACCCCCAGTGCAGCTGGAGGACCCCCCTTCCCTCCCCTCCTCCAGTCAACGGCCACGGGAAGTCTGTTCGGATTAACTCACTTCACTGAACAAATACAACGATTTCTCCATGTGCTACATTTTGAAAGACTTGGGATGCCTTGCTTCAGAGAACAGGACAAGCCAAAGCAGCCTAGAATTTCATGAACAGCATGAAGCTTGGTTTCAATTGCAGCCTCTTCCTGGCCATGTGCCCTTGGTTGGTGGAACATTCACGTTTCCCCAAAGACTGAACTCTGTGTTTTTTCTTCATCGTCTCATTGAATCAGTCTCACAACAAGCCTGCGAGGTCAACCTGGTGACCTCCATCTTACAAATGAAGATGATAGTGCTATGGAGAAGGGCCTTATCCCAGCAAAGATCTGATACGGGACAAGGACAAAGATCCTCGCTAAATCTAGAATTGTCTTCTCTGTACTTCCAGGAAGAAAGTAAAGGTAAAAAGAGCTGAGGTGACTGAGGGCATGGGATGCAGAAAGGCCTGGGTGACACTCCCAAAATGAGAGATTTCAGAGCTGGGGATCCTTTTGAAGCACAAGTGTTCAGGTCACCACTTCAAATCATGTGTTCACTTCCTCTTACCATTTCTGTGACTTTGACTGAACAAATGGACAAACTGGATCCTAGACCCAGGATGGAGTTCATGATTGTCATCATAACACCCACTGAGTGAAACACTCTACAGAAGTTGCTTCTGCAGTTTTGACTTGATCCTATAAGGTGGGTGTTACTATCCCCATGTGGTGTTTCACAGAGATGAAATTTTCTTGCCAAAGAGCATGTGGTGAGGTAGTGACACCTCTGGAAACGAAACCTGAGTCTGTCTGAGGCTAATGCCTGATCCCACCGCTGTGCCTTGGCCCTGTTCAGCCTTGTCCCCTCTCTCTGATGACAAAGGAGCATCATATGGCATCATGTAGCATTTCCTCCGCACCCACGGCTCCTTTTATTATCTAACTTCCCAGAAGACATTCTAAAAGAAGACAGATGATAAATCCATCTATTCATCTTTTTCTGAACCCTCCATGCCTCCATGATTCCCAGTTCTGCAGATCTGAAATTCCCTATCAAATCAATGTACACACTCACCCTAACTGTAGCCCTATCCTCATTCCTCACTTTAATCCAAACCATCTGAGTTATTGGAGAATAAAGCAAAAAGAAGGAGGGCAGAACAAACAAATTATTATGAAAATGTGGTCTAAAGTTTTGTGTGTGTGTGGTCTCAATGTTTGCATTTGAACAGTTCTGTTGAGCCTGGGTGTCCAGTCTTCTCTCCCACTGCTCTTCTCTCTCCTCAGCACTGCAGGTCTGCTTTGAACTCACCATGCTCGTTTTATACTCAGGGCCTTTCTACATTTTCTTCTCTCATCTTAGAAGACCCCATCCATCCCACCTCACTTAGTTACTGCATTCATCAGAAGAGTCAGGTCCCTCAGGGTGATGTGAGGCCTTCTCTCACAACCTGTATCCCAGGTAGCAATTGTCTATTTGTCTGATTATTGATTTAATGTCCATCTCTCCCCATTAGGATGTAAGCTCATTGAGAGTGAATTCTGGATCTGTTCACTGCTGTATCCCCACTGCTGAGCACAGTGCCTGGTACATACTACGTGTTCATCAATATTTAGTATGTATGGAAGGTTGGATGAGTGGATGGATGTATGGATGGAGATCAAAGGAATTTACTCAGGGGAGGGAAATGCCAGATTTATTTAAACGATGAGTCCCTGGTTGCAAAGCGGGGGATTATTTCAGAAGAAGTCTCTTTTGCCTGCAAACTTCAAAGTTGTCAAAGGTGAACTTGGCTGTGTTCTCTGACTGGAGATTCTAAGGGTTGGCTCTTGGGTCTTTGGCTTTACAACTCCGCCACCTAGTGGCCATGATGTGTATTCTGCAAGGGAAGAGATGTTTAAGGATGGAGCAACAGCCCTGTCCATGGAACAGGGCACCCTGCTTTGAGAGAATCCTTCCTGCGGCTGGAACCTCCTCCAACTAATTTGCACCAAGGATTCTTAATCTTCGCACCAAGGATTCTTAATCTTCACGGTTATCACAACTTCCTTGAAGGTGCTTATTAAAATGTAAATATGTTCCTTTAGAAAAATAAACGGGATTTAGAAAATGATCGTCTTTTAAAGTTACCAATAATCAGCATAGAACAATAGTTTGGGTGTCGACTTAAAGGACTTGTGTACTGAGTGTCTAGTTAGTATCAAGTGGTAATTCTGAGTATGCCGCCTTATAGCAAACTCAGATTAAATGGGTAGGTTCTGTACTGTGTGTATATATATATAAGTGTGTGTGTGTGTGTGTGTATACACACACATATACATATATATACACACATACACATGTAGATATGAAAATAGGCTGGTCTTGCTTTGCTGGCCAGGCTAGCAAGCTGCACTGGTAACCCTGAGGGGCCTGACACAGCCATCTCCTTCCACCTTTACAGAATCACCTCTGTTCCATCTCTGCACTGGTTTATGAGAATAGAGAGGGATGAGGCAGGGAAATGGGATGGAGGAGTTGGGGAACCATACAGGATTGAGTCAGAGGCCAGGGTTTGGAGTCCAACACCACCACTTCTTATCTCTACAACCTTGGACAGGTCACTTAACTTCTCCGAGACTCATTTTTCTTATCTGTAAAATGAGGACTAATAGCATCAGACATAATAGGTATTGTTATGTCCATTTTACAGCTGAGGAAATGACTCAAAGAAGAAAGTCACCACCATGCCTGGAGTTAGACAGATAGAAAATGCTGGAGCCAGTATTCACTCCCTGACCTCCCCAATAGCTAAGCCCTGCTCTGCTGAATGAATGAGCACATCACACAGACGAATGGCTCCTGCATCATTTGAGAGACAGCATGCACTTCCTTGCCTGCCTAAATGTCAGCCTCAGCCCCCGTACTGATTCCTGAAGCTCCTTATTCTTCCATCTCCAAGGCTAACCTGGTGGGGCTTTTCCTTTAATTGGCATCCGTTCCGAAAACGATAAAAGAATTCGCTAAATACTTTGAGATCTCTGGATGAAAGGACCTCTTGAAACACCACATGTACTTGAAGAATCCACACATCAATGTTGTTATTTTTTGGTTTTGGTTTTTGTCTTTTTAACTTGCTTGCTGAGCAAAGCTAAAGCAAGCAACCCTGTTTTCTGATTTCTCATTCGTGAGACCCAAATATTTCAGATCCGATTTATCTTACCTCCATTTCTACATTCCATTTTTTTGCTGTTTCTTGCATTTGCTTGGTTTGCTTATTTAAAGTCATTCATATTACATTTTAAATCATTTTAATCAGTAATGAAATGTGTGGGATGCACTGTTTTCCTGCCCAGATGTCCTTTGTTGTAAACCCATTAGAATACAAAGTAGAAATAATGTGCAATTAATATTATCTGGTCTCCACACAAAAGTTATAAACATGTTCTTCCTGGTATACATTCCACAAAAGATGCCTTCTGCCTCCAGTGGTTCCTGGGCTTGTTCACTCACTCGTGCATTCATTTATTCTTCATTCATTCATCAAATATTTATGAGGGTCTACTATGTACTTGGCTGTGTACCAGACTCTGGGGACCCAGAGATGAATAAGATTGAGACGCAGCACAGAGTAGTATGAGTTTGGAAACAGACAAATGTAGATTATTCATCCTGGCTCTACCATTTTCCAGGTGTGACCTTAGCAACTTGCTAAACTCCCAGAGACTTGATTTCCTCATCTGTAGAATAGAAATTGATTGCTGACATGGTTAGATATAATCTGTGCCTGGTGCTGAATGAACAGTAGGTACAATGCATAAGTTTAGCTGTGCCATTTCAGCACAGCCTCTGTCTTCAAAGAGGGGCTATCTAGTGGGATCACAGACACGCACTGTATATACACGTATATGCTTTTTGATGGGGGCTGTGCAGAGTACTGTGAGGATGTGGACTGGGGGTAGCTAACACCACTGCGGGACTGGGGAAGGATTCAGACAGGAGGTGGAGTCATCTGTAAAGTAAGCTTGCCAGGAAGGAAAGGGGAAATAGCATCGAAAGAAGATGGCACAGCATGTGCAAAGGCACAGAGTCATAAAAAATTTCAGAAATTGGAAGAACGTTCACTATGACTGCAGAGTATGTGCATGGGAGGAATGGCAGGAGATGAGACGGTGAGAGATGAGAATCAGGTGAAAGGGCTTTGACTGTCATACAGAAGAGGTTGCACTGTGGACCAAGGGGAGGAACATATTTGGGGCTCTCTCCTCATCCTCTTTACCCCACCCCCAAAACTCTAACAGGAATTATTTTCCCATCAAAGAAAAAAGCAAAGTTTGGCATAATTAAGTTGCAAGGTTGCTCCAATTCAAATCAAGAAATATTTGTCAGGACTTCCCTGGCAGTCCACTGGTTAAGACTACATGCTCCCAATGAGGGGGGCATGGGTTCCATCCCTGGTCGGGGAACTAAGATCCTGAATGCCGCACAGTGTGGCAAAAAAAACCAAAAAGGGGGGTGGAATATTTATCAAGTTTCCTATCTGAGTCTCAAATAGCCTTCCTCCTTCACATGTAAGTGCCTTTAACCCATAGACTTTTTATATATGTTCTAATTATGTAGTACTTCACATGTTCATATGTACCAACAGTAGAGAATAATATTGTAATTTCATAATCGCATACCTATACCAGCGTTATCAGATCTTAACATTATGTCATATTTGCTTCAGTTTTTTTTTTTTTTTTTTTTTTTTTGTCCGCGGGGGATACGCAGAGCTGTAGCACCCAGGGAAGGAACACAGCTGGACAAGGTCTTGTTCTTCAAGGATGGATCCAGACCCTACTGGAGGGAGCCCATCTGGGTTCCCTGGATGGCAGAAAATTTGCTGCAAGATTATTTATCCCTGGAAATCCACCAGAGGGTGATGCGCAGGGAACCCACCCTCTGGATTGACAGGGAAGCTGCCACAGGACGTCTCATCGGGAACACTTCCCAAAAATAGAGCCCCTTACTTCTTCTGATGTCCTTCCAGTTTGGTCTACTGAGAAAGCTTAACATCATGCCAGTTGGCAAGGGAGAAAAATTCCAGCATTGCAAGCACGGCAACGAAGGGTGGATTTGGAAGAGAAGTGGCACTAGATCGATAACTGATACAATAACCTAGCTGGGTTTACCTATAACACATACGCATGCACCCGCACACACCCATACCCACACTTTATTTTTATTTAGAGTTTTTAGTTTTACCCTTTAAAAAAATACATTAAAGGGCTTCCCTGGTGGCGCAGTGGTTGAGAGTCCGCCTGCCGATGCAGGGGACATGGGTTCGTGCCCCGGTCCGGGAAGATCCCACATGCCTCGGAGCAGCTGGGCCCGTGAGCCATGGCCGCTGAGCCTGCACGTCCGGAGCCTGTGCTCCGCAACGGGAGAGGCCACAACACTGAGAGGCCCGCGTACCCCCCCCCACCAAAAAACCAAAAAACATTAAATATGATTTTGACATCAAAGGTTAATTCAGTCTTCCAAGGTATTTTATCCATGTCTGGGCTCAACATTGTTCCCTCCTTACCTCCTCTCTTTGTTCACTGCTCTTCTGGCTGAAATGCATCCTTTGATAATTCTTTTAATACAGGTCTCTATGTGGTACACTTATTTTCTGTATGTCAGAAAGTATCTTTATTTTGCCCTCATTCTGGAACTTTAATTAAGTTGAACTTAAAATATAAGTTGGGTTATATTTTATAACATCAAAGTTTAAGAATATGTCATTTTTACCTTTTTAAAGTACACCATTGCCACACACTAATATATATAAAATAGATAACCAACAAGGACCTACTATATAGCACAGGGAACTATACTCAGTATTTTGTAATAATCTATAAGGGAAAAGAATCTGAAAAAAATAGATATATATGTGTGTATAACTGAATCACTTTGCTGTACATCTGAAACTAACACAACATTGTAAATCAACTATACTTCAATTAAAAAAAAGACACCATTGCTGATGAGAAGTCTGCCAACATAAAAAAATTGCTATTATAAGTAATTGCTTTTATAAATAATCTGTTATTTTTCTTCTGATGACTCTATATGTTCTTTTTTAGCCTTGATGTTCTACAATTTCATTACAATGTGGGTGAGTATAATTTATTTTTAGTTCTCCTTTTTCAGGATTCTGAGTGATCTTTTTTTTTTGCGGTATGCGGGCCTCTCACTGCTGTGGCCTCCCCCGTTGCGGAGCACAGGCTCCGGACGCGCAGGCCCAGCGGCCATGGCTCACGGGCCCAGCCACTCCACGGCATATGGGATCCTCCCAGACCGGGGCACGAACCCGTATCCCCTGCATCGGCAGGCGGACTCTCAACCACTGCGCCACCAGGGAGGCCCCTGAGTGATCTTTTGATATAAGAACTCATATCTCACTTCTTTTCTGGAATGTTCCCAGTAAGCATATCTTCAAACAGTGTTTCTCTTCCATTCTATAAGACATTCATAAGACAAATGTTGGGGTCCCTCCACCTACCTGCATGTCTCCTTACTGCTTGCTCTGACTTATATTTTAAACTCTCTGCTCTCCATGCTGTGACCTAGTTGTATTCCTCAGTCCCCATTCCCAATTCAAAACACTTACATTGTTTCCTGCCTTTTTTTTTTATTCCAAAGATCTGTAATTGCTTCTTTTTTGTATTCTTCTGTTATTTGTATTTCTTCATTTCTTGTACTTTTATTTTTCTGAATAGTCTGTACATTCTTATTTTAAAGTCCTTTTTAGACTTTTATGTAATGGTAATTTCCAAAGCAAATTCGCATTCCAATGGTCAGATTTGGTGGTTGTCTTTCTTAGCATGAGATTTATTCATTAGTTTTATGATTGATGGTTTGTAGGCTCATTTAACTGGAAAATTCCTCCATCTCTCTCTCTTTCTCTCTCTCTCTTTTCTCTCCTCTCCTTTCTTGATTTCACCTTCCCTACATCTGCTGGCTTTGCATCTGTATACCCTTGGCCCTCCAGGACCCAGTACAGGACTTCAAAAGGCAGTTTATATTTATTGCCAAGACAATACTGATGAGCACCCAGATCCTGTCACAGAGCTGGGGAGTTGGCACAGCTCCTGAATCTGCCACTGGTCCATGTGCCCTTCGCTCTGCTTGAAGCTCCCCAGGGGTAAGACCAAGAAGCATGCCAGCAGAGATTTCCAACCCTTTTCAAGAGCATGGGGATGTGCTTCTGGCTCTGTCACCTCCATTGCAGAACAGTTTTAACCACTTCACCTCACAGAACTGGAACTCTCAGCCATTTCTTATTATGTGTGTCCCACATCCCTTCAGGATCACCTACTATTTGGAATTTCAGTCCTATTTCTGGTCTATGGAGGTGTTTCTCTTCAATTTGAGCCAACTATATCATTTGGTTTTATTTTAATCTTTTCCATTACTGTAATAACATCTCATTCTTTAATGTGAAGTGTGTGGACTTCCCCAAACACACATAGAGACCCTCAAGAAGTTTACGTACAAATAACTGATTGGCTAGAGAACAGATGCTGCAGATGGATAAATAATTTGGGATAATTTGGACACTTTTTGCTAAGGGCAAAATGGATCTAGAGTTTTAAAATGTTCAATGCCCTTTCAACATTATCCATTTCTGTAAATACAGCCCCAGGAAATGTCCCAGTGGGTTTGGGCTGCTATAACAAATTACCGTAGACTGGGTGGTGTAAACAACATACATTTATTTCTCACAGTTCTGGAGGCTGGGAAGTCCAAGATCAAGGTGTTGGCAGATTTGGTGTCTGGTGAGGGCCTGCTTCCTGGTCTGCTGATGGTCTTTTTCTCATTCTGTCCTTACATGGCAGAGATAAGAAGCAAGCTCTCTCATACCTCTTCTTATAAGGGCACTAATCCCATTCATGAGGGCTCCATCCTCATGACCTAATTCCCAAAGGCCCCTTTGCAGTTGTATTGGTTTTCAACATATGAGTTGGGAAGGGAAGTGGATGGATACAAATGTTCAGTCCATAACAGGAAATAATCTCAGGTAGGGACAAAGTCTCAGCTACAAGTATGCTCCTCAAAGGATTACTTTTCTATGTGGGGGAAAAGGGAAACAGGTAACAATAAATCAACAGTGTTTTAGAACAGAATATTGGACAGTCACTAAAATTTTTTTTTTTTTTTTTTGTGGTATGCGGGCCTCTCACTGATGTGGCCTCTCCCGCTGCAGAGCACAGGCTCCGGACGCACAGGCTCACTGGCCATGGCTCACGGGCCCAGCCGCTCCGCGGCATGTGGGATCCTCCCAGACGGGGGCATGAACCTGCGTCCTCTGCATCGGCAGGCAGACTCTCAACCACTGCACCACCAGGGAAGCCCTAAAAACATTTTTAAAGCAACTATGAAATGACAAGGGCAAGTGTTTATTGATGTAATATTAATTTAAAAAATCAGAAACTATAACTGTAGATATAATACATAGCCAAAGATGTATTTTTAGAAATACACAGGTGCATTGAATAAAAAGTGATGTTTTTCTCTTTGTCTTTGTGATTGAAGGTAAATTCTGTCTCCTTCTTTGTTCTTTTTAGTATTTCACATGATTTCTACACCTGAGCATAGTTAACTTTTGTAATTAGGAAAACAAAAACAAGACATTTGAGAAATCACAGCAGTTACCATTTTGAGCCCTCACTCTGTCCCAGGGGCTGCTTTTGCTGTTTCCATGCACAAGCACCAAAAAGTGTGTTCTCCTGGGGGCTGGACCCCACTCCCTTCCCACATCCACAGTCTGGTCATTTGGGTCATGGAGCACCCAGAAGGATCCCCCAGAGTTGTTGCTCACCCTGATTCTAGCGCCTCTTAGACCACCTCCTCAGTGCTGAGCCCCTGACCACACCCCAGCTACTGCCTGCTTGTGTGACTTGTTATACATTCAGTTTCACTTAAGAATATCCCACATGCCAGACACTGAGCCCAGAGCTTTGCAGACCCCTTTTCTCATCCTCAGAACACCCGTGTGTGGGACTCCCCTGGTGGTCCAGTGGTTAAGACTTCGCCCCCCCAATGCAGGGGGTGCAGGTTCGATCCCTGGTTGGGGAGCTAAGATTCCACATGCCTCACAGCCGAAAAGCCAAAACATAAAACAGAAGCAGTAT
Source organism: Mesoplodon mirus (assembly GCF_964341445.2). Taxonomy (NCBI): domain Eukaryota; kingdom Metazoa; phylum Chordata; class Mammalia; order Artiodactyla; family Ziphiidae; genus Mesoplodon; species Mesoplodon mirus. Next base: position 18,048,127 of record NC_138980.1, on the reverse strand, counting down.
TGTAACAAATTCAATAAAGATTTTTTAAATGGTCCACATAAAGAAAAAAAATCTTTAAAAAATAAAACCACACCCATGTGAAGTATGTATTCAGTTGTACAAATGGGAAACTGAGGCTCAGAACCATGAAGCAATTTGCCCAAGGCCACAGAGGAAGAAGGGATGGACCCCAGAGCTCTCTAGGCCCCAGGTCCCTATTCCCTCTGCTCTGCTTCATGGCCTTTGATGGGGAAGAACTGAGGCTTTTCTGCTCTGATTAGCTGCACCTCGCCGTTGCTCCCCCATCGCCCCACTTCCTGTCACCCCAGCTTCCTCTGCCTCCCTATTACCCTCATTTACTGAGCTTTACTGAGTGGTGCAGATGCCTTGCACCCCACAACAACAGTGAAGCTTGCGCGGGTGTCTGAGGGTTATAACTCTCAAAAGAAGAGAAAAACAAACCGAGGCAGGGAGGCTTGACAAAGTGACAATGAAAAGCCCAGGAAAAAATACTCCCAAAATTGACACGATTTGATTAAAAGAGATGAAATGCTAAGGGATGAAAATGCTGTGGTGCTATGACTTTAAAATTGTGTTAAGAGCTTCAACCTTTTCCTCAGCAACATTAAAACAAAAAGTACTTTTCCTTGTGCTGGAGAAGGTATGAGAGAACTTGAAATTGGGTCAGCGCCACCTGGAAACTCCAGAAACTTCAGAAGCTCAGCACTCGGGGCCCTGGGCCTTCCCTGGGAAGTGACACATGGATTCCTGTAGACCCAGCAGGGCCTGACTGGGACCACTGAGGAGGCAGAGGAGGGGTTCTGTACACTTTGCATTGATGCAGGCAAAACGAAGTCCCCATCTGTTTACCGAGATTGCATCACATGGAAATGCACATGGGAGATATGCACAATTCATTGGATGGGCTTTATAGAAAAATTCCAAAGAGGCCCATTGCCAGTGGATGAGACATTTCATCACACTTGGAGGTGTGACTATTGCTGTATGTCCAGCTGGCCCATTCCAGCTCACAAGAGCTGATGGTAGGCATCACTGTCCAACTCTGTGTTCAGTGACTCATTGGTAACTTGCAATCAGTCATGGTGGGAATATTTACACCACAGCAATTGGCAAATGCTGTCAGTCAGGGCTATTTTTCCTCTCAGATGTTCACATTCCCCAAGCTTCCTTCATCTGTAGACTTTCCCTTGCAGACTCCTGGGGCTCCCCAAACCCTCTCTAAGTTAATGAACCACAAGTCCACCCATCCCCAGCCTGGACTTGTCTCTGAGCTTCAGACCCACACCACCGGCTGCCTTTTGGATATTTCTTTCCAAATACAATATTCTTCCCTACAGATCATCTCCTTCTCTCCAGTGCCCATGTTGGTCAATAATACTACTGTTTCCCAAGCCACATCCTTGAAAACAACCTGGGCCCCCCTTGCTTAATGAATCTAGTCAACCATGAGGTCCCACTAATTTTACCTCCTCCATAACTTTATACTCAGCTCCATTCCCTTATAACTGCCTTGGTCTAGCCCCTCCTTGGATCTCCTCTACTTATTGCAAAGCCTCCTTCTCTCCCTCTCCACATCGTACAAATAATTTAGACCTAAATAGCTACTTTCCTACTTTATTCCTCCCATGGCTAACCATGGCCTTTAGAGCAATGTCAAGTCCTATGACATTCAGAGTCCTCTGTGATCTGGGCTGTGCCTGCTTTTCCAATGTTACCTCCCAAAACCATACCCTGCCATAGACGTGATCCAACAATGGGAAATTAGTGCAGCCCCAGACCTGTCTCGGTATGCCAAGCCCCTGCATGCTGGCACAGAACCTTCACATCTATTGTTCATCTGGTGAACTTCTGTTCATCCTGCAAGACCCAGCTCAGGCACCTCTTTTCTGGAAGTCTTCTCTGAAACACTCCCTACCCCAGCCCTCAAGAAAATTCCACCAAAGCTGCTTTTATGCTCCCACTGGAACTCTGCATACTAGGACGTTGGCACAGACACAGTAATTGCAATGATCTCTGTCTACCCAGCTCCAGGAGGACTGGGTCATGTGGTATTCATCCTGGTATGCACTCCTCCTGCATAGCCCAGACTCCAGTACCTAGTAGGTCCCTGGGGATGGCTTGCTGAGTGAGGAATGAATCAAGATCCAGAATCACACATCTAGTGATTGCCAGGACTTGATGCCTGGTCCAGGGATCTCTCCACTGAGTATCCTGGCTTGTCACAGGGAGAATGGGGAGCACCCATCCTGAGATTTGGGCATGCAACTCCTGAGTTGCTCGGTGACTCTCACATTAAGAACATTATCTCGGGGACTTCCCTGGTGGTCCAGTGGTAAAGATTCTGCCTTCCAATGCAGGGGACATGGGTTTGATCCCTGGTCAGGGAACTAAGATCCCACATGCCACGGGGCAACTAAGCCCGCGTGCCACAACTACTGAACTCATGCGCCTCAACTAGGGAGGCTGTGTGCCACTAACTACAGAGCCCATGCGTTCTGGAGCCTGTGTGCCACAACTAAAGAGAAGCTCAAGCGCTGCAACAAAAGAGCCTGTGCACCACAACGAAAGATCCTGCATACCTCAAAGAAGATCCCGCATGCTGAAACTAAGACCCAATGCAGCCAAAAATAAGTTAAATTAATAAATAAATAATAAATAAATCTTAAAGAAAAAAAAGAACACTACCTGGTGGAGAGAAGTCAAGACTTTGGCAGATAAATGAAGGAGAAAAACCTAAAAATGTTCAAAGTATTTGATGTAGTAGATGTCCCACTCTTGTTGCTTTCTCCTTCTTTTTAATCATTGCCTTAAGCTACTGTTATGTGTACAAGATGTTCATCAAGATGTTTTGCATATAGTCCACATCTTCTTTTTAAAAAAGTTCAAGCATCAGTGGATATGTGCTTGCTGCAGTACTCATAAATTATGTGTGTTCTCGAACATATATAATGTTAAAAATTATGGAGGGAATACAAAGAAATAGAAATTGATATACTAGATTTTTTGCTCACTGCAATGAATCATCTCATGCACCCCCCCACCCCAGTTACAAGTGTCTATTTTGGAGGACACTTGTCTATAATACCAAAATATGAACAAACCTCACTGCTCAGAATTAGGAATGGGTTACATAACTGTCCTGACACCACCGCCAGATTTGAATGACATTCAGAGCACAGACATGATTTAAATCCTTGTTGTGTGTCCTTGAGCAAATTGGTTTCACTTCTCTGATCCTCAGTTTTTCCATCTGTAAAATATGAATAATCATTCCCTAGCATACCTGTATACACTAATTTGTATAAAATAGATAACTAAAAAGAACCTGCTGTACAAAAATAAAATAAAAGAAAATTCATTCCCTAGCAGGGCTGAGGGGAGAAATTGAACGCCCCCTCAACCCCATGCACAGTATAAACAGTAACCCACACACAGAAGGTACAAGCAATGGTGTCTGGAATATTACACAGTCATTTAGAATTATTCATGTATTTATGAAACGTTCATAATGAGGGAAAGTGCTGGAAGTATGTTCATTGAAAACATGCCGATTACAAATTGGTGGATCAGCTGAGGGACGGCAGGGCTGCACTCGGAAGAGGAGTGAAGGTCCTCAAAAAAATGTTTAAAGTGGGAGAATTATTTATTCACATTTTTTCTTTTTGCTGTTATATAGTTATAGTTTACTTTTTAAAGAGCCCAAAGAGAAGAGCGATTATAGAAGGGAATAGAAATCTAGGGCACCCTGAGATTTGAAGGGTGAAGATAGCCCTACAATCCACATGTTTGTGTTGTGGGTGCGCGTGTGTCAGGGGTGGTCCTGTGGGCTGGGATCCAAGGGAACCAAGACAGACAAACCCTCAGAACTGACGTCCAAGTGCAGAGGGACAGAAATGAACAAGCAGCTTCCAAGGATCGCTGAGAGCTGTAAGGGGAACCAAAGAGGTGATGTAGTAGAAGGTGCAGCAGTGTTGGCTGTGACTAGCTTTTCTCTGGGGAGGTGACATCTGGGCTAAGATCTGAAGGATGAGAAGGAGCCAGCCATGGAAAACCCAGAAGGGGGCGAAGAGACCTCCAGGTGGAGAAGCAACAAGAGGGAAGGAGCTGGATGCTCAGAACCATCCACTGAGAGACCCACCCACCAGGTATCACTCCATGTCAGCTCCTCACACATTTCCAAATGCCCTTGACCTCTTCTGCCAACAAGAGGATGGGAAGCCAGCATCACTACTGGGACCTCATAGTGCCAGGACCTTGCAGAGTGCCGGGTCCATGACCTGTGACCAAGGAAGACCTAAATGAACCAAGCAACCAGTTACCAGTGGCCAAGCTGGACAGCTGGGCTCGGGGATGGCAAAGAGCTGGACCACTCCTGCCCAGATATCCACAGGGCTCAGTCCCTCACTCCACACATATCTCGGCTCACGTGTCATCTTATCAGAGAGGCTGTCCCCCTCTCCCACCTGGCCCGGCCCCCCTTAGCTGTTCTTCATGGCACCTTCCCCAGCTGACGTTTTAGGTGTTTATTTGTGGCTGTGCGTACTGCCCGTCTGGATTGAGAGCTCTGTGGTACAAGAATGCATTTTCCCACTGTTTCCCCTACTGCTAGGACAGTGCCTGGCTCATTGTAGATGCTCCCTATATAACCTTTCCAGCTTGCTAAAGGCCTCCATTGTCTTCCATGCCTTTCTGCATTTGCTGAAAGCGAAAACAGCAAAAGAAACTTCCTTTTGAAGTAAAAAACAAAATGTGCATCAGATGAGTCATCTTTTAAGGAAAAGAGAAGGGTGCCCATCCTGCACCAGCCACCTTCCTTGTAAAGTCTCACACACCCTCAGAACACCTCTGGGAGGCGGCATTTTCATCAGCATGTGTGCAATAAGGTTTCAAGTACCAGCTGACGTGCTTTTACTTATCTCTGCACCCGGGATGCATCTTGCTTGTACCCTGAGGCCTGCGCTCACTCCCACCCAGCCTGACAGCTCACCAAGAATCACACACTGCCTTGGGTGGTGCCAGTCCTTGTGGCATCAGAGAAGAAAATCACACATTTATGTCTTTTAAGTTCAAAAGCCAGTGATTATATAAAGCAGAACAACTGTGATGCACACTTGGAAATTTTCCAGCTCCCCAGACTACAGAAGCCACTGCACAGGCTGGAAGAAGGAGGGAGAGCATGAGGATGGTAACTGGCAGGGGTGGGGCTGCAGGGACTGGGACACCCCCTCCACCTCCAGGACAAGGTCAGGGGGCCTCGTGCAAGCCTGGTCGGGGCTGCACAGGGGCCAGTGTCTGTCTGAGGGAAGACTGACCATTGCTTTCACCGAGGACCCTCAGTCTGCTCAGACACATCTGGGAGGGCCATTCTCTACCTAAGGCTCCCAGGACAAAGGTGGGTCTTAAACAGTGGCTGGGGGTGAGCAGGACCCTGTGGGGCTCCTGGGCATGGAAGCTTTTCTGTGTCCCCAGGTTCTTGTTTGTAGGAAATAGGCTTCAGCCTCCGTGACCTTCCCTGAGTTCCAAAGGGCAGATTCAAACAGTGGCTAATCAGGGAAGGGAGGGGTGCAGGGACAAGGCAAGAGCAGCCAAGAAACAACAGTGCAGCCTTGGGGCAGGGTCCTGGCTCCCCCTCAAGGGATACATAAAATAATATCTTTGCTCTCTTCTGCAGAACTAAACCCCCCAACAAATGGAAGATGTTAACTACTTGATGAAGCATTCTTCATTCCAGAGAGAAGGTCACAGCCTGATAACCTCGAGAAACACAGAAGCTCATCAAGAGACCACCTGCAGCCTGATTAAAGGAATGCAGGCCCTGCACATACCCTGATACTTACCAGCAACCCCGCCCTTGAACCATTGCTATAAGACTCCTCACCAAATCCCCCCGGGTTGGGACACATTGCGCTCTCTGTGTCCCCCTTTGCCTGGCAAAACAATAAAGCTGCTCTTTTCTACTTCACCCAAAACTCTGTCTCCAAGATTTGATTCAGCACCAGTGCACAGAGGTCAAGTTTTCGGCATCAGGAGAGAAGGGACAAAACCCCAGGGCCAAGAGGAGAGAGAATAAGTTCAAGGTCTCCCAAGGGTGGAATATTCCCCCTCCCTTATGCTTATTTTGCAGATCAGAAAAATGATACTCAGAAAAGCTAATGGCCTGTACAAATAGATGTGATGGGGAAAGAGTTTGAATCCATATCTCATTGACTCCAGGGTTCCTGAGCTTTCCACCTGACCTGGCTACCTTCATCAAGAGGTGGCACTGATCAAATCCATTTCCTCCCAGTCGCACATGGCCCTAGTGGCCATTAATGATTCTTCAAGTGAACCAAGAATCAAGGGTTCCCTGAGGGATGTACCGGTGGTTCCACATTTGACCACCAGAGGGCACCAGCAGCACACAGACCTGCTTGTCTCATCTTTCTAGGTGGGGCTCCCTCCAGCCAGGCCTCCTTGTGAGCTGAGGGTGTGCCTTTGTCCTCCTTCGTTTCCTTATTCCAGTGTCTAGTTCACAGCCCACCACACAGTAGGTGTGAGTGCAAGTGAGTAGGCCTTGCTGGGGAGCAGAATGCCTACAGTTGGTGGAAGTTTGGAGTCTCCACCGACAAGCTGTACCTTAGATTAGAATTTCTCCAAATCTGACCTGGGACCATCTCTCCCAATACCAGGAGTTCTTTGAGAGGCAGATTCACCCCAACATCATAGAGTTAAAAATGGAGTGGGGCCCGGGAATCTGCATTCATACCAAGTGTAGAGGATTCTGAAGCCAAATAAACTTTGAGAACCCCTGCATTTCAGCTCAAAAAGCACATGACAACCCAAGTCAAACTTACCCAGTTGTTGTGAGGCCCCTAGGAGGAGAAGCCACTTGCTCAACGCCACACACCCACGAGTGGTAAGGCCAGGACTTGCCCCCAGGCTTGCCTAGTTCATGCAGTTGGTGGAGCTAAGCTTCACTTGATGTCTGGTCCCCATGGGGGCATTCCTATAGGTAGTACTCCTGAAAGAATGAGCCCCTCTTATCTGGGCTTCAGTTGCCTCAACAAGCCATGACCACCGGACTCTTAAGAACGAGATCTTTTGTAATGGGATTTCCCTTGTACCTTTCCCAGACTTCCAAGGTCCCTGAATTAGAGTTTAGAAATCAAATTAGGTTCCCACTGGAATCAGAAACAGAGGCCAATTCATAACTGGTTAATGATGCCTTCCTACTCAGAAAATGTCCCAACTCCTTAGTGTCCAGGGGTCTCCTTTCCAGAACCTTCCAACGGAGCCATTCCCATTCCTGCAGTGTTAAGAGAGCAGAGACATGGGCCATTTCACCCACAAGAAAACCATGGTAAGTGTATTCTGAACACTCAGGAGAGAAACTAAAGAAAGGTAGTGCCTTGGTGGTGAAAAGGAATGAGAGGGGGAGAAAGAAAGAGAGAGCATGAGGGAAGAAATTGAGATCCTTCAGAGAAGGTGTGAGGGTCTCATCTGAGCAGCTGCACAGAGTGGGAACCACAAGAATCAGACCTCTGTAGGGATGTGAATTCTGGAGCAGTGTCTCCAAGCTCTGGGGACATGGGACAAGGAGAGGTAAGGTCACCACAGTGGTTGTTATGGAAACAGAGCCAGTCTTGAGAGGAACACACTGGCTGCCATCACCACCAAGAAAAGACGTGCCATCACCATGTCTGCCCACCTGCTGCCTTGCTGCTAGGATCTCAGCCACCCCACAGGGAAGATACATTGAGTTTCAGGGCAGTCTTTTGTATTTGGAGTTGGTTCATGCAGTGGGCTAGGTTATTTTTTGCTCAGTGGTATGCTGCTTCAAGGAAACCGGATATGTTGAAGGAATTAGAATGTTCAGAACATTTCCTTGAGAATTCTTCAAATATTCAAGGGCGGTCAGACAGAGGAGGAATCAGATTGGGTTTAGGTGGAGATTAGTGGGAATAAATTATAGGAAAGCAGGTTTAAATTCCATAAAATTCAATTCAACCATATTCATTGGGCATCTGTATAACCTCTAAGCCTGGGGCTGGACCCATCTGTGTTGATTTCAAGAAGACTTTAAAGGATATGTTGATAAATGTTTAAAAATAGTTATGTACCTATTTTAATGAGAACTGAAGAAAAATGGAATTGCACTTTCAGCCCTTTATTTATGGTAGGAATACAGAATTGTATTTCTCAATGAATTTGTCTGTATTTTTAAATTAACAGATTTAAAGAAACATTAAGTAAATAATATTAAAGATGGTACCCAGAAAGTGCAAAAATTATAAAGGTAATGAGAGACCAACTCTTTGGGAAACATTGACCTGTTGGCATTGATTTGTGAGCAGAGGCATTTGCTGTAACAAACAAGCCCTTCATCTCAGTGGTTGTGGGTTTCTGTCACATCAGCGGCACCAAATAAACTACATCTCTTGGTATTCACACTTGATATAGCCCTCTCCCTCAAACTGGGCTGGCTCTGTGACTTGCCCTAATCTAGAAAATGCAGCAGAAGTGATGCTGGGTCCATTCCAAGCCTAAGCCTTAGGAAGGTCTGGCAGGTTCCACTTTCCCACTCTTGGTAGCCCTAAGCTCCATAGAAGAAGTCTAGCTATGTATGCTGTTGGAGTGACCAGTGAAGGACCACAGGAGAGGCCATGGGGAAGGAGAGAGGTCCTGATGCTACATGGAGAGAGAAAGAAGCACTGCATCCTAGTGTCCCAACTGAACCCTGCCTCCAGCCAGCCCACCAACTGAACATGCGGGCTGCATGAGCAACCAGCAGCAAGACCAGAGGAGGAACTACCAACTAAGCCCAGCCCACATGCAGAATTGTGTGCAATTAAAAAGAGCATTTGTTTTAAGCCACTAAGTTTGGAGATGGCTGGTTATGCAATAATAGATAATAATCAAAAGGCTATTTTGATACAATTGAGATTTGATACAATTGAGGTTTGATACAATTGAGGTTTCTTTCTCACTCACAATATTTTCAATTTGGGGATGCTCTGCTCCATGTCATCATTCAGGGATTCAGTATCCTTCCATACAGTGGGTTAACCATCTTCTAGGGCCTTGGCGTGCTCATCCAGATCCTCTACACATGGCCACAGAGAAGGATGGTGCAAGATGACTGGTGGGGGAAAGGGGGTGGGGTGAAGCCTGAAAATGGCAGGCAATTAAGTAGGACAAGAATTCAGTTACGTGGCCCCACCTAACATAAAGGGGGCTGGAAAATGTGACTGAACCATGTGACCAAGATAAAGAGGAAAAGTACAGATTTGGAGAGCCCTACCATCTCTCCACATATGTTATTAAAACACATACATACATACACCATGCTAGTGACCTAGTACAGTGAATATTGTGCTAGAATATGAATAAATGGCTTTGGGGACCCTGAAAAAAGAGCAATGAGCTTTGCATGGAGTCAGGTGGCCAGTCAGCAAGTACAAGGAGTGGCTTGTAACATTTGACCTGGGTTTTGAAGGATGATTAGGAGTTTTCCAGCCAGATGGGGAAGATGAATCTAAGCAGATGGTAGATGGCCATGAAAGAATGCATTAAATGCAGAAGGCAATGAAGGAAACAACCACAAAATTAATGAGATTAAGTTTGGATGACCTGGTTTGAGGCCTCATGGGGGCTGCATTAGAGGACCCCTGGGCCTTTCAGTTACATTAACATTTAGGTTGAACCCATTTTGAGCTGGGTTAGTTATTTATGAACCAAAGAGCCCTGATGAATGATTCTTCCTAATGTAAAGTTCTAGGATTATTTATTTGTAAACAAATAACTTCCACTACACCATCCAAGACCGGTCACCCAAAAGTACAGTAGGAGACAGCTAGATAATAAACATAAAGTATCCCCAACCCGATCTTTACCACTGGTCCCCACTGTCAGAGCCCTTGATTAGTTACTCATCACCCATTTCTTGGAGTCAAAGCATTTCCATCTCTGGCTCCCCATTCTGTCAGACACATTACAGGGCACCCCCTTAGCTCCTGCTGGAACTATGCCATCCCATACTTTCTGGCCACACGTGATTGGTTGAGATATAGCCACCTGACCTTTGATGAGCCAATCACATTCTCTCCTATTAGAACTAGAACCAGAGACACAAAATCTCCAGTGGGACGTTGATAAGCCTGCAGCTGACAGCCTGGGATTTAGGAACAGTTTTTAGGAAGGTGCAAGCTGGAAAACTGATAGCTGGAAACTCGTCTTCAGAGAAAGGCAGAAGAAACAGATCAGCAGAGAAGCCATACAGCCCAGGAATGGAGAGAAAGAAAAGGATGGCCCAATGCCTTCTACTTCCCATGACACCCAAGTCAATGTGCTGCTTTTGTTTTTCATGATACTCCCTTATGACCTACTGAGAAGCCACCTTTTCTTAGATAATTTGAATAGGTTACTGTTCTTTGCAAAATAAATTAGTCCTGGCTGAAGCAGAGAAAAGAACAATTTATTGGGGCTATTGTAAGCCTAATAATATAAAAGTAGGATCATGAAGCACATCAGGGATAAAAATATCTTACGAGAATGTTGTGTGATGACGTGGGATTACCCATGAAATGCACAGTCCCTGGCACATATTAGGCACAACCCCCCCAAAATACTTTTATGACCATTATCTTCCCTCCCACAGCCTCCATACATCCCCATATTCCTGAGTGTGTGACTTTACTGAATGGAAGAAGAAGATTTACCTCACCTGGCACACAGCTGCCAACCTCAAATCCCAATACACATGCTTTTCTATAAAGACCCTTCCCACAAAGTATTTTTCTCTTTGCTTTCTCCCGAGAAGGCCCCAGACTCATGACCTCATGTCTCCCTCCAGGATTCCCAGCTGCACCCCAAACTTGCACACCCAATCCCATCCAAGTACTCAGCAGAACAAAGGCTCTCCACTATAACAGTCAGTTAGATGACACAGCTTGCTCCCCTTTACACTAACCATGGCTACTGAGATTAAGCAGATACTGTGTTGGCTCCAGTGTCTACCCATAGGGTGAAGCCAGATCCAGCTCTGCCAAGAGACCGACAGGACAGAGCATCAGCTCCTATCAAGGACGAGGGTCTAATTCAATCTCTTCATGACAGATGCTGCTTGCTGTTGATGGGCCTGCCCTCCCTCGGTCTTCCCCCTGACATTGTCCTCTCTATCACCTCCCTTGCTGTCTTAAGGACTCTTGAAGATGTCACATAAGGCAAATGCCAAGTTGTCAGTGAAGGGGGTGGAAACTTAATAGAGCATTAAGACTAATTAACAAAAACTGACAAAAGGGGAAGGAAGCCTGTGGCCTGTTCTATAAGGAAGATGGTCTGTCTCCAAGGAAGGGGAGAAGTCTGGCAGGAGAGGGGGGTGGAGAAGCTAAGAGAAATCCTTGTACTATACCAGATGTGTCTTGACATGTCTTGTGTCTCATTCGCCACAAAGCTCCAAGACAAATTAATGTGTCTGGTGAACAGGAAGTGGGCATGCCTGTGAGTCTTGAAAGGAGGAGGAGCTGCCAGAACACATCACAATTAAGCTAAAATGGGCCCTCAGTGACTTTTGGTCAAACATATTGGTTAACTTAATTTCATGTCCATAGTCTGCAATTCTACAACACAGTCATCCAAACAATTATTTTATTGGCCCCAGGAACCACAACACACATAAGCTTTTAATGACCTCAAATTTCATCATCACCCAAGTTTCAAGTTGGAAATTCTCATATTTTTATACTGTCAAGCTGAGGACATTGGAAGGCTATGTGTTAGAATAAGAAATTTAAAATAAAAAGAAATACAAGTGACTGGCAAACATAAGAACCTGTGCCCATGTACAGTGATAGTTATGTAGATGCAAATTGAAAAGACAACAAAATATCATTTTCATTCAGCAAACTAGCAAATGCTAGAACATTTGATAGTTCCTCTTGTTGGAAATAATGGAGGCAGACAGAAACCGTTTTACACTGTTGTGATTGAAAATTAGTACAACCATTTTGAAAATATCTTAGCACAACCTTTCCAATTTATAAAAGTATATTCTGTTTGAATTAATTTTCCTGCCACCGTAGTTATCACATGTTTGAATTCTGTGCAATGGTCAGAATAAGTGAGCTGGATATACATAGAGCAATGTGGAATGATTCCAAAAATACAATGTGCATAAAAATAAGAAAAAGAATAAAGTTAAAGCATAATATAAGTATAAATATACCCCAAACAACATTAAGCATTTGGAGATACACATATAATAGAAATGAACAATGAAATGTGGGTAGAAAAGACACACAAGATATACAAGAGAGTAGATGCCTGTGGTGAAAATAATGGTAATGAGGAAGGTGATAAATGGAAAACAATAATAAAACTTTTTAAAGTTAAGAGATTTTATGTGGATATTATGCCATGCTGTGAATTAAGCTACATGATGGACTCAGTCAGGTATAACTGGATTCTGAAAAAAAATTTAAAACAATGACAGCAAAAGCTCCCAACAATTCTTGCCTAAGCATACAGAATATACAGGTTCAAAAATGTTAATTGAGACATTTGATGCGCTAGCAATAAGTTGAAAACATTTTAAATGTCCATCAATTAAGATTAGATAAATTAGCTTACATCTATGCAACAGCACACAATGCAGCCTTGAAACAGTAATGAGGTGACTCTATATTAACTATATGGAATGTTCTCTAAGTTATACAGTTAAGTTGTAAAAATGACATATAGTATAAAAGGAGACAAACATAGATGACCTGCGACATTTAATCTCTTCCTCCTGTCAGTAGTTCAGTAAGAATACTGAGTCAGAAGGTCTGAGTTTACTCAGTGAAAAAACAGGTTGATTCCAGCCACTGATTCCAAGGAGGACCCCCGCTTCCAGACACATCATTTCTTCAACAAGGAAAGTCCCATTATAACATGGTCACCTAGATGTTCCCTGCTCCTCCTTTTCTATAACTATGATAGACTATTTTAGGAATGGATTTCCTATCCTGAATCCTTTTCTAAGATATTCCTAGTCCAGCTATGCCTAGATGAACCTGTGTATGATTGGAATCTCAAAAGGAGAAGAGAGAAAAGATAGAGTAGAATAAATACTTGAAAAGATTATGATTGAGAATTTTCCAAAAATGATAAAAGACATCTACCATGTATCCAAAACTCTCAAGGAACTGCAAGCAGAATAAACACTCCTCCCATCCAAATTCTCCCAAAATACCTATACACAACATATTCAAACTGGTGAAAACCAAAGATAAAAAGGAAATCTTGAAGGCAGCTGAGAAAAAGTACACTACGTACAGAGTATCAAAGATATGAATTATAGCAAGATTTTTGTCAGAAACTATGCAAATCAGAAGACAATAGAATGGCATCTTTAAAGGGACAAAGGCATAAAAGAACCATCAACCCAGAATTCCATTCCTAATGGAAAACTTTCAAAAATGAAGGGTGTGGAGGGCAGAGTCAAGATGGCAGCATGGGAGGACGTGGAGTTCATGTCTCCTCACACCTAGGGTACCTGCCGGATGCTGGTGGGGGAACTCTACGCCAAAGGGGATGGGAAGGACCCCTAAGTGACAGGGTAGGATGTGGGGGGAGTGAGAGAAGAGGAGAAGTGGAAGCCAGACAGGACCAGTGCCCTTGAGGGGTGGCTGGGAGAGGGGAAGTGTTCCCATGCCTGGAGGTATCTTGAGGGGCTCAGAAGATCGGGGGGAGCATGCCTAGCAATTCCCCTGCCCAGTCGGGCCCCAGGAAGCCTGCTGGGCTGCCAAACCAGGTCCTCCAACCTCCAAGACCCTCTCCGGGCAGTGTGGGTCCTAGGGATGTAGGAGGGAGGCAGGGGGAGAAGAGGAAAGGCAGATGGAGAGGGGGCCTCTGGGACCAGAGGATCAAGTGAGGCACCAAGGGCACTTCCTCTGCCCACTCAGGCCCCAGGAAGCCTGCTGGGCTCCTGGGCTTTGTCCTCAGTTCTCCAGGTACCCCTCTGGCCACGTGGGTCCTAGGGGTATGGGAGGGAGGGAGGAGGGTGAAAGAGGCGAGAGAGGCAGATATGGGGTACCCTCCAGGGCCAGGGTATCAGGGGAAGTGCCATGAGCATTTCCACCACCTACTTGGGCCCAGGGAGCCTGGTGGGGTCCCAGACCTGGTCCTCCACCCTCAAAGGCCAGAGGCATTCCTGGGACCCTCCTGCTGCGTTGAGCCTAAGTCCCACCTGCTGCCCTGCCCAGGGCCTTTTCCAGATCTGTGGGTCCTAAGCATAGGCCCCACCCACCACCTAAACCCCACCCCTGCCTAAAGCCCATCCCCAACAGCCAAGGCTTTTTCTGGCTTTTTTTTTTCTTGTCTTTTTTGCTATTGTGATTCTGTTTTACATTCCAGTTGTTGTTTCACCCATATTTTTATTTTTTCATTTTTTCTAACATATCTGTTAGTTTTCTAATCTTATTTTATTTTTTACTCTTTGTTATTGTTCTGCTTTTTTTTTTTTTTTGCCACCCCATGTGGCTTGCAGCATTTGGTTCACGAGCTGGGGGTCAAGCCTGGGCTCCTGCGGTGGGAGCTCCAAGTCCGAACCACTAGACTAATGGAGAAGCTCAGACCACAGGGACTATTCATCATAGTGAGATCTCCCAGAGGTCCTCATCTTGACACCAAGATACAACTCTACCCAACAGCCTAGAAAATCCAGTGCTGGAAGCCTCAGGCCAAACAACCATTAAGACAGGAACACAGGGGCTTCCCTGGTGGTGCAGTGGTTGAGAGTCTGCCTGCCGGTGCAGGGGACACGGGTTCATGCCCCGGTCCGGGAGGATCCCACATGCCATGGAGCGGCTGGGCCCGTGAGCCATGGCCACTGAGCCTGCGCGTCTGGAGCCTGTGCTCCACAATGGGAAAGGCCACAACAGTGAGAGGCCTGCGTACCGCAAAAAAAAAAAAAAAAAAAAAAAAAAAAAGACAGGAACACAATCCCACCTATCAAAAACCAGACAATGACAAAAAAATATGTCACAGATGAAGGAGCAAGGTAAAAACTTACAAGACCAAATAAATGAAGAAGAAATAGTCAACCTACCTGAAAATGAATTCAGAGTAATGATAATAAAAATGATCCAGAATCTCAGAAATAGAATAGAGGCACTGATCAAGAAAATACAAGAAATGTTTAACAAAGATCCAGAAGAACTAAAGAACAAACAGAGATGAGCAACACAATAATTGAAATGAAATATACACTGCAAGAAATCAATAACAGAATAACTGAGGCAGAAGAATGAATAAGTGAGCTGGAATACAGTATGGTGGAAATAACTGCCTTCTGAGAAGCAGAATAAAGAAAAAAGAATGAAAGGAATTGAAGACAATCTCAGAGACCTCTGAAACAACACTAAACGCACCAACATTCAAATTATAGAGGTCCCAGAAAAAGAATAGAAAAAGAAAGGGTCTGAGAAAATATTTGAAGAGATTATAGTGGAAAACTTCCCTAACATGAAAAAGGAAATAGTCACCCAAGTCCAGGAAGCACGGAGAGTACCATACAGGATAAACCCTAGGAGAAACACACCATGATACATATTAACCAAAGTAACAGAAATTAAATTCAAAGAAAAAATATTAAAAGCAGCAAGGGAACAGCAAAAAATAATATACAATGGAATCCCCATAAGATTATCAGCTGATTTTTCAGCAGAAACTCTTCAGGCCAGAAGGGAGTGGGAGGATATACTTAAAGTGATGAAAGAGAAAAACCAAGAACCAAGATTACTCTACCCAGCAAGGATCTCATTCAAGTTAGATGGAGAAACCAAAATCTTTACAGACAAGCAAATCTAAGAGAATTCAGCACCACAAAACCAGCTTTACAACAAGTGTTAAAGCCATTTCTCTAGGAGGGAAACACAAGAGAAGAAAAAGACCCACAAAAACAAACCCAAAACAATTAAGAAACTGATAATAATAACATAACATTTTGATAAAAACCTTGAATGTAAATGGATTAAATGCTCCAACCAAAAGACACAGACTGGCTGAATGGATACAAAAACAAGACCCATATACATGCTGTCTACAAGAGACCATCTTCAGACCTGGGGACACATACAGACTGAAAGTGAAGGGATGGAAAAAGATATTCCATGCAAATGGAAATCAAAAGAAGGCTGGAGGAGCAATACTCGTATCAGAAAATATAGACTTTAAAATAAAGACTGTTACAAGAGGTAAGGAAGGACACTACATAATGATCAAGGGACCAATCCAAGAAGCAGATATAACAATTATAAATATTTATGCACCTAATATAGGAGCACCTCAATACATAAGGCAAATACTAACAACCATTAACAGGGAAATACAAAGGATTATAAGAGACTACTACAACAATGATATGCCAATAAAATGGACAACCACGAATAAATGGAAAAATTCTTAGAAAGGTACAATTTTCCAAGACTGAACCAGGAAGAATTAGAAAATATAAACAGACCTATCACAAGTAATGAAATTGAAACTGCAATTAAAAATCTTCCAACAAACAAAAGTCCAGGACCAGATGGCTTCACAGGCAACTCCTATCAAACATTTAGAGAAAAGCTAACAGCTATCCTTCTCAAGCTCTACCCAAAATTGCAGAGGGAGGAACACTTCCAAATTTGTTCTATGAGGCCTCCATCACCCTGATACCCAAACCAGACAAAAATATCCCCCAAAAAGAAAATTACAGACCAATATCACTGATGAACCTAGATGCAAAAATCCTCAACAAAATTCTAGCAAACAGAATCCAACAACACATTAAGAAGATTATACACCATGATCAACTGGGATTTATACCAGGAATGCAAGGATTCTTCAATATATGCACAGCAATCAATGTGATATACCATATTAACAAATTAAGGAATAAAAACCATATGATCATCTCAATCAATGCAGAAAAAGCTTTTGACAAAATTCAACACCAATTTATGATAGAAAACTCTCTAGAAAATGGGCATAGAGGGAACATAATAGAGGTCATATATGAAAAACCCACAGCAAGCATCATTCTCAATGGTGAAAAATTGAAAGCAGTTCCACTAAGATCAGGAGCAAGACAAGGATGTCCACTCTCACCATTCTTATTCAACATAGTTTTGGAAGTCCTAGCCACAACAATCAAAGAAGAAAAAGAAATAAAAAGAATACAAATTGGAAAAGAAGAAGTAAAACTGTCACTGTTTGCAGATGACATGATACTGCACATAGAAAATCCCGAAGATGTCACCAGAAAACTACTAGAACTAATCAATGAATTTGTTAAGGTTGCAGGATACAAAATTAATGCACAGAAATCTCTTGCATTTCTATACACTAACAATGAAAAATCAGAAAGAGAAATTAAGGAAACAATCCCATTTACCATCACAACAAAAAGAGTAAAATATATAGAAATAAACTTACCAGGAGGCAAAAGACCTGTACTCAAAAAACTATAAAACACTGATAAAAGAAATCAAAGATGACATAAACAGATGGAGAAATATACCATGTTTTTAGATTGGAAGAATCAATATGGTGAAAATGACTATACTACCCTAAGCAATCAACAGTTTCAATGCAATCTCTATCAAATTAAAAATAGCATTCTTCACAGAATTAGAACAAAAATTTTTAATATTTGTATGGAAACACAAAAGACCCTGAATAGCAAAAGCAATCTTGAGAAAGAAAAACGGAGCTGGAGGAATCAGGCTCCCTGACTTCAAACTATACTACAGAGCTACGATAATCAAGACAGTATGGTACTGGCACAAAAACAGAAACATAGAGCAATGGTACAGGATAGAAAGCCCAGAGATAAACCCATGCACATATGGTCACCTAATTTATAACAAAGGAGGCAAGAACATACAATGGAGAAAAGACAGCCTCTTCAGTCAATAAGTGGTGCTGGGAAAACTGGACAGCTACATGCAGAAGAATGAAATTAGAACACTATCAAACACCATTCACAAAAAAAAAAAAACACCTCAAAATGGGTTAAAGACCTAAATGTAAGACCAGACATTATAGAACTCTTAGAGGAAAACATAGGAAAAACACTCTTTGACATAAACCAAAACAAGATCTTGTTTGACCCACCTCCTAGAGTAATGAAAATAAAAACAAAAATAAACAAATGGGACCTAATTAAACTTAAATCTTTTGCACAGCAAAGGAAACAATAAACAAGTTGAAAAGATAACCCTCAGAATGGAAGAAAATATTTGTAAATGAAGCAATGGACAAAGGATTAATCTCCAAAATATGCAAACAGCTCATGCAGCTCAATATTAAAAAAACAAACAATCCAATTAAAAAATGGGTGGAAAAACTAAATAGACATTTCACCAAAGAAGACATGCAGATGGCCAAGAGGCACATGAAAAGATGCTCAACATCACCAATTATTAGAGAAATGCAAATCAAAACTTCAATATAGTTATCACCTCACACCAGTCATAATGGCCTTAACCAAAAATATCTACAAACAGTAAATACTGGAGAGTGGAGAAAAGAGAACCTCCTGTACTATTGGTGGGAATATAAATTGATACAGCCACTGTGGAGAACAGTATGGAGGTTCCCTAAAAACTAAAAGTAGAATTACCATAATACCTAGCAATCCCACTACTGGGCATATTCCCTGAGAAAACCATAATTCAAAAGGACATACAAAAGGATATACAATGGAATATTACTCGGCCATAAAAAGGAATGAAATTGAGTCATTTGTAGATATGTGGATGGACCTAGAGTCTGTCATACAAAGTGAAGTAAGCCAGAAAGAGAAAAACAAATATCATATATTAACACATATATGTGGAATCTAGAAAAGTGGTACAGATGAACCTATTTGCAGGGCAAGAATAGAGACATAGATGTAGAGAACAGACATGTGGGCATGTGGGGAAAGTGAAGGGTGGGACAAATTGGGAGATCAGGTTTGACATAAATACACTACCATGTGTAAAATAGATATCTAGTGGGAACCTGCTGTATAGCACAGGGAGCTCAGCTCAGTGTTCTGTGATGACCTAGATAGTGGGGACAGGGGGTGGGGGTGGGAGGGGGGTCCAAGAGAGAGGGCATATAGGTATACAAATAGCTGATTCACTTTGTTGTACAGCAGAAACTAACACAACATTGTAAAGCAATTATATGCCAATAAAAAAAATATGCAGCTCTGGTGGAAATCACTGCTCTAAGGAATATGTTCTCTCTTTAGTGCACATACCTTCCCCACCCCCTACTCCTCCCCTAAGTTAAAAGTCTATAATTCATCAGCAAATTGCAACAATTTTAGATACTCTGTAGATTTACAGCTATTAAAGACAATAAGTGTGTATACTATTTTAAAGTATTTGAAATCTGATTGTATCAAGTGTAGGTTAACCTATGTGTCTCTTTGGGTAGTAATGATTTATTTTGAGTTGCAATAACATTAAATGGAGGAAACAAAAAAAATGAAGGAGATAAGGCAGTATGTTTCTGGCTACGATGGGGTAAAAGGGAGAGAATGTATATTCCCACTTTAAACAACTAGCAAAACATAAAATATATTAAAAATTGGTTTTCACATATTGGACAATATTTGGCAATATCAAGTGGTCTAATGTGCACATAAAAGGGGTTCCAAAAGGATGTGGATGGCAGGACCGTGGGTAGAAGGAACAGAAAAAATATTTGAAGAAATAATGACCAAATGTTTCCCATTTTGAAAACCCACAAATCCAAGAACCTAGGAGAACACCAAGCAGAATAAACAAAGAAAAGCATCATTATCATATTACTCAAAACTGACAATAAAGATAAAATCCTTGAAGCAACAAAAACATTACACACAGAACATTGCAGACATTACACACAAGGGAACAAAGATAAGAATGACAGCCTACTTTTCATCAGAAATTACGTAAGTCAGAGAACAATGTTTTATGTACTGGGGGGGAAAGAGAAAATAATTATTAACCTACATTACTACACCCAGAGAAAATTGCTTTCAAAATGAATATAAAGTAAATAATTTCTCTTACAAACATTATCAGCCTAAATATTCAACAGGAAATGTTATTTAAGAAAAGTTCTTCAGGAAAAGAGAAAGTGATATCAAATGGAAATTTGGAATGAAGAACAGTGGAGGTGGTAAATATGGGGATACATATAAAAGACCTTTTTCTCATATATTAAACTCTTTAAAACTAATTATTTAAAGCAAAATTAACAACAATGTATTATTAGAAGTAACATAATACCACAAAGGACAAGATGCAGTGAAATTGAACTATACTGTTATAAGAGTTGAACACAACACAAAGTGATGTAATGTTATTTGAAGGTTGATTTCAGTAAGTTAGAGGTATTTATTGTTAACCCTAGAGCAACTTTAAAAAGTAACACAAACAAGATGTCTAATAAGCAAATATGGAGATAAAGTGGAATTATATACATTTTAAAAGACTCAGCTAATCCAAAAGAAGACAGGGAAAGAAAAAATAAACAATAAATGGATTTAACAAACAGAAAAAATATAGCAAGACAGTAGATTTAAACCCAAACATACCAATATTTACATCAATAATAATGGTCTACAGAATTCAATTAAAAGATAAGCTTTATCAGATTTGACTAAAAATTGAGACACAACTATATGCTGCAAGCAACCTACTCTAAATATAAAGACACAAATAGATTAAAAGCCAAGGATTTTAAAAAATAAACAAATGACACCTAACTAAACTTAGAAGCTTTTGCATAGAAAAGGAAACTATCAACAAAATGAAAAGACAATCTACTGAATGGGAGAAAATATTTGCAAAAGATATGACCAATAAGGGGTTAATATCCAAAATGTATAAACAGCTCATACAACTCAATATCAAAAAAACCAAAATACCTGATTTAAAAATGAGCAGAAGACCTGAACAGACACTTTTCCAAAGAAGACATACAGATAGCCAAAAGGCACATGAAAAGATATTCGGCATCAGTAATCATCAGAGAAATGGAAATCAAAACAACAGTGAGCTATCACCTCTGTCAGAATGGCTATCATCAAAAAGCCTAAAAATAACAAATGTTGCCAGGATGTGGAGACAAGGGTACCCCAGTACACTGTTGGAGGGATTGTAAATTGATGCAGTCACAGTGGAAAACAGCATGGGGGTTCCTCAAAAAACTAAAAATAGAACTACCACATGATCCAGCAATTTCACTCCTGGACATATATCTGAAGAAAATTAAAACACTAATTCAAAAAGATACATGCACCCCAATGTTCATAGCAACATTATTTACAATAGCCAAGATACAGAGACTTCCCTGGCAGTCCCAGTGGTTAAGACTCTGCACTTCCACTGCAGGGGGCATGGGTTCAATCCCTGGTAGGGGAACTAAGATCCCACATGCCATTGGCGCAGCCAAAAAAAGAAAAAACAATAGCCAAGATATGAAAGTAACCTAAGTGTCCATCAACAGATGAATGGATACAGAAAATGTGGTATATATATTTTACTCAGCCTTAAAAAAATAATGAAATTTTGAAATTTGCAACAACATGAATTAACCTGGAGGATATTATGCTTAGTGAAATAAGTCAGACACAGAAAGACAAATACTGTATGTTATCACTTATATGTGGAATCTAAAATATAAAAAAAAATGAATATTATAAAACAGAAACAGATTCACAGATGTAGGTAACCAACTAGTGGTTACCAGTGGGGAGAGGAAAGGGGGATGGGCAAGGTAGCAATAGGGGATTAAGAGGTACAAACTACTATGTATAAAACAAATAAGCTGTGGGAAGCAGCCGCATAGCACAGGGAGATCAGCTCAGTGCTTTGTGACCGCCTGGAGGGGTGGGATAGGGAGGGTGGGAGGGAGACGCAAAAGGGAGGGGATATGGAAACATATGTATATGTATAACTGATTAAATTTGTTATAAAGCAAAAAAAAAAAAAAAAAAAACAAATAAGCTGAAGGATACATTGTACTTCACAGGGAATATAGCCAATGTTTTATAATTACTTTAAATGGAGTATAATCTATAAAAATATTGAATCACTATATTTTGCCCCTGAAACTAATATAATATTATAAATCAACTATACCTTAATTTTAAAAAAGAATATATTTTCTGAATAAATATGGTGACTGCTATAAAAAGTAAAGGATGGTTACAGTTACAAAATAAATGAGTTATGGGAATGAAATGTACATTGTGGGGAATATAGTCAATAATAATGTAGTATCTTTGTGTGGTGACAGATGGTAAATAGACTTATCATGGTGATGATTTTGTAATATATAGAAATATTGAATCACTATGTAGTGCATCAGGAATTAAGATAAATAAATACTAGGGATGTAATACAGCATGATAAATATAATTAACATTGCTGTATGTTACATATGAAAGTTGGTAAGAGAGTAAATGCTAAGAATTCTCATCACAAAGGAAAAAAATTTTTTTCTTTTTCTTTTATTTTGTATCTGTATGAGGCGATGGATGTTCATGAAATATTGTGGTAGTTATTTCATTATATATGTAAGTTAAATAATTATGCTATACATCTTAAACTTATGCAGGGTTGTATATCAATTATTTCTCAATAAAACTGGAAGAAAAAAAAGAAAAGATGGAAAATATATACCATATAAACACTAATCTTTAGAAAGCTGGAGAAAAATAGCCAAAATCACATGAAAATTTGCTTGACATCACCAATCATTAGAGAAAAGCAACACTGATGAACAAATTCAAACAAGAATCAAATAAATGGAGAAATTTTCCATGTTCATGTATAGGAAGACTCAATATTGTCAGTTACCAGTTCTTCCCAGACTGATCTATAAATTCAATAAAATCCCCCCCAAAATTGCAGCAAGTTATATTATGGATATCAACAAGCTGATTCTAAAATGTATTTAAGAAAGAAATAATATCACTTCTATACAAATTCTTTGAGAAAATAGAACCTATTTAATAATAACATTTCCCTGATTCAAAAATCAGACAATTATCCAGATAAGAAGATTACAGATCAGGGACTTCCCTGGTGGAGCAGTGGTTAAGAATCCGCCTGCCAATGCAGGGGACATGGGTTTGAGCCCTGGTCCGGGAAGATCCCACATGCCACAGAGCAACTAAGCCCATGTGCCACAACTATTGAGCCTGCATTCTAGAGCCTGTGAGCCACAACTACTGAGCTCGTGTGCTGCAACTACTGAAGCCCGCATGCCTAGAGCCTGTGCTCCACAACAAGAGAAGCCACCACAATGAGAAGCCTGCACACTGCAACAAAGAGTGGCCCCCGTTCGCCGCAACTAGAGAAAGCCTGCATGCAGCAGCAAAGACCCAACGCAGCCAAAAATAAAATAAATAAAATAAAATAAATTAATTAAAAAAATAGCCCGCCTGCCAATGCAGGGGACACATGTTCGAGCCCTGGTCTGGAAAGATCCCACATGCCACAGAGCAACTAAGCCTGTACACCACAACTACTGAGCCTGTGCTCTAGAGCCTATGAGCCACAGCTACTGAGCCCTCGTGCCACAACTACTGAAGCCCACGAGCCTAGAGCCTGTGCTCCACAACAAGAGAAGCCACCACAATGAGAAGCCCATGCACCACAACGAAGAGTAGCCCCTGCTCACTGCAAATAGAGAAAGCCCATGTGCAGCAATGAAGACCAAACACAGCCAACAATAAATACATAAAAATAAATGACTTAAAAAAAACAACTTAAAAAAAGAGAAAATTACAGATCAATATCCTTCATTGCTATGAACTGAATTATGTCCTCAAAAAATCCATGTGCTGACAGCAAAGGAAACCATAAACAAGATGAAAAGACAACCCTCAGAATGGGAGAAAATATTTGCAAATGAAGCAACTGACAAAGGATTAATCTCCAAAATATACAAGCAGCATATGCAGCTCAATATCAGAAAAAGCAAACAACCCAATCCAAAAATGGGTGAACACCTAAATAGACACTTCTCCAAAGTAGACATACAAATTGCTAACAAAGGCATGAAAAGATGCTTAACATCATTAATCACTAGAGAAATGCAAATCAAAACCACAACGAGGTATCACCAAACACCGGTCAGAATGGCCATCACCAAAAAATCTCCAAACAATAAATGCTGGAGAGGATGTGGAGAAAAGGGAACCCTCTTGCACTGTTGGTGGGAATGTAAAAAATTGATACAGCCACTATGGAGAACTGTATGGAGTTTCCTTAAAAAACTAAAAATAGAACTACCATATGACCCAGCAATCCTGCTACTGGGCATATACCCTGAGAAAACCATCATTCCAAAAGATACATGTACCACAATGTTCACTGCAGCACTATTTACAATAGCCAGGACATGGAAGCAACCTAAGTGTCCATCAACAGATGGATGGCTAAAGAAGATGTGGCACATATATACAATGGAATATTTCTCAGCCATAAAAAGGAATGAAACTGAGTTATTTGTAATGAGGTGGATCGACCTAGAGTCTGTCATACAGAGTGAAATTAAGTCAGAAAGAGAAAAGCAAATACCAGATGCTAACGCACATATATGGAATCTAAAAAAAGGGTATTGATGAACCTAGTGGCAGGGCAGGAATAAAGATGCAGACATAGCGAATGGACTTGAGGACATGAGGGGAAGGGGAATCTGGGATAAAGTGAGAGAGTAGCATTGACATATATACATTACCAAATGTAAAATGGATGGTTAGTGGGATGTTGCTGCATAGCATAGGGAGATCAGCTCGGTGCTTTGTGACCACATAGAAGGGTGGGATAGGGAGGGTAGGAGGGAAGCTCAAGAGGGAGGGGATATGAGGAATATATGTATACATACAGCTGATTCACTTTGTTGTACAGCAGAAACTAACACAACATTGTAAAGCAATTATACTTCAATA
Source organism: Mesoplodon mirus (assembly GCF_964341445.2). NCBI lineage: Eukaryota > Metazoa > Chordata > Mammalia > Artiodactyla > Ziphiidae > Mesoplodon > Mesoplodon mirus. The sequence continues at coordinate 18,023,181 of NC_138980.1, read as the reverse complement.
AAGATATACGTATTTAAAAAAATTCATGTGTTGAAACCCTAACCCAGCTGTGTGACAGTAGTTAAGGATGTAACACATGTTAGATGAGGTCAGAAAGGTGGTGCTCTGACCCAATAGAATGGGTATCCTTATAAAAGAGGCAGAGACATCAGATCTCTCTTCCCTCCACCCCACCTCTCTCTCTCTCTCTCTCTCTCTCTCTCTCTCTCTCTCTCTCTCTCTCTCACTCTGTGCCATGTGAGGACGTATTGAGAAGGAAGTCATCTGCAAACTAGGAAGAGAGATTTTACCAGAAACCCAACCCTGGGAAACCTCGATCTTAGACTCTCCAGCCTTCAGAACTGTGTGAAAATAAATTTCTGTTGGTTAAGTCACCCAGTCTAAGGTATTTTGTTATGGCAGTCTGAGCAGACTAATACTCAGGAATATAGATGCAAAAATTCTTAACCAAAAAATTATAAATATAATCCATCAATATTTTAAAATTTGAATACTTTATGACTAAGTGGATTTTATCCAAGGAATGGAAGAACATTTTTATTATTTGAATATCAAGCATTGTAATTCACCACAATAACAGACAAAATAATACAAGCCATATACTTATCTCAAAATGCAATAAAATCATTTGACAAAATTCAACATCCATTCATGAGAAGACCTCTTAGAAACCTAAGAAGAGAAATGAACATCTTCAACCCAATTAAAAAAAAATCTACAAAAAAAACCCTACAACTAACTTTACATTCAATGGTGACAGACTGAATGTTTTCCTTTTAAGATCAGAACAAGACAAGAGTGTCCTCTCTCATCACTCCTAGTCAGCATTGTCCTGGAAGTACTAGCTAATGCAATCAGCTAAGAAAAAGAAATAAAAGACACACCTAATGGAAAGGAAGAACTGTTTAGCTGCAGTTTCTATGATCATCTATGTAGAAAATCTTAAGGAATCTATTTTTGAAAGCAACTGGAAATAACTAGTGAGCACAGCAAAGTCAAAGGCTACAGGTTGATACACAAAAATCTATTGTATTTTCATATGCTAACAATGAATAAATGGAGATTGGTATTTTTTAAATAAATGCCACTTAAATAGCATTTAAAAATATGAACCACTTAGGTATAACTTTAATTAAATGTGTGTAAGTTCTGTACAATGAAAACTACAAAATATTTTTTCTTGTTCCCTCATTGTCTCTACCTGCTAGGACCTAAGTTTCATGAGAGCTGAGACTTGATCTTCTTTACTCACTAATGTAATCCCTCCTTGAACATTCTAGTACTTAAGATGTAGCCCATGCTCATTAAGTGTTCGTGAAAATGAATGAAGAAAGGAGATAGGAGGGAAAGTTGGAAGGAGGGAGGAAGAGCAAATGAATTCATAATGCCGTTATTAATCAGGGTCCCTGGAACGATGAAATCCTACCCTGACCCGAGGCTCCTAAGTAAAATACATGCACAAGAGACAGTTAAGGCAAATCGTGTTTTACTTGTTACTGAGGCTATGGTCCCTGACCTCAGTTAGCATCTAGTTAAGTCAGGCCAGACCTCATAGAGGATGCTTTCTTTTTTTAGCCTAATTGGCTGGGGTTTTGTTTGTTTGTTTGTTTGTTTTTGCGGTACGCAGGCCTCTCACTGTTGTGGCCTCTCCTGTTGTGGAGCACAGGCTCCGGACACGCAGGCTCAGTGGCCATGGCTCACGGGCCCAGCTGCTCCGCGGCATGTGGGATCTTCCCGGACTGGGGCACGAACCAGCGTCCCCTGCATCGGCAGGTGGACTCTCAACCACTGCGCCACCAGGGAAGCCCAAAACACTGTATCTTGATTGTTGTGGACTATCGGTTCAACCCAGGTCCTGCTGACAGGAGAAAGGGGGAAACCCCTGGAGGCTTGAGCCTGAGAAAAGGGCGCAGGGACGGGTAAGGAACCAGATGGAAGCCAGGGAGTCTGGCCCCCCCATGGGCGTGGACACTCAGGAAGCTCACTTAGGAAAGGAGGCATGGCAGGAGGCAGCGTGCCCTTGACAGTGAGCACCGGGATGGAAGAATCTCATCTCTCCCGTCAAGAATGCATCCTCCTCAGGTCCTGCCAACGCAAGCACTCTGACAGAGACCAGGGAATGCTCAGCCTCATCAGCCAAGTTTCTTAGAAGAGAAACAGCTTTTATTGAACCATGACATCATGGTACTATAAATATTTAAGAGGGAAGAACTGTAAGCAAATTTTCCATCTTCTTTACTACAGAGCTTCTTATTAGGCAAACTTATCAAATCGACTTATGTGATAGGATTCCCAGGACCTATACAGCTAATTTAGGGTCAGTTCATGTTAGTGTTTTGTTAAAAGTGTATTATTAAATGGCTACAGGATTTATATTTTTGTAAAAATTTCTCCTAGCACTGGGATATGTCATAGAAAGTGCAATGAAGCTGAAAAACAAACATAGGAAAACTATTTAACAGCACTTATATTCAATGAAATGGAACTAAAAACATTAAGTTAATATTTTCCTCTGTTAAATTAAACCTGAAGTATTTTTTAGTAAATGATGACCAGTGCTGGTGATGTTGAGGTGAAGGTGGTCCATCTGCGTCTAGTGGCTGCCATGGTAAAGTAATGCAAAGCTTTTGGAGAACAATTTATTAGTACACATCCAGAGCATAAAATGTTTCTAATCCTTTGGCTTAGTCGGAAGAAACTGGGAGGGTCATAACCAATGGAAAAAACAAAATCCCTCCAATTAAATGTTAAATATTTGACGATGCTTATTACAGCATCATCAAATGGATAAACCTGAAAACAGTATCCAACCGTAGTGACTTGGTTAAATGAAGTATGATACAACAACATTATGTGGTCAATAAAAATGTTAATTGTGAGGATATTTAGCCACAAGGAAGTATATTTATGACAAACATTAATGAAAACAGTATCCAACATGGAGTGTTCCCTACAATCACACCTATGTGTGCATTTGACCAGAAAAGATCCAAACAATGAAAATAGTGGTGTCAGCATTGTTCAAGACCTTTTTTCAAATCACAATTACCTTTAATATGTTTCAACTCTTTCTACAACGAAAATAAAAGAAATGGTTGAACTTGTACATATTAATGCTGAGATGGTTTTAATTTTTTTCCTCCCAGTGAAGTATATCTTTTGTGGCTGGCATCATCAGCCTTCTGCTTTCCCTGTGAGTAGTTAAGCCTTTCAGCCTTTATTATTCAGTTATCTAAATACCTAAATGTCCTAGGATAAAAGCCCCAACGTTTCAACACAGCACCATGGGAGACAGGGGTTGTACCAGTTAATTTAGCAAGACTCAGTGGCATCATGACTCATTATTGCCCTAAATCATCAAAGTGGTTTTTCTAAGTCAGACAGTTGTAAACTTAATCCCTGTTTTTTGATCCACCCAGGCTGGGGACAGGAGACGTGGGCTTTAAGAAATAACATTAATGAGTTCAATAAGGGTTATGTACTTATTGCATACTCCTAGCTGTGCTAAAGCGGGGCGAAAACACCCATATTCTGGAATCCATGAACCTGGGTCTGACTTTTACCTGCTGTGTGGCCTTTGGTAAGTTACTCAACCACTCTGGGCCTCACCCTGCTATGCATTCATTAAGTTTCTATTACACGTCAGGCACAATGGTGGGCACTGGGGATACTACGCGGGAAAGATAAAGAAGGTCCCTGCCCTCCAGGGACTTGCAGTCTCTGTGATTTACAGACAGTAAACAAGGAAACAAGTACAAGCCAAATAATTACTGGTGGTGATGAGTTCCACATAAGAAAGGAATGGGGCTGAATAGAGGCCAACACACTGTTTCTACTTCAGAGAGGATGTTCTGGAAAATTTTCTTCGAGGAAGTGTCTTCTAAGTTAATACCTAAAGAGTGAGAAGGATTCATTCTTAGGATAGCCTCTGAAAGAGATTTCCAGGCATTAGAATAGAAACTGAGGATTACAAAAATCCCATCTCACAGGCCTGTTGCGGGAATTAAACGGGCTGATGTTCCCGAAGAGCTAAGAGCAAAGCTTCTCACTCAGGGCCCCACGGCAACCAGCAGCCGCGACTGTCACCACTACTGTGACCGTGCATATATAATGCTAAGGAAGGAGCATGCTGGACACCTGAGTTTCAAAGGTTACCTTTCCCAGATCAAAGGCACAGAGAGGGAGAACAGGGGGGCTCCCTTGTGCTGACTGCAGTTTGCTTACATGCGATTCTTTACTTTCTCAATAAGAAAACATACTTCCAGGTGGCAAATGGGTCAATTTCACAGAAGAACTGAAAGTGGGGGAAGGAATTTGGGAGACAGGGAGGCTTTCCTTCTATGTATTTCCAGAATGTGGTTGTAACTGGAATACTCACAAGGTTCTTGTCCGAAGGAAGAAATAAAGCCATGAAGTACTAGGCAACTGCTGTAATAATAACTGGGAAACACCACTGTGGTTCTTTCTTTTTATTTTTCTACTGCTAAGGTTTTTTGTACTTTTTTTCATTGCTTTTTAACCACCTCTCCCCTCCTTCCTATGTGTTGTAACCTATCTCCTCTTAAATGTTAAATACTTATAATGGTCACTGTGGTTGTGCTATCTGGTGATAATCTGCACATAAATCCTTCACTTCAGACAATTACCATTAGATTCAAGCATAATAACCCAGTGGACATCTGCCTTACATGAACTCTCACTCCCTAGGACACATAGAGAATCTACTTGTACTGACTTTATTACTAAAACTAGACAAACGTGACCTACATAATTTTCATTCTAGAACCAGAAATCCCCACTGAACACACACATTTCTGCTCCAGTCCCATTTCTTTCTCTTCTGGCCAATAAAAGACTGAAGTCCTGGGTCTCAGGCCAAGCAACAGAGGAATAAAGAATACAATGAACATGAGAATGGGGAAAAAAGTGTTTATATGTTAGTTTTTGATAAATAAGGGATTTCTATCTAGCTTTTTTGCTTCCTAATCTCATCTGCCTCTTCCTATGTTAGTGAAGAAGCAATCTCCTTTTTGCTTTCTCAGGAATCACTATCAATCTTATCTATCAGGATTTTCTCCAGAATACTAAATTAGCTTTAGTGTTGGTGGGGGAGGGGGGTGGGGAGTGGAGACGCATGATGCTTGGAGTGACAAGAGCTGAGCTTGAGTGTTGGGTCTGCTTTTACCAGCAGCTACCAGCAAAATGCCCTGGGCATGTTATTCACTCTCTCTGAGCCTCAGTTTCCCTATCCATAAGAGGGGATCTCATGGTACAGAGTAATTCACAAATAGTGATTATGAGGATGGTAGTGACTGTGATAGTGACAAAGAGGATGATGATTCCAGCTGTGTGACCTTGAATGAGCTATTTAACCTCCTGAAGCTCCATTTTTATTTGAAGATGAAGAAGAAGGATGGACTACATGCCTGCTAAGACCACATAGCAGCTTTTTAATGACATTGATGAATAGGGAAGCAGAATTATTTTTTATATGGATACGCATGTTGATATCCTAAGCTCCTGGCACGTTAATGGCTCTAATGGCTGGACTGGACTGAATTGAACTGAATTCCTGCTCAGCAACTGTGCGTGGTCTTTTGTACCTCGGGTGCCAAAGCCAACAGAACTACGGTTGTTCGTGGATCCAAAAGCAAAGACCAGAAGAGGTATTTAGGCTTTCAAAGAATGTTTCCCACACACTGCCTCTCATTCCCATCTCTTTTCCCCTTTGTAACAAAACCCTCAATGTACAACCTCCATGTCCCTCTTGCTTGTCCACCTTAATACCTGCCCTTATGGCTACAGCCTCTGGCCATAGGGGAGAGGTTGGACATTGGACGAAGAACAGTCTAGATACCTGCTGTCCCCTGTGAAGACTTTGAAAAGGACTGGACCTACTTTGTATTCCTTAGGAGGAATCCACTTGCCTCAAAACATCATTGGAAACCTTGTAGTGAAGACAGAACAGATTACATGCCCCACAGAAGACTTTGTCAAATCCCCATTTGCACATCTCCTCCCCAAACACTGCAAGGGGTTCACCTTTGCCCACTTGCCTCCAGCACTGGAGGCTCAGAACTCCTCTGTTCGCCGACGTCTCTGTTCTGAGGCGGCCTCTCAACCTGCCAACCCACACTCATCAACAAAGAAAGGCTGCAGTAGCTACCCCACCGCCCTCCTTAGAAAGGATGATGAGGGGTGACAATTATACATAATTTTTTCCTTGTCATGCACACTCTAAGAGGACACTATTTAACTGTCAGGTCACATGTTTTTCAAATGGTTCCTTAAGAATCTGCTAATCCTTGTTCCTTGAGAATCAACAAATTGTCAAAGTTGTGACAAATTTCTTTTAGTACCAAGAGAAGAAAAAGTGTACTCTGCATAAAGTGAGTAAATAGAAATATGTATATGATACACAAATATATATATGTATACAACTATACAAGATCCATAATATTTTTGTACATAGTTGTATATATATTGGGGTAGACATATTTGTAGGTATACACTTGTGTATACATATATCTTTGTGTGTGTATATATATATATATATGTATGTATATGGATAAATTGGGGGAACGAATGATGATGAAGGTGGAGTTTTTGCTGAAATGGGAAAACGCTTCTGGCTGGATGACACCAAGTTGTTATGACCTCACCTCATACAAGAAAAGATAAGTAGGTTCTGCTCAGAATTTAAAATAACCTTTAAAAGAACACCGAGGGCTTCCCTGGTGGTGCAGTGGTTGAGAATCTGCCTGCCGATGCAGGGGACATGGGTTCGTGCCCCGGTCCGGGAAGATCCCACATGCCATGGAGTGGCTGGGCCCGTGAGCCATGGCCACTGAGCGTCCGGAGCCTGTGCTCCGCAACGGGAGAGGCCACAACAGTGAGAGGCCCGCATACCAAAAAAAAAAAAAAAAAACAAAAACACCGAGTGAGCCCCAGCACCCAATGTGCCTGTCATCCTTTCTTTGGAGAAGGGTAATTGCTCCTGATCTCCTGTGGTTAGCTTTTCTCTGAACACAGCGATGATTATCTCAGGGGCAAAATGAGATTTCTGAGTCATCAGCAATACCAGAGCGCTCAGTGGCCCAATGGGGAAATGTTCCTCTCTTCGGTGACCTCTGAAATTATGCTTCTAATCCTGGGTGGAGAAAACAAATATGTCAGTGTCAGGCTAAAGATAGCCTGAAGCTTGTTCAAGGAATGCGTCAAAGGGCTATGATAAGTTAAAGAGCTGGAAGAGAAGCCACCCCACGGATGAGGTGTCTCCAGGGCTGCTGCTCTACTTGGGAGGGGAACTCCAGTCAGTGGGGCATGAATGTACTGTGAGTCCATATCAGTTGGATCCCTAGTGCTTAAGACCATCACAGGGATAAATTGTTATATATTTAACCACTGATTAGTCAGCTTCCATTAAGGACCTACTATGTGCTCCCCAAATAATTAGGCACCTAATATTCAACAGCTATTCTGGGCTCAGGAGACACCAAGTGAAAAGACAGACAAAAATATCAGACTCTGACATACTCTCTAGTTAAGAATTTAGCAATAAACTAATAACACATATTAGGGTTTTTTGGGATGGCCCAAGTTTATACATGTTATTCCCCCCAAAATTATTAATAGAACCATGTTACTTTGAAAAGTATTGGTTTGGAAGATAAATTATATGATCACCCTAGTGATGAGTCAAGGAGGATAAAGCTTGAATTTATCAAAATGACAACCATGACAGCTGCAGTTTAAGTGGAATGCTGGGGGAGAACATCTGATTGGAGTAGGTTTTAAAAAAAGGTAAAGAAGCAATGGAGACTGTGAATATAGATAATTTCTTTGAAGAGTTTTGCTCTGAAGGGGAGTAGAAAAATGGAACAAATGTTGGTGGAGGTTGAGAGAATTTTTTGTTAGTACAGGAGAAACAGCAGCATGTTTGTATGTTGATGGGATTGGTCCAAGGAGAAGGGAAATTCTGATGATGCAATGGGGAGTGAAGAGTGTAGGCAACAGCTGGAGAGCTGTCCCTGAATGGGAGAGGGGAGTGGAGAGCTAGTGAGGGTGTGGAGAGGATGCCAGGGATAAGAGAGAGGATAATTCATCTATTGTACCAGGAAAAAAGAGAGCAGATGATGGATAAAAGAATGCATGGATGGATGGATGGATGGATGGATGGATGGATGGACAGATGGATGGGTGGATGGATGGATGGATAGATGTCTAGATAGAAAGATAAGATAGACACAGATTCACATAGTTAAGTAGATGTGGTGGTGAATGCTAGTAGAAAATTTCTATGTATCGCTTTAATTTTCTAAACAAAATAAAAAATCAGGGCCTTCTCTGGTGGAGAAGCACTACTGGAGTCTTAAGGAGAGAGGAGATGATACAAAATGGCATCTGAGAGAGCAGGAGAGTGAATAGACCTGGGAAAGACACAAAGATTGTCTGGCATCTCACATAACTGCTTGAGGTTTGTGGTCATTCCTGTGATCTGAGAGGGTCAGCATGATTAGGAGTTTTCTCTTCAGCCACATTTGCTGCTTGGGTGCAGACCTGAAATAGTGGAGAGCTGGATGCAACCAACTTTGCATTCTTATTAGACAGCTACTTTGAAATTACAAGGGATTGAAGGTATGTGCAAGGCAGTGATTAGAATGTTGGACCATGGAATATAAACTAGGTAGAGAGAGAAGTGAGGGACATGGGGAGGGCCATTGGACTGAAAGTTCTGGTGGGGTCCAAATGTTGGACTTGAGGTACTAAATCTAGAGAGACAGGAAGTAGCAGTCAGAGAGTGGGATGGCAGGAAGTGAACTTATGGAGGGGAGCATAGTTATTAGTGATGACAACAGGGCATAACCATGGGAGTAGGAAAGTAATGTAGCACAGGAGAAAAGAGCATGGATAATGAGCAGAGAATACACTAAGGGGCCAGTGTATTGGAAGGATTGTCTAATTGATTGTCTAGTAGATCATACTGTGTACCAAGCACTATGTCAGCTCTTAAGGATACTTGGAAGGACAAGACAAATTTCCTGTTCAGGAGCAGATCACAGTCTGATAGGGAAGTGAGGAGGAAAGTGAGGCACATAAAGAAGAATTGTGAACAAAGAAAATATGATATATATCATATATAGAGATAGATAGATCATATATATATGTGTGTGTGTGTGTGTGTGTGTGTGTGTATATATATATATATATATATATATATATATATATACATACACACACACACACACACACACACAATAGAATTGTATTCAGCCATAAATAAAATAAGGACATCTTGCTACTTGTAACAACATGGATAGACCTTAAGGGTACTGTGTTAAATGAAATAAGTCAGACAGAGAAAGTCAAATACTGTATGATCTCACATTGTGGAATCTAAAAAACCCTGAACTCATAGCTATAGGGAGTAGAACAGCAGTTGCCTGAGGCAGGGGATATGGGGTGGATGAAATAGGTGAAGGTGGTCAAAAGGGAAAGAAAAAGGATAATAATAGTATGGTATAGTAGGTGATATGTGCTGGGTTCTCTTGAAAAAGTGGAAGACCTAGCAATAGCATCCAGCAGTCTGTCTGGCAAATCAGCTGAAGCCCATTGACACCTATCGCCCATTTTTCTTATTTCATTACTTGCCCAGGTCTTACCTGTACTTGAGCCATAGACCTCGGCTGTGGAGTGGGTTAGAAAACACAAGCAGGAAAGATCTTTTCTCATAGCAAGCACTCAGTAAATGCTTGTCAAAGAAAGACAGAGAAAGAAGGAGGAAGAGAAGATGTTTCCTTGGCAGAACTAGCAGAATTTGATAACAAACAGAATTTGGGGAATAGATAAGAGTAAATTAAAAATGCTTCTGAGATGTCAAGCCTCGACACTTGAATGGAGTTGAATTCAGTAAATGCTGAACGGAGACTATTATGCTCATGTAATTCAGACATTTAGAGTGTTGAAATATCAGAGTTCAGTGTGTGAATTAATGGCTTTGCTGATGGATCCCATAGCTGGAAAATCCATCTCAAAATGCCTGGGCTAAGAGTCTACTTAATATATATGCAGAGTCATACTTCCTATATGCAGAGTCTACTTAACCCTGGTTTTGTTTGCAGTCTACTTAACTACAAACAAAAATGTAGTTTGGGGAAATGTTGTAGCCTTAGAAAACCTTAAGTTTTCAGACTGGTTCACATACATACAGAAAGACAATAATAAGAGTTTGTTGGAAAATAATAAGAGGAGAATTTCCTGACATCCCTTCTAGCCATCCTTAACTTGAATCTCTGGAGAAGGATGTTTCTGTCTGAAAAAGCAGGTTTCTCTGTTACTTCTCAGGTAAAAGATGGTCAGAGGGCAACATAAGAGTTAACTTCAGTTTTATCAAGTGAAGACTGCCCAGGTGACTTAGGCTGAGGAATAAAAGGAAAAACAAATTCCTTCAAAAAATAAACTCAAGTCAGAAGGGGAAGCATCCAGAGATTTGGAGTTTTGAAGTGAACATAAGGAATTCAACAATGTTTCTTAAGACCTATACTCTGCAGAGAGTAGTTGTAATTTAACCCAAGAGTGACATTGAGTGGACTTGACAGGAAGAGCCATAGTGCTTTATGACACCATCAGATGAAGTTAGCATGAATATTCTAAGGCTGAAGTACAACAGAAGGCCAAGTTTAAACTCCAGTCCCTCATAACAATTCACCTATCATTTTGTAACTCCATTTCAAGTTTCTATTCTTTGTACCAGCTGTTCCTTCTGCTTAGAAAGTCCTTTCTTCTCTTGTTTAATTGATAAAGGAACTTTTTATGTTAAGGTTCATTTGCCCCCTGGCAGAATTAAAATTAGGAGCTACTTCTTTTGTGTACATCTCTATTCTAGAATCCATTTCACTCTGTGGGAATTATTTATTTGTAGATGTTTTCCTTACTCCAACTCAAGTATTTATTGAATAGATAATTGAACGTCTACATTACACTAAATGTTTTGGACATAAGTGAAAAATTGTGGCAATTCCCCAAATGATTTAGTAAACACAATATGGAACAACTACCTGACAAGAACTAACTGGATTTTTTAGTGAATTTTCACTTTTAAAGCATATTATTAACAAATGACAGCCATGGTTCCATTGAACATTTTTCTTCCCTTCTCTTTTTTTTTTTAAATAAATTTATTTATTTATTTGTTTTTGTTTTTGGCTGCGTTGGGTCTTTGTTGCTGGGCTACTCTTCATTGCGGTGCATGGGCTTCTCATTGTTGTGGATTCTCTTGAGCATGGGCTCTAGGCATGTGGGCTTCAGTAGTTGTGGCATGCGGGCTCAATAGTTGTGGTGCATGGGCTTAGTTGCTCAGCAGCATGTGGGGTCTTCCCTGACCAGGGATCAAACCCATGTCTCCTGCATTGGCAGGCGGGTTCTTAACCACTGCACCACCAGGGAAGCCCTTCCTTTCTCTTAAAAAAATATATATATTTATATATATATATATTTAAATTTTTGGTATTTTAATAGACTTAAGTAAAACCTAAAGGGCCTAGCTCTTTCTTGACCCTTAGGCCATGGTGAGGTGTCAGCAACAAAAACTCCAGAGGATGCTTTCTTCTTATTCACTTCTGCAACTACACATCACTGCATTTGTAATGGGAAGAGGGATTTCAGCCCAGCTTCTCATATAGGGCTACCTCTACCCATCTTTTTTGTCACTTCACAATGTATCAGAGAGGAGGCAACACTAACCTGATTTGTCAGAGTATGAAATATTAATGGGACTGTGATTGCTAGTAGTCAGCTTTATATTTTCCTTCTTAACTATTTCAGGCTAGTTAAGAAAACTCACACCCCCCTCTTTTGAGAAATGTTCTTACTTTATTTCTTTGACAAGGTTCTAACATTTTGTTGAGACTCTAATTTTATGTAACATAAAACTCTATTTTGGGGGGGAGAAATGGTGATTTCTTTATCAATAAGTGGTAACTTACCTCTATTATTCTTCAATATCATACTAAGGGAATTAGCCAATGCAAATAGACAAGAGAAATCGTTGCAAAGCATAAGAATGGGAAAGGAAGTAAAACTATCTCTATTTGAAGATGATATAATAGTATACCTGGGAAATTCCAGATAACCAATGATAAAAACTAGCTAAAGCAATAAACTAATTCAGTGAAATAGCAGGATATAGTTGACATACGAAAGTCAATAGCTTTTACTGAGATGATTCTGAGACCGTGACAGAGTAGGAACCACCACGAATCTGTCTCCCCACCTAGACAGTAATTGCACTAGCAGAATGTGTCTGAAAGAACTATTTTGGATCTCAGCAGCCTATTCAAGGCTTACAACTTCCAGGGAAGATCTTGAGCAGTAAATTGCGGTTAATTTCAGTCAGTTTCTGCTCTTAGCACAGTAGCAGCTACACCTTTCAGCCCTATGGCAGGTAGCTGTACCCACTTTGTGGGAGCCAGTTTGGACAAAAGGACCCTGTCCTCCAAATATGGGGGATCTGTGCTCTGACTACTGGTTGCTACTTTGGCACAGAGGTGCAGACAGGAATGCAAGTGGCCACTGTTCCTGCCCCTTCCTTATTGTTTCAAGCCCCTCTCCCTCGGGCTGAAGTTACGTCTAGGTTATATAAAGGGCCAGTGTCATTTCCCCCCTTAATTTTTCTCTATTTCCTCTTTTGGGAACCAGACAGTGAATCAAGGACATTCAAAAGTAACAACATATATGGGGGGTATTAGAAAGTCACTGCATGCCCAAGGAAAGGTGCAGGCTCAAAGAAGACATGAGAAGGCCTTAAGTCTATACTTCATACTTAACCTTAGCACAGTGGCAGTTTACATCAATCACAAAAAGAAAAGCAAAAAACAACAAACATGGCGGAAAGCTTGGGGGAAGCTTTCCAGAGTTATTGCATTATTATTTTCAAATGTCCAGTTTTCAACAACAAAAGCACAAAACATACAAAAAAAAAAACAAGCCAACAGAAACTGTCCCTGAAAAATACCTGATGGTAGATCTATAAATACTTTACAACTATTTTAAAGAAGCTCAAAGAGCTAAAGGAAGACACAGAGAAAATCAAGAAAAAGATGCATAAGCAAAATAAAAATATCAGTAAAGACTCAGAAAACCTGCCCCTCCCCCCAAAAAACCAACTGGAATTGAAAAATACAATAACTGAAATGAAATATTCACTAGTAGGATTTAAAGGCACAGTTCAGAAAATGGAAAAAAGAATCAGCAAAAAGTGAAGAAAGGACAATGTGAATTATCAAATCTGAGGGACAGGAAGAAAAAAAAATGATTGAAGAAAAATGAGCAAAACCTAGAGGAACTGTGAGGCAATATCAAGCATTGTGAGAGTCCCAGAAAGAGAAGAGAGAGAAAGGGGTAAAGAGAATATTTGAAGAAATAATGGCCAAAATATCCCAAATTTGATGAAAGATAGGAATATAAACATCCAAGAAGCTCAAAAAACTCAGAATAGGATGAAGTCAAAGAGACCGAAAACAAGACACACTATAATCAATTAAAAGATAAAGACAGAGAGAATCTTGAAAGCTGCAAGATACAACTTGTCACATACAAGGAATTCTCAATAAGATTAACAGCAGATTTCTCAGCAAAAACTTTGAAAGCCAGAAAGGCACTGGGTTGATGTATTCAAAGTGCTAAATGAAAAAAATACTGTCAAATAAGAATCCCATATCTGGCAAAATTGTTCTTCAAAAGTTGGGGAGAAATTAAGATATTTACAGATAAATACAAGCTTAGAGAGTTCATTACCACTAGATCTGCCCTGCAAAAAATGCTAAGGGGAGTCTTGCAGGTTAAAATGAAAGGACACTAGGCAGTACCTTGAAACCATATGAAGAAATAAATATTTCAATAAAAGTAAACACATGGGAAATTATAATTGTTATTATTGTAACAATGGTTTGTAACTCCACCTTTTGTTTCCTACATAATTTAAGAGATTGATGCATTAAAAATTAATATTTTTTAAATTAATAGCATTCATATACACAAATAATAAACAGATGACATAATGTTAGAGAAAGTCCCATTTAAAATGTAACTAAGATTAAGTACTTGGGAATAAATTTAACAAGAAATTTATTACACACAAAACTCACACACACACACACACACACACACACAGATTAAATACTCCTGAAAAACACAAGAAGCTTTATAGTGGGAAGGCAAATCCATAGGTAGAGTGACTATTCCAGTAAGAACAAACCACTGCCCTTTTTATGATGGAATCTGTCCAATGTAATCAATCTTCCACAAGGTAATGGGCTGATTGCCCTAGGGAACAGTATCATATCAAAGGCTCAGTGTTGGTCTCTTCTGTTGGTAGATTTAGTGTTCAGTAGAGGCTATAGACAGATCAGCCTTCATAAACGGAAGTCTTTGCTGTTGAGTGCACACATAATCTGCATCACTACCACGTTGACCATTTTGTTCATGAGTCCATTGGGCAATGACAGAAGTGACTGGGGGAGGAGGCTGACTGATGTCCACAGATCAGGCCATTATTAAATGCCTTTCTCCTGAGGTCACCTTTTGGTAGACAATCACACAGAATACAAATATCTTTGCATTCTGTGCCCATTAGAAATTCATCCACATACTTCTTCTCCAGACTTGCCACCAATGTTCTGATCATGTTCCTTCCAAGTCACTGACCACCTAAACAAACTTTTAGCCACAGCTCATGGGACAATGTATATCTATATCTCCTGCCATGTCTCCTTCCATACAAAATTAACAATCGGGTGCATTGTTCACATTTCTCTAAGATATTAAGACAATGTCTCACATTTCATAATCTGCTAAGAGGATTTCTCTTCACCACTATTCCTCAGATCCATCTCATAATAGAGCTATAGCACTGTACCTGTCTACTTTTGTGTGGTACCTACATATCATATAAGTCAAGCATATATTTTTTTCTTTCTCAGAAAACTGGACATAGGGAATTTTCCATAAGGCCATAAGTACAGATTGGCAATGCAGAGAAGGCAGTGTAGCAGGAATAGGGGCCAAGAACATCTGAGCCACTTTGTCATGTAATTTCTTTGTACCTTCATGTCCTGCTTGAGCTTGATCTCATACATACCACTTCTATTTGATGTTGGATGTGAACAATGACCGTTTGATGCTGCTGTGAACCCCAACTTCATGGCTTTATGGGTCAGACAGGTGGCATAGTCAAGTGTTCAGTGTCTGATAAGGCCTAGTAACAAGCCAGGAGCTGTTTCTCAAAAGGAGAGTAGTTATTCACAGAGGATAACAAGTCTTTGCTCAAAAATACTGAGAGTCTGTACTATTCACCTATAGGGGTATCCTAAAGCTTCCCAAACAGCATCTCTAACTGGACACTTTAAGAATCTTTGATTATGTTGGGCCATATGGTTTGAGTGGCAGAACAGCTTATATAGCAGCCCATGCCAGCTGCAGAACCTTCTTGTTAGGGGGTCACATTTTCTGGTCACTCAGTAAATGGACTCAAATTGAATATATGTTGCCTCCAAAACCCAAAGTAGCCCACTGGGCATTGTGTCTTTTTCTTAGTGGTAAGAAGGACCAGATCATCAACTTGTTCTTTAACTTGGAAGAGATATATTGACAGGCCCTGGATCACTGGACTCCTAGAAATTTCAGGTAAGACCCTGAAGTTTTGTGGAATGTCTTTCCCACCCTCTCATACACAGGTGTCTTGCTAATGTGTTTAAAGCAGTTTCTACTTCCTGCTCACCAGGTCCAATCAGCATAATACCATCACATCATGGGCCAGCATGATGTCCTGTAGGAGGAAAAGTTGATCAAGTCCTCTGAAGACTCTATTATAGTTTAGGACTAGAGAGTTAATATATCCTTGAAGTAGGACAGTGGAGGTGTATTGGTGGCTTTGTTAAATGAAAGTAAATTGCCTCTGATGGTCTCTCACAACAGATAATGAGAAACAAACATTTGCCAGTCGATAGCTGCATACCAGGTGCCAGAAGATGTGATGATTTGCATCACAAACAAAATCACATCTGGAACAACAGCTGCAGTTGGAGTCACCACCTGATTAATTTTGTGATAAATAACTGTTGTTCTCTGATCTGTCTTCTATGCAGGTCAAATAGGTGAGTTGAATGAGGATATAGTACGAATCAACACTCCTGCATCTTTCAAGGCCTTGATGGTGGCACTAATCTCTGAAATCTCTCTAGGAATACATTTTGATATTTTCATTGGTAGACACAGTTCTATTGGCTTCCACTTGATCTTTCCTTCCATAACAGCCCTCACTCCGTGGGTCACATAACCCATGTAGGGATTCTGCAAGTTCCTCAGTGCGTATATTGCAACCATGCATTTCAGAATGGGAAAGCAACCACATGATGAGTTCTGGGACCCAGTAGGCACACCGTGGAATAGAGTTGAGCCACAACTCCATTGATCACCTGACCTCCATAATCCTCTACCCAGACTGGTGAGCTACAGTGATGTTTGAGGTCTCCAACAATTAATGTCAGTTCAGAGTCAGTTTCCAGTGATCACTAAAAAGTCTGATTATTTCCCCTTCTTCAATTTAGAGTCACCCTGGTAAATGGCCACAGATTCTTTTGGGGAAGGTTGGGGAGGAAGGTTAGCAATATACGTTCTTGGTGGTGGAGCAGTGCCCTCTGCAAGAGGATCCAGCTTCCCCTTCATCCAAAGAGTCTGTGTCTATAAATTGGCTCAGGTCTGGGGACTGACCGAAGGGTCGTGATTTTCTCTTTTGATCCTTCAAGGCAGAGTTCTGGTCATTAAATCTAGAGTTTTTCTGCTTATTCAGATAAAGTAAGACTTTGGTAGGCGGCCCGTCTATTTTAGTTTTAGAGACGCTATGGTCAACTAGTTGATGTCAAAAATTTCTGTGATTCAGACATCTCTGATTAGTGGTTTAGTACCTCGGTCCATTACCCTAACCATGCCCCCTTGTCTTTGGTGATTAAGTGCCACCTCTTGGTCTCTACCACCATCCTAAATCTTATTATCCCTACTGCATTGGAGATCCCATTCAGTGGTAGCACTTCCTGTGGTAATTTCTGACTTTCAGAAAAGAGCTATCACAGAGAGCTTCAAGGATTCTGGGGTTTCCTTACATGAATCTTTTCCTCACATGGTGAGAAGCATATTCTCTGACCCTCTGGGGAGTATGAGCAAGTCTTCAATGATAAATGCACTCTAGCTTTCCAATCTCCCTAAGCTTTTGGGTAACTTCCTCTATAGTATAGCAAGGAAGTTCTATCATTTTCAACTTAATTTAATCTGGGCTATTTGGGGGTCCATATTTCAGTCAACCAACCATGAAAATTATCAGAGTCACTCCTAGTCCCTCAAGCTAAAACACTGAATTTGTGATTAATGCCTAATTGACCCATATCAGTCGATTCAACCTGATCCAACTTCATATTCCTTCTGCTTTGATCCTACACCCTCATGATTTCACATATGTTCCCCAGGTTTCCATCCATATAACTTGGCAAAATCATGCCAAGCCTTTGGTATGTATCACACCTCATCACAGGTCATACTTTGTACCTCACCCTTTGAGGGTCTGCTAGAACTTAAACCTGGTTATAGGTCTAGATACAAGGTGAGGTGGTGGGGTGGGGGGTAGGTCCTGAGGAAAATCAACAGTGCCCTACAAGATAACTACCTCAGATGGCAGGGGGGAGTGTTGCTCCTATTTGTAAAGAAGGTTCAACAGAATTTAGAGGTCCAGGTTCCCAGCTTCATTGGAATCTGTCCGTAAGTCCCCTGACTTTAGCAAAAGAGCCCCTGTGAGACTGAGAATTCAATTTGCATTGAAAATGAGCCACTCACAGGACGAAACATTAGATTTGGTTTTCAGAAATCTTGGTTGTGAGGGACAGTCATGGCAACTTTGCACTTAGATATTAAACAGTTGCCTACTTTGTTCTTTTTCTTTTTTTTTTGCAGTACGCAGGCCTCTCACTGTTGTGGCCTCTCCCGTTGCGGAGCACAGGCTCCAGACGCGCAGGCTCAGCGGCCATGGCTCACGGGCCCAGCTGCTCTGAGGCATGTGGGATCTTCCCGGACCGGGGCACGAACCCGTGTCCCCTGCTTCGTCAGGCGTACTCTCAACCACTGCGCCACCAGGGAAGCCCGCCTACTCTGTTCTTGTTCCGTGCCTAGGGCTCACTTAGGAATCCTGTTTGTGACTGGGATGGTTGAAAGCAAGCTGTTGGCACTCCTATTTCCCAATAACTCATATTTACTTCTAACGAGTGTGGTATCACAGTCGATTTTCAGTATAGATAGATTCAACCCATTTACGGGATTCAGCCTGTAGGTGATTCATCACAGCCTGTAGGTGATGACTTACAGGGCAGTCTCTGGGAGAGATGAGGGGAAGTGGCTGTGAACTGCCCCTTCACATGCTTGCTGCACTTTCCACTTTTGAAAATATTTTTGCATCAATTATATCTCTTGAATTACCTGTAAAAGCCC
Source organism: Mesoplodon mirus (assembly GCF_964341445.2). Taxonomy (NCBI): domain Eukaryota; kingdom Metazoa; phylum Chordata; class Mammalia; order Artiodactyla; family Ziphiidae; genus Mesoplodon; species Mesoplodon mirus. The sequence continues at coordinate 18,004,653 of NC_138980.1, read as the reverse complement.
ACCAGAATCAAGTTTCCCTAGATTGAAAATTGAGATACAGTCCTATTAAGCAACTTAAGATTATCAAATACTAAATCCAGTTTCCTTGTATTCCAATGTATATGATATTTTTAAGGCAAAGAACTGTGTATAAGGAATGTAATTTTTTTTCCTATAGATGAGTTAAACTTCTATCTCAAGCCTCTATTTCTCATGGCATCAGAAAATATAACCTGGTCAAACCCGGATAAACTCTGTCACTTCAGGGTTTTCCCAGTCAGATATAAACTTGGGACTTCACTCTCTGATGGCTTCTCCTTGCATCCCTGGACTGGTCATAGTTCAAGAGGCTTAGATGGCATCTAAGCCAGTGAGGTTAGGAGGTGTCTGGTCTACAGCTGCTCTCTGCTGGCATTCATGTCCAGTCCTACCTGCTCATCCTCTCAGTGGACCCATCTGAGACCCTTCCTGTACTTGACTGACTCAGCCACACTGCACCCACTCTGCGACCCTATGGGATGGCAGAGACTCCTCTGCCATCACTTATCACATCTCACTCACCCCACTCTGGGTAGTAGGGACACATTTAGGGGCTCTCTCACCTCCCTCTCTTCACCACAGCCCAAATAATCTATCATTTTGAGGACTGCAAACTGAATCTTTCATGGTGGAGGGTTTTTTTGTTTGTTTGATTGATTGTTTTGTTTTTTACAGTAGCACCTTGTTGTTTATCCATTCTATATGTAAGAGTTTGCATCAGCTAAACCCAAACTCCCAGTCCATCCCTCCCCCACCCCCCACCCCCTTGGCAACCACAAGTCTATTTTCTTTGTCTATGAGTCTGTTTTATAGATAAGTTCATTTGTGCCATATTTTAGTTTCCACATATAAGTGATATCATATGACATTTGTGTTTCTCTTTCTGACTTACTTCACTTGGTATGATCATCTCTAGGTCCATCCATTTTGCTGCAAGTGGCATTATTTCATTCCTGTTTATGGCTGAGTAATATTCCATTGTATATATACACACCACATCTTCTTTATCCATTCATCTGTTGATGGACATTTAGGTTGTTTCCAGGTGGAGGTTTTAAAAATACGTCCAAATTCTTCTATACTTTTCTCATCAAAGGTGGACTCAATTCTTTTCCTCTTGAATATATGCCATACTTAGAGACTCAATTCTAATAAACAGAAGGAGGCAGAAGTGATGCTGTGTGACATCTGTGGCTAGATCATAAAAAGGATACAGCTTCCACTGGCTTGCTCTCTCTCTCTGAACATGCACATTCGGAGCCCTGAGCCATCATAAAAGTCCAGCTACCCTGAAATTGCCATGCTGGGCAGACCATGTGGAGCCCACAGAGAGCTGGAGAGGCTGAGGGGCCCCAGCTCTCCCAGCCCCAAGCTATGGAGTCTTCCCAGTCCAGGCACCAGGCTCCAGGCTCCAGACATGTGAGGGAAGAAGCATCAAAGATGCCTCCAGCTCCAGCCACCATCTGACAGCAACCTCGTGAGAGACTCTAAGCCAGACTGCTTAATGGAGCCACTCCCAAATTCCTGATCTGTAGAAAGCACTGCGGTTAGAAGTGATGGTTGTTCTAAGCCACTGCATTTGTGATGCAGGTAGAGAAAACCATTCCAGAGTCTACTGTTACAGAATCCTTTGGGTTTGGGGAATGCAGAGGGATTAGAAAACTAAGGTTACATAGCTTGTGCAAGATCATAAAGCAAATGGGATTTGAGCCTTGGCCCCTAAATCCTGAACCCATGTTCTTTGAACCACTTTATACATTACACATTATACAGTCCCTCTCTGTCCCATCTGACCATCAGCTTTCACCAGATTCACCAGTCTCCTAAAAGACATGGCTGCACATAAATTTTGAAAATAAACAAATAGCATCTGGAAATCCCAGGAAAGCTGCTGAGGATAGCCATTATAATACAGGCTAAGTCAGAGTGAGTGAAATTGTTTTCTAAAAAAAAAAAAAATCCACACACCACTGGGAGAGATTTATTTGGAGAAAGTGCAAGAATTGAGAACGTTAAATCTCTCTGGTTTAATAAATAAAATATCTGTACCTTAAGGATCTCTCTGGATTAAATATCCATGTCTAAAATCATTCCATTATCTAGAAGTGTTTTTTTTGTGTGTGTTTTTTTGGGGTTTTTTTTTGTGGTACGCGGGCCTCTCACTGTTGCGGACTCTCAACCACTGTGCCACCAGGGAAGCCCTTAGAAGTTTTTGTAATATTTGTGAAGAGCTGACATTTTAGAGGTCTCTCATTATTTCTGATTAGGCAAGCCTTGTACATCCAGCATTTTGACACTTAATAAGCCCGGATGTGACTTGGTGACAAATCAATTCTTTTAAAGACAATTTTGTTTGATTGACACAAAATCGGGCAAGTGTTGAGTTAGAAAGCATTGCTTGGCTATCATGAGAACATGAGATAAATATTCATCCAGAACTTTTTGGTCAGGGGATGGTGACTGTCTCAGCCATGCACATCTATCTGATGCCAGAAAGGGCAACAGGGTTCTTTTATGCCATAGTGATCTGGGTCTTCATTGAAGACTCCCTTTAAGGTGAAAATGTGCAAATGATGGGAGATTAAGGAGAAAAAATATGAATTTAAGCCCCAAGGAGCTACAGTTTTGCCAACAATGTCTTTCATTATCGTAATTTTATATTAATGTGCCTTCAGTGCTTTGGGTAATAGCGTTTCTCTCTGGGGTGGGCGGGGCTAGGGTTTCCATGGGGACTCGCTTACTTTGTACAGAAACTCGACTCTACCAGAGGAGAGTAAGGTTCTTGTTTTGACAGGATGATCAATAACACCTAGGGAGAAGCAGGCTTTTCAGAGAAGATTGTGGGTCCCCATTTGTATGTTTCCTCCCTTGCCCTCCCTGTTATTGAAAGTTGAGTGGGCTGGTTCAGCCTTTCACTGAGTCTCATTTGACAGCCAACGGAGTGAATGTTCATCTCCTCTGTGGAGATGGGCCTCATTCGCCTGCTCTATATTCTGTGGGGAAGCGTTTAGGTCCAGGCTTCTGATATTACAATCCATGCTACAATATTTGTATGCCTGAGTGTTTGTTTACATGTCTGCATATCCATCTAGGATCAATTCCTGAAAGTGGAATATCTGAGTTCAATTTAATCTTGTGCATTTTAATTTTTACATTTTGGTAAGTTGCCTATCAAAGAAATGATATTAATTGATACTCCCAGCCCCAAAAGTGTCTGTTTCCTCACAGAATATATAGCAGAGACTGGTTAGATAAAATCAATTCATCCTCACTTTGGAATCCTATGCAACTATAATTTTTTTAATGAGGCAGATACATATGTATGAAATAGAATTATCTCCAATGGATATCGCTTTGTAAAAAATATATATATCACACTGTATTATATCTCATCATTTATGCTTTTAAAATGTGAATATAGAGAGCCATGTATAAGAATATACCCATGGAGAACTTTCCCTGGCTGAGATGGTTGGCATCTCAGCTTGCTGCTTTACCTGCCTCTCCATTTCCTGGGAAATCTGGAAAGTTCTAAGTAGTCACCCAATTGGTGGAGGGTACAAGCATAGGACATCAACTAATAGAAAATGAATATTCCATTTTTTGGGAATCAATGAAGTAAATTTTTTTTTAATTTTTATTTTATATTGACGTATAGTTGATTTACAATGTTGTGTTAGTTTCAGGTGTACAGCAAAGTGATTCAGTTATACATATACATATATCTATTCTTTTACATATATCAGATTCTTTTCCCTTATAGGTTACTACAGAGTCTTCAGTAGAGCTCCCTGTGCTATGCAGTAAGACCTTGTTGTTTATCTATTTTATACATAGTATGTGTATATGTTAATCCCAACCTCCTAATTTACCCCTCCCCCAGCTTTCCCCTTTGGTAACCATAAGCTTTGTGATGTAAGTCTGTGAGTCTGTTTCTGTTTTGTAAATAAGTTCATTTGTATCTTTTTTTAGATTCCACATGTAAGTGATATAATATGATATTTCTTTTTCGCCGTCTGACTTATTTCACTTAATATAATAATCTCTAGGGCCTACATGAATAGGACATCAACTAATAGAAAATGAATATTCCTTTTTTTATTGAAGTATAGTTGCTTTACAATGTTGTGTTAGTTTCTGGTGTGCAGCAAAGTCTCGGTTATGTATATATATTTTTTTCTTACATATATATATTCTTTTTGATATTCTTTTTCATTATGATTCATTACAGGATATTGAATATAGTTCCCTGTGCTATACAGTAGGACCTTGTTGTTTATCTATTTTATAGATAGTAGCGTGTATCTGGTAATCCCAAACTCCTAATTTATCCCTCCCCCATCCATTTTCCCCTTTGGTAACCATAATTTTGTTTTCTAAAAGTTCATTTGTTTTTGTACAAAACTGGTTGTGTTGGCCAAATGATTTGTTTCTTGTCCAATTGAAATCAAGGGTTTTCATCCCTTGCTGGTGAGTGAGGGTCAAGAGAAAGGGGCACTAGTTTTCACTCCTCCTTTTAACCAAGCTGGAAAGGGGGGAAATGTTCAGGGAGGGGATGAGGAAGCCTCTGATGGAGACTGCAGCTCAGATGAGCACCAGGAGTGGGACCTCCTACCCTAGGTGGCTCTGTGAGCCTGCAAAGAGCAGAAGCCAAACGCAGCTGATCCCACCTGTCTTCCTGAAATCACTCCACAGTCTGGACTTAACGGCACTGCTGGGCCTTATGGTTAGAAGCCCACATTTGTCTCACTGCTCCTTCCTTCACTTGGCATTTTGGTCTCTCTGGAATCTTTTTGTAATCTGTGATTTAGAATTTTTTCTTTTAATAGAATTCATTTTAGCCTCACCATAGCCAAGGAGTATTGCAATGGCTGTCAGCCAGGACCTGGAAATAGCATCATTCAATAGAGAGGGATGCTGTAATTCTGGTCTTTAAAATTGAAATCTAAGCACACACATGGAGTCTGCTAACCTTATGAAGAACGGTGATCACAGAAGTGACTCATATTAGTGGAAGAAATAACACTAACAACATTAACCAACAATAAACTTCTTCGGTGAAATGTTTGAGTGTTTTAAAACATTTATTTATTTATTTATGGTACGTGGGCCTCTCACCGTTGCAGCCTCTCCCGTTGCGGAGCACAGGCTCTGGACGCGCAGGCTCAGCGGCCATGGCTCACGGGCCTAGCCGCTCCGTGGCATGTGGGATCTTCCCGGACCGGGGCACGAACCCGTATCCCCTGCATCGGCAGGTGGACTGTCAACCACTGCACCACCAGGGAAGCCCATGAGTGTTTTTTATGGAATATTTTTCATCAGCAAGACTAAAGAACGCATGACCAAGTTCCCTCCCTTATGGTCACTCAGCATCTCCTAGTAATATCAGGCTTCCTCCTACAAACACATGTATGGAGGGAGCCCCCCAGGACCCTTAGGTTTCGATAGAGCAGCATCTCACCACAGGGCAAGGGTCGGGGATTCTGGACAAGCCCTTGGACTGACTTACTAACATGTCCCTCTAGATTATTAAATGCTGCAAAAGCCAGGTTAAAAAGTGGGAAGGGGGCCTCAGATGAGATAGGAACATTTTGCTGAGCCAGGGAACACAGACGTGCTTAAAGGTCAAGTCAAAGGACATAGGAGCTGGCTTGAAGGGTTCCCACTGGCCATATTTGGGATAATTTGAGCAACACAACATATAATGAAGATAATGGCTTTTACTATATTAACTTTGTAAAAAAAATCTGTGGCTCCATAGTAGAGACCACCAGAAAAATCTGTTGATCAAGTAAAGCTATGTTTACAAGGGAAAATGTATCTTTATAATAGAGATATGTAGAGTGATGGGTAGAACCAAGCGGTCAGGCTTGATATTGCCAGTGATGGGCCTGACACCATGTGCTTCCTGAAGGGGGAAGATAAAGCCACCCATGTGGTGGTCTTGTTGGAAATACTTGACCTCAGTTGAGTAATGAGAATCTTCTCAGCTGTACACAGGATGTGGATTTGGCCTGGAATCATGAAAATAATTGACAAGGGAGGAGGAAAGAGATGAAACAGTTAAATGCAATATATGTTCCTTGATTGAATCCTGGAGAATAAAAGGGAGGGAGGAAGGAAGGAAGGAAGGAAAGAAGGAAGAGAGGGATGGAAGGAGGGAGGAAACAGCTTTAAAGGATATTTGGGGACATGGGATATTTGGGCATTTCATTTTGGATGAAATGCAACTGGTATGACTGACTCAAAGAAAAGATGCAGGTACTAGTGGTGAAGCAGGGTCCTGGAGGTCCTTGCTTGGCCCAGTATTAACCCTTTGATTGCTGGATCATGCTTGGGGGTCCCAGAGAGAAGGGCCTGGGGCAACGGCTATTTGTTAATGGTTCAGAAATAGTTCAATATTGTAACAAGTGGTATGACTGTCTGTGTCTGTGTGAACATAGGGATGGAATTGCTGGGTGATGAAGTCCATCATAATTATGTCTATTATACCCATTTTAACTACATATAATAAGAAACAGAGAAACAACCCAATAAAAAAAAATCCTCAAGAGATAACAATAGCAATTTCACAAAAAAATGCCACACAAAAGACTTAGTACATTTAGAAAAAGTTGTTCAACCTGACTAGCGCTCAATGAACTGGAAATCAAAACCACGATAGCATTTTACTGCCATCCGATTGGCAGGTGTCAAGAAATCTGACAACTCCAAGCGTGGGAGTACATCTAGATCAATGAGGCATCCTCCATATTGCTGGTGGGAGTGTAAGTTGACACAATCACTTATGAAAATTTGATGTTACTTTGTCAAGTGGAAAACAATTTATAAACAAGTGGGAGTGTTATGTTCCAATAGCACTTCATTTACAAAAACTGACCCTGGGCCCAATTTATCCCATGGGCTATAGTCTAGATGATATCTAACTTCCTTTCAGTTCAGCTATTCTTTAAGTTATATTCAACAAGTTTTTAATACATACTGCATATGATACCCTGAATGTTAGGTGCTTTTTTACACAAGACTCTGTCACCCTCAGAATGTCCTGTAATAAATCATCTTACACCCATGTTACAGGTGAGGAGACTGGTTCATAGTCACAAAACATGTCAGGGGCTGTTGTCATGACTAGAACTCAGGACTTCTGATTCCGATATATGTATATATTCTTTTTCAAGGCCAGGACAAGAGTTAGGGAGCACTCACCCTCTGGGCCATGCAAGTGAAGGATTGGCAACTGAGACCAAAAACCTCCTTAAAGCAGGTACCTCCCTGGCCTCAGCCTGGTCTGGGAGTTCTGTGGGGAACTCCCCCGTCACTGGGGAAGCCCTCTTTTCCAGAGGTAAGAGTCTTGGGGGATTGTGCTCAGTATTACCGATTATTTTTTCTGCTCAAGGACTTATGGGTAAAAGCAGGGACATGGGTTCAAATCTTGACTCTACTACACCCCGCTCTCACAGTTCCCCTCCTTGGTTGCCCACAGAAGTAAAATAGACCAAAGGTCTTCTCTGCCTTGAGGCTGCTCCAAGCTTAGAGGGGGTGGAAGCCCAGGGCTTTGGCCACAGCAAAGGTCAGTGACACTTTGTCTTTGCCACTGATGTCTATTTCTTTTAAAAGGCCCCAAGGCCAATGGGTTCTCTTTCTTGACCCACTAAGCTATGATTTCATAGTCTGTAGCTCCTACTATTCCTTTGTGTAAAGGGTTTGCCTCAGCTGTCTCATTAAATATGGAAAACATCTGTGTTTGGGCTTTTAGCAAAAATCCCCACATCTGGAAAATATTGGTCAAGAGTCTAATTAAGTATGTCAATGACAAATTGTTCTCACAGGAAGTATTTAGGACGAGTAGATAATTGGGATTTAATGCCCTTGGCCTCTGTCCTTGCCTTCTTGTTTACTTATCCCAGCAGGGATGGGGGAGGCTGGCTTCCACATCGTCCCTGCCCCAGCGCCACTAATCCCGGGCCACACTGCCACCGCACCAATGCTGGCACCTTGGAGCAAGAAACCACCCCCAAGGTGAACAATGAGAGTGGACACTGCATTTGGAGCCCCGTCTCTTAAAGCCACTCAATGCCCCCCCCCCACCCCATTGGAACCTCTGGCCTCCTCACTCAGGGCCGATGTTTCCTGTCAGACCCACATACCGTTTGAAGGTGAGGCTCAGAGGAGAAAATTTTGTGTCTCTTTCTTGGACTTTTCTCCTTCCCTCTTCACAGAACCCCCAACCTCAGAGGAAATGGAGTTCCTAACCCTCCCTCACCCCCGGGGGAATATTCCCAACTTCTGAGGTATGAAGCTTAATTTGCTTTCAGTACTATACCTCCTCCCCTTGAGGGAGGAAATTTCTCATTATTAAAGGGCTTTGAGAACCTTCCCATCCTCATGAAGCTTCAGGAACACCCTGCATCTCCCCATCCCTGACCCCCTTGGTCTCCTGATCCAAGATGGCGCTCCAGCTCAGGGGAAACCACCCTGGACGGCAGGTGAAGCCTCCCTCGGCTCCGTCAGCCAGAAGGAAGATGGCACACATTAGAAATGTATATTTTAAAGCCACATTCTGGGCCAGAGACACTAAAGGTTCATTCTTTCAGGCACCTTGAGCCCTCTCGTGTCTCCACTCCACCAGCAGGTCCCATCAGTTCTAACTGAGAAACAGTTCCCAGATCCACCCACTTCTTCCTATTTCCACAGCCACCCCCCTGATCCTTGCCATCACCCTCTCTTGCCTTGACAATGATGATGGCCTTGTCTGTGGTCTCCTGGTTTCCACCCTCGCCCTCTTCAGCCCATGGTATTAGCCAGGATGCTCTACCCAAATAGAAACCAAATCATGTCACTGCCCTCAGGTGGCCTCCCATCCCAGTGAGAATGCACCCCAGCCCCTAGCACAGGCTAAGACTTGTCCCATCTGGCCACTGTCCACCCCGCCCCTCAAGCCCCACACACACCCTGCTATCTTCTCCACAATTTTTACCACAATCCAAAATCGCTTTCCTTAGTCATTTGCTTGTGGTCCGTGAATGTCACAAATTTCACGATCGTAGTAACTTTGTCCTGTTAGGATGAAGCAAATAAGGCACCTGCCCTGAATGCCATATTTAAGGAGGCACTCACTCTCAAGGGCTGATTCCGCACTGGCACTGCTCCGAGAGCGAGCACGTCATTGAATTTTGTGCCCTAGATGCCTCACCTGCTTCACCTGATTCCCGGCCATGTTCCCAGTGCCATATTCCTGGTGCCTGGCACATAGTACAAGCCAAATACATATTTTTCAAATGAATAGATTCTGGCATTCTCAAGGTCAAAGGCGTGAAATTCACCCAGCTTCCAATTCTTGTCCATTACACTCAGAGCCTCTCCCACTCTCCAACTCAACTGCAGTTGCTTGGCCCAGACCATGATCTGCCCTGGTGGCTGCTGCATTCCCCTGCTTATTATCCTTCAAAACCCTTCTGCTCTTCCCTCTGCCACCTGCCCCTGCCTGGTTTTCCAGGTCATCCCCCCTCAGCTGGTCCTCCCAAGAGCACCACATCATCTCTGCATTCTATCTTCCATACTCTGTCCAAAATGCAGATCTCATCACGTCATCGCTCTGCCTAAAGTGCTTCTAAGCTTCCCACTGTTTGTACACAGTGTCTGAGGTCCTTGGGTTGGCATTCAAGGCTCTGCGTGATCCGAGCCCAGTGGATTTCTTTGACTCCATCTCTCCCAATTTGCCATAACTTTAAGCGCCAGTCACTCCAGCCTTCTTCCAGTTCTGGGCATCCACATGACCATTCTCTCTCCCCAGGATTCCTTCCCCTGGGAAATCTCTATCTATTCTTGAGGACCCAGCTTGAAGGCCACCTTGTCCATTAGGGTAAAGTTAATTTCCTTTGCTCTGGCCTCCTTATAACGGACAGTTCTTTGGAGTTTTAGCGGGGGATGATAGCCCTTTGGCATTTTATGTACATACTTACCTTTAGCTAATAATACCCAGCTGAGTGGTTTGTAAAGCATCGCCTCCGTGTTTGCTTCCCTCACCACTGAACCTGGGAGGGAGACAGAGAACAATTCAGGAGCAGTAGTGAGAAGGCGAACATTAGAAACCAAGGGCACTGTCATTGTACTGTTGCAGACGACCTCTTTCTGTTCCCCTTTAGAGTAGGCCCTGCCACCATGTGCAGAGAGCCCAGGGCAAGACATGACAGCATACAGAGATGCTCTTTCTAGTAGCACTGACCTCACTGGGGAGGCAACCTCACCTCCACCTCTTTCCCAAGCATGACAATGACAACGACGTCAAGATGTGGAAGCCTGGGTTTGGTCCCCTGCCAGCGCCCACCCCCCTTTTTAACACAGCAGGTCTCAATCTCAGCACCTTTGGTGGGTAACAGAATCTGGCTTGAATTGGATAATCTGGCTTTGTTTTTATTCTCTTTCTTCCTTTATTCTCTTTCATTTATGGCAGGTGACAGGGTTTTCCATTTAGAGAAGTTTTTTTAAAAATACATTTTTAAGGGAAAAAATGTGAGCCAGTTTAAAGAAATATATTAAGTGATAAATTATCCAGGTTGTTCCCAGACACAGCAAAACATGGGAAGTGGCAAAAGATTCATGCTCACCTCCCTTAGTTTACAGTTGTCATTGCGAGGAAGCTGCCCAGCCTACCAGAGGGGAGGGCAAAAGTGCCATTTAACTTGAGTTGAAGCCTCAAATTTTGACTTTCGATATTATAACCCCTAGAGTTTACACAGAGCCTTGGCAAATACCTGTGTGTTAAAAGCACCAATCTGTTGCAGAACTACAAAAATAAACAATAATTTGTTACATGTAAACAGTGAAAATATACCAAAACTTTTGTATAATGTTCCACATTTAGAGTGCACAGGAATAT